>NC_059327.1:72167852-72867852 GCF_018350155.1 Leopardus geoffroyi | reverse complement strand
CTTCTAGGCAGTGTATGCAAAGGTGCAGACTCATTAAAGGATCTGGTATTTCTGATACTAGTGAGAAATTCAATGCAATCCAAATGCAGTGAATGTAGATGTTGAAAAGGGACCAATTTGTGAAAGAGCTTATATGCAAAGCAAAGAAGTTTCAACTCAACCTCAAGGTAGGCTGTAAGCAGGAGTGCTTTATTTTTTAAAAGGTAACTTTGTGGAGAATGAATGAGCAAAGCAATGGTGGTAAAGGGAGAGGTTAAGAGATGGTTAAACAGCCCAAATTAGAAAAGATTAACTCAAGGGGCACATGGGTGGCTCAGTCAGTTAAGCATCAGACTTTTGATTTTGACTTATGATCTATTGGTTGTGAGATTGAGCCCTACATACAGCCTGCTTAAGATTCTTCTCTCTCTCTCTCTCTCTCCCTCTTGAAAAAAAAAAAAAGATTAACTCAAGATACCATAAGAGCATAAAAGTGCTCTAAGAGTGGCCATTTTTAGAGTAGAAAAGGGTTTGGAAGTAGATTGGACACAAGAATTAAAAAGTGAAGCTGAGAAGGAACTCAAGTTTTCTAGATTAGGAAGCTGGGGGTTAATGATGCCTCTGCTGGGACAAGAAATACAGAAGATGCAACAGGTTTTGATGAGAAGGTAATTAGTTCAATCTTTGACTAATGAGAAATATCTAACTGGAGGTGTTTGGTATGAGTTGAAGATATGGATATTAAAGGGCCAAAGTTTTAGACTAGGCTATATCATCAACCTATTGATGGTAATCGAAGCTACAGTGATTGTCAGGTCAACCAAGGAGAACATATACTCACGTAGAGAGTGAGAAAAGATGGGCTGGTTAAGACTTCTAATTGCCTACCTCAACATCTATTCTTCTGCTCCTCCTTATTAACAGAATCCTAATTTTAATTAGGATAGCCTTATATGAAGCTAACAGTCAAGGTGTCTCAGCCTCTCCTGCACCTAGGTATGTTCATGTGACAGAGCTGTGGCTGGTGAGATATAAGTAAAAGTGCTGTATGGAACATCCAGGAAAGTTCCTTAAAAGAGAGAAGGTACTCCATTTCCCTTCTGTCTTTCCTCTGTCTTTCAGATTGCCACAGGACATGGTTTGACAGGACATGAGGTAAATTTGAAGATGAAAGCCATTTGTTAGGATGATGGCTTCCTGAAGATACTTAGGAGACATATTACTATATACTTTTTTGGGAATAAGAAATAAGTTTCTGTCTTATATAAGCCACATGCATCAAACCTAATCCCAACTGATAAAAATTAGTATTAATGTTAGTGTAACAAAAAATTCCTACATTTAAGGAGTGGTTAAAGAAGGAACTGCCAGTTAAAAAGAGTGAGAGGGATTACTGGGTGGCTCAGTCAGTTGAGCTTTTGACTTCAGCTCAGGTCATGACCTCACCATTCATGGGTTCGAGCCCCTCGTCCCACTCTGTGCTGACAACTCAGAGCCTGGAGCCTGCTTTGGATTCTGTGTCTCCTTCTCTCTCTCTGCCCCTCCCCTCTTGGTCTCTGTCTCTGTCAAAAATGAATAAACATTAAAAAAATTTTTTTAAATAAAGAATAAAAACCAAAAATCAAGAGAAAAATGCAGATTGAAGAGGTAGGGTGGGGACAATAACAGCAGATGTTTAAAACATGTCAAGCAGGAGGAGGTTTGAATGTAGGATGTTAAATTTAGAACTACAAAGCCCTTGTTGACTTTAAAGAGAGAAATTCAAGAAAGCAATAACAGTGAAAACCTAGTTGGGCTTCCATCATGAATGAGAGTCAGAGGAGCTAAATTAATATTTAATTTTGGGAATAAGGGAAATAGAGCAATAAGTTAAAGGCAAAATGGAAAAGAGATGCTTGGTGTCTTTTCTTACAACTAAACTATATCTCCAATGATCCATGATTCTGTTAATATTGGCCATTGTTTATTACATTAAAAGAGGTCACCCATTCTTTGCCAATAAACTCAAAGCCTTCAAAATAAAAGAGAAATGAATGGCCTTTTGCATTCAGAGTCACTTTCATTTGGGGACCTCTGTCCATAATAGTAGGACATTCTGGAAAATAAAATACTTTCTACTCTCAACTCAAATTCTAGGCATGCATATGTGTGAGTGTAAATGGGGCAGGTATAGAGGTGACATGGAACGCCCACATCTGAAATAAATGAAACTTCTTTTAATTCTTTTTTAAAATTTTTATTTACTTTTGGGAGAGAGCAAGTGGGGGGCGGAGCACAGAGAGGGGGACAGAGGATCTGAAGCAGGCTCTGTTCTGACAGGCTGACAGCAGCAAGCCCATGTGGGGCTCGAACTTTCGAACCCTGAGATCATAACTTGAACCAAAGTTGGATGCTCAACTGACTGAACCACTCAAGTGCCCTGAAACTTCTTTTATTTCTGAAAAAAATTCTTCTCTGATTATTCTAATATTTGGAGGTGTATTTGTATCAAGGATTTTTTAAATGTTTGTTTCTTTTGAGAGAGGCAGAGAGTGAGAGAGAGAGAGAGAGAGAGAGAGAGAGAGAGAGAAAGGCAGGAAGAGAGGGAGACAGAATCTGAAGCAGGCTGCAGGCTCTGAGCTGTCAGCATAAATCCAACATAGGGCTCAAACCCACAAACTGCGAGATCATCACCTGAGCTGAAGTTGGCTCCTTAACCAACTGAGACACCCAGGCGCCCCAGGGATTTTTAATTGCATGTAAGAAAATGCAAGAAGTCTGGGGCTTCATATGTGACTCATTTGCAAGCCACTGTGTTCATCTTCTGTCTGCCCTCCAGGCTCTGGCCCCTGTTCCTAGACTGTCTGCCTGCTTGCTTCCTTCTTTCTTTTCTTCTTCTTCTTCTTCTTCTTCTTCTTCTTCTTCTTCTTCTTTCTAGGATAAAGGAAGCTGTTACACTGGGGTAGAAACTGTGCAAATGAAAGCGATGTGCCAGGGGCCCAGGGTGCTAGGAATATTTTAATACCTTTTCAAGTGTAAATGGAAACTACTCACTAGAAAGAAATTTGAGTTAAAAATTGGGGGCTGGAGGGTTACCTGGGTGGCTCAGTCGGTTAAGCAAGGTTAAGCAACTGACTCTTGATCTCAGCTTAGATCATGATCTCACAGGTTGTGAGGTTTGGGAGATGGAGCCCTGCATCGGGCTCTGTCTGCACTGCCTACTTGGGATTCTCTCTCCCTCTCTCTCTCTCTGCCCTTCCTCTGCTCGTGTTTGCATGATTTCTTTCTTTCTCAAAATAAATAAACAAACATTAAAAAAAAAAACTGGGGACAGGAGCCAAGTCTGCGAAGAACAATGATAAAACTGACATCAAATAAAATACTGGCCAATGTACATATATTGAGTTTATGAATTCAACATATAGTAATAGTATTTTTTGAATACTTTGTAAGTATTGAAAGGATTTTAAATGCATTTTTTTCATGCCATGTGTTTTTGAAAGAAATCTGTTAGACTCTGGGGAAAAAATTAAGTATGCATTATGGTCTTCATTGAAAGGCTAAAAAAACAGATTTCTATTTCTGTTAGGAAAAAATGCTTCTCCTCTCTTCCTGGATTTGCTTGCTAACAGAGATGATGAACATACTTCATAATTTGTAAGTTCCTCTACAAAGTGCAGCCATTGTTTAATTCAGTGATTTGTAACTTAAAGTATCGGTTTCAACCTATTCATACCAAATGGATGAAATAACTTTGTTACTTTACAATGGCCCTTGAATGGTGTGGGAGAGGAGTTCTCAAAACAACACCCTTAAGCGTTGCAGAGAGGAGCATCCATCTGACCCCTTCTTCATGATGTATTGAATGTTCCTTGGTGTATCCTGACAGAAATGTTAAAACCCACAGAGCTACTTTAAGGATAAAAAAACTCATATAACTTTATTTTTTTAAGTAGTAAAATGTCTCAGTTACATTTGGATACAGTACAAAGAGTAATAAAATAGCACCTGTGAATTTTTTAATAGATTGTAAAGAATCTTGACTCCTTTATCTTCCTTACTCTTTCTCCACTTCACTAAACAAAGAAAACAGATTACTCTCACTTCTGCTCCGAGTGGGTCACCAGGGGCCTGATTTTCATGCGAACAGCCCTGAGGGAATAATCTGCACCTCTGAAGGGAACCCAGACCACTCCATTCTCAATCTCATAAGGACTGTTGTTCCTTGGGTCATAGGAGCCCCCAGGGTAGTAGATGCCATTGAGATTGGCTGCTTGGCAACTGTTGTACCACCAACCTCCTCCGTAGACTTCTGCGCAGTTCTCTTCCCACAGGTCTGCATCCCTGTCATAGGTGCTGAACTGCATGCCAGCATGAGAAGTATACTCTGTTCCTTCCTCTACGGAACCCTCAATCAGAGCATCGCCTGCTGTGCCCTCATAGGAGGAGACCTGCAGGGGATAGCCTTCTGCCTCAGAGCCTACCCTCAAGTGATATTCTGCATAAGCCAGATTCCCAGCCCAGTCCTCTAATTCAACCCGAAGGACAGAGCCCCTTAGGGTCAGTAAGTGGAGGTATTCATTGCCTAGCCAGAATTCTCCTTCCCCCTTGTCATCCAGACTGCCGAAACCTCTCTTGTAGTCTTGCCAGGTCCGGTTAAAATTCAGTGATCCATCCATTCTTTGCTGGATCAAAAGCCATCCTCCCAAACTGGTCTCTTGATCACAATAAACAGAAAAAATCTTACTGGATCCGGGTAGCTTGATATTGAAAATACCACTTTGGGCACCTGCAGGATGTGTTTGGAGGACATCATCACAGTCTAAAAAAAAAATTAAGCTGGTTGGAAGAAGTTACTCTCATTTAACTTTACAAAGATAGGCATGGCCCAGATTAAATGAAGGCAGATACTGGCTTCCTTTTCCTTCCTTCCTTCCTTCCTTCCTTCCTTCCTTCCTTCCTTCCTTCCTTCCTTCCCTCCCTCCCTCCCTCCTACATTCCCTCCAGGGGGAAAGGATGCACCTACACTGAGATGGAGATTAAGCAAGTAAGCGACATTTATACCTACAAATTGCAAGGGAGATGTTCCTCAATGGATTTGAAATTTTACTTGCCTGTACTGATAATAGCAAGTAACCAGCAACGATATCTAAGCATCATTTAGTGCTAATATAACTTGTTTTTAACCTGACCTTAATGTCAACTGAGACACACACTTAAAATATGATTAATAAATTGGGTGACAATTCCAACAGCACACATTTTGAATGGTGAAAGAATTCGGCTAAAGAAATTTAAAATCGAGTTTCAGAGGGATTCATTCATTCATTTAACATGTTATTTATTGAGTGATGACTCTCAGCACTGTTAGGCATTTGGGAATACAGAGATGAATAAGATAGATAAAGTCCCCACCCTCCTGGAACTTACAGTCTAGTGCCAAAAAATAAAAATAAAAACAAAAAAACAAAAGGTGTCATTTCTATAAGGTGTAATAGAGGGCTAGGGAAGAAGTTCAAGGTGCTATGGGAGGCACTGCGGGAATAGCGAATTTAGTCTAGGGGGTCAGGGAAGGCTTCCCCAAAGGAGAAGTGTGGATACCTCTGGCAGGGCGAGCTCTAGCATGGCCTCTTTTGGTGGTATATGCTCCTCTGACTTCGTGTTCCGCTTCACTTCCGGCCTCACCTGCCACTTTAAAGCTCTTGCTTTCAAATGTGGAGTCTCCTCTGTTGTAAGTCTTACTAGTGGTTACCAACTGTTTGCTGTGAGTTGAAGTTTTACCACTGGAAGGGAGCTCGTGTTCCCCTAAGTGTGTGAATATGTCAGATTCCGAGCCCATAGACTGGGTCTTACTTTCAAACTCTCTTAACGTAGGTGTGAGTAGACTCGAAAATTTGCTTCCAGTTGAGGCAGATTCAAAGAAACTTGCCAAGTCAGGGTGTCTAGAATGGAGATCCCCTAGGCTACCAGAAAAAGCATGGGAGAAGTCACAATCAGAACCATCTTCGGAGTTTACCACTTCTTTGATCACTTCTTTGCGACCATCAGGACCTATAACTGTCTTAGTGACAGTTTTAGAGCATGCACGATGAGTGGTGGTCGTGCTACCAGAGGCGACCTTCTCATTACCAAAAGGAAGCTCTTTATCTCCTTTAAAAGTGACCAGTTTGCCCGTGTGGTACTCTTTCTTTGTCCCTGGAGATACACTTCCTGACACCTCTTCAAACGTGCCCCACTCTTGCTTGGTAGGCCTGGTGTCCCCATGCCCTAAGCTATCTGGCCTAAAACTTCCAGGCTGAGGAGTTCCAGAGCTCCAAGAGCCGCCACTGCCAGTTCCAGTGCTCCAAGAGCTGGCACTCTCCGTGTTCCAAGTACCCGCACTGCTAACTCCAGAGCTGCCGGCGTTCCAGGTGCTGCCACTGCCAGGTCCGGAGCTCCCGGGGTTCCAAGCGCCTGAGCTTCCAGGTACGGAGCTTCCAGGTCCAGAGCTCCCAGGGTTCCAAGCGCCCGAGCTTCCAGGTCCAGAGCTTCCAGGTCCAGAGCTCCCAGGGTTCCAAGCGCCCGAGCTTCCAGGTCCAGAGCTCCCAGGGTTCCAAGCACCCGAGCTTCCAGGTCCGGAGCTCCCAGGGTTCCAAGTGCCAGAACTTCCAGGTGTGGAGCTCCCAGGATTCCTAGGGCTTTCAGGCACTGATCCCGTTCCATGCGATACAGAGTCTCCTGGGGCATTCCCATCTGTACCAGACCTCTCTAACGTTATTTTCATCTGCTGCGTTTCCATGAGTGCCTTCCATTCTGCAGGGGCCTTCTGAAGCTGGTGCTTGTACTCCCCAGGAATCATATCTGGAGCTGTGCGCATTTTCAGCTGTGGTAAATATTGCGTATCTCTAGAGGGAAGTAAGTCTTTGGCAATGACTTGTTCAAGTTGCTTCTGCTGATCTTCGTAGTACTTTAGATCTGTCCTACGTTCTAAAGCCCTACTGCACGACCCTTGGCAAGATCGGATCTTAATATCAATGTCCACCTAGAGAGAGGGGAAGAAAGATAAAAAAAAACAGGCAGATATAAATAAGGAAAATTATGTCTATTGAATTCTTCGCATTTAATTTATTTTTTGAAAACTGGTTTCATTTCTTTACTTGGAGACCTACCAATCAATTCTGTTTTTCATTTATGTCATACCCTCAGTGGAAGAGATGTGGGTATTGTAAGGTTTGCCTGGATAAGCAACAGGAGCTATTTGGATTCATCTTAGTCTTAAAATAGATAAAGAATAAGGTACTATTCCCTCTGAAAGGAAACACTAATGAATTGAGCCTCAGTGAGACTCAGATTGAAGATTCAGAGGCACAGTGGTGTCAGAGCTTTGCAACAAGACAGGCAGGGATTTAATATTTGCTTTTGAAATTTACTGTCAATGTATCCTTGGAAAATGTACTTAATATCACTGAGCTTTTTTTTTTTTTTTCATCTGTAGAGTGGGGAAATAATACCTACTTCATAGTCGGATAATGGATATAACACCTTGCTCTACATACAGTAGACATTCAATGAATTTGCTTCCTGCTGTTCAAAAACAAGGAAATTCTGGTGGCAGAGCCACAAAGTTACTCACCTCCAGTCGTTTCATATCTATCAGTTGATCCCTGACATTTTTCTGCAGAAGTTGGATATGCTGTACTTGTTCCAAGACTTTGCGCTTCAGGATCTCAATTCTGCTTCTCAGATCTTCTGACACTTGGCTAAATGTATTATCATTGTCTGAAAAAAGAAAATATGGATGTTGAAGAATCTGCCAAGTGCTTTGCTTATAATAGCCAGTAAAGAAGGAAACTTGCTTATAAATATCCTCCCCTTTTAACAATAATTTGTTCCCTGGACATTTTATTTGCGAGTTCCAAATCTGTTAGGCATTTTTGGACAATGTTATGTCCTTTAGTCATCCATGGCTGTCAGTTAAGATGCCCTACTAGCAGTTAGTTATTCAAATAGATGCAGAAGAAAAAATTTGGAATTTTAAAGATGTCATTAGGAGATTAAATAGTTTGATCACATTTCAATTATTTCGTCATATCCTTAGCCAAGAGACTTAAACATATTCATGGATTTTCTTACTGAGAAGTTTTTCTTCCAACCTATCCATTTGAAATTGTTCCTAAGCTTTTTTATTTACTTATTTATTATTATTTTTTTTAGGTCAACATGATCATTCACTTGCCATTATTGTGGTTGCACCATTGGCATTAAATTAGTTAAGTGTCTTCTAAAGATATAGAGAATTACAGCAAGGCTTCAGTAACTGGAGCCTCAGTAAACTTGCTTCCCATGCCCAGAGGAAATCGAGTGTTTCCTAGTCCTAAGGCTTAGTCATAGTCCTATGAGAAAGAACATGGCTCTATATTTTGAATTAACCAAACCAAACCAAACAAAACATAAAGAGCTTGGTGGAGTCTGTGGATTGAACTCCTAACTCCATCACATGATAGCTTTGTGTCTTTGGTTGAGTCTCATGATCTGTTTCCTCCTCTGTAAGATAGAAACAAAAATATCTACTCAAAAGGTTGTGCTCATCTTATTTTCAGTATATACTCTTAAAAAAGAGCACACTTAAAGTCTACTCTTCACTACCAAATTCTGACTTTGTGACTTTAAACAATTCTAAGCTAACCTTTTTTATGTTATAAAAATAACAAAAAGAAGCCCCTCCTTAAAATTTAGGAATATCATAAAGACACGTATTTCTATCTTAAGTACTTTGGGATAAAATTGAAGTTGCTATAAGGAGACAGAATATTTATTTAGGGCTATTGTTGTTTTGTTGTGTGCTATAAAGTGAAAGCACCAAATCTGTAATGCTTACTGTTACCGGTGGCAAAATCCCCTCTCACAAGTTCCATTACATTCCCTGTCAGTAAACTAGAGTCCTTATTGTTCTTCTGATAATCAAATAGTGAATTTTTGAGCTTATTAATTCTGTTCGTAAAATCTTGATTGACTTCATCGATTAACCCTTTCATCCTGCAGCCAGAAGGGCATTTGTAGTTCTGGAAGTGAAGAGAAAAAAATTACATTAAGGGTCTGTATCTTGGATCCAGTATAATTTTGAAGGTTTCCATGCAGCCCCCATTGCTCCCCCCGCCCCCCACCCCAATATCTTTAGATCATCTATTGACTTAAAAGTAGTTTAAGAGGACTAGTCATAGGTTGTAGAGAAATACTGGAATGAGGGTTCACTTAACCATAAAATAGCCACCAGAAAATCTTGAGGCCTGAACATGCAACTAAAATCCAATCTGTTAATCCCACTAATGACCCAGAGTTTGAGAGGTAATTTAAATAGTGCTTTCAGAGTGAAGTTGCTTTCCATTTGTCTTCTTTAATTTGGCATGTAATGAGCTATTAGATTATTTCCCACTGGAAAAGTTTTCTGGGACCTACTGGGCCAGCCTGTGCACAATTCTAGCACCACAGGGAAATATTCTCCCACTCCCTATGCCAACTGCTCACCCAGTCTTCATCAGAGCAGAAGGGCCAGTCTGTCTCTTTGCACACAGAGTGATGTCCTTCCACAATTCTTGGGCCACGCACACCTCCTCCTTCAGCTATAAATTCACCTTCCTGGACATTTCCAGTCTTTAAGGATTCATTCATACACACAAAAGAGAACAACATTAGGCAGATAGGAGAAGACACCAACATGCCTGTAAATCCCAATTAGGGGGAAGGTTCTTACAGAGATTAAGAACACCAGTTTGGGGCATCTGCAAGCTTCAGAAATCAAGCTTTCTTCGATTTTGACCGAAAACCCTAATACCCATTTCATGGAGTTGCAGGAATTAAAGGAGATAAGGTGAAGACATTTTTTAACTGTGTTTGAGACAAAACAAGCATTTAATAAATGGTAGGAGTTTTAAAGGATTTATTATGTAAGGAAAATTATTTGAATCTACAAAATTAGTTAAAATTTACATTTTCATTATGAGTAATGTCTACAGATAGAAAGGTAATTGAAAAATTCAGAGTTCTTTATCCTGTAATTTCTGTTTCAGTAGGAAAAAAACAAACTATCTTAGCTTAGTGTCTCCTTCAAGTTTCTACTTTGACCCTATGGGTCTATTATTTGAGCAAGTACATACCAAAGATGCAAAGACGGCCAATTCAGACTTGGAAATGTTTTTTAGGTTATCCACTCATGTAATAAAATTTCCTTTTTATTTGTAAAGAAAAAGAGTAGACTGAAAACAAAAATAATGGTCCATAGCTGACTTTTTGAATACCTTCTAATTAGAAATATAGATTTCTAAAAATTTTCTATTGTGACCTATGAGATAAAATAGGACATAAAAATATTCTTCCAGGGGCGCCTGGGTAGTTCAGTTGGTTAACTGACCGACTTGGGCTCAGGTCATGATCTTGCAGTTTGTGAGTTCGAGCCCCGCGTCGGGCTCTGTGCTGACAGCTCAGAGCCTGGAGCCTGTTTCGGATTCTGTGTCTCCCCCTGTCTCTGCCCCTCTCCTGCTCATGCTCTGTGTCTCTCTGTCTGTCAATAATAAGTAAACATTTAAAAAAAAAATATTCTTCCAACAGGACTTTGTATCAGTTGACATGGGTTTTAAGTTTCAACTATGTTTATTTTGTATCACCAACTTACAAGGATTTTGCTATAACTATTTTAATCTCAGATAGTTTATTCTTTTTTTTTTTTTTTAAATTAATCTCTACACCCAACCCTGATATCAAGAGACACATGCTCTGCCTACTGAGCCAACCAGGTGGCCCAGAGATAGTTTATTCTTATAATTAGTTAATATTTGCTGTCTCATTTAAAAAATACTCTAATAATAATGATAATAATTCAAGCAATCAAGGACAGTTTATATTAAGGAACAAGTATAATCTCTTTGTTTAAGAAATAAAATTATAAATTCAAACATACTTCAAAATAAAATGGTACAACAATAAAAACAGGCAAAAATTAAGTATTTATGCCAATAGGTAAAAATAACCAAAAACGTATGCATTATCCGAAATAACCATGTTCGCAAATGAGGTTAGTCTTATTTTCCATAAAATTTTTTACTTATTAGTTTACTATAAGGAAGAGAATTAAGTTAGAATCCCTCTTTAGTTTTTTCTACTCTGGTAACAGGATATGAGTGGTGAAGAGAAAGAAATAAATTGGAATAATTCATAGCCTGAAAGTAACAAAGTGTCTTAAACACATTTGTCACGTTTTTATGAGACCAAAGTGTTTCAAAAGCTTATAAATTGAAGTCTTCTGTTCTATAGATCTCTGGAGTCAAACTTTAGAAATTATTGCAATATTTAATAACTATTTTAAAAGATTGCTTCCCAAAAAGCATCTTGCCTTCTCAGTTACTCTCTTCTGATTTTGCTATGTCATATGTTTTCAAAGACAACTAATTTGCTTTTCTTTTTTTCTCAAGAAACATAAAAACCACCTTTCAGAAAAACTATATTAAACCACTGTTCTGCTTATTATGGACAAATAGCAATAAATTAACAATTAGGTTTTAAAAACTCTTATCAGAGGAATGTTTTGTTCTGTTAACTAGCATTAACTATCCTAAGTCTTTATTGGAACAAAGATGGCAAAGATTTCTTCCCTTCAAACAAACAATGTTGTAAGACTGTGTTTTACAGATGCTAGAGTTTCCCCTATGAATTTCTGTACTTTGGTCCAGCTAAGCCTCCCTCTTACTCTTGAGGTCTCCGGCTCATCTAGGAACTTGCCTCCATGGCCTAAAACTGATAAAGCTAACAGTGTGTTAGCATACATAAGCGTGCTAGGACACACAGTGTGTGAGGACATACATAAGGCTGACTTACACCTGCAAGTTCTTTGTGGAATAAACACCAGAGAGAAAACAAGAAGAGAAAATAAAGGTGACCATACCCAGACTGTGCCCACCACACTCAGGGCCAGGCAAAAGATCTTCAGGGAAAACATCTTTTCTAAGGGTGGGGCTGAGTCTTGAGGAGCACTCCCGCTGAAAGAAAGGAGGATAGCTTCCACTCCTAGTTCCCATCGTATTTAAATCAGCAAGGAGGCCTGATTAATCATTATCTTCGTCCTGTTTAGACAGTCGATATGCACTCCTACATCCCTTGCTCCTTCTCTAAGGTTGGTGTCCTAGAAGTTGTTGCTCAATTCTCCCAAGCTTGTTTGCTTTTGATAAGTTGTTGCCAAGGTAGAAGCAATTCCAGGATGATCTCACATTCCAGGAACAGGATGACTTCAGAAATGCAAAAGGAAACATAGGAAGCCGTACCTCTATACTTGAGACTTGAAAAAGTACGGAGAGTGGCTGAGGCAGACTAGCAGTAGCCTGTTGTGAACAGAGTTGGCAAATGATTATTTCGCTTTATGTAGGAAATATGGTTGGATGATCTGACTTTTAAAAAATTACTTTGGTGACAGGCTGTCCCTGAAGTCCTTCTGTAAGTTACCTTGAACAGATTAGTTTCCTCCATCGAAAATGGTTAAGACAGTAGCCCCTGAAACCAAACATCTTAGGTCCATAATCTCAGTTACACCATTTCCCAGCTCTGTGCTTTTGGACAAATTACATGTTTTTATGAAGAATAAATGAGTTAATCCTTGTAAAGCCCTCAGAGCAGTGATTGCCACACAGTAAGTACTGGGTAAATGTTAACAATTATTGAAGAACATAAAGTGCATGAAAAATATCATTTCCTTTCTGTGTCTATTCCTTTGGACCTGCCAGTTTACTTTCCCTGCTCTTCTTCTTCATGTGAAAGTTTTCCGTGGCCAGTTTTAGCAAGCAAAAAAAAACAGGATACCCAGTTAAATTTGAATTTCAGATAAACAACAAATGCGTTTTAAGGTAAGTGTGTCCTGTGCAATATTTAGGATGTGTTTATACAAAAAAAAAAGTTTGTTGTTTATCAGAAATACATATTTAACTGAGCATCCTGTCATTTGTCTGATAAGCCTACCTTGCCTCAAATTGTGCTTCCTATGTGAAGTCAATTCTGATAATAGTAATAGTTAATATTTATTGAGCGTTTGCTAAGTGCCAGGCACTGTGCTAGAAAACACTTTACAGTGTACCTGATTTCATCTCTCCAATTGAAAGCAATTTCTTGGGGTGCCTGGGTGGCTCAGTCAGTTGAATATCCGACTCTTGGTTTCAGCTCAGGTCATGATCTCACAGTTCATGGGATTGAGCCCCTTGGGTTCAAAAGAAAATTAAGGGAAATTATAAACTACTCAGATTGTGGGTAGATCTTAACATAGAGTTGAATGAAAAAAATAATAAATACAATGAAGACCTTAGCAGTGTTCCTCTTTTTTTTTTTTTGTTTTTTTTTAATTAATTAATTTATTTTTTATAAACTTAAAAAAAAAAAGAAATCTACTCATGAGAACATTAAAAAAAAAAAAAAAAGCAATCTCTTGTTCTTCCATAGTGCAATACTTAGAGGGGACCCTAGAGTCCCATCCAGATTTTGGAAGGCAGTGATTCTATGGAATGTTGTACTCGTAGGCAATGACTGAACTGGCAAAATGCCAGGCATGGATAGAAGCTGGAGGCTTGACCTCTTTAGATGATTTTGTGTGCTTATTGAAAGTGTTCCACTTGGGAGGTGCGCATAGTCTATGGAAGAGAACACCCTGGTGGGCTTCAGGTGACTTAGTTGAACACAACCTAATTGAAAGTAAGTTAAGAGAAAACAGTCTGACTGAATGCCACTGCTCTGGGCCACATCAGGGCGTTTCCAAGGCACCACCTTTAGCTTTTAGCCTTGCTGTTCCACAGTTCCCTCAAGTATCTGCACATCCAGGGCTCTTCTCAGATGACGCCTTCTCAGAGAGACCTTCTTTAGCTAACACAAAGAGCAGCCATACCATTAACCCAGTTTTGTTTTACTTCGTAATATTTTATCACTACAGGATAATGTATATTTGGGAAGCTATTTGTCTGTCTCTCCTTCGCACTAAGCTTCATGAGGCCAAGGCACACTGCCTAGTGCAAGGTCTGGTGGAGAGTAAATACTAGTAAGTATTTGTTAGAGGAATGGAAGGCTGTCACAGTGGCAGCACAGTATGGCGGAAGAATAATGGCCTTTGCAGAGAGTGAGATCTGGATTCTAGCTAAGTGACATGGACAAACTAAATTCTCTAAGCAGTTTACTTATCTGTAAGATGGGGATGGCAATATTTATATTGCAGAGTTGTTTTGAAGATTATATAACATGGCATATATATAACATGTTGGATGTACACAGTAGGAGTCCCAGAAATGGTAGCTTTTATTGTTCCTAGAATGTCCTAGTGCCACAGAATTGAAAGTTCCCGTGTTGTCTCTCCAGTACCAGAATTCCATAACCAGGCCCTTTTGTAGGACTGCAGGACTGGGCACCAACCACGCTGGGCCCTCCACCCATGTATTATAACCTACAGAGAAGCAGGTTTTGCTTCACCAGGAAGCCATGCAGACAAACAGACAACAAATAATACAAGGAGTACCATTTTTTTTTAAATTTTTTTAATGTTTATTTTTGAGAGAAAGAGAGAGAGAGACAGACAGACAGAATGTGAATGGGGGGGTGGGGAGGCAGAGAGAGAGGGAGACACAGAATCTAAAGCAGGCTCCAGGCTCTGAGCCTGATGTGGGGCTAGAACCCACAAACTGTGAGATCATGACCTGAGCTGAAGTTGGATACTTAACCGACTGAGCCACCCAGGCATCCCAAGGAGTACCATTTTTTAAAAGCATGTGACAATAAGGATGTCTTTACAAGTATATAAATTGTGGGCAAAATCTGAGAAATTTCATTTCTTAAGCCATAACTTCTATAGTATTGTATTTTTCCCAGAGATGACTATATCCTAATTTTTTAACACCAATGAGAGGGATTATTTATCCTCTTGAAATTAATATTATATTCCACAAATTACAATTATTTAATTGCAGGGATTCATATATTTGCTATCCTGTAACATCTGGCAGGCCTGGAATGGTATATAATGTATGTAAAAAGAATAGAAATTCTACAGCTGTCATTATGCTTCAGGGCTTTTATTTTTTAACGTTTTTTGGTAAAATTTATTTTTGAGAGAGAGAAAGAGAGCATGAGTGGGAAGGGGCAGAGAGAGAGGGAGACACAGAATTCGAAGAAGGCTTCAGGCTCTGAGCTATCAAAACTTATGCATGAAGAGTAACATATATAGCCATTGTGTAAACATAACAAGTACAAACCAAACAAAACAAGACAAATCCTCAGCTTTCTTTTGAGTGAGATATTCGTCCTCCCCTGGGCTATATCCCAGGGAAGTAAGAGAACATCTCTTTCTTTACGCATTTATTCTACGTGTATTGAATTCTCAAAGCAGTTCACTTATTCCTTCATTTGTTTAACTGTAATAACCATTTACTGCATGCCTACTACTTGTCAGCCCTGCATGCTGTGTTCTTGAAATAGAAAGGCAAATGACGTGTGTATAGTTTTGTACCTAAAATCAGTGAGGAAATCAATATGTAGCTAAGAAGTTAAGCCATATAAAATTGCCATTTTTGTAGGTCCAAATGATAAATATGTGCAGTTTCCCATGGTTTAACCTAATACAACACGAAAGGAAAAATTCTGTGATGTGTATTCAAAGTACTGTTAAAATACAGAGCAGAGAATCATCTCTGCATTACTTTCTGTTACATTTTGTATAAATGTTCCTTAAGATATCTGGTTTAATTCAGGTCTAAAAATTCAAGATGCTTCTGAAAAATATTCGCTATGTCTTCTAGCATAAATCTGTATGAATCTGTGTGCACTTATTATTGTCCTAATAACCAGAAGACAATATTGCTTTGACAGGACATATTTTATCAAAACAATATTAAATGCACAGTGAGAAAGTACTAAAATTAATTTCTAAAATTTGAAATCCTTGGATTGTAAAAATTTAGGCAATTCTGGTACTTCACAATACTCTTTCGGGTCCTCTGCCTCAGGTTTTACAGCAGTGACTAATCTATAAAGGAGTCACTGGAAAACACTGGCAAGGCTGCTTAGCTTTGTGTATCTGATCTTCTCTCTTTGTCTCCTGCATTTCAGGGCTGTTGCAAAAGTTTGTCTTTAACCAAGCTGTTTACTGTGAAAGGTGAATGAGTTGTTGATGATAACATGTAGGAGTGACTAATGGCACTTTTACTTTTGGAACTTATCAGTACCCTGATGGTCCCAAATAGTTTCCCTAGCAATTATAGCTCTAGAGAAAAGATGGGGATTTCCTTAAACACACAGAAATGATTCTGAACTGGATTTATAAAATGGAGGAGGGGGCAGGGGAAGAGCTTTCCTTGATCTTTGATTCTGTCACACTGCCTTTCTCTTTAATCTACTTAGCCAGGAAAGAAATCTACTTTATTTGTTAAAATTGAACTGTTTCCAGATTAATAGCCATGTAATTGAATAGTTTCTTGGTATTTTTGAACGTAATTTTATAACGTTCCAATAATAGATTAATAATTCTCTCTTTGTTATGTTCTAATGCATTATTCTCACAGTCTTCTGCTTAAGTACTTTTAATCAAGTTTCCACTAAAGTAGTTCGGAGTGTGTGTATGTGTGACACGTGTGTATGTGTGAGTGAAGCAGAGAGGGAGGAAGAAAGAGAGTGAGAAGAAAAGAGGGAGGAAGGGAGGGGAAGGGAGAAGGATGAGTGAAAATGAGGCCCCTGAATTTTTCCCATTGCTTTACTTCTTCTCATTTTTTGACTGTGTTTATCAATTAAATAATTCATTTTCAAGATAAATTAATTTTACTTATGATGTGCTTTAGTAAATTTTACTGGATGTATCAAATTGTTTGCCTTGAACATGCATTAAAGTATATAAATACTATTTTTGAAAAGTTAAACCATTATACAAATGAATAATCAATTGATGTGTTAATATCACCAACATGGTTTCATCCTAATGTCATACACCTTAAATCCATTAAATTTGGCACACTTCTCTGCCGATTTCACTGTGGTTCTGTTAGAGATTAGCAAACAAGATGTATCAGTTGGTACTGATTTAATAATGATCTATTGAGATCTGGGGAAATAGCATTTGTAAGGAACTTAGATGTTCCATAGCAAGAAATTATATGAAAAGTATGAGTAAATTTAATTATCAAGATCAATTTAATTCTTGGTGATTCCTATTGGAACCTATTTTAAATGGGTCTTTTCTACAGTAAAACCAAGGCAATTTGAAGAACGCATTTGGGTAAATTTTTGCTTAGATAAAATTAAACAAAAAATTACTGAGAATAACAGCAGAGAAACTCGAGGTGGAGAACAGTTTACAAAATACTACCAGTATACCAGAATATACTCCTCTAAACAGTCGATGTCATGAAATACAAGGACAAACTAAGAAATGCTTACAAAAGTTGACTAAAAAGTGGCAACTAAATGTAATGTTGTATCCTAGCTAGGATCCTGGAACAGAAATAAAGACGTTAGTGTAAAAACTGGTGGAACAGAGGGGCACCTGGATGGCTCAGTGAGTTAAGTGTCTGACTTCAGCTCAGGTCATGATCTCCTGGTCTATGAGCTTGAGCCCCTGGTCAGGCTCTGTGCTGACAGCTCAGAGCCTGGAGCCTGCTGCAGATTCTGTGTCTCCCTCTCTTTCTCTGCCTTACACTCTGTCTCTGTCTCTCAATGTTTATAAAAATAAACATAAAAAAAATTTATAAAAAAACTGGTGGAACAGAATAAATAGCGTGTGCCAGGTAGGGAATAAGAACTACTAGAGTTGGTTTCTTAGTTTTGACAAATGAATCATGGTAATGTCCGATGTTAGCGTTACAGGAAACTGGGTGACAGGTACAGGGGACTGTCTGTAGTATCTTTGTAACTTTCCTGCAAAAAAATTACAAAATAAAATTATAAAATTTATAAAAGTTATTAAAAAAGAAAAACATTGCTAAAAAATAACAGCAAAGAACATTAAAATTTTAAAATTATATCTCCAGACTTAAATGACGTTGGATTCAAATCCCATGCAGCAATACCAATCTTAGCAGCAAGAAAACAAAACAAAACAAAATAAAAAATTTGTTTTTGTTTTTATTTCTGAAGCAATTTCATATGTTCTCTCATTTGACCTTTACCATAGCTTTGTGATGTAAGGAGAGCAAGTTAGGAAGGAAAACATTGCCAGTCCAAGGTCTCTTAAACGTTAGGTCAAATTTTTTTTAAAGTCACACTTTAACTATTTGCCCCAGAGGATTTGAAAGAGCCACTTTCATCACAGAGTGGAATCTGCCCTGCTGTGTTTATTGAGGGGAAGTCAACACTTAGATTTATTTAGGGAGGTTTCCCATCCACCGCAGGTCATTTTGTGCTTTCAAAGTTGCCAGTAAAAGAAAACCCACGAGAGGACCTGGGAAATGAGAGTGAGGGCCAAGAGTACTGGATTTTGGATTTGGGAAACTCACTTTTGACCTAGTTGTAAACCTGATTAAATATCATGATCCAGAATTTATCTCAGTTTGTACCTTCAGATATTTCCCAATTAAATTGAAATAAGCAAGAGCTTGAAATTGTGCCAGACAGTCTTCCCAAAGTCTTTCAAACCTGACACAAAGGAGTGTTCTACAAGTCAATGGTCAAACCTACTATGAGTACTCATAGTTGGCCATGGCTATCGGGCCATTGGGATCAAGGCTTATGTTTATGAGGCTGATGACTGTATGTCTTTAGTTTGTTTTTCTCCTTAAGAGAAAAAATATTAATACTCTTCTGGTGTGTAGACCATTGTTGGAGAATGACTATGATTTATGTAGACTCTTATGGGATCAATTAATTCTCTGATAATATCCTCTGTCCCAGAATAATTAGTGACTCTCTGAAGAACCAATATCAAGGAGCACCTGCCTGGCTCAGTCTGAAGAGCTTGCAACACTTGATCTTGGGGTTATGAGTTCAAACCCCACATTGGGTGTATAGATAACTTAAAAATAAAATCTCAAAAAAAAAAAAAAAACAACTGAGAACTAATATCAATACTATGTTCTCTGACCATAATGATAAATTTAGATATTAATTAAAAATAGATAATTTTAAAAAACCAAGTAATACTCACTTTATAACCCTTGGGTTCAAAAGAAAATTAAGGGAAATTACAAAATACTCAGATTGTGGGTAGATCTTAACATAGAGTTGAATGAAAAAAATAATAAATACAGTGAAGCAGTGTTTCTCTTTTTCTCCTTAACAGTGTTCCTCTCTTTTTTTTTTTTTTTGTAGTTTTTTTTAAAAAAAATATTCATTTATTTATTTTGAGAGAGAGAGAGAACACGAGCAGGGGAGGAACAGAGAGAGAGAGAGAGAGAGAGAGAGAGAATCCCAAGTAGGCTCTGTGTTGTCAGCACAGACCCTGATGTGGGGCTTGAACTCAAAAACTGTGAGATCATGTCCTGAGCCAAAATCAAGGGCTGGACACTTAGCCAACTGAGCCAAAGGACCATTTTATTAAATATCTAAACAATCATAGACCTATTAGATTATAAAATGAAATAAAAATAATTACTAGAAAAATGAAATTTAAAAAAGGATGTATAAAATATAGGCCCAAATTTCTATTATTAGATTCCAAAGATATAAAATTACATTTCAGTGACTATAATCAGAGCGAAGATAATATAGGAAAAAATGTTTCTACATTAGAAAATCCTTAATTTTTCTACCTATCTTAACATGGACCAGTCACAAAGAATTTGGGGACCAGCCAGATAATACTAATTTATAACACAGTGCCTTTTATATAATTTAAAAATATATAACACAAAAGAATAATTCATGATTTATAAGAATGTATGCAAATAAACACATCAAATGTATTGAAATAATTGTCTATTAAGGAGACAAATGGAAGAAAAGGAAGTTTGAATAAAAGAATCAATCAAAAGAATGACCCAGCACAGATGAATGAGAATAGTGTACCAAGATTATGATTAACTCAGTCTCTGCCTCTGAGGGATATACATGCCCCCCCAAAAGATACCTGAAACAATCTTTTCCATATTCTTGGTCTCTTTATCACCAACTTATTATTATCCATCTACTTTATCTCCTCTTACTATTTTTAATTCTTTCCCCTTCCCCAAACACTCTTTTGGAGCTACATCAAACTGATAAAAAACCATCAAGGAGCTATATTTTCCACAGGGTTACATGTGTACTTTGTTTTTCACTCTTATCAGCTGAATAACCAAAGCTCTCTACCATAAATACTTTGGCTAGTTTATACTGGTTAGAGTCCAGAGTCAAAAAGTTTAGATCTGGTCAAGTTCCCTAGTATGTTGTCTATACTTAATATTCTTCCTTTCTCATTCATTTTCAACCCACCTACAAATCTGAAACATAATCTTTACAACTACTAAGCATAAAGAGAATTGAAAAAAAAAAAGCTACAGCACTTCAGAGAGAGATTTGAAAATCTTGATATTTGTTCATAAATGGTTATTCCAGCCTGTTGATGAAAGAACTCTGCCTTGTAGTTTCAGGAGCGAAGTCATGGTATCAGCACACCTGTACAAGAACTTCCTTTTTGGAAGCTTCCCTCTGCAGGGTTTTCAAATGGTGGGACCATGCATGTTTGCTTTGCACTTAGCCTGCCTATTTTGCAGTGACCTGAGTTTTTGCATGTCTGGGAAAGGGTTGAGTAAGTCACCTAATGATTTGAGCTGTGAAGAAAAATAATCTTTGTCTGTGAAGCCTCAAACTCTTCGTTTCACTTAAAAGTAGACTTTTTAAGGTTTGTCAAAATAATCCTTTCTATTTCTATTTATTTGTGGAGACATCATCCAACTGAGTCTGGAAGTATTTTTAATGCTTTATTTCTGAAACTGTAGCCCTTTGATAATTACCATCGAATATTAGTAACTAAACAAATAGGATTTTGTAGTTCATCTGTTTGTCTCGATCTCATTGGGTTTTAAAATTAACTTTAAATTTAATATGTACTCATGATAGCAAATCAAACAACACAGAGATATATACAGAGAAAGTTAGAATCCCTTCTCTACCAATCAGTCAGCCCCCCTCTAACAACCATTGCCGGTTTATCCAACATGCAGACCAATACATATTTGGGACACTCCCCAAAACAGGGAGCTCTGAAATGTTTTTGAAAGAATGTTATAATTGATATTTTAGAAGAAGCACTGAGTAAGTGATCATTTGAAAAATCAGAAAAGATTTTGGACTTCCTTATATGTATTTTGTGTTCTAGTATGTTTATTAAATTTTACATTAGATTGGTTGGGGAGAATAAATATGTACAAAGAATATATACATGTCAAGATTACATTTTGTTCAAAATGTATGCATAGATACTTTTTACCTAATTATTCTAGAATTTTTTTCATCTTAAAATTTCACTTATTTTGTAAATGTTTCCATGTTTATACGGAGATATTATACTTATTATGTAATCATTGCATTCGATCCTATTGTACTAATAAATCATCTTGTTCATTCTTCCACTATGAAATATTTTCTAAATGTTTCACTTATTAGCTATATGGCTATATTATATTTCTCTACATGGCTATTCTTCAAAAATAATTTTTTGGGATAAATCACTGAAGTGATATTATTACAACAAAACTTACGGTATTAATCAACTCTTCTTATCTATGACCAAATTGCTCACCTAGAGAATTTTATAGATTCACAAAGGGAATGCAGTCTTGTATGCATTCTGAGTGTAAAAGTAGTTTGAAGCATGACGAGGTGGGAGCAGGCAAGGTGGAAGGCAAGATGCAGGAGAGGAAGGAGATGATTGCCATTATGCAGACAGGAGATGTTGTATGTCCCAACTAACATGGTGGCAGGGGATATAGAGAAGGAAATGAAAATAACAAATATTTAGCAGGTGGATTTGGCAGACTTGATGGTATGGGGGAGGAAGAACAAGGAAGACTGGAAGATGAGTCGCTGGGTTTTTTGGAACTTGAGAACTGGATGGAATAGAACAAGTTTGGGAGGAAGAAAAATACCACTATGTGCAGTATCCCCACTATCCAGAACCATGGCTAGTACAGAGAAGGCATTCAGTAAATGTTAATTGAATGAATGCTTCAGGCATACATAAATGAATGAGTGTTGCAAACAATGAATCAATTTTCTTATCCCAAAGCCTCACAGGTATTTGGTTGTATACCTAGAAGTTGACTTACTGTTTTTAACTCCTCATTAGGATATTTAAAAATCAGGACTCATGGGGCACCTGGGTGGCTCAGTTGGTTAGGCAACTGACTTCTGCTCAGGTCATGATCTCACAGTTTGTGATTTCGAGCCCCGTGTCGGGCTCTGTGCTGACAGCTCAGAGCCTGGAGCCTACTTCAGATTCTGTGTCTTCCCCTCTCTCTACCTCTCCCCTGCTCACACTCTGTGTCTCTCTGTCTCTCAATAATAAATAAATGTTAAAAAAATAAAAATAAATAAAAATAAAAATCAGAACTCATGAAAACAAGGAAGTGAGAGAATTAGGAAAGAAATTGTGGAAAGGAAGAGAATCCAAAGCCAAAGCTGAGGACTACAGAACAACTGGACCTTCCTCTCATAAAATCAGTTACTTTCCGTGGTCAACTTTATGCCAACTTATATAGACTTTGCTATTCCTTACAAAAAGTTGCCAGTTCCTATCTCTGGCTGCTAAAACCTCAACATCCCAGGATTCAGCATGAAGTCATGGCTCCATTCCACTCACCTCATCAGTTACTAGGGAGGGACAGAGCAGAGCATGCCCTAAAGCTCTCTGTTCTGAGTCACATGCAGTCCTCTCAGGGTGCCCACATCTAGCTGCAGGGTCTGCAACTAAACGTTTTTTCTGGGATAATTCCCAAACAGCCTTATATGTCCAGTTGTACTTTGGGTACCGTGAACTTTAGTTATGTGATGGTGACTTGTGTATATGTTCTTATACCAAATTTTGTCACTTAGGCTTACTGTATTCTCCTATAATTGTCTTATATCCCCTGGAGGACAAAAGCCATGATTTCTATTTTCTTCATAACTACCTAAGAGTCAAGATAAGGTTCAGCATAAACTAAGAACTCAGCAACTACTGATGATTGCCCAACTGAAATTACTGAATTGAAGGAAAGTGATGGTTTTTCAGGATCAATAAAAGATACCATGTATCTAGTATTAGGAAACAAAATGTTTATTGAAATGACATGTAGATAAATTATCATCAGCATAAAACTGTTAGTGGAGTTCTCAACATGGGTTCTTCCTTACTCTTACAATGAAGTGAGGCTTTGCAAGTCCATTGTCCCATAGGAAAAATATTTTATTTCTCTGTTCAGATAAAGTCCTTTTAAAAAAGCAAATCACTTTTGAAATGGCCTTTTAAATGTCTCCAGCCTAAGACCAAAACAAAAATATATTAAAAAGATATAATTCTGTCCATTTAAAAAGAAGAATTAAAGATGGATGATTTGGGGTTAATAAACATGGAAAAGATACTTAGGCCTTTGAAATGCTAGAATTTACTCTGATTTTATTCATATATACTAAAATATTTAAGAAATAATAAAAACAAAAAATCAAGACAAAATGACATGTTATCATTAAAATTCAAAATTTGGCAATAATTTTATTATTATAGATTTAGGAAATAAGCTAAAATGTTATCTTCTTAAACACATTTTAAACAACTCTGAGCTCAGTAATTTGGGAATATAATCCAAAGTGAGTGTTAATTTCCATTTAAGGCTAAATACTCTTAATAAAAGACTTAAAATTAATAAATAGGGTAAGAAAAACTTTCAGAAAAGTTTCTAAAACTAATAGAAATTAACAGTTAATTCTCAAGGTAAAACGATTTAGTCATATTCTATTTCAACATGGTGTTCTGGTCCAACCTGTTTGGCTCCCCCAAGATGGTGCTGCTGTCCTTCTCCAATAGATAATCTGTTGAATGGGATTATCTTCATGGTGGTTTTCTTCATGGAATACCACCGAGATTGCCAGGTGGCCCAAATAATGCCATTATCATAACCATTAGGAGTAGATGTTTTTGAGTAACTGCCACCTAAAATAAATTGTAGATGTACATATAATTACTCTTGATTATCCTTATCTCAGAAAGTCTATAAAGAATGGTTTATTACAAAATACATTGTCACTTACATCAAATTTATAGTGTTATCTACTATCAGAAAAATCCGTAAAAAATCATAAATCCTGATTTACAATTAAAATACACTCTATTATGAATCAACCCCTTATATCTGTATTCTACTTCTTGATCACATCCATACATAAATGTATTCCCTTACTAACAGAGCAAGAATCCCAAATTTCCCCAATCTGCCTCTCTTCCCGAGCTTAGCCATCCTGGAATCAGCTATTACTGATCATCTTTCCACAAGCAGGTTAGAATGGCAGCAGTCACAATTCCTGATGAGATGACCTTGAGTCATCTAAAAACACAATTTCACTGGAAAGTACTTTAGAAAACAGTTTTGGAAAGTTATTTTTTTCTCCATTACACAGTGGAGACTACATTGATTTGCCTTCTCCTTGTCCTTGGGCACTAGATCCCATGTGATTTTGTAAAGGATTGTCTGAGTCCAATGCTGGAGTATACCACAAGCTATCAACATGGCTAGTCTGAGTCATGTGGATCAAACACCTTCCCTGAGAGTGTCTTCTAATTGCATGGTTTGTAGGTGCAAAGGTACGTTTAAAAGTGGAGGGGGTGGGGGAGAACGTTGTGAAAATCAAAAGATAAAATAGCTTTTAAGAGGACTACAAATCATCTATTGGCTAGCACAGTGCCCAGAGGAGGTAAGATTGCTTATCTTAATAGAGCTTTTGGAATTAGTAGGGCCTCCCCAATACATAGTTGCTGAGTAGTAACAATAGTTTATCAGTAAGTCCACTGTTCAGAAGTATTCCAGCCTTGAGCAAACTACAGCTTGCTACCCCCGGTCTAAAATAAGTGCCTGCACTTCTCAGGCTGTACTTTCCTCTCAAGCTTTCATGGAACTGTGCCCTTACCATTATTTCCCTGATCTTTACTCCATTCCTTTGGACACCTGCTCACTGCTCACTGGTTATATCTGTCACCCAGCTCATGGGAAGCCGCACCAGGCTAATATGTTAACAAGCATAAATATGATAATGTTAGCCCATCCAGATCATACATATGGTAAGTCTAGAAGAAATATCAACCGGGTGGATTTCTTGTAGTGGGGCCAATTTGAGGTATAAGTTTAGTATTATCCAATTCTGGTTTAAAATAAAGAGCTATAGCGGCGCCTGGGTGGCGCAGTCGGTTAAGCGTCCGACTTCAGCCAGGTCACGATCTCGCGGTCCATGAGTTCGAGCCCCGCGTCGGGCTCTGGGCTGATGGCTCAGAGCCTGGAGCCTGTTTCCAATTCTGTGTCTCCCTCTCTCTCTGCCCCTCCCCCGTTCATGCTCTGTCTTTCTCTGTCCCAAAAATAAATAAACGTTGAAAAAAAAATTAAAAAAATAAATAAATAAAATAAAGAGCTATATAATAAGCCCCCCAACATCTTTACTAACTATTTCTTATTTTCTTATATCTGTTTTTTACCTTTTATAAAAATATAGACTATACACTAGTTCACATATCTAAGGAAGAAATCTATACCTTGGTAATAAACTCCATTGAGGTGGCCAGCATGACACTTGTTCATCCACCAACCAGATCCATCCTGTTCAGCACAATTTCCTTCATACTTATCATTGTCATTGTCCCAGGTACTGAACTGCATGCCATTGTGGGATGTGAAAAATTTATCACTAGGATCATCGCCAAAATCATAGCCGTCAAAGGCATCTCCAGCATCTCCACCAATAAAGTAGGCATATGTCAGGCGGTATTTGTCAGCTTCAGGTCCCACCTTGAAAATGGCATAGTCTGCAGTACTATAAAGAAGGGAATAGAGACATCATATCTTGACCCTCATTAGGACCAAGGGACCTCAGAAGTTCCCTTTTCCATAAGAAAATTGTCTAGAATGTTTAACTTCGCTTCATAAGCCTGAAATGCGCTCATTGAGTCAAATTTTCTGCAAATCTGGCAAGAGGCAATGGATGTGTGAATCAGTTCAGAACTCGTCAACACCACCCAGGATGGGTCTAGAAGCCTTCAAGGCATCCCAATGTAAACTAAAAACATCAGCCATTTTAATGCTTTTTGCCTATAGAGTCCTAATATCAAACTCAGGTGTTTGGATGAATCTAATTTCATGTTTTCCACCTTTATCTAAGTGTTTAGCATTGCACATGGAGTTATAAACCATAGCAAATGACACTGAGTGATCATTAATCTAATGATCTTGAAGGAACTACACCTCTATTAGTCACTAATGTCATCTGAAGGATGAGGTCCTAAAGGGATTTTTCTTTCCCAAGGCAGTGTTGTAGTGGCAAGAAGGAGGGCTTCCTAGAGCATCACATGAATGAAATGGTCCCTGTGTGGCCCACAAAACATAAGCTGTATGATCAGAATCTTCCCCAGGGTGGGGGGGGGGAGGGAATTGTGAATAAGGGCCAGAATTCTATGGACTGCAGGAAAGAATGGGCCTTGGTGCATGAATAGAAATTTTCAGAAAATATTTAGCCTCTTTCCTAATCTCCAGTGCTTGGGAAATGGGAGGTGTTCTCCTAAGAGAAGATCTGCTGACTGTGGTAGTTTCTGATGAAAAAAAATTAAAAATACAAGTTTGGAGACAATATATTTCATTATTTTGTAGACGCAACAAAAGTATGAAATATTTTTGTGAATTTTAACTAGGAATACTATGCTCAAAGGTCCCTGATAGCTCTGGGCATAGAGGGGACTTTATGTTACCAAAGGAACTAGAAGATTTAATTTTAAGGTAGCTCATGGATTTGACTGAATTGTCGTTGAACTGCCAGGAAATTTGAAAAGCCTGGATTCAGTTTTCAACCAAAATAGTCATTAGGAGGACAAGCTATAGAGTCAAACTACCTGAGTTCAAATCCAATCTTTACCATACACCAGCAATGTGACCTTGGGAAAGTTAATCTGTAAAGTGAGATTAATAATAGTACCTTCCTCATGAAATAGTTATTTGGACTAGATTAAATTATAATTTCACACTTGATGTCTAGTACATATTAAATGCTCAGCAAATATTAGCTATTATTCTGTACGGTTCCAGGGTAAGTAGATTGTACCAAAACACTACCCATCCTGGATAGGACCTATGTCTTTGAACTGCCCAAGAACCAAACTGACTTCTGAGGAAAATGGTTGGATGTGCTCTTTGCATTTGTCAGGCTGTCTTTGATGTTGGTCTATTGATAGTTGGAAAGTGCACATTCCAGACAGTCTCTACACCAAGAAATAGAAGTCCTTTCTAAACAGTACCTGGTTCTGCCATTCCAGTCCTCCAACTGTATTCTTAATGCATATGGTATGGCAGACTGGGTGCTTATCAAATGAATCTTCTCATTTCCCAGCCAAAATTCTGTGGTTCCAGTAGGAGACAGATGTCCAAATCCTTCTTTATATTGAATCCAATTTTTCTTGAAATCCAAACTGCCATCAAGCCTCTAATTACACAATTGCATGGACAAAAGGGGAGAGTGGATTATCAGTGCACACAAAGAAAATGCTATAAACACCTTGTTGAAAATATGGACGGTATGATTCCACCATTTACTAAGTGAACTTGGGCAAGCTGCCTTAGTTTCGTAGGGTGGAATAATGGAAGAATGATGCCTGTTTCATAGGGTTGCTGCAGGATTACACCAGAGGATTAAGAGAAATACTTTTTAAAAAGAGTGTCTGGTGCACCTAGAGGACTTCAGAACCCCAACTTGATATTGCTGATTTTTATACTGATGGTAGAAAGGTCAAGCTAATTGCTCAATCTGTATCTACCAACGAGCGCTTCCATCACTCACTCTGAGCGCCCCCTGCAGATTAGTTGTAACAGTGATCAAAGATAAGCAAAAAGTAAAAGAATGGGCAATGAGTGCCAGAGACACCAGATGGGCTTGTCTTGGAATAACCCAACCGTATCCTCTGGGAGACTTTCTCTCTTTGTGATGGGCAGCCTTACATCTTGTGCTGCCTCATGAAAGAGGTCTCTTCTAGTTCTTTGTCATTCTGATAGTGGTTATATGCTATAGTGAATCTATAACAGCAGTGCCAACATAGTGTAGAGTCAAAGCACAGACTCTGAAGCCAGACTGCCTGGGTTCAAATCCTGACTCTTTTACTTATTATATGACCTATTATGTGTTACTTATTATGTGACCTTGGACAAGTTACTTAACCTCTTGTGCCTAAGTTTCCTCCTCTATAGAGATAATGATTGTACCTACCTCATAGGGAAATTGTGGGGACTAATTGAGTTAATGTTCAGCAAGCGCTTGCAAAAGTTTCTGGCATATGGAGGATGTTTATCTGGGCGTTCATTAAATATACAGGGTGAGGGAAAAAATACCTTCTGCAACACAGTCCATCCATTTCCAGATCCATCAATTTCACAGTAGACTAAGAACTGCTGCTTAGCTTTCAGAGGTTTGATAAAGTAAAGCCCACTCTCTTTGGCTCCCTTATTAGCAATGTCTTGACAGTCTGAAGGAGGAGAAGGAGCAGAAGAAGGTGTTACTGTGGTTTGAAATCCCTGTTAGACTGTTCCAGCCTTCATAGTGAGCTTTTAACATGCTGTCCCAAGAAGCATTTTCTTCTCTCATCATCATTCCTTTCAAACTCTTTTCAACTACTCAAGAAAGGTCTAAGCAATTGGACACCTTAGATTTAATGGCTAAACACTTTCCGTGTTATTCCTATTCATTCCTATAAACACTTTGCAAATTATTCTAAACACTTTCCAAAGTATACATTCCTATACATTCTCCTTGCTTTATGTATTTGCTGTGATAGAAATAATCCCAATATAAACCTTTCACATACCTTTCCCAGTTGTATCATGTATTTGTACTGTGTCTTTGCATGGTTCCTGACACTTTGCTTCAAGCTGGGCTACCTTCAGTTTCAGGTTATTGATCTTTTGGTTATTTGAATTATATATTTCCTGCAAAAATCTATAAGCAGAAGAATAAGGTAACAGAATATTCCCCTCAGAGGAGTAATTTTGTATTTTCATTACAAAATACTTTGTGGTCTCCAGAAGTACTTCCTGATAAATGGCTTCATTCTTGGAAGAAATATAAAACTATGGTACCGAATTGAGGTGTATTAGAGTTCTAAGCTTTTTGGAAAAGAAAATAACAGAGTGCTTATCGATAAGCAGTATCGTGGTAAGTGGTCACCCTGATTTTTACCTTCTGCATAAAGGGCAGCAGATAACAGCCTACGTGAGTGTTGAGCCTGGTTAATAGGAAGACTGCCTGATGTTTTTTTAGGACAGAATATTCCTAGGGAAGGAAACGTTCTGCCTAGCAATTCACACAGGTGGAAGCTATTCCTTTTCACTGTAGATCTACTGAGGATCTATTTGTGGACTTCAGTCTATAACTTACATAGGAAAAGTATCTGGAGCATTATCTTACATAAAATAACAGACACTTTCTCTTTCTTCTTCATGTTTCTGTTTACATAGTTTTGGAAAGAGTCTGAGGGAAGTAAAAAAGCTGTTTTTGTGGTTTCTCACAGGGTTGCTTATACATATTCAGAAATTATAGAAAACCATCTATAATACACAGACTATTGTATCTTTCTTTGAAATAAAGAAGGATAGACAAACTATTTGACCACTTTTTTCCCTCATGCACCTTAGAAAATTTCTGCACAGTAGTCTCCTTTAACTTCAATGATGGGCAATCATAATGCAAATTACAATGTTAGTAATAACCACAAAAATAATAGCAATGGCCTCTGATGACAAACAGAAGATAGATCCCTTCTGGACCACTGCTCTCCAGTCACCATTTATCTCAATATCCTATGCTACTTTGAGAAAAATTTAGGAAAATAAATTGTGTAAGAAACTAAACTGTATCCGAGACCCTCTGTTCAGAAAGTCAGTGAGTCCCTGGGAAGTTGTTAACAGACACATTTTACTTTCAAGTGAAGGGAGGAGAATACATGACTGCACGTTCATCGTGCCATGATCAACATGTTGCTCTACAATGTTTGTTATGCTTAGTTTCTTAAAGCACATTTTTTTTACTCCCCTGCCTTCAATATAATATACTGTTGTAGCCAAGATCCTCCCTATACTTCTGCTTACTAATTCCCCACCACCTCTTTGTTGGCATTTTTATTAAAGGAATTTCATTTTCAACAACCAAATTCCCATCAGTATGAATTTATGTAGTAAGCCAAAGGTGGGTGGGTGGTGACCATTTTGATTAATTCTGGTCACAACAGCATATGAAGATGTCTAGAACACCTTTCTCCCATACGATTATTAAAAAGCAGTTATAACCCAATGCAACTGGTAATGCTCTAAAAACTTCTACCTCCACTGTGTTCAAGATAGGCATAATGTCAACTGGATATTATAAGTGGGGAAGAAATAAGAGATTATTTCCATTGAAGCTTGGAATATTGAATGAAAACTAAGTCAATCTGGGAGAGTAAATTAACACAAAAACGCTTACCGAATATTTGATTCATGTGTTCCAATTAATGCCTCGTATTTTAGAATTTCTTCCATCATTTTCTTGGAATCCTTAGTAGCACTCACTATCGTGTCTGTAATACAGGATCAGAGACATAGAAAGACATAAGCAAGTGGAACCACTGAAACAACAGCAAAAGAACATCATTTTCTTAGTCGGTAGTATTTAGTTTCTCACTTGGCTTTGGTGGCTCATTGGGATTATAGTTGACTTGGATTGATTTGATCAATTCTTTGGCTTCTGAGGTTTTGTTTTCAATTCGACTTAAGATGTCTTCCAAAGTCCGCAGATCATTGTCTACACCGGTTTGGTAAGTAGACAGGAAATCTGCAACTCCACAGGTAGTTGGGCAATAACTACCCTGAAAATGCAACAATTAAAGTGATTAGAAATCTTGATTTTTAAAAATTGCATAGGGGCGCCTGGGTGGCTCAGTCGGTTGAACATCCAACTTCCGCTCAGGTCATGATCTCACAGTTTGTGGGTTTGAGCCCTGCATCAGGCTCTGTGCTGACAGCTTGCTCAGAACCTGCAGCCTACTTCAGATTCTGTGTCTCCTTCTCTCTGTCTCTGCCCCTCCCCCACGCACGCTCTGTCTCTGTCTCTCAAAAATAAATAAATGTTAAACTTTTTTTTTAATTGCATAAATACCTGCTAATAAAAATAGGTAAAACCTAGACTATGTTTTTTGTTTTTTAAAGTTAAAAATGCCAAATGAGATTTGTGAGAGAATTCCTTCTATTCCTCTGCCCCTCCCCACTTCAAACACAGTGAGAAACATGAAAACTACTTACAAATCTTTCATCTAAGATGCAGCAGTTGTCTCGCGTAGCAACATACTGGAGGGGGAAAAAAAAACCAGAAATGTCACTAGTTTATCAGCTGTGTCCTCACTTTTCAGCTTCCCATGTAAAACAACTATGTTCTATAAACAGCACACTTACTGCCAGGCATGTTGAGGGGAGCAATAAAAGAGTACAGAAGCAGAGGATTAAACCCTGGTGGTTCAAGGACCAAGTCATGGTGTCTGGGTACCGGTGCTCCGAGCCCTGAAGTGTCAGCACAGTGGCTTCTCAGGCTCCCCTTGTCCCTTTAAGTAAGCTCCAAGGATGGCCGGACTGCCAGTGGCTGGGGCTGATCACGGGGCCTTCTTTCCAGAAAGGCGGGGAGGTGTTTCCCGTCTTTTTCCTCATCCTGGCTCCCACCCTATGCTCGGTCAGGTTCTCAGATTTGGCACACAGGTGTAAGCTCCTCCTTTTTGGCTCAGCTCAAACTTTCTCCTCTGTGGCACCTTCATCTGCAAAGGCTGGTGAAGCATTAGCCATGGCGGGGAGGGGGGAGGGGGCCTGGGAGGCTGTGTGACGCAACCTCTTCCAGTACATGGCTGAGAGCAAATACAGAGAGCTGACCTCGACGGGAAAACCCACCTCAACCTGAAGATGAAGCCTGGTGCCATAAACCAATGTAATGCAAGTCCTTTCTTAGCCAGTGGATGAGCTAACAGACCTATTTTTAACCTGTGGCCATGGCAGAAGGAGACCGCCTGCCTGGTGGAAGCAGCAGGTCCCAAATTGACAGTATTCCCAAGAATGAATGATCTGGAAATACATTCCTACCCCTCTTTGTTGACCATTTTCTTCCTTTTTTTTTTTTTTTTTTTTTTTTGTCAGTTGCGATACAATTGATATATTACATTACATTAGTTTCAGGCGTACGACATGCTGATTCGATATTTATATATTGCGAAGTGATCACCACTAATAAGACTGGTTAACATTCACATGTAGTTACAAAATACTTTTTTTTTTTAAACTTGTGATGAGAATTTTCAAGATCTCGTCTCTCAGCAGCTTTCAAATACTCAGGGCCGTGTTATTCACCCTAGCTACCACGCTGTGCATTACATCCCCAGGACTTATTTTATCACTGGATGTCTGTACCTTCTGACCACCTGCACCCATATGCTGACCACTATCACAGGTTCTCCATTTGCAGTGGGCTTTGAAGCTCCACTCTTCCCTTCGTTTGGAAGAACGAGCTGGTGTGGCACCACGTCTGCCACAGAGGGGAAACAGGAGCCTACTCGATTTTCCTCGAGGTTCCATCTGGTTACCTCAGAGGAAAGCCTGGATACAGGGGCTAGGAAAATCCACATCCCGTATACGTGACTAGAAGCATGGCTGGAGGAAAATGGGGCAAAACGAGATGCACGGCAGAGGCTGTCCTTTTCACTCTGCCCCAGAGCTTCCTTGTATATTGGGAAAACATGTTTCTCACCATCTCCCATAGATTATTTACAATTGTGCATTGCCACTATTATTAGTATCCCTGTTTTTTTATTATTTCCTCCTCTGAAGCCAAGCTTACTGCAAATTTTAGCTAAATATATTAGTGGGAGAAATACATCTGGATCGAAAGAGATACTAACACTTCGATGTTACATCCTAAATCCTTACAAAAGAAAGGATTGTTTTGAAGTGAAACAGAAATAAATGTTCCTACTCAATAAATAATCCATAATTATCATAACAAAGCAAATACACTAAAACCTCATGTATTGCCTTTTCTTTCCTCCTTAATAGTTACCTTCTGTGACTTACCAGTTATTACCAGTCACATCACCATACCCTCAGCCAATGAAAGCCTCATAATCTTCCTCACCCTCCTTATCTATTCATCTAATTAGTTGTCAAAACTAGTTATTTAAAACTATTTTCACACTGTCACTTGTATTTTCTTCCTACTTTGTATTTTCACAGACATCATCCCAGAGGAGGCATTCTTCTTCCTTGTCTACACTGCTTGTCTACACTGTATGTTAGAACTGATTTTTCTTCCAACACCCCAGTCACTTCTGGCTCCAAACCACTTGTCACACTGTTGACAGATTAATCTTCCTATAAATATAGCTCTGATTGTGACATTCACCTGTTCAGAAACCTTGAATGGACTTCCTATCTCCCATCGTAGTGAATTTAAACATAATAAATGTCCTTCCTACCTTTGCTTCATTTTCACTCTTGATTCTATTTCCTACACCCTCTAGTCCAACTGGATTGACTCGCGTTAGCATCCCCTTATGGCGTACCATGTAGCCCTAGCTCTCACATGGTGTTTTTCTTATTACATGTCGCCCTTTCTGCCTGGATTGACTTCATATGCACTCCTGCGTCTCTGGGTGTCAAAATCCTACACAACCATAAGGTCCTGTTTTAAGATTTCTACCCTTCCAAAAGCAAACCCCAAATTCTGGAGGCCAGCTCTACCTCTTCCATAGCACTTATGACAATCTTCTGTTGTATATATACATTCTGTGGCCACCTCATTATTGTAAACTTAATTTAATGGGTACTGCACATGGCATAGCCATGTTGAACACTCAATAATGATTTGATGATATTGACTCGAACTGGGCTGAAAGCAAGCCTTCAAAATTATTCAATTATGGCATTAACCTGGTGTTAGGACAAGTGGGAAGCTACCTGGGGAAAAGAAGTGTCGTGCGTATCTAACTTCTTATGCCAAAATAAGTTCCAGATGAAATGCATCTTTAAATATAAAAAAGGAAACCACATGGGGTGCCTAAGTGGCTCAGTTGGTTAAGTGTCTGACTTTGGCTCAGGTCATGATCCCGTGGTTACTGAGTTCAAGCCCTGCATCGGGCTCTGTGCTGACAGTTCGGAGCCTGGAAACTGCTTGGGATTCTGTGTCTCCCTCTCTCTCTCTCTCTGCCCTTCCCTGCTCATACTTTGTCTGTCTGTCTGTCTCTCTCTCAAAAATAAACATTAAAAAATAATAAAAAAGGAAACCACAAAAATACTAGAAAAATAGTATGAGAGAAACCATTCATAATACTTGAGTATGAAAAGTCTAGCTAAATATGACACAAAACATTGTTGAATTTTGACTACATAAAAAAGCTTTTTTTCCTAGCCAAACAAAACAAACACTGTATACAAAATAAAAAGCAAAATACAAAAGACAACAGAATGTATACACATGCATGTCAGCATATGCACCGAATACTGTTTCAAGATTACCCACTAGAGTCTACAGAGGTATGAGGTAGAAGGATGAAGGACAAAGTTGGAGAAAACGCTTCATTTTTTCTATATACTCTGTCTTTAGAATTTTGAATGTATGTACATACTATTTACCCAAAGTACATATAATTAAAACACATAACTATCAATCATGCATCATGATTTATTTGTTGCACTAATAAGTATTTCTTGATTTTTAAAATTTAAATATAAAAGCTGACGAAAGCATTGCCTTTTAAGGAGAATGTAGCCTAATTGAGAAGAATATGCATAGATAGTTGTTAAGAGTGCTGGAGTCCATCTGCTTGGGTTTGAATCCCATCTCTACAACTCACTAGTTATGTCACTCAGGACAAGTTACTTGAGCTGTCTGTGAGTTTCAGTATCTGTGATAGTAAAATAGAAATCATATTTATAATATAATACTTACTTCATAAGACTATTACCGGGATTCAATGAAATAATGTGCTGAGCACATTGCCTGATTTATAGCAAGAGTTAAGTAAATGTTTATAAGGATTATGTATTACCAGATATTTTCAAGTGAAAATTGGAATTTGTAGAAATAAGTACTTCATTTCATAAAATTGTAAGATTGACCATTATTGGTAGATTTGGTTTGTGGGGAACAAGCTTTGTTGCTTAGGCTATAGAACATTTTCTGTAATAAGGGATCTATTGTAACTAACTACAGGCTGATTCCTTAATGCTACCTGGAGAAGAAAGCATCTGGTTGTCTAATTTAGATGGAAATCCCGCTGAAATCAATTCCACCATTCAAAGATGAAATGCTAATGGAACTGGACTGGGTGCCTTGTGAGAAGGTGTACTTCCTACTAGTAAGAGAGTTCATGCACAGTGTGTTCTGACAGAGCATGTCATCACTGTGGTTCTTTTTGCTAAAAGACCATAAAGTGTTGTTTTGTTGAATTTAGGGTAATAATTCATACCTTTGTGTTAAATTTTTATATTTGTAAACACACACATAATATATAATCATATATATATATATATATATAATGTCATATGCACAAGGTTGATAAACACTTAAATTGAAGAAATTGGACAGTCTATCTTATCCGATTTTAGAAGTATAGTACTTATGTTCCTGACTTTTACTGACTTGCATTGGAATCTGAAATGAATAATCAATTTTAAAGAAAAGACTTGCTTTGTACCACAATCTCAAGCAGAATTTTATTAGATAAGATGCTCTTTGGGACAAAACGGCCAGCCCTGATTTAGTGACCTACACTGGCCCTGTATTCAGTCTGGTATCTCTTAGGTTGGTTAAATTTTAACTAGTTGTTCTCTTCCACATTTAAGCCAATTATTTTTCTCTGGTAAATTATAAATGATTAATGAATTCTGGGAAAGAAGAATATTTGTTAAAACAGATTTCCGCCACTTCTAGGTTCATTTTTCTGAGAAAATAGCTTATGTGGTGTTTAAGCCAAAATTATTATTTAATTTAGTTCAGAGATCAATGGGTCTGTTTATCGAAATAATAATCTCCCAAATTGCCTATTACCCAATTGTGTTCTGAATGGAAAATACGACATCTACTGCTAATGGTGTTCATATGTTGGTAATTTACTCTGTGAACCACTTGTCTGCTGCGTTCACCTCTGCTCCAAAATTGTTTGCTGAATTTGAATTTTATTACATAGAGCTAATTTAAGACTTTTTGATCTGGTGACAATGACATAGACCTACAGGAATAATAAAAGAGCCACAGATGTTGACCATATTCTTCGTGCTGTAGTTTAGCTGTTGCCATTTTGTATGTTGTCTCATTTCATCCTCATAAAAGCCTAGGAGATAGATATTGTTATCTACATCTTATAAATGAGCAAAGAGAGTCTTTGAGAGTTTGTGGTGGCATATGCAAGGTCACTATGCCAGAACAGAAATTCAAACCCATGAGCCCAACACCTGAGCTCTTAACCATGACTCTAAATATAGTCATGAAGCTCTTCTTAACCTAAGGTGATACACAGATGCAAGATATTATTATGAGAATCAAAACTGTTCACTGATGGAATGGGTTGTTAGTGAAGTTATTTTAAAAAATAATGTGTGTGCACATGTATCTAAGTACATGTGTGCATGGTTGTATGAACATATATTTACCTCTGTCATATCTATCTAATCTGCTTGTCTTCTCTGAGTTAGAGACAAGGTTGCTGGATGGTCTTTTATAGTCTTTCTCAAACCTGAGTTTTAATTGTCTTAAGACAATCTGCAGTCCAGTTTTAAGGGAAGCCTTTTTTCCATGTTGACTACATGATTCAAGTTCAATAGGACTTGATGAGCTGAATTATCTCTGTAGCTTAAAGGAAGATACATCCATTAGGTGGTCCAAGAAAGCTTGAATCAATGCTAACAATGATATTTCTATTTGTCTAATAAATAAGCCATTTATAGGTATAAGCTAAATTTGTGACCTAACTCCTCAGAATTGGATTTCCTCAAAATAGGTAGAAAAAAACGACCTATTGACATGCTGAAAATCAGTCCAATCTAATAGCAGAAATATCCCATTAAGGGAAACAACCTTGTCTGTTAGGCTATTTGCTTTGTTCATAAAAATAGCCCAGGGAAAGTGAAAATGAAAATGTTTACTTGATAGTCTATGAACAATGTGCTTTTAGTTTCACTATGTAAATCAAAGACAGAAAAACAACATGAGTTCTCATTGGGGGCTGGGCAGCAACCACAGCTTGGGTTTTGAGCTTCTTAACTTCATAAAGCTACATCAGATGTATAATTGGGACATCTGGCCTAGGGGCACGGGTGTTCAAAAGTGCTATAGAGGGGATGTTAGAAAATTAAGCAACCTAGTGCTTAGAGAAAGAAGGATTATCCCAATCAGACTTGCATTTAGAGCCAAATATGGCCAAGAAGCAGCCATTTTTAATACAGCTGGAGATTAAGAAATGTTCTGAGACTGCTCTGAATTGAGATAAATCGATGTTAGATTTAAGTGCCAAATTAGTCTCTATTACTGAGTTCCTGGTTTGTTCCTTTCTATCTTCATGTAATCTACAATATGAGATCCCTCACCCCATGAAACAGTTCTCACCACTAAATGTGATTGGCAGAAGATAGCAAGAGCAAGTGAGTATGGTTAAAAAAAAATTACAAAGGGGCCAATAATATTCACAAAAATATGCTCTAGAGAAACAGGACCTTTTAACTCTCTGAGTAGAGATACCAGCCTATGGTGAAAGGAGCAGTACAATGTTTGAGGAAAACTCTGGTCATTTTGTCAAACAAATTATCTTTGTAGAAAAAAATTATACATTCCTAAAGAAGGAGAACAGGTAGAGAGAATAGAAAATGCTATCAAATGAACAAAATGATGCATCTTATCTTACTTAATGCCTGCCTTTGCTCTGAACTTCAGTCTTGAATGAGAGCAAATACTGATTAGACTTGTGTCTTTGTTTTAAATTCTAACTCCTTGGGTTAGTTTATGACCTTAATGTGATTGCAGCTATAGTCCTTTCAATTCAAACGTAATCCATAAAGAATACACCGTATACAAAGGGTAACTTTTTATTGACATTTTGGAGGACCTGGCTTCATCCGTGAGAGGTGACATACATTAATTACCCTTCTTTAAACATAGATAGCTGTGTATGCTTTACCTTGAGTGGTAGAACAGTGACCTCCACTTGCTAAACAGAGATACGATTTGCAAAAGCCCAAATATTTACTGTTTTGCAAGGAAGACCAGAGTGTAAACCACATTCTTAGTTGATAATTACTGGGCCAGTAGGTTACTGAAGAACAGCCTTCGGAGCTAACTTAGGACAGGCTCATCCATAAAGAAACAAAATCAGTCAAAAATTCAGAACACTGTGTTTCATCTGTTATAAACACAGAGGAAATCCATTTACCAAGATCCCGGAAACCAGTTGCTTAATCATGCATCCCTCTAAGTCAGAAAGCTACCTGACATTCTCCTATCAATACTTTTTCTGGATCTCACCCAATACGTTTTTAAAGTTAATTCCCCATTAGCACTTCATTAATATGGAATACTGCATCATCTCATTATGGGTATGGAAGGCCTCTTCCTCACACTTCTCATACCTTCCTGCTCTGGTAAGCTACCTCTGGCTCTGACCACAGATACCATCTAGGATTTTCCTTGGAAAATTCTCTAAGTAACCCTTAATCAAATATGCACCCCAAACTTCGGTTAAAGGATGACTGCACACTGTCCCCTGATATTCCTCCACTGGCTGCTCAGACTAAATGTTTATTGACTGTTTACCAGGCCCTCCTTGTTCAATCCAATGAACAAAGCAGACAGTGTCTCTGCTGTCAAGAAGTTTCCACTGTAGTGGAAAGAAAGAGGCAATAAATGGTATATAGTATTGATTGGTAATAAAGCCTGTGAAGAAAAATAAAGAAGGGTAGGGGGATGAGAGAGGCTGAGCCAGTGCTAGTTGGGATTGGGTGAGCCTGGGAGCCCTCTGTGATAAGGTGAGGTTTGCTGGGGTTTAGTGGGGCTAGTCACCAAGCTCATGGCTGGCTCACCATTGCCACCTGCAGGCCCCCCCAGGTACCTGGAGGGTGGGTGGTTTGAAGCCAGCATACGTAATTTTTTGATGTAGGGTTGTGAGAGATTTGACCAGCCCAAGGAAACGACAGAGTGAGGGTAGAGTAGAGGAACCCTGTGAAAGTTAGCCCCCAAACATGGTGAAATCCATCTACACGACTGTTGTGTCTGGTACCCCGTGAAGGAACTCTGATGAGGTCACTCTCTTCATCAAAAACCTTCTGGGACTCTCTTCTTCCTAGCCAAGAAAATACAAACTTCTCAGACCTGTATTTACGCTTCTCCACAAAAATATGCCCAAATGTAGCTTATTAGCCAGATGTGCTAAATCGGATTAAGGTATTGCAATCCCATAAAATTTTAAAACAATATTATAATCATGTAATAATAAATTAAAATAAATTTTATGTAAGCCTCGTGAAGGTAAGGATTTTTATCTGCTATTACCTGCAGCACTTACAACAACGCACCTCCTTAATGAGTACTTGTTTAATGAACAAAGTTTATTTTACTAAAATATTACTAAATACTAAATGTTACTAAAGCACTAAAATAAAATATGAAAGTGCAGTTTGAAGAACATATCAAAAGTAAAGTAAACATATCAAAAATCTTTACAAGATTAGTCAGGAAAAGACAAATTACCCCAGCCTTTGAAAGTGTTTGTCCCAGAGAAAAATCTGTTCACAGTTGTAGCAAAGGAATCAGAGATACCACAGGGTGGATCAGGTTAACAGTGTAACACTGTAACAATAGCTGCCCCTGCACGAACCACGGTGGTTCTTCTGTGACCCCATCTGAGTAGCATCAGTCCAGAAGAGAGACCTTCTCTGTCACTTTTTGACCAAAGGAGACCGCATGGGGCACCCATGGCTCAGTTGGTTGAGCGTCTGACTTCTGCTCAGGTCATGATCCCACCGTTCATGAGTTCCAGGCCCCCGTTGGGCTCTGCGCTGACAGCTGAGAGCCTGGAGCCTGCTTTGGATTCTGTGTCTGCCTCTCTCTGTCCCTCCCCGCAACCCTCAAAAATAAACAAACATTAAAAAAATCCAGTGGAGACCTGACATGTGTTTTATTTTTGGAAAACAAAAGCAAAACTATGTAACACTTTAAAACAAATCCAAGTTGGAATGATGTCCGTTAAAACAGGTTGGACAAGTCCCCGTGCCACAACACTAGGAAGAATTTCCAAGAACCGAGGATCCATTCTGTGAAGTACAAGGGAAGAAGGCCACACACAAGCCTCTGATGTACTCAAACTTGTCTAGAACCTGCTCAGAGGGCCCTGAGCAACAGCACAAGCTTACCAAAATTAAAATACTTGAAGGTGAGAAAATAGGGGAATTTATGAAACTTTGTGTGTTGGAGCTCTGTCAGGCGTTTGCACTAATTTAAGAAAAATGTCTCGGGGCGCCTGGGTGGCTCAGTCAGTTGGGCGTCCGACTTCAGCTCAGGTCACGATCTCGCGGTTCGTGAGTTCGAGCCCCCGCGTCGGGCTCTGGGCTGATGGCTCAGAGCCTGGAGCCTGCTTCAGATTCTGTGTCTCCCTCTCTCTCTGCCCCTCCCCCGTTCATGCTCTGTCTCTCTCTGTCTCAAAAATAAATAAACGTTAAAAAAAATTAAAAAAAAAAAAAAGAAAAATGTCTCTAGCACACAAGTCTGGGGTTCACATGCATGGTAACGAAAGCCAAATGACCTTCATCTGCCCCTTTCCTTCGGCTTGTCTGTCCTGGTCCCATGCTTTAGCCCAGCTCACCCATCTATGTCCCAAGCTAGCACCATTAAGAGGGGTCATAGCCGACATTTCGGAAACTCTTGCAGGGTTTTGGGTCCCCCACCCAACTCCACTCCTCAACCACAATTTGCTATTGAGCCCCAGACTGCAAATCTCTGTCTGCTGTAAGGAGTTGCATCAGTGCCTCCCAGCCTGGCTCCCGCACCCTGCCCTCCTTGGACATGTTGTGGCAACTTTTTTCTCCTTTCAGCAATCCCCACCTGTTCTCCCAAGAACAGGATCTGATGAACACAGATGTGGTAAGGTATGAATGATCTAGACTGAGGTGTTACTTTTACCAAGATGGAAACTTAAACATGAGATAAAACTGAAAATCAAAGATACGAGCTTCTAAAGATAGAATTTTAGGTAACAGCTATTGAGAGAGAATTATGGGATCAAATAACACAAATCAGGCATGGTGGTAGTCGTATAAAGCTATTTAATGACGTACGGACCATGTTTCATTTCTGTATCAAATACTTAGACTTTCTTCTACGTGACTATTTCTTTAAAATGCTCCTCAGATTTTTGTTTTGTTATATTTTAAAATGCAGACTCCCCAGCCCTTTTCTAGATCTACTGAATCGGAGTAACCCGGGGAATGGACATTTTATTAACAAGCTTCCCTAGATAATCACTATGCTCGGTTGTAGGAGAACCAGGACTGTGAACTGTACTGGAGAGGAATCACGCCTAATTTACACCAGGAGGTCTGATTTCTGCTCAGCAATTTCAAAGCTCATGTAATTCCTCTTTGTTATGTTTTATACCAAAGGCGTTCTGGAACAATTTGTTGTCGCAAAAAGAATTGGAAAAAAAAAAAAACAACCCAAAACCCCAAAAGGTAGGAGTTTCTTCTATGTAAGTTAAAAATTAGACTTTTGGTAATTCAACTTGTTGATATGTATCGCATTATGAGCATTGCCTCCATGCTGCCACGAGAATGAAAGATAGACTGGCACCTAGGCCAATGCTTTAACGCAGCACAAGAAGTGCTTACACGTAGAAGATGTTCAAGAAACAACTTGGGGAGATTCAGGCACCTTACAGAAATACACTAGAAAGGATTTAGGGAAGGATGGATGAAATGGGGAGGAGAGGGCCAAAGGCAATAGTTCTGGGGAGTAGGAAAGATGATGACCATGAACATAAAGAGGAAAATGAGAAGGAACTGGTTTAGGGGAGAGGGGGGAGGCCAGTTTCCAACATTTTCCGTTTGAGCAGTAATGAGACCTCTAACAGCTGATGCATTGGAATGCTAGAGACAGATTTGGGAGTGAGAACTGATGTTGAGTCAACGAGAGACAATGAGAGTGTCCAAGAAGAAAATATGGTGTGAGAATAAAAGGGACAGAACTTGGACCTGAGTTTAAAGATAACAGAACAGAGAATAAAAGAAAGGTTCTGTCCCTGTCTCCTGCCCCAATCTTACAGATATGCCAAAGACTTTCAGATATCCAGAATGAAATCCCCTGTGGACTTAATTAAGTTCACCTATTTATCTGGGCCTCGGAATGCTTTGGAGTTAAAGAATAATAAACGATATAAACAAAAGAGAACCTTTGCTGTTGGATAATAAGTCCAATAATATGAAATGAGTAGTAGAATAGTCATTTTATTTATTTCATATTTATGGAGCCAGAAGCAGATCGACTGTCTAGTAAGTTGATTTTGTTTATTGACATTCTCTGTGCAACTAGTCTTCTAATTGTGCTGAATTTCCTGAGGGACTTGGGCAAATCTGTTGGATTGAAACGTGAATGGCTTTAATACAGCATATGTCATTATAGATATCCAGTTTAGGGCTTACTAAATCTAGTGACCAGAGTATGAGGAATTTAGAAATATGCTTTTTTTTAAGGCCCTAGTTGGAAGGGAGCTCCCCTCTTGATATGTAAGGTAACAGAGCCACCTGCTGGTGAACTTATTTCACCATGAGGCAACAATAGGCACACTTCTGTGGGTATCTATCCACTCAGACCGCCTCATACATTCTTGTAGGTAAATATCCTCCTAACCCATTCCTTTTGTATGTATGTACGTAATGTATTGTCTGGATGTTAGATTTTTCTCCTTTTCTGATTAGGAAGGGATCGTAAGGTAGGAACCAGTCATCAGCCAGTGTTGATCACCAGCATTCAAACTGGACTCTTAGGTCAGAACACAGAACACAGAATGTGGGTGTGAGACTTGCCTGGGAGACTCTTTGGTATCAGTCTGGGCTCCGTGGAGCTGTGGATTCTAGATGTGTGTTTGGCTGTACTTCCTAAGATCCTTCTTTTGGGATGTTACATAAAAAAGCCAAAGATGGGGGTGCCTGGGTGGCTCAGTCGGGTAAGCGTCTGACTTCATTCAGCTCAGGTCATCATCTCATGATTCATGAGTTCGAGCTGCTGGCAGCTCAGAGCCTGGAGCCTGCTTTGGATTCCCTGTCTCCCTCTCTCTCTGCCCCTCCCCCACTTGCATTCTGCCTCTTCCTGTCTTTCAAAAATGAATAAATATTAAAAAAAATTTTTTTTTAAAGCCCAAAATGGCCCCCATATATTGACCCCTGGATTGCTGATTTCTTTACAACAGGCTGGGACCCATGAACTCAAAAGCCTATGGGCACCAAAGCCAAATCTTCATATTTAAAACATATTCAGTCGTTTTAAACACACCCAAAATAAGCATATTTTAAAACTTGTTTAGAACTGGCCTGCTTTGCAAATGCCAAGAAATGGCATCCAGCATCTGCTAGCTGTGGATAAAATAAACTTTGTAGCCTTAAAGACCTCTACTCTGCTGCTGCCCTTTGGAGTTCCCTGATCAGAGGCTCCCAGAGGGGCTGCTGAGCTGCCTCACTTAGACCTGGAAGTCTCCTCTCCCATGAACGTGTCCCCCAGGAGTTCCCTTAGCTTCCCACTCTCCCAGGTGGAAGCCCCTGTGTTGCCATAGCATCCAGAAGGCCCCCCCCCCATACCCTGTCGGACTCCCTTCCCCACTTCCCACATGCAAACCTGTCAAAAGTGTTGCCCAAATAAAGCTTGCTCTGTGCTACTCGCTCCTCAGGGTCTTATCTTTTCCTTGATCAGCCCCAGATATCTCCAAATCACTATATTGGGCAAGATAGGCCTTGTCTCCACAGGGAGAAAGAAGTGAACTTCAAAAACTGAGAAAAGTCAAGTTGTTTATATGGCCATGGCTGTGTCTCTTCTTTGACTGTTCTTGTTCCCCCTTAGAAAGCAACGTTGTTTCTCAGATAGAAGCAAAGGGGCGCCTGGGCGGCTCAGTCGGTTAAGCGTCTGACTTCAGCTCAGGTCATGATGTCGTGGTTCGTGAGTTTGAGCCCCGTGTAGGGCTCTGTGCTGACAGCTCGGAGCCTGGAGCTGCTTCAGATTCTGTGTCTCCCTCTCTCTGCCCCTTGCCTGCTCACGCTCTGTCTCTATCAAAAATAAATAAACATTTAAAAAAAAAAAAAAGATAGAAGCAAAGAGGGCTTGGAGATATTGGTGTCCCTAGTTGTCCCTTCCCAAAGTGTTCTGGAGGACGGGCCCCAAATGGATGAAAGCTCATCTCTTTAAATACGCTGAGCTTTAAATATGCTGTAAATATTCCCCCCCCCCTCCCCCGCAGGGAAGAGTTGTCCCAGCTGTAGGCAAAATGGCTAGGCCTTAGTCTGGCTCTGAGTTTGGTCGAGGACCCCTATGTTCTTGACCTCACTAGTGGAGTACAGGAACAGTGGAGCTACTAGGAGAGATTTTTGGCCAAGTTAGGCCTGAAAAAGGACATGGAGGGACTGAGCCTAAAGCCCAGGGGCTCAAGTATTGGAAGGTTATAAAAGCTTTACACACTTTCTTGGTAATTCCTTCTCCCTCTGTATAGTTGAGTGTATGAAAATAGCATTTCCCCTCCTGTGGTCAGTCAAGGGTCAGACTGACTGTTACTATCTCACAGCACCACTCAGTAGCTCCGATACCCTGGACAGTTATTTAGCCTCTCTGTGCCTAAGTTGCCTTGTCTGTAAAACAGAGATAATAACAGAACCCACTCCGTAGGTTTGTTGTGAGGATTAAATGAGATCAGAGTTAATTTTTCTTCTAACAGAGGCAGCATAACGTAACAACTGAGCCTATGGATACTGGAGCCAGATTGCCTGGCGGGTTTTGTTTGTTTGCTTTTAATTTTTTTAACGTGTTTTTATTTTTTTTTAGAGAGAGAGACAGACAGAGCATGAGCCGGGGCAAGGAGGGTGGGGGGTGCAGAGAGAGAGGAAGATACAGAATCTGAAGCAGGCTCCAAGCTCTGAGTGGTCTGTATAGAGCCCAGCCCGGGGCTCGAACTCATGAACCGTGAGATCATGACCTGAGCCAAAGTCCGTCGCTTAATCGACTGAGCCTCCCAAGCGCCCCAACCTGGGTTTAAATTCCAGCTTTATAGCTTACTTCTAGCTGTGTGACCTTCTTTATGTCTCAATTTCCTCAACCTTACAGTGGGGATAATCTGGTGGCTCTCTGCCCCTCACCCACTCACGTTCTTTCTCTCTCAAAAATAAACAAACATTTAAAAAAAATTTTTAATGGGAATAATTATATTATCCATCTCATAAGGTTGTTTTATTTAATGTGTTAATAAATATAAAACATTTAAACATAAAACAGCATGAAGAACCTATTTTTGTTGTAAAATAAATAAGGCTCTTAGAACAGCTTCTGGTAAATAGTAAGAACTCAACAGATGTTAATTCTTTTGTTATTAGTCATGTAACTGCCCAGATCCATAAACTTTATTAATTATCCTACAACAAAGAAAGGATTGGTTTCTGTTTTCTTCCTTTTATTATAAAATTTTACTTCCAACTTAAATTCTTGCTTTTTAAATTCCATTCAGGAGGAGAGCCAGCAGCTTTGGACTTGAAAGAATGAGAATTGCATTACTGGAAACTAAATGACTCAGACATTAAGTGTAAAAAAGGAGACTCACTGCTCTCTCTACCAAAAATTAACTAGCTTGTAAACACCCTCCACGTACTTCTTTGCATCCCTCTTATACCTGTGTGGGAATGTTTGCTGTGATCCTGTGCTCCCAGCAGCCTTGCTCAGATGGTACTTATAGCTATAGGAAAACCAGGTTCTTCGTGGACATGGCTGGAAAAACAAAGCTGGCCTGGATACAATTCTCTAGCTCCTTGGAAGAGAAGTTGGAGGCTGCCATATCTTTATCTTGTTGGATTTTTCCTTCTCAAACACAGACTTTGGAAGAGGGTGGGGAATGCGGGAAAGTGGGGGGGGGGGGGGGGGCAGGGAAGGGGCAGAGAGAGAGAAAGAGAATCCCTAGCAGGCTCCTCGCTGTCAGAGCAGAGCCGGATGCAGGGCTCAGTCCCAGGAACCTTGAGATCCTGACCTGAGCAGCAAAAGCCAAGACACTTCATCGACTAAGCCATCCAAGTGCCCCAGGATCTTTAAATCATTGGTACAAACTCCAAAAACAGAAAAAAGGAGCCGAGACAGCAATCCTAAACCATGTTTTGTGGTCATGGTTGATACAGCTCAAGCACTGGGTGGCAACCAGTGGGGAACGAAACCGCCCGGTTGGGCGCACAGGTGGGGCCCGGCCAGCAGAGGGCGCGCAAGGCGCCGTCCACCCGGCCGAGCGGCCCGCCGGGCGCTGGGACTCCTTCCTGGCGCGCAGCCTGCGGCGGTCCCTGGCGCGGCGACTGCTGCGGGCGACTCTCCCGCTGGGACGCGGGCACCCGGCCACCGGGCAACCCGGCCGAAGCCGGCGCGGGTGATGGGCCGGGATTGAAGAGCCCGCCTCCCATTTCTGGGGAGACACTGAGGCATCAGGTAACCGAGCGGCAGCCTGCGCCCCGCGCTCACTCCCACTGACCCCGGGGCCCCTGGCCCACCGCACGCTCCTTTCTGCGCTGCGTTCTCAGAAGAAAAGGCGGGAAGGGAGGCGCGAGGAGTTGGCTGCAGCCCTGGAGGGAGACCCTAGGTGTGGGGGCCAGAACAGGAGCGATGACACTTGGAGTCTACCAAATTTAGAGACGCCCAACTGTGCTTTTACTCCGCCAAGTGTCCTAGCTTTGCACTGACCTTTCCCCCTCCCCGGAGAAAGAGTGGGCCTGGCACCAGCCTTTGCTCAACCCCTCCCATGGAAAGTGCCCGCCTGCCTCCCTTTCCCTTGCCCTGTGCTACTCAGTCCCTCCCTCCTGACCTGATCCTAGTGCCTAATAGCTTCTCCATTAGGAGCTTGGATGTCCGCTAGTTGCATCCCCAGCTCTTCCTCCCTTTGAAAATCTACAAAATGGTTCAGAAGACGTTGGCAGCTGTGAATTTGAGGTTCGGAGTGGGGACAGTTAAAACTGTGATTTTTGTACCTTTCTTGTGCCTTTGGCCCCCTCTAAGATTTGCCTGATTTATTAACATCTGAAGTAAAAATATGTTCTTCCTCTAACCCTTTTTGAATCCTTTTATAAGGAGGAAATCAAGGGATGAGAAGAGGGTGGGGAATCAGTTCCCCTTACTAAAGTCCTGACTATAGATATACACTAACATATGATCATTGGGCCTGGGGGTTTTATGTATCTGTTTATTTACATATAAATCATCTGGTGACATACAGTGAACATTCTGGGGAGATTCATTTTGAGGAGATGTAAACATTTTTTTGAATCGAAATGTGTTTTGACACTGGGGTCTGCCCTGGTTGCAGTGTGTATATCATTTGATTTGAGGGCCCTTGTCCCTGCCCTGAAATACCAAACCCTTGTCTGTCATTGTGCCCCCAAATTCTACTACCGATGTTTATTTCTTTTTGTTTACGGTCTTAAAAGTCTTTAAGAGTTCCCCCTCAGGAATCAGTTACCAAGGGAATGATGACATCATAATACGTTATTGAGGAAGAGCCTGCTCTGGGATTCAAGAAACAGGGCTCACTGCTGAAGGCCTACGTGCAGTATTTGGCTCTGGGCCCAGTTCTGCTGCTAATTGGCTATGTGCCCTTGATTGTTCAATTTATTTAATCTCTTGGAATCTTGTTTACCTCACTTCAGGGAGGCTGGAACTAATAACCTTCATCTGTTGGCCAATGAGTGCTAAATATGGCGATCAATCTTCGTCCCCATCTTCCTTGACCTACTAGCAGTATTGGACCAAACTGATCATTCCCTCCTTAAAATGCTTTCTTCTTGAAGTCTCTTGAAGTTTCCCTCCTTCCTCCCTGCCTACATCTTCTCAGTCTCCTTGACTGGTCCTCTTTATCTCTAAAAGCTAGGGTTTGCAGTGTTCCAGGCCTCTTGTTGGACTTGCTTACCTTTAAAAAAAAATTTTTTTTTTTTTTACACTTATTTATTTCTTCGAGAGACAGAGAGAGACAGAGCACAAGTGGGAGAGGGGCAGAGAGAGAAGGAGACACAGAATCTGAAGCAGGCTTCAGGCTCTGAGCTGTCAGCACAGAGCCCGACTTGGGGCTTGAACCCACAAACCATGAGATTGTGACCTGAACTGAAGTCAGACGCTCAGCTGACTAAGCCACCCAGGTGCCCCTGGACTTGCTTACCTTTTAAAAGGCACTCTCTTGGGGCGCCTGGGTGGCTCAGTCGGTTGGGCGGCCGACTTCGGCTCAGGTCACGATTTTGCGGTCCGTGAGTTCGAGCCCCGCGTCGGGCTCTGTGCTGACAGCTCAGAGCCTGGAGCCTGTTTCAGATTCTGTGTCTCCCTCTCTCTGACCCTCCCCCATTCATGCTCTGTCTCTCTCTGTCTCAAAAATAAATAAACGTTTAAAAAAATAAATAAAATAAAATAAAAGGCACTCTCTTCCGTGATATTTAACATCATTGATGGACTCCACATTTATGCCTCCAACATGGACTTGTCCTCCTCTGAAATCCATATTAAGAAACCTGGCTGCCTTCTTGGCATCTTCTGTAAAAGCCATCTCAGAAACATCATGTTTAAAGCTGAACTTTTGATCTTCACCCCCAAATCTGCTGCTTGCCACCCTACCCTTCCCCCCACTCCCACCCCCCCCCCCCATCTTGTCCGTCTCAATGACAACCCTGTCTTTCTCTGCTCAGGCCAAAACCCTTGCAGTCAAACTTGCCTTCCACCTTCACTCCAGTCTATACCACTGTCCCTCTAGTTGGACTATAGCAATAGCCTCCTACCTAGTCTCCTGGTTTTTCTCTTGCCCTTCTGCGGTGTATTCTCCTCATAGCTGCAACCATAATTCTGTTTTGTTTTGTTTCATGTTTTTATTTATATTCTAGTTAGTTAACCTGTAGTGTAATATTGGTTTCAGGAGTAGAATTTCATAATTCATCACTTACATAGAACACCCAGTGCTCATCACAACAAGTGCCCTCCTTAGTACCCATCACCCATCTAGCCCATCACCCACCCACCTCCCTCCAGCAAACTCAGTTTGTTCCCTATCATTAAGAGTCTTTTATGGTTTGCCCCCTTCTCTCTTTTTCCTATGTTCCCCACTTCCCCTATGTTCGTCTGTTTTGTTTTGCAAGAGTAATCCTGCCAGTCAGTCATGTCCTGTGTTGGATGAAGACTGTCCAATGGCTTGTCTCATTCAGAGTAGAATCCAAAGTCCTTACGGCGACCTAAAAGTGTGATATATTTTCAGATTTGTTTCTGGCTTCATCTCTTTCTTGCCCCTCACTGCTTGCTCACTAGCATTGCTGGCACACTGACCTCCAATATGCCAAGCACATCTCTGTCTTGGGGACACTTATTAGTGTAGACACTTACTAGTCTTTCCATCTGAAACATCCCTTCTCCCAACAACCCATGGTTGGCTCCTTCACTTCCTTCAGGTCTCTGCTCACTCAAATATCATCTTATCAAAGACACTTACCCTTGATTACTTGATATTCAATAGCCACATTCAACCCTATCCTTCTTGGTACCTCCTGACCCCTCACCTTACATTATCTTTCTCCACAACACTGGCCAGCTGGCAAATATTTGTCGGGCTTTTCTCTCTCTCTCTCTCTCTCTCTCTCTCTCTCTCTCTCTCTCTCTCTCTCCTTGTCCCCTCCGCAGAATGTAAACTCCAAAGAGGGAAGAGATTTGGACAGTTTTTATTGCTGCTGTGTCTCTAGTGGCTAGAACAGAGTTTGGCATATGTCTTAGTCCCTTTGGGCTGCTATAATAAAATACCACAGACTGGGTGCCTTATAAACATCAGACATTTATTTCTTACGGTTCTGGAGGCTGGAAGTCTGAGACCAGGGTGCCATTATAGGTGAGTGAAGGCCATCTTTCAGGTCACAGACTTCTGCTATGTTTTCACTTTTGGAGCTCTGGGAGGCCTGTTATATAAGGGCACTAATCCCATTCATAACCTGAGCACTTCCCAGAGGCCCTACCTAACACCATCACCTTGGGCATTAGGACTCAATGTATGAATTTTGTTGGAGACACAAACATCAGCATGAAAGGTTATCAACACATCTTTATTGAATGAATGAGTCTAAAAGGTGATGCTTATAATATTTAGATAACAGGGCTAAACTGAAGATCATATTGTGAAGCCATTTTGTATGCTTAGTAGCATACAAAGACCTTTGGCTTAGTAGTTAGAGAAACTTTGCTTCAGACCCAGGTTACATACGCACAAATAGTGTGAACTTCTCAGAAGGTCCATTTGTGGAATGGACAGAGTATAATACCTCGAAAGTTTATTGTGAGTATCAGGCAAAACATAAGTGTACGTGAAACATTTGGCTGTGAGGAAGCTAAAAAACAAGCAGTTTTGATAACTTATGTGTGAATGTGTTTTGTAAGCTATAAAGTCACACATATACATATAGCATTAATATTACTGAGGACATTGTATGCAATGTAAAAAGTTTACTGTAATAAACTTTTCAAAGTGAATGATTTCAGTGTTCATAGCATAATGCAAATTAGAAAACGAAAAATTAGTAGCATCTATACCTCATACCTGTAGGTTCTAATGGAAATGATTATCTGACATCCTATTGTTCCTGCGTAATTTTCCCATATCCTTTGGCCCTGCTATGCCTAAGAAAGCAATATATATTCTTATCATCTCAGTCTCACAAAACCACGCAAATTCAGCCGCTTAACTCACAAGTAATCCAAGTAATGATCTGGTAAGAAGCTGTAAGATTGCCATTTCTTCAGCATGGTCCTGCCCTATGAGTACTATTTATTTTATTAAAAAAATTTTTTTTAATGTTTATTTATTTTTGAGAGAGAGAGAGAGAGACAGAGCGCAAGTAGGGGAGGGTCAGAGAGAGAGGGAGACACAGAATCCAAGGCAGGCTCTAGACTCTGAGCTGTTGGTACAGAGCCCAATGCAGGGCTCCAATTCATGAACTGTGAGATCATGACCTGAGCCACCCAGGTGCCTCTGGTACTGTTTACTTTAGTTCAGCACACAATAATAGAACATAGAGATTTAAAGGGGAATATGACATGTCCTTGTGTTATAGTGTAATATAACTCAGTCTCTTGTGGTATAGTGTAGGCCAGTTTTACAAGGTGTATAGAATACAAACTATTTGAGGACAAGAAGTAAGTGAGTTCCTACCACAAATAGAAGACAGCAGGAAGTCAGATCGCATACTGATTATTTTTTTCATCTTGAGTTATTTTTTCCTTGAAAATCCAAAGGTGTAGGCCATATTATTGAGACTGGGTTAGCTCTGAGGCCTCTAGGGCACAGAAGGTTGTGAGGTGGGGAGACCCTGAGACCCAGGCCCGGTTCTGAATTCTTGTCGTTGAGATTTAAGAATTATAGATAACAGGACTGCTAGATAAATGAAGGCAACTTCAGAGCTTCCCTGGAAGTTCCTAAGCAGTCCTGCTTTGGTTGTGATGTACCCTTTCCCTGGTGTGCAACCCCCTTCTCAGTAATCTTACAGGCTCAGAATGACTTTAAGAATCCAGGTAATCTGTTAAACTTTTCCTAGGTCCACACCCCCACCAATCTCACAGCCCCGCCTCCCCGGAAGCCCCGCCTCCCCGGAAGCCCCGCCTCCCCGGAAGCCCCGCCTCCCCAGAAGCCCAGCTCCAACAAGGCTGGGTTCTTGAGTGGGTGAGCAGGGTGGACCATGTGGTCATGAGGACATGATCCCAACGTTTGAGGTCTCAACAAAGTAGAGTTGTCCTAGACCTGCAGTGTGCTTGACATTACATTTGAAGAAGGGATTTCTTCACTGAAGTTGGCCGTGGCCTGGAAATGTGTTTACTTTTCAATGAAGTATAAAGGCCTTGTAAGCACTCACAGGACTGGACCAGGTTTTTTTCATATTTGCCTGGCACAATATATCAGTTATTTATCAATTGTACATAGGTTTATTCCTCAGGAATATCTATTAGTCTCATATTTATTCATCAGGAATTCTGGAATATCACCATTGTTTGAGCTATTTTAGTTTGACATTGACTCATCAATAAATATTTCTTGAGCAGTGTGCTGGCCCTTGGGAATATAAAACAGAATACTACCTATTTCCTGAACCCAAAATAATTTCTATTAGTCTTTATTTATTTCCAGACTTACACCAAGTCCAACATGTTGCTTACCTTAGTTAAAAAAAACCCAGGGCTCTCAACAAGAAACGAGAACTTTTCTTTTCTTTTCCTTTTTTTTTTTTTTTTTTTTTTTGTAAATATAAGCCATAGAGAAACAATTTAAGATGATTATTTCTATCTTCTCAACTCTACTTTTTTTTTTAAAGTTCTGATTAACAGTGTACGATTAAGTTCATTCGTTTAGTTGTTCAGTAGACCTCGGGCTCACAGTTTGAGGGGGCAAAGTTGAAGCAAACTCTGACCCCACAGAGTCACAGAGGTTGACTTTAGTGAGGACATCTTGCAGCCCTTGGGGGAGGGTCCTCCAGCGAGGTCCCCTGCTGCTTTGGCTTCCTTTTACCTTCTCTTTGGGCTTTGGGCTGCTTGCAGGTTCCCATCACTGCAGGGCAGACAGACTGACAGCCAGTTCTGCTCCTTCTGGAAAATTTCCACTGTGTTTTATACTTGTCAGATGACTTTTCTCAAGAAAACAGATTTCATGAGCCACTCTCTTTGCTCCTGGACTGTTGAAACCCTGGCAGATATGATTTAAGAATCTGAACAAAGAAACATTTAAAAGTACATGACACTAATTTGCAATGCAGCGTACGTCTCCGTCTTGGATTTTACATCGTCTCTGAAGCCTACGGTGGTCATTTGAGTTATCCATCAGCCACAAAGCGGGCTTTGTCTGATTTTTGTCGTATCCATTTGTTCTTGTCTTCCTTGTCTCTCTTACCACAATATTCCCACGATCACAAATACATCCACTTGGGCCCTGTTTGAATTTCACACTTTTACTGAACATCTTGACATGAAATCACAGAGTGAGATTTTTCTTCCTTCCCCGAAATCACTGATGAAAAGATTCTGTTCTGTGTGTGGTCTATAGAATGGCTCAGTTGGAGACGGGGTGCACAATGTTTCAATGGATGGTACAGCTCTTCATCTCAAAGCAGTTGCTGGTGACTTTTCTGAGCTCAAGTGTCCTGGAGAAATCACATAAAATTAATTATAAGACCATTTATCTTTCATCTTTGTCTTTCATCAATTTCTCCTTTTATTTTAATGGGTTTTCTATATATACATCACCTCATGTCTGTTTACTCTTTCATAGTTGTAAAAACCATCCCTCTCTCTTGCATTATATGGGGGAAAAGTATAAATGACTATCTCAGTAATTATTTAATTCTTATTCTTCTTATTTCTTATTCTTAATTAAGAATTAATTCTTAATTACATATTTTATGTATTTACATAAGGCTTTGCTGTGCCAAGGTCTCTGATCTAGTGAAACGGTTTCCATCTGTGAAAACCTTGTAAGCTTTTATAAATTTCCTACAATTTTAGGACTTTCAACATGACAGAATAAAGGATTCTATGGCAGTAAGAAATTAGAGGCTTACGTAATCCTTGGGTATGAAAAATGAGAGATGTGATGTGAAGAAACCTTTAGAAGAAGAGCTGTTTTGAAATGTACTTTCTTACTCGTTCAAACATTAATTCAACCAGCTTTTGTTAAGTGCCCGTTAAGTACAGTGCTGGATACTAGGGACACCACACTAACACAAAGCCCCTACCTTTAAACATACCACTGGTGGGGCGCCTGGGTGGCTCAGTCAGTTGAGCGTCCGATTTCAGCTCAGGTCACGATCTCACGGTCCGTGAGTTCGAGCCCCGCGTCGGGCTCTGGGCTGACAGCTCAGAGCCTGGAGCCTGCTTCTGATTCTGTGTCTCCCTCTCTCTCTGCCCCTCCCCCGTTCATGCTCTGTCTCTCTCTGTCTCAAAAATAAATAAATGTTTTTTTTGTTTTTTTTGTTTTTTTTTTAATTTTTTTTTTCAACGTTTATTTATTTTTGGGACAGAGAGAGACAGAGCATGACCAGGGGAGGGGCAGAGAGAGAGGGAGACACAGAATTGGAAACAGGCTCCAGGCTCTGAGCCATCAGCCCAGAGCCCGACGCGGGGCTCGAACTCACGGACCGCGAGATCGTGACCTGGCTGAAGTCGGACGCCTAACCGACTGCGCCACCCAGGCGCCCCAAAAATAAATAAATGTTAAAAAAAAAATTTAAAAAAACATACCACTGGTTAGGAGGACAAAATATTTTATGGTTGCATTTTTCTGTAGATTTGTTGCTTGTTTTGTACTTTGGGAATTGCCTTTGAATGAGGTTTTTTAACAAGGAAGTATTTTGAAGACAAATTATTTTCGAATGAAGGAAGGAGGAAAACTAGAGGCTTGGTAAGAGCAACTTTCTCTTTGACATCTCATATTTACATCACACTGAAAGCTGTGAGGGGCAGCGTTGATTTTCACCTGAATTGATCATGAGCTTAGAATAGCAAAGAGGATTTTACGCCTGATGAATTGGCAATAGATAATTTCTTTTACAAAAAAATCCTTTCCATTCGAAGGAAATAATTTCTGGAGAGTACTGGGAAATGGGAAAATCTTCTGCCATTGCTATAGATACTTTTCTGTTTTCTTGTCTTTTCTGTTACCCTATAATAATTTACTTTTCCTTCAGTTAGCATGGTTAAGTATGTGGATTATCATCCCAATATGGCAGGGCTTGAATGTAAAGTACAAGACAAAAAACAAAAGAAAAACAAACAAACAAACAAATTCATTAAGGGAGCTGGCTGACTCTTGATTTCAGCTCAGGTCAAGATCTCACAGTTTTGTAAGTTTGACCCCCGCATTGGGCTCTGCGCTGACAGCACAGAGCCTGCTTGGGATTCTCCCTCTCTCTCTGTCCCTGCCCCCACTTGCACTCTCTCTGTCTCTCTCAAAATAAGTAAATAAACTGGAAAAAAAAAAAAAAAGCTCATTAAGATATAAAGGATTCCCTAGGGTTTCCCCAGGTTCTGTATTTGGTTAATGTAAAAGAAATAAGATTTTACTCATATACTTTTCAATTTTGTTTACATTATTGTTAAATTTTAAAAAGTAAATTACACTTTGTGCTTTACTTTTAGTTTTTCAGCTGCTATAGGGAGACAAGCTGGATTATTTGCTTTTCTATTTTCTTTCAGAAATAACTATGTACCTGCTAACTGCTGAAAAAGTAAAATTGTCTGTAATCAGTTTAATAAGCATGTAACCATACTTTGTGGGATAATTACACAAGACAATGTTTCTATAAGTGACTTATTTTAAGACTTCACAGTGTTAGGTCTTCTCATTTAAAAAAAATGTAAGTCATTTTCTTATTTACTGTCACTTAAGTCAGAAATATCTTAAGGAAATACAGCTAACTGTGGAAGAGCTTTGTTCACAAAGATAGATGACATAGCCTCATTTACTACATACACAAAAAGCCAAAGGCCTAAATGCCCAACAATAATGAAATGGTTAAATAAATGATGAGAGATCCAAGCAACAAAATCTTATGTAGCAAGTTATATTTATGAAAATTATGTATATATACATATATATACGTATGTATATTATACATACGTATATATACATATATATACGTATATATTATACATACGTATATATACATATATATGTATATATATGTATATATACGTATGTATGTATACATGTATATACATGTATATATGTATATATATGTATATATGTATATATGTGTGTATACATATGTATGTATATGTATGTATATGTATGTATGTGTATATACATATGTATAAATATATACACACATATACATATGTATACATATGTATACACACATTGCTTGCATGTGTGTGTGTATATATATACACATATATATGTGTGTGTGTATATGTATACATATGTATATATATGTATATATATATACATATGTATACATATATATACATGTATATATATACATATATATATACATATATATATACATATACACACGCAAGCAAATTATACTTAAGGAAAGCTTTGTTAACATTATGCTATCATATATAGTACATGATAAATATCTTAATCCTAACTGTGAAATATTGATTAGGACCAGTGGATTTGATTTCCTTATTTTATTTATTTATTTATGAAATAACCCTCCCCCTTTTTTAAAAGTTTATATATTTATTTTGAGGGAGAGAGAGAGAGGGAGAGAGAGAGAGGGAGCCAGTGGGGAAGGGGCAGAGGGGGGACAGAGGATCCGAAGTGGACTTTGTGCTGACAACAGAGAGTCTGATGCGGGGCTTGAACTCACAAATTGTGAGATCATGACCTGAGCCGAAGTTGGTTGTTTAACCGACTGAACCATCCAGGCGCCCCTTGATTTTCTTATTTTAATATTTAAGGCCTAGAAATTGGCCTAAAGCAGGGAATATCCCAGCAGAAATTCCATTTAGATGAGAAATCCATTTAAATTATTCAGCTTGTTGGAGAATAACAAAGGTCTTACTATAGCTATGTCAACAACTTTCTGATAGTTTATGTAAATAGCTGCTTTTATTTGGTAGAATTAACTAAAATAAAGTCATAGGAACATAACTAATTATCTAATTTGTGCTTTAAACTATAGTTTGACTGCAAATGAGGTACTCTGGAATGACTTCATCACCTATGATAACTCTTAATCTGCCCTTTTGGTTTCCTGCATCTGTTTCCATAATCTCTCAATTTAGGAAACACCATTGGCTTTTCCTGAGAATTAGTGTAGGAATTCGGTGATGAATGCTCAGGGCATGGATAGTGTTGGGAATCAGAGGTTTTATTACAATTTTGAACCTAAAACTAAGAGATCACAAAGAGAAGTGATCAGTCTGTTTGATCTTTATCACTTTGGGGATAATGAAAGTTCAGTTTCTTTGGAACACTATGTTAGATCTTTCCACTGATTGATTACATTTTCATCTTCACCTGGAATTAGTTCTTTTCAAATAACGTAAATATTGCTATTAATATTTAAGATAACCTTGTAAGTATTTAAAAGATTGATTAGTCTGAACTGTTATCTTTGAGTTAATTAGATGCATTTTATAGTGGATAACACATTTGTTTTTATATTTTAGGACTTGAGCCGTGTTCCTGATTTTATACAGATACCATTGGGGGTATAGCTCAGGGGTAGAGCATTTGACTGCAGATACCATGGCTCCGTATATAAAGGACATTCGCTAAAATGGTAATTTGAAAAATATTATATTATTTTAATTTAAAATATTTAAATAGCCAATGGTGTTTATATATATTTTTATAGTAAATATTTTAAATATTAAATAATCTTAATTTCCTGTATTCAGCAGCATATCAAATATTAAGAATGAGAAGATATATAGATCTGTCTATATATTCCTATATCTATATATCCTTATTTACAGCTATAACTATATATAACTACTTGACTGATGTAGTCACTAGAAAGTAAACAATTACATAACTCAACATTTGATAGAGCCTTATGAGCCATCTGGATATGGTTCTCAAGAAAGAAGGCAGTTGTCAGTAGATGAAAGAATATTTTAAAACATAGCCCCTGTTAACCCGCCAGCATATTTGGGTTGATTTCCAGTCAGAGAGTTAAAATTGTACTGGCTGTTTGCTCTCCTCCCCCTGAGTCTTCTGTGGCACAGGGCAGATCTTATTAGGACATCTTCCTTGAGTCAGGATAGAATTTGTAGCTGTGGAACCATAAAATCTGCTGACCATACTTGAACCAAATCCAAGACTCTGGCCTCATTTTCATAGTGCTGTGGTTTATTGTGCTAACCAAGAAAGCCTTTTGCAGTTGGATACTAGGTAACTTGAAGTGACATTACTGAATACCTCTTCTTTAAGTACTAAAAATGTGTCTCCAATTAAAAAGGATAAATCCCTTAGAATTTGTTATTGTTCAAAATATTTAAGCTGAAGAGCTTTGAATAATTAATAGTCTGTATGTAGTTACTACGTACACTTTAGTTGTATTGTTGATGCATTTCACAATACTTGAAGAGTTGGGAGTGTCTGTATTTTAAAATATGATCGTTATCCACTAGGAGGAGCTATATCCTCTTTTAAAAAGTTAGTTACCCAGAGAAAGAGTAAAGCAAAAAGAAAGCAAGGTGTCAAGCAAGACTTACCCGAGCTTATATGAACCTCAAGTATTGGTGATAAAGATGTTACTTGTATATTATCTTTCACTTTGGAATCATGAAATGTCAACTGATCCACAAAAGTTTATACTGCTCTTGCAGACATGGAGCTAAAACATCATAGGGCCAAGAGCCCAAGAGCTCTAAAACATCAAGAGCCAAGACATTAGTGCTTCTTAGATGAGAGGGTAGAAATACAAAGGTTTAGGGGAAGGAGTTTCCTTCAGCAGAAGTAACAGTTGAAGCTAGGATTGGGAAGGATTTCTGTTAAGAAGGATGCGAATGAGTATGAAGGAGAAGCAGGGTAAGTTAGGAAAGAGGAAAGAGGAGGGGTGCTGGAACCAACAGATGAGGGGTGAGGGCAGGGGAAAGGGTGAGCTGTTGCAGAGACTGGGGAAGAACCTGGATGGTGCCATGTCACCAGAACCCACAGAGGGGGTACTTTTAAGAACATGCTACTGGAGTTGGGGGAGGAGAGCGGGGGTGAGTTCCGATGTACCTGAGTAGGTACAGGAGAGTGAAAACACAAAAAAAGTGCTGTGCTTAGTTAGAAAGAGGACTAGTGGGTATGAGTTCAAATTACGTACACCTAATAATCATTCTTTGGACGGTTAATAGGAGTGGTTTAGCAGATCATTCAAAGCTCTCCAGATACTGTCTGATGACCCTTGTCATTAACCACACATATAAATCCATACAGAGTGTGACACCACAGATGACAACAGACAAGGAGTGGGAAGACAGGGTCTTCATTCTGCCTGTGTCGCTAACAAGCTTAATGACCCCACACAAGTCACTTGACCCTTGTGTAGTAGTATAAAAATAAGAACCCCTTCTTTAAGAAGGATACAGACGAATAAAAATATACAATCTAGGGGTGCCTGGGTGGCTCAGTCAGTTAAGTGACTGACTCTTGATTTCTGCTCAGGTCATGATCTCCTGGTTGACAGATTGAGTCCCACGTGAGGTTACACGCTGAGCATGGAACCTGCTTAAGATTCTCTCTCGCCCTCTCCCACTGCCCCCACAAAATAATAAAAATTAAAAAAAAAAATAAAAAATACACCTTCTTCATAGAAATAAGACAGCCCTCAAAGCTTTGTCCACAGTAGTGGTCACAGCTCATAACTCTGAACGTGTACAGACAGTACCTTTAACAGGCCCACTGTGAGAGACAGTACCTTTAACAGGCCCACTGTGAGAGATGCCAATGGCTCTAGGAAGATAAATCTAATTATAATTAGCAGATCTGTTCTGTCCATGCTCAAATAGTCAACTGATTTTGTGTGTGTGTTCCTGACAGCTAGTGCTGTTATTACAAGTATCCAGGGACCTGCAAACATGTTTGTATTTCACAAGTGGGATTTGCATCTTTCACATTCCATAGGGAGCCAAACTCAGATAGTACTAAGGAAATGGCACCGGTAAAAAGCATGATGTTCGCCTGAAACGTGTGGCTTTTCAGATTGAAGGGTTAATAAAAGGATTTCTTTCTTTTTTTTTTTTTTTTAATTTTTTTTTCAACGTTTATTTATTTTTGGGACAGAGAGAGACAGAGCATGAACGGGGGAGGGGCAGAGAGAGAGGGAGACACAGAATTGGAAACAGGCTCCAGGCTCTGAGCCATCAGCCCAGAGCCTGACGCGGGGCTCGAACTTACGGACCGCGAGATCGTGACCTGGCTGAAGCCGGACGCTTAACCGACTGCGCCACCCAGGCGCCCCTAAAAGGATTTCTTTATTTCATATCTCTTCCTGTTATGGTACAGAATGTATCACCTGCAGCAAAATCCGTCAGCTGGAACCAAAATGTTGGTAAGAGTAGAAAGGTAGGTACTGACTTATACTAAATAACCTCATGTTTGTGAGCAGCACAATTTCAGTGTAAACTTCTGTGTCCAAAGAAGGGTCCAGAGTCATTTTAAATGCTGCCTTCAGTGAATCAATAGATCTTCAATACCACTTCAGTAGTTTATAAACATACTACTAAAAAAGTAACTGCCATGAATGAATTTGCTGCCAGCACTATTCATGGATATATATTTTTAAAATATTTTTTGAACTTTATTTATTTATTTTGAGAGAAAGAGAATGTGTGTGAGCAGGGGTGGGGCAGAGAGAGAGAGAGAGAGAGAGGGAGAGAGAGAGAATCCCAAGCAGGCTCCATATTTTCGGCATGGAGCTCGATGCGGGGCTCGAACTCACGAACCCAGTCACCCCAAATTCGTTGATATATTTTAAGTATGATGTAACATTAGCATGTGACAGTCTTCAGCATACGTGATCCCAGGGTGGTGACAAACATGTTAACTCTTATCAAGGAGAATTCCACTGTAGACCTGTTTTTCTCTTATGGAAAGGAAAATATCCCTAAGGAGATTTTAATCTGTTTAATTGGTTTATAGAAAACAAATATCAAAACAGTAATACCTTGAGAAGCAGATCCCCGCCTGGTAATATCAGTTTGACCTTTGTTGCCTAAACCCTGGCTGTTCCCTGTTGTAATAGTAACTGAACACAATATAAAATTTACTTGTCATGTGTGTTGCATATATGTTTTATATTCCGTATTCCATAATGTAACATCAGATTTCCCATTGGTGACTTAAGAATGGAGCATTCCCAGCTTTAACCTTTGGTGGTGAAGTTGTTTTTTGGCTTTGGCACCACGTGTGCTGTGGGCAGACCTCAGAGTGATAGAAAGTGTCCTCTATACTTTAGAAGCTCTGCAAGGTGATTACGTGCTCTTTTCATGAGTAACCATATCTATGTCACTTCAGCTGGGGCTATGGTAGCTGACACAATTTCAGGTGCTTTGTTTATATTCTTCAACTCTAGCCTGCCCTCCTTTTTTGGCAGGCCATAGAGATCACCCTGTAACCATGTTCTCTCCAGTGTTTTGGTGCTTAGCCTGAGGAAACATGCCCACGTCAGGAGTCCCTGAGCACATAATTTCTGGGGGGAGAAAAACAAAACAAAACTCATGTATTTCAGGAAAATGTATTGGCAACTTTTATTCTTAACTTTGACTTAATGGGAAGCGTGACTCTTTACTGGACGTAAATTGCCAGGGTCCAAAGCCCACGTGTTTCACCACTCGGCCTCACTCAGCCTTTCATTGGTTCAGGTTCCTTGCCTATAAAATAGGGGTTATAATACCTGCTTTACAGGGTTATTTGGAAAACCAAATGAAACATTGTATGAAAAGTGCCTGAAACAGAACACCTTTTTCAATGCATGTTATTAATTTCTTTATTCCAATAATGAAATGTATAGGATTCTCCTTATATATTACATGTTTTTGTGTTTTAGCACATATAATAAAGAGTAAGCTCTCCATGAATAAAAGTTTAACATAGTTTTTTGCAAAATATTTATAGAAGGAAACTCTGTAAAGATCGGTTATCACAGATGTGGAGAGTGGGAAGAAATTGCCAGACACCATTAACAGGGTGAGTGTGTACTTTTGGTAAGGTCTCTTCTTTTATGTTCTTTATTTGTCCCTCCCTCCCCCTCTCCCTTCCATCCTACCTTCCTTTGGCATGTAGTTGGACACATGTGGCTTCAAAGCGTCGATAAAGCCTTTCTCCCAAGTTGCCCAGTAATAGCAGAAACTCAGGAGTGTCAAAAGGACTTTCTCAAGAACCACCATAGTTTTAACCTCCTGGGTCTAGAGTAAAGGAAGCAGAAATTCTCTGAGAACCATAGCTATTACAGAGGTGTCCCTCTGGTATATCTAAACCAATAGCAAGACAGAAAAAGGAATTCAGCTTTAACCCTTGGTGGTTAAAGATTGTTGGTTGTGAGAGGTTCGAAGGATGGGGTCTCCACGTACTTCATACTTTGGTTGCTTTATTGAGCACAACCGGGAAGGTACAGGTGTGTGCCATAGTCTGGGGACACACAGGTGAGTAAACATCTGCTCCAGCCCTTGAGGAACGGATCATGTAGCTAGAAGGGAGATGTACTGTGATCTTCCGTCTGCGTCTCCCTGCACCATGAGCTGCTTGTGAGGTGGGGGTCCTTCTTCTTGCTTCCGAATGCCTCGTGCCTGTCTGTCACAGGGCCTATCCACAGAAAGCTCGCAATAAACAGATCCTGATCAAAATAACTAACTAGTGATTTAGGCCGAGAAACTGAAAGTAGATTTCGGAGTGGCCAACACTTGGCTTGTAGAAAGCCTCCGGTCATTTTTCAATGCCATTCAACTTAACATAACACATATGCCCTACCTATTTCTGCCTCTGTTTAACCACAGATGTTACGAGGTCTGGTGGAAATTCTTCCTCTTGCACCACCTCTGCAGCATTCATGCAGCACTTACTTCATTCCTGGGGCACTTGGTTCCCAGCTAGATGACATAACCAAACACATTCCCTCCACCTGTGTCCCTGGCTTCTGGTCACAGCATCACTGTACCTCATTGCCGTGCAGTACATGTTGAGCCTAATGAAAGATGGTGGGTGGATCACGGAGATATGATATCAAGAGAGGCTGTAAAAATGCAGTAAGGCAGGAATAAGATCGAGCCAAGAGCAGACTAGCAGGTGTTTTGAGAATTAACAGTTAACTTCATTTTACATAGAGGAGCTCCTTCAAAACAATAGTGATGAGCTGATAAATAAAATGGGACCTGAAATAAGTGGACACGTTAGTTCTCAAAAACAGTTTATTATTTTTTTTTTTAAGGAAGGGAGGAAGGAAGACATCACAAGGAAACCTTTGTGTCTGAGCCTAGGGTTCATTGTGGGGGAACAGCATCTCCCCTGAGAATCTGTGATTATAGACCTGCCTTCACACAGGTTGGTGTTCAAATGTATACTGCTTTCATAGGTGGGGAAAATTGTGGTCCAAGTAATTTATTTGGTAATTTACTTAGAGGAGTTTATGGTTGCTAGTATCACCAAGGCATCTGGCAGAAAAAAAATCCAAATCCAGGATGTCTCCTTAAAAGAGGCTGCTCCACAAATAAAGCCTCATCAAACCCAAAAGGAGTCCAAACTTTTAAAACATATGTAATAATGTCTACAGAAGTCATAAATTGGAATGATTCGATGCAGAGTGGAATATGCATGTTAAAAATGCTTCAAGAGGTAAAGATAGTATAAATACCTGAGCAAGGAATAAGGAAGATTCAGAGAAGGTCTAGATGGATTTGAATAAAAACCAAATGAACTTCTATTAATTAAATGTATAATCACTGAAATAAAAACTCAGTGGATCAATTAAACAGCGGACTAGATACAATTAATGGAAGACTAAAGAACTAGAAAATGGATCTGGGAAAATTATCCAGAATGCAGCCCAGGGAAAAGAGATGGAAAATGGGAGAGAAGTTAGAGATATGTGAAAAGAATGACAAGGTTTTACATTCTCCATTTAAAAGCTCTAGAAGAAGGGCATGTGAAGAATGGGGAGAAGTAATGTCCAAAGAGCATTTTTCAGGGTTGATGAAACATATATATCTGCAGAATCCAGGAGAATCACTCCCAAACAGATTAAACAAAAAGAAATCCGTACCATATATATCGCAGTGCAACTGTCCAAAAACCCAAAACTAAGATCATAGGAGCCCATAGGGGAAAGGACAGCACACAAAGGTCAGCAATTATAAACTGATAGCAAACCTCTCAGTAATAAAGTTGGAGGCCAGAGATTTGAGATAGTATCCATGAGGTTTATAAATGAATGTCATTCTAGAAATTTGTGGCCAGATAAACTAGCATTATAGAATAAAAGTAATGCTGATACAATACTGGGTGAAAAGACCTATAGGAAAAGATGATTAAAAAAAAGTAAGGGACATGTGTAGGAGAGTGTTTTTACCCACATTACTTTATGCCTGGAATTACTTGAGACATAATTGAGTCATTGAACAAAATGATACGTTGGCAGTTTTTTGTTTGTTTGTTTGTTTGTTTTCATCACAAGCTTTAATCTGACCTGGATTAAAATACCCATGTCCTGTTTCCCTAAAAGCAGACTAATAAGCAGGGCCCTGGACCTTGGTGCTGATATTCTGATGGAGTGTTGCGTTTATCACCTTTGTTTTACTTACTAACACACAGTTAATTTTCTTTGGCCATTACAGAATGTGTTTTCAGATGCTAGTTTGTTGACTTTAAAATATTAAAAGCAAGTTGAAATAAATAAGTTGCTTATCTATTTGAGGTTTAATAAGGTCTAGCGTGTCAAAAGGCACACAATGATTTTCTTTAATGTTTATTTATTTATTTTCAGAGCGAGAGAGGGAGGAAAGGGCGGGGGGGGGGGGGGGGGGGGGGGAGAGAGAGAATCCCAAGCAGGCTCCACACTGTCAGTGCAGAGCCCAACTTGGGGCTCGACCTCACGAACCATGAGATCATGACCTGAAACAAAATCAAGGGTCGTCCGTAAGCAACTGAACCATCCAGGTACGCTCCACAATGAATTTTAAATCCCATTCCATAGAACTGTGATGTTCCATTAAAAAAGCGTGGAATATTTTGTTCTCGTTATCTAAATTATTCAGAAATGGCAATATGAAACTGATTTATAAACCGATTATTGTTGGTGTAATAACTTCTGTACCTTTATATTGGAACTTCTGGGGTTTATATTCAAAACTTGGGAATCCTTTAGAATTATAAGATGATTAGAAAAGTCTTTGCAGTTTGAGGACCCTTCTGTATGTCTGGGGACCAGTTTGGCCCTATTAATTTTTCTAGATAGTCATTTTTTTCTAAAATTGGGTGGATTAAACTTTTCCTGGTCAAATTCCCAACTTTTCATGTAACTCTAATATCTTAGGACCTTGAGGTTCTCTGTCGTAATATGTTCTCAAGTCAAATCAGGCTTCTCAAGGGTAGTGGAGCCTCTTTCCCTGCACATGGAGAGAGAATGATGATAATTGTGTGATAAAGACAAAAAGGAAGGTCCATATTGAAGGCTTCTTGGATCTCTCTCCTGTTCACCCATTCAGACCAAACCCAGTGCACAACTTTGCCCTAATGAGTTGTGTTCTGTAGTTTCAAGGCTTCACTCTGCCATGAGAGGCAGCTACCAAAGCCAGATCCTCTCACATTGATCCTCAAATCCGCGTCCCCTTTGGTGCTTGGTTCTTCCCTCAGCAGACTCCACCTTCTCTTCCTTTTCAAATCTGTTTCTCTCTTGCAGCGTAGCTCTTACTGAAATTGACCTATATTTTCCTCTTTCCTTCCTCCCACTCATAAAGTAGTGTCCTTTGTAATCTTGGTTTTGCAAGTATTTTGAGCAAAGTGTATCCTATGGGTACTCAAGAGGCTGCCAGTATTTATCATTATCTCTTACTAATTGTATGACTTTGGGAAGTTACATGATCTCTCAGCGTCTGCTTTTTCATCTTTGTATTCACATGGGTTATTATGAGGATTAAATAAGAGAATATAGGGGAAACACTTGGCTCAGTGCCTGAAAGACCTCAACAAACATATTAATTGTTACTTGAGATATGCTGAATTTTATGAAAGGGGATGTTCAGGGAGCATAGGAGATTTACAGCTGGGGGCCTTCACTTGTACTGAAGGGAACAACGAATGTCCTCCAGAGGAAGTGACCTTTAAGCTGAGACCTTCAGGCTGAATATAATTTGTGATCTGGAAAAAAACAAAGGTTCCAAGTAGAAGAAACCACCCGGCACATTCCAGAGCCTGAAGGCATATGCTGGGGGAATGCAGGAGCTGAGAAGTCCCAAATGGTGGGACGGAATGAGCTGGGAAGATGGCAAAAGGTGAGCCTTGGAGAAGTAAGCAGGTGCCAGAGGGCAGAGGACTCTGAAGGTCATGGTTAGGATTTTATACTTTACCTTGGCCACAAATTAAAAAACACTAAAGAAAGGTTAGAGAAAGGAAATGACATGATCAGTATAAATTCTGAAGAGACCATTCTCCCCTGCATTTGGGCAGGCTGGTAAGAAACACCTGTTGCTTCCTTCTTTGGCTCCAGGAGGAAGTTCAAAACACACAACGTCCAGTCCACCTGTGGAAACCCTCACCCCAGCCCTGTGCCTTAAATTGCCATAAAATCCAAGTCTCCTTTCCTGACTCTCAAGCCATTTTTGGACCTGCTTGAGAACCTTCTGTGCACTTCCAGAAGGCCTCATTATGTGAGTAATAAACCTTTTCATATGCTCTTGGTATGTGTGTGGCCTCAAAATCAATCTCTACATCTGAACCAAATTCAGATGGTGGGGTTGGGGTATCCGTTGTGCCTCCTGTGGTAACCACACAATATGGATTATAAATATAAAAACTTTAACATATCTATCTCAAAAAAAGAATGAGATTATACTATGAACATCTGATCTTTAAAATAATGTACTTTAAAAAAGGATGTTATTAAATGTTTTTCACAATATCATTTTAACCACAGTATATTATACTAGTATATGTATAGTGCAAATGATCTAACCAACTTACAATTAGACATATGTGTTGGTTATAATATTTTTACTACTGCTGTAGCAGATATCCTTATAGCTAAACATTTGTTCATTTTCTTGGTAACTAAGATAAATTCTAGTTTTAAGTATTAATGAATCATAAGCACGTTCATCTCATTAGAGTAAACATTTATGGAGCACCTGCCACGAGCAGTTATTGGGATCCTAAATACAAAAGACATCAAAATTGTTTTCAGAGAAGTACTCTTACAATAAGGGATTCAGAGGAATATTTGCAGGTTAAAAACTGATTTTTTTTTTAAAATGAAGACAGCTAAAGCCAAGAAATGTAGCCTGTATAAAATTTTACAAGGTGTGAAGTTTGCCACAGGGTGGCACTAATACATTTCTATTAAATTATGATATGTTAGAAGTTTTTTCTCTGTTGATCTGTTTTTTTAGTGAATTATAATTAGGTTTAATTTGATATTTTAAAAATTAGTTTACATTAAAAAACACAAGACAGGGGCGCTGGGGTGGCTCAGTCTGTTAAGAGTCCGACTTTGGCTCGGGTCATGATCTCGCAGTTTGTGAGTTCGAGCCCTGTGTCAGGCTCTGTACTGACAGCTCAGAGCCTGGAGCCTGCTTCAGATTCTGTGTCTCCTTCTCTCTCTGACCCTGCCCCGCTCCTGCTCTGTCTCTCTAAAATAAATAACCTTGAAAGCACACACACACACACACACACACACGACAGGATTTTTATTTAAGAACCTAAATATTATACATACCTTCATAACCACAGAGCCTGACAGGTGATTTCCGTTGTTTTTGTTTTTGTTTTTTTAATGTTGATTTATTTTTGAGAGAGAGACAGCATGAGCAGGGGAGGGGCAGAGAGGGAGACACAGAATCCAAAGCAAGCTCCTGGTTCTGAGCTGTCAGCACAGAGCCCTATGCGGGGCTTGAACCCACAAACCGCGAGATCATGACCTGAGCTGAAGTCAGATGCTTAACCAACTGAGCCACCCAGGAAGCCCCCAGGTGATTTCCTTTTTAAAAAACCAAAAATCAAATTATTGAACATAGTGTATATACACATACACACACACACATATATAAATGTTTATGAATATTAAAAACACATAATATTTAGGTTCTTAAAAATCCTGTTTTACATTTTTTTGGGGACGCCTGGGTAGCTCAGTTGGTTAAGCGTCCGACTGGGGCTCAGGTCATGATGTCTTGGTTTGTGAGTTCAAGCCCCGGATCAGGCTCTGTGCTGACAATCAGATCCTGGAGCCTGCTTCGGATTCTATTTGTCTTCCTCTCTCTCTGCCCCTCACCTGCTCACGGTCTGTCTCTCTCTGTCTCTCAATAATAAATAAATGTTAAAAAAAATTTTTTTTAAATCCTGTTTTGCATTTTTTAATGTAAACTAATTTTCTAAATGCGTGTATATGTTTGTGTCTTATTATATGTGAAATAAGAGAGTGAAATACAATTTACAGAATTGGGTTTATTTTCTGATCTTGTGTCTAACTGAAATTTTAGCTTTTATATTTTATATGAGGGATCCTCAATAGTCCGTTTCTTTGCTCGCCTACACCAGAAAAATTTTAGGGGCAGAGAATTTTTATAAAGTATACTCTACCATTTACCCCTCTTTCTTCTCTCAACCATTCTGAATGCACCTGGGGGGCGTTACTTCCCTTCCTTCTTAATTAGTTCTCTAGTGAGCTTCTGTTAATGAGAATTGCATTTACATAATTAATTATTGTGTCTTTCTGGTAAAGTGACTTCTGTATCATTATGAAATGACCTTTTTATTCCTGGTGATGTTTTTTGCTGTGAATTTTACCCTGTCTGATGCTAAGGAAGCCATTGGTACCTTTTCTTTTGAGTCTTGCTTTTTTATATAATCCGAATTCACCATCTTGTTATTTGTTACCTATTTGTCTCATCTAACTCTTGGTTCCCCCTTTTCTCTTTTCTGCCTTGTGTGATATTAAAGTTTTTCTTTTTCTTTTTTTAAATGTTTATTTATTTTTGAGAGATAGAGAGAGAACACAAGAAAGAGGGCACCTGCCCTGTGATCTCTAGTCACCTTTGTCTCCCTAGACTCAGCTTCTCAACTCGGGGTACCTGCTGGGCTCCCCTTGGCTTTCCCATCCCAGTGTGTAGCCTGGAAACTCAGTCATAGACTCATCTCATTTGTTTTATATATCTTAGGGAATCACTGTTCTTTGTTGCCTGATGTCCACTGTCTTGAACACTATTATTTCATTTTTTTTTTTCTGGTTTTTTGGTTGTTTCAGGCAGTAGTATAAATTTGGCCCAGGTCATTCCATCTTGTCCAGAGCAAAATATCTACTTCAAGTTTTTACGAGAGGTTTTTGTTAGTTTCTTTGTATAATTTTTTATTTGAATCTATGCAATAATCTTGAATTGTACTTTAGATTAAGTAGGGAATTAATTACTTTATCTCGAACACATACTATTTAAAGATTCTACCTGTAAATGGATACATTATACATTAAATAATTAATTTTTGTAGGGTTTTTTCCCTCATAGTTTGGTTAGAAAAGCAATGGCTTTGACTTGTTAACACCTGGAAAGTAAGTCTAATAATGCTAGTTGTAATTTTACTCCTTTAATTACATTATAGTAAAATTTACTAAACTTAAGCTTTTTATAAATTAAAATATATCTGGTAGGTCATCTTCAACACATTTTAAACTGAACATAATTGCATTTCTTTAATACTGTGGAGTTAAAAAGCTAAAGAAATATGTCTCATACAAAGATTCAAGAAATTTTATGAAACAAAGTTACAATCATTTCTTGAGTGCCTACTATGTGAGAGGCACTTCACAAAATTATTTTTTATACTCACAATTAATTTATTAGACAGACATTGTTATCCCCATTTGAAAGATGAAGAAATTTACATACAATAGGATTATATAACTTGCCCAAAGTTACAGAGTAAGTATTCACACAAGCTGGATTCACACAAGACAAACAACTAAAACTCAAAAGTATTTTTATTATCCCATGCTGATTAAAGCTCTTCACTTTGTAAAGAGCTTAAGATCTTCCAAACTTTAGGAGAATGAGTTTTAATAATAGATTTATTGATAAGTTTTAGTCCATTAACATGTCAAATAGTAATATCTTATAAATTTTGCCTCCTATCCTATAAATAACATAATGACAACTTCATGTCACATTTCAAGTCTGATAATAACTTAAATTTTGAAGCACTTTGCAATTTTCGTGGCTTTCACATATTTTTATCTCAATTAATTATCATAACCACACTGGTTAATGCATTAGCCCCATTTTGTTCAAAGTCTATCTCTTGGCTTAGGTTCCTGTGATTCTTAGACCAGTATTTTTTCTATTATCCCAAGCTAGCCTTTCTGCATCATTAGATTATTTTATTAAAACAGACAAAACCAAAGTGGCACCCATGTAAAGTAACCGAGTTTTTTCCCAATTTTATGACAATACTTCCGAAAAATAAGGTTTGATTTTTATATTTGGGAAGGTATTGAAAATTTTGCTTACCATGTTAGTGTCATTTTCTTTTGTTTTGCAACCTTCCAGGACACCTCACTGAATGTGATGCTCAGAGTATTGGTGGAAAATTCATAAGTTGGGATTGGATGCCAGACTGGTAGGTTATCAACACATATATATATATATAAAGTTTATATAGCATTTACATTTTAGAAATTTTATTATGTATTTATTAAATTGTATTTCATTATTTTCTTAATTTATATTGTTTATTTGCATTATATATTGTTTTCATATTGTGATACACAAACTATATATCCTAGCCATCATTATCTTATTAGGATCCAGAGCTAAGTTTCAAGAGAATTCTTTTTGGCACCTTAAAAATCATATTTCCCTGAGATAATATACAATATTTTATATTACTATTATTATGGTCTCTGGTTTATTATTAAGCTGACCTTTGTACCTGTTAATGAGTTGAATTGTGTCCCCCAAAGATATGTTCAAATTCTAACTCCCAGGACCTTAGAATGTTACCTTATTTGGAGAGAGGGTCTTTACAGAGATAGTCAAGTCAAAATGAGATAATTACAATAGGCCTCAATCCAATAGGATTGGTGTTCTGATAAAAAAAAAAAAAAAAAAAGAAATTTGGACAAAGAAAAAGACACATACAGAGGGAAGACAATGTGAAGACACACAAAGAGAACAACATGTAAAGACAGGACTGGAGTGATGCATCTATAAACCAAGTAACACCAAAGATTGTTGACAAACCACCAGAAGCTTAGAAAGGAGAGGAAGGATTTTTCCCTAGAGCTGTCAAAGAGAACATGGCCCTGCTCGTCTACACCTCGATTTCAAACTAATAGCCTCCAGAACTGAGTACATTTCTGTTGCTTTAAGACACCCGGAGTTTGGTACTTTGTTACTTACAATACCCCTAGGAAAATAATATAGTGCCTAAAATAGAGTCTCTCTGTTTAAGGACAAAATATACTAAATATGTATTACTGGAACCTTGTATAAATATATATCTAAATATACACTGGAACCTTGAAATACCAGGACCCTATTCCATCCAGGGCTCTGCTGTGAGAAGGTTCTTGGTCCCAACTCTAAGAAGCTCCTGCAACAAGAGCCAGCTTACCAATGTGAAACTTACAATACATAGGCCTTTGCCTCTAGTAACAATTAGGGATCTATACATGACATTCCAGACCCCAGTCTAGACAGTGGTCTTTCCAGTCTTGTCTCCCATTCTTTCCCTGATCCTTGTCCAGAGCCAAGCAGGTGCTATCGCTCTTCTCCTCCTCTTTGGCTGTCATATGGTACCAGACTAGTAGGAAGCAATAAATACATGAGGGTTACAAGCAACAATGGGAAATGTGTCCTTAGCCCTTTACTCATATTGTCTGTATTTTATCTCTGAGAATGATCATTTGCTTTTGCAGTGTTTTCCCCTACTTGGTAACAGATGACTTATCTGATAGTTTTTGTTTGTTTATAATTTTATTTTTACCTCAAATTCATTAGCTTCTATTAGAGACTTATACATTTCTGATGGTGATGTGGTCAGTCTCTTACTGACCTAGACTCAGGTCTCTTCCATGCTCTCCCTTATCTCATCAGTCATCAGTAAGGTCAATTTTTACTCCATGATATCCTTCATTTTCTTCCTTTTATATTCATCCAAATTTTCCAGTTTTCTTATCTAGCTTCTAAAGGCTATTGTAGAATCTTATGTGGATTCTGAAGGCTATGTAGATTCTCAAGACCATTAGCTGGTCTCCATGCCTCTTGTTTCCAATGTAACAGCTTTGCAACTGTAAAACAAATAGTTGAAGTACAAGAAATCTGACTTCTTAGATTGTATCATCTTGGTTTTATCTTTTCAACCAAATTATAAACTCTCTGAGGGCGTGGATCTTTGCATTCCTACAGATTTATCAGATGCACCATTCAGCCCAGAATAACAATGAGAAAACATGAACTTTAGAGATATTGCCTAGAATCCTGGTTCTACCACTTATTAGCTCTGTGAGATGGGACAAGTTACTCAACCTTTATGTTCCTCAATGTCACTCATCTGCAGAGTAAGGAAAATGGTAATATCTACTCTGAATGGATTATTATGGAAGATGAGTGAATAAAGCACTTAAAACAGTACCAAAAATGAATAGTAACTTTTCAATAAAATGTTCATTATCTTATTGTCTTACACTTCGATGTTCACCAAATATTTGGAGACTAATAAAAGATAAGTTGAGTTAACACAAGAATAGAAGCACCTATCTGAACCTATTTTATCTGAACCTGTGTTGCACCTCTCACTTAAGGTGGTGTAGTCCTGAGTCTTGTTGACTTCCATGAGTATAAAATAAGGGTAATAACACCTACCCATAGGATTGTTGTAGAGATTACTATAAATAGGTTGCTCTTGGTCAGGGCTGAATCCAGTGTCTGACACATGGTAAATGTGTAAGTAAATGGTACCCAGGAGAAAGAGTGATAATGGTAGTATTAATAGTAGTGAGGCAGCAGTAGCAGTGATGGCGTGGCAGTAATAATAGCAATAATGGTAGTAACAGGAAGAAGCAGGATTTTACTTAGTTTTTGGTGTGTATGGAACATATCAGCAATTGGAAGTAGCTTGGGGGTTGTGAGGAAAAGGCGAAGATTTTCTTGACAGTCCAAGAGAGGTGATGGTTGAAGTCATGGGAATGGATGAGGTGCCTTTGAGTGTGAAGAGAACAGTACTGGGACAATCAGGGCATCTAGGGAATGCAAGGACAAGGGGAAAGTTGAGGATCGTGGAGAGAGTATAGTTCAAATTCTTACCCATCAAATCCAGAGAGTGTGGGAGGAAGAAAACAACTTGTAAGGTGGGAAGCTGTGAGTAGAGAGTGCCAGACAGTAAGAGAAAGTAGTCAAGGAAGACAGTGACCTGCCTCGGCCTCTATTACAGTCATTTCTCAACCATTTCCTCATCTTTCCATCTTACTCAGAATTATCTTCCCTTTAATAGCTAAAAAAATAAATAAATATATACGTACGTTAATGAAATTAAAAACACTATATTTTAATGCTATGGCTGAATGCTATGGTCCATTAAAACCAATTGGCAATACGTCATGAAGAAAATATGGACATGCTGGAGAGAAACAAATATGCTTTTCATTTTAAGAAGCAAATTATGGCCTGAAAGTTATATTGTGAAGCTGAGGACATATATTTGACAGGAGAAATTGAGAAAGCATGGAATGTGCCTTTACTCAATATATTTGGAATCCTTGCTGAACTCTAACATGTACCAGTGCTTTAGAGAAAGAAACATTTTTTAATTGGTGAACCCAAAAGTTATGTCCTAAATTATTATATATATATATATATATATATATATATATATATATATATGTATATATTTGAACACATATATATGTTCATTGTGACTTTCTCTGAAAATTATTTTCTAAGTATTTTTTTAAATATGAAGGTTTTATCAAAAAGCAATTTTTGCTTCAGCAATTCAGATAATATTGATTAATGTCTATCTGATTTCGATGTTGTCAATGCTTTAGTCGCTTTGTTCCAAATGAAACATATTTCTCTTGGCTTCCTGCTTTTGCTGTAAACAGCCTGAAAAGCAATTACAAATTAAAAATCATCCCTGTTCAGGTAAATAGTAAGATTATATTTATTTATTATTTTGATATTTCTCTTTTTTGTCTCTATATACTGTTTTTAAATATATTGTTTAAACAAAGTATTCAATACAATATAAATATAGCAACTATTATACCTAGAACAACCAAAACTGATCTATAGCTTCTTCTCTAAGAATAGTTCCAAGGATACTATCTTAGACACCTTCCTTATAATGGTTGCTGTTGCCATTAAGCATTGCACATGGCCTTTTAAAATTTATACTTTTTATTTATGATACTTAAACATGCAGTGGTCATAATGCAATATAAAATAGCTTCAATTAGTATACATATTCTTTTTCCACTTCAATCTTTAAAGTAATAATAATAAACTCCCAGTGAACCTTTACCCTGCAAATGACCTGATATGACATATTTGAACTTGCAGTGAACTTTCACATGAACTTTCAGTTATCCTCTGAGAAATATAACAGATGGAAAATAGGCAGATTTTTCAAATATTTTTAGATGCAGTGCTTGGACATGTTTAACAGAGACAACAAGGCCGACTATCTCTTTCCAGTGTTTACTTTGCTGACTTTATTGTACTGCATGCTGTTTACTTACATTATATGCATGAATTAAGAGGTTCAGTTATAGTTCTGTTTGACCAGCATCTTGATTTAAAAAAATTTTTTTTTAACGTTTATTTATTTTTGAGAGACAGAGACAGAGCACGAGTGGGGAAGGGACAGAGAGGGAGACACAGAATTGGAAGCAGACTCCAGGCTCTGAGCTGTCAGTACAGAGCCCAACGTGGGGCTCAAATCCACGAACTGTGAGATCATGACCTGAGCTGAAGTCGGAGGCTTAACTGACTGAGCCATCCAGGTGCCCTGACTAGGATCTTGATTTTAAACCAGCACTTGTATATGTGTTTAAAGATGAGGCTAAGAGGGTCATGAAATATAACAAATTGTGAGAGAACTTTATCAAACTTATTGAAATAATACTGTTTCAAATCATTTAGATATGAGGGACTTTCAAGGATCTATTTCAGATTTTAGAATATGAATCAGCTATAATGTCTTTCACTTTGAATGGTTTGTAGCTGGAAATTCAGTTCAAAATACACATAGTTTTTGAACGGTTATTTGGGAAAGGAAGAGGAAAATTAAGGGAGCACTGGCTATTGTTGATAACTGCTGTGGTATGAGATAGGCTCCTTGGAGGTATTTAATCTTAGCAACTCTCTTCCCTAAGTAGTTATCTTATTCATTTTGCACAACAGGAAAGGGAGACAGAGAGGTTGCGTAACTTGCCTGAGAAGACACAGCTAAACTGGGGAATTAAATCCGGGTCTCCAAGACTTTCAAGTCCTTTCTCTTGCAACAAGTTTGTGCTCCCAAGAACAAAATATTTTGTTTGGTCAAATGAATGCTAAAGATAAAAGTGTGATTATGCTCTAATACTTCCATAATCTTTGTTTTGAGAATTTAAAGAGTTTATTTCTTTGTATTTGTTGCATAATATTGCTAAATAAGTTAGGTATAAAACTTTCAGACTGCTCTCAGTGATATAAAGATAGTAACTGAGACTGTTGCTTCTCTTGAAAATTTCCTATTGTTTGCAAAAAAAACTATACATCTATTACATTTACCAAATAATGCAGGCATTTATATTATTTATCCACTGATATGCATCTCCTTGCTTAGAATCAATTCTTATTAACGCCCACTTTATTCTCAGACCATAATTTATTCATCCTGAATAATGTTTTAGATGTAGTTTAGTTCAGAGAGAGATTATACTTAATGGACATAGATATGTATAAAGTAGCACACAATTGCATTTATAAGATCAGAATGTGAACTGTATTAAGCTGTAATTAGTCCCTCTTTCCTGACACTTCACTTAGCAACAACAATATCATTGGTGAGGAAAATAAAGATCTTTCCATTTCACAAGGATGTACTCAGAAGCTTGAAGGACCTGTTGTGATCTTGTCAGTGACATAGTTTAAATGGATAGCAAGTTAGGGGCACCTGGGTGGCTCAGTTTGTTAAACATCTGACTTCAGCCCAGGTTATGATCTCACAGCTTGTGATTTCGAGCCCCTCATCGAGATCTGGGCTGACAGCTCATAGCCTGGACCCTGCTTTGGATTCTGTGTCTCCCTCTGTCTCTGCCCCTCACCCCACTCACATTCTGTCTCTCTCTCTCTCTCTCTCTCTCTCTCTCTCTCTCTCTCAAAAATAAATAAACATTAAAAACCATTTTTTTTACATGGATAGCAAGTTAAAGTGAGTTGTTACTCATTTTAAGGGAATTTGTAATACATTCCTTTCTTTAACTTTTTAGCTCATTTATTAAAAACAGCTTTTAATGAAAAGTAATGAACAGTTTTCATATTAAAATAAGTGATCCTGTTTTTCTCTGTTTCAATACTGTTTAGGTATTGAAGGTGGAACAGTGTAGGTTCAAGGAGCAAAAGGTCTCTTCCTTCTTCCTTTTACAGCTGATCCTTCAACAACATGGGTTTGAACTGCACGGGTCCACTTACGCATGGATTTTTTCCCATGAATAAAGTACAGTACTGTATATTTTCTATTGCTTATAATATTCTTAATGATATTTTCTTTAGCTTTCTTTATTGTAAGAATACAGTATATAACACATATAACGTACAAAATATGTGGTAATTGATTATTTTGTTAGTAAGGCTTCAGTAGGCTATTAATAGTTTATTTTGGGGGGAGTCAAAAATTATACATGGATTTTTGATTGCGTAGGGAATCAGTGCTCCTAACCCCTGTGTTGTTCAAGGGTCAACTATATAAGTTCTTTTCTCTTGTGTTATTTTGTTATTTGTTTAGAGGTCAGGTGGAAAGCACATAAATTTCCCTCTGTATGATAGGGTGATTTAGTTAGGGATAAAGTTATGATTTCCTGTAGAAAGTAGGCAGAAAACATCGTAGAGAGATAAGCCCACGACTATCTTTGATTTCTTGATATTAGTTAAGACTAATTGGTATATGTAAACTCTAAAACTTACATTTATAATATCGCAATTCCTTAGATTTAGGGTAATCATTATCTGTACAAAGCTAGTTGTGTATGGTGGCACCACAATTATAAAACATCATAGAGAAGGACTGTGGAGTAGGTATTGAAGTATTAATATAGAGAATATATATCTGTATATTAAAAATAGTGTTTCAGGGGCGCCTGGGTGGCGCAGTCGGTTAAGCGTCCGACTTCAGCCAGGTCACGATCTCTCGGTCCGTGAGTTCGAGCCCCGCGTCGGGCTCTGGGCTGATGGCTCGGAGCCTGGAGCCTGTTTCCGATTCTGTGTCTCCCTCTCTCTCTGCACCTCCCCCATTCATGCTCTGTCTCTCTCTGTCCCAAAAATAAATAAACGTTGAAAAAAAAAAAATTTAAAAAAAAAAAAAAAAAAAATAGTGTTTCATTTTTTGATATGGGTATGTCCAAAACTGTGATATGTCCATGACAGAAAACATAAAATTTAGGCATACATGCTTTTTTATCTTCTTGCTTTAAAATAAACCCTGAAAGCTACAAAGTGATGCAACCTCTAAAAATAAAAGTGTCAAATTTGGGGGCACCCGGATAGCCCAGTCAGTTAAGTGTCTGACTCATGATCTCAGCTCAGGTCTTGATCTCAGGGTAGTGAGTTCAAGCCCCGCGTTGGGTTCCATGCTGGGCCTACTTAAAAAAAAAAGAAAAAAAGAAAAATACAAAGTGTCAGCTTAAAAAAACAAACTGTTTAATATAGTTTTTACATTAATTTTTTAATTAATAATCTACATGTGTACTATTTAGGATTCTTTTATTGCAAGTGACAGAAATGTAATTCAAACTGACGTAAAAAGGAGTGGCAGTCACATGCAAACTTGAACACAGATTATATTGTATACTGTTTTTGCCTCTTTTTTAAATATAACATTAGGAGCATTTCATCATAATTAATTTTACTTTTTACCGTTTTTTTAATTTACTTTCTTACATTATTTCAAAAGTGCTCTATAGCATTCCATTATCTGTGTGTATCATATTGTATATTTATTTTTACTTTTTTTTAACATTTATTATTTATTTTTGAGAGACAGAGTGAGAGGAGGGAGGGGCAGAGAGAGAGGGAGACACAGAATCCAAAGCAGGCTCCAGGCTCCAGGCTGTCGGCCGAGAGCCCAATACAGGACTCAAACCCATGAGCTGTGAGATCATGACCTGGGCCGAAGTCAGATGCTTAACCGACTGAGCCACCCAGGCATCCCTATTGTAGTGTATTTAAATATTCCTTTCTTGTTTGACATTTAGATTGTTTCCAGTAGAGTATTTCCAAAGTCTCTGTCCATGTAGAAGAAAAAGCTTGATTGGAAGCTTAACAGAAATAAACTTTAAAGCCCCCAAAATATTTCTCTAAATTCAGAAATGTAATCTTATACCCCCCCTAATTTATTAAAGCTTTCACTTGACTTCTATGAAGGTCATTATTTCATATTAGAAAAGATAACCTTATTTATGTATGCACTCAGAATAGATACATTTGTTTCCGATAATAGTTATGTGATCCATTCTAGGGCATATTATTGTTGGCATAGATTAATATCATTGTTTATATTTATAACCTTGTCTTAGCAGGTAAGCAAGTGCTTGTTACCGTGATGATTTCAGAGCAACTGCTGTCTGCACAGTGGAGGGTCCAAAAAGCAACTAAAAAGGGAAGGAGAACAGCTGAAAGTTTTTTGAAAAGGTTTGCACATGAAACAAAATGATGGGTTTTCCAGTCTATTTTTTTTTTTTAATTTTTTTTTTTAACGTTTATTTATTTTTGGGACAGAGAGAGACAGAGCATGAACGGGGGAGGGACAGAGAGAGAGTGGGAGACACAGAATCGGAAACAGGCTCCAGGCTCTGAGCCATCAGCCCAGAGCCTGACGCGGGGCTCGAACTCACGGACCGCGAGATCGTGACCTGGCTGAAGTCGGACGCTTAACCGACTGCGCCACCCAGGCGCCCCTCCAGTCTATTTTAAAGCACATTAGCGATCAGATTATTTCACAAGGATCGTTATTATAATGACTTAACGTTTTCCCCTAATGTATCTTACATATTCACTCATCACGTTATGTATTAAGTGGAGAGTGACCTGCCCCAACAGTTTTGTAGTTTAGTATGCTCAGATAAACAAGTTTTAGTAAAGTTTTATGGATATTAGCTTCTTTCTCTTAACCTAGAGATGATGTTTAGAAAGATAACAGGTGATAGAATCAAAGCAATAGACCCTTTGACAGGTCAAATGGTACATCCGCCTGTTTTTGTCTCTGGAGGAAACTTCATTCGTCCTAGAAATTTCTCTTTAAACATATCCAAATAAAGAAATATTATAATTTTGTAGCCAAACTTAATTATTTAACAATTTTTATAAAATTTTTGATGCTAGAACCAAATCATTTACATATTATTTACACTAGTGATGCTTCCTACCATGTAAGTACCCCCACATTATTTCATTTTTGTCAATAGTGGTGATCAAAAACATTTAAAAGTAAAAAACAACATCAACAGGAAACTGAGTGAAAATAACCTGTGATCCCTTAGCAGAGAGTTAGAGTGTTTTTATTTTTATTTTATTTTATTTTTTTTTAATTTTTTTTTCAACGTTTATTTATTTTTGGGACAGAGAGAGACAGAGCATGAACGGGGGAGGGGCAGAGAGAGAGGGAGACACAGAATCGGAAACAGGCTCCAGGCTCTGAGCCATCATCCCAGAGCCTGACGCGGGGCTCGAACTCATGGACCGCGAGATCGTGACCTGGCTGAAGTCGGATGCTTAACTGACTGTGCCACCCAGGCACCCCTAGAGTGTTTTTAAATTAAAGATTTGGGGTGCATGGGTGGCTTAGTCAGCTAAGCATCTGACTCTTGATTTTAGCTCAGGTCCTGATCCCAGGGTCATGGGATTGAGCCCCATGTTGGCCTCAGTGCTGAGCATGGAGCCTGCTTGAGATTCTCTCTCTCTCTCTCTCTCTCTCTCTCTTCTCCTGCCCCTCTCCCCCACTCACACTCTCTCTCGAATTAAAGTGTTTTTTAATTAAAATTTAAGATAATTACAATCTGCATTTCTAAGGCTATCTATATAATTAATTAATTAACTAGTTCTCTCTTTCAACATTTGAGTCCCTTACTCCATAGCAGTGACTTCTGGGCCCTGGGTATATAGCTGTGAGCAGGACAGACAAGGTAGCTATCCTCATGGTGTTTAGTAATATGGATAGACATTAAACTAATAACCCACAAATAAAGAATTGAAAAGTACTTTGAAGAAATATTAAAGGGTATTATGAAAAAGAATAACAAAGAAGCATAATTTCAATTTAGCAGTTAAGGAAGGTTTTATTTTATTTTTTTATTTTTTTTAAGTTTATTTATTTATTTATTTATTTAAATTTTTTTTAACGTTTATTTTTGAGACAGAGAGAGACAGAGCATGAACGGGGGGAGGGTCAGAGAGAGAGGGAGACACAGAATCTGAAACAGGCTCCAGGCTCTGAGCGGTCAGCACAGAGCCTGACACGGGGCTTGAACTCACGGACCACGATATCATGACCTGAGCCGAAGTCGGACGCTTAACCGACTGAGCCACCCAGGTGCCCCTAAAGTTTATTTATTTATTTTGAGAGAGAGAGAGACAGAGCACACCAGTCGGGGAAGGGCAGAGAGAGAGAATCCCAAGCAGGCTCCTCACTGCAAGCGCAGAGCACAACGCAGGGCTTGAACTCACGACCTGTGAGGTTATGACCTGAGCTGAAGTGAAGAGCCAAGACCTGAATGCTTCACCGACTGAGCCACTCAGGTGCCCCAAGGAAGGTTTTATTAAGTGATGTTTGAACAAGGCAACCTGAATGATGGGTGCCTTCTTAGGCACCTGCATAAGATAAAAGGCATGAAAACACAGTTATATGTCACAATATCTAGTACATATTATTCAGTAAATATTGTTGAATGAATGAATGACTATTCCAAAAATCAGAAAATAAAGCAAACGTTAAAACGGGAAGTGTAAAACAGTATTTTAAAAGTTAAGTCAAAATCACAGTTGTGCAAATAAATGTAAATGCTGTAGACTGCTCAATTAAAAGATAAAGTCTCTTAGAATAGATTAAAATCAAAGTTCAACTAAGTGTTATGATGCACAGTGAAACCAAACAATGCAAGAAAGTTGGAAGAATCAGTAAGCAAGGAATAAGAAAAAGAAGGACAAGGAGAAGGTAGGGGAGAATGAGAAGGGAAAAAATAAGAGGGAAATGATATTGACAGTAAGGTAGGATTCAAATGGCATAAAATGTATCATTCACAGTGAAGATAATGTGGTCATGCCCTTTCATGTGCTAAATAACAAAGCATTAAGACATTTACGTCTCTTTAGATACGTAAATAGAAAGAGAAATACAATTGCTGTGGAAGATTTTAACAGATCTTCATGTTTATTGAGTTAAATAATAATGATTATTTATTTTTATTTATTATTTATTATTAAATAAATGATTAAAAAGAAAACAGAATATTGGGATAATACAAAAGTTGAATTAAAAGCTACAGATAGAACATTCTCCCCCACACAAGACAAGTATGTACCTTGTTTTTAAGCATCCTCAAAGCTACCTTAATCTGTTTCAGAAAGTAGCAATTTTATAGACCACATTCTTTAATCATATGTTCAATACACCAAATTAATAACAAAACTTTCAAAAACAACCAAACCCCAAAACTCTAGTCTCTAAGAAATGTCAAAAGTATTTGTACCCTGTGGTGCCAGAGTGGTGCAGTCTGGTTAAGTATCTTGGCTCAGGTCATGATCTCACGGGTTCGTGAGTTTGAGCCCGGCATCAGGCTCTGCGCTTGGGATTCTGTCTGTCCTTCTCTGTCCCTCCCGTTTGTGCTCACACGTGTGCTCTCCCTGTCTCTCAAAATAAATGCATAAACTTAAAAAAAAAAAAAAAAAGTATTTGCACATGTAATTATTGTATCAAGGAGAAAATCTTCGACATTAGACTGTTTAGAAAATAAAAGACATTGAGGCTATTAACATATCAAATGTTGTGGTTTGAAGCTAACACTATATTCAAGAGTGACTTGATAGACTTAAAGGCCCCAGATTGCCCTAGGGCTTTCGCTGTAATTGTTGTTGACATCCAAAAATGGGTGACCTTGATCACAAACGAAAACTAAGGGAATGTTGGAATGGATCCACTGTAAATTCATGAATACGTTTTTCTTTTCCTTCTCTTTTAATGATTCTGATTTTAAGAGAAAAAAAAAAATCTCATTTGGTCCTTGAGCACGTGCCAACCTCCCTTTTTTATCGTGGAGCCAGCTCGCTATCGGCAGGCTCAGACGGTTCCACCAGAAACAGTATTTGGCTGGAATCTGGTAATGCTTGTTTTCACTTTATTTATTTATTTATTTATTTATTTATTTATTTATTTATTTATTTATAATTACTGAAGTATAGTTGACAATGTTACATTAGTTGCAGGTGTGCATCGTAGTGATGCAACAATTCTGCACGTTATGCAGTGTTCGCCACCCTCAGTGTAGTCATGGTCCAGCATTATTACGGTATTTTTGCCTCTGTTCCCCATGCTGTACTTTTCATCTCCATGACTTATTTAGTTTATACCTGGACCTTTGCACCTCTTAATCTCGCGTGCTTATTTTTATCATATCCTTTGCTGCAGAACTCATGTTTGAAGACGCTGGTGTGGAAAATTAGAGTGAGGTTCGTCTTCAAATTTTAGGATATGAAGAAACATATGGAACATAAACTGAAACAAATTTAAATGGAGTAAGTAAAATACAAGATTTCTTATTCCAGTGTAAAAGAATTGGTTTTGCATATTCTTAATCACTTATGTATGAAAGCATTTATTATAAAGACCAACCTAGCTAAGTTTTAATGGGCTATGAATTTTGGGTTACTTCTGTTTTATAGTGTGTATTGTTTTTAATCGATTGTTCTATAACAAGCTCGTTAATTCAATTTGAAATTTCTGTATGCCTATGGCAAAACTTTATTCATTTCCTTTCTCATTATACCGTTAATGGTGTAGCTGTTATGGTTAGGCTCTCTGGGTGCCACATATATGGTTTTCTTCAAAAGTTTTTAGAAAGCTATGAATATTTAAATTTTTAACTTCTAGCTAGTTAGTACATGTTGTTCCTTAGCAGTAAAAACAAATAATGTTCCTTCCATTCTTGCTGGAAAATTTCTAGCTATTCCCTGGAAAAGGAATCAGAGATTCAGAATTGTTTTTTGCTTACACTGAAAGCATTCAACACATAAAGTATGTCAAAATCTATTGTGAGCACCCATTAAAAATCAATTGCATTAATCTAATACAAGGCATTTTGAGATTTTTTTTTTGAGAGAGAGAGGTTGTGAAGGAGTGGCAGGAAAAGAGAGGAAGGGAGAAAGAGAGAGACAGAGAGAGAGACAGACAGAGAGAGGCAGGGCTCAAGCTCACCAGATGCGGGACTTGAACCCACGAACTATGAGATCATGACCTGAGCCAAAGTCAGAGGCTTAACTGACTGAGCCATCCAAGATTAGTTTTTAAAATGTAAATGACAGGGGCGCCTGGGTGGCGCAGTCGGTTAAGCGTCCGACTTCAGCCAGGTCACGATCTCGCGGTCCGTGAGTTCGAGCCCCGCGTCAGGCTCTGGGCTGATGGCTCAGAGCCTGGAGCCTGTTTCTGATTCTGTGTCTCCCTCTCTCTCTGCCCCTCCCCCGTTCATGCTCTGTCTCTCTCTGTCCCAAAAATGAATAAACGTTGAAAAAAAAATTTAAAAAAAAAATAAAAAATAAAATGTAAATGACCAAATTAAACAAAATGAAGTATGGTCAATGTCTCATTAAATTATGGATAATTAACTTGACCTTGCCTAGGAACTTTCTTTCCCTCTCCATATATTTATTCCAAGCAACATTATTATAGGTGTGTCTTATATAAACTTTCTAATTACAAGTTTAAGCCTTTTGAATAATTTTTTTAGGACTTTTTAACTCTAACAGTCTTATTCACAAAGGTTTGACCATATTATTATTCTGGATTATTTGTACATATCTTGGTGTGTAGTGACTTCTGTCACTTAAGAAGTATTAATCAAAGATGGGAAAGTATATGGGAAACATCAATTACAGAGTCACAGTAACACTAATTGAGAGGGTAGTGCGTGGCAGGCACTGTTCCAAGTGCTCTCCCTGTATTTTTTCTTTTTTTAAAGTTTATCTATTTATTCTGAGAGGGAGAGAGCAAGCACGAGTGAAGGAGCAGCAGAGAGAGAGGGAAAGAGAATCCCAAGCAGGCTCCACACGGAGCATGGAACTCGATCTAATGACCGTGAAATCAGGACCCGACCCGAAATCAAGAGTACGATGCTTAACCCGTCGAGCCACCCAGGCGCCCCTACTTGTATTTTCATTTAGCCCTCACAACAACACTTCTAGGTAGATCTGTTAGTATTTCTATTTTATAAATGAGGAAACAGACGCAGAGAGGTTGAATAATTTGTCTCAGGTCAAACGGCTAATGAGGGGCAGGGCCAGATTTTGAACTCCCTGCAGTCCAGTTCTAGCTTCTGCACTTTTAACCTCTAGGAGCAAGAGTTTCATTTTAGTGTAGAATCAATGGAAAAGATCTAAAGCTTCTGTAACTGAATTATTAAGGCTTGAATGCCATAAAAAGATAACTTGTTAAATTTTAAAAAAGGAAAATAATATCGTTCCTTATAATCCCAGATATGTTAAAATAGTATGGTTCAGTTGTCTGTGTTACAATCTTTATTGACACTCTTCTCTATTTAGGAATTTTCTCTTTTGTACAAAGTAGAAAGCTCAACAAGATGTTGGCCAAGTATTTTATTTTGACAAAATTTTTAGAGAATTCTTATTTGCATAATTTTTGCAGTCTGTTATTCATTTCATTTTATGAAGCCCCACTCCACTCCCCAAATGCCAGGAACTCCTGTGTTTTATTTTGTAGACTAGCATGTGGTAAGGTCGGGATTTAAACTTAGGGACTATTGAGAATTATATGGGAAATTTTAGGTGCCTGATAAAACCCAGAAGCAGGAAGCAGGTGTCAGAGTGTAGCTATTTCCCTCTACCTAGGAATATGTGCTCTATGAGTGGCTAGGTGGTTTAACTGACATATATAATTCACTGAATTAGAATTAGTGAATGTAGAACTTAAAATGAAAGGTTATTGTGAAAGCCAACTTTAAAACTTTTAATTAATTGATTCATTTTTATTAATTTTTTTTGAGCATGGGCCACACACAATGTTATGTTAGTTTCAGGTGTGCAAATGGTGATTCACCTTCTCTATACATGATGCTATGCTTACCACAGCGTAGCTGCTATCTGAAAGCCAACTTTTAATCTGTTGTTTGGAAGGTGCTTTGTATTAAAGGCTGCTTGCAAACAGTACATGTGTCTATTTTTCATGATGTATCCATAAAGCTCAATTTAGTCACATAATTAAATTGTCAAACAGATTCATTAAGTTGGTTTTAGACTGAGAAATTGATAGTAAACATAATGGGAAAAGTAGAAGTTTACTTTAATTATTGGTCATTAAAATAATTATGTCTCGTATTTGTCCTTGAAGAAATGTTTCACATCTGATGCCATATTGTTTCATCATAGTAGCTCTGTGAAGTAGTTAGGAAGCTGATATGATCTTCATTTGACTAAAAAGGCAAATTAAGTTGTGGGGAAATGAACTGACTTAATGAAGGACAAGCAGGTCTTTAGAATAACAGGCAGAACTAGACCTTAGACTTCCACTCCTTTCTAGTGACCTTTCAGATGACCACACGTTTCAGAGAAGATCATTACTAAATCCTTAAAAAGTCTCAAGTGAGACATTGTTTATTTATATATTTATGTATTATAACTCTGTTTCAAACTAGGATAACTGACTCATTCTATAATAAACTGTCCAATGGCTATAGATCATGTATGATGTAGATGTCCTTTAAGAGGAATTGAACTATAGCAATGATACACATATCATTTAAAATCATCTGTCATATGAAGAAAGTAATAGGACTCAATTAAATAAAAGAGATAGAAAGTGGAAAAAAGTAAAGGGGTTTTTCAAATAGAATTTTAGCGATTTTTTCAAGCTATCATTCCCATGTGTCAAGTTATATTCCTAAGATAAAATTTATTATTAATAATTTATGGAGGACCAAGAGTGTTATCGTTTAATTAGGTGTTTATTTTTGTGGACAAGCATGGCATAATTGGGAAAACCTATAATAATAAACTCTTTATAGTGATCATGCAAATCAGAGATAATTATATGGTCCAGAAATATATCTTCTTTCATGGTATGCAAATATAGGCTTTTTTCATATTTTGCAGTAGACATCTGTTAATTTCTACTCTTTGTTAATAGGGTCCTGGAGAAGTAGTCCTTTGACTTTCAGGACATCATAAACAGAAGAAGGCATTAGAAATTTTTTCAAGAGAAATTGCACAAGCAGGGCCTGCCTGGAATGGGTAAATATGCATATTTTTACAGTTAAAATATGTACATATATTTTACAGGTATAGCTGTAAGAACCTCTTACTTTCTTATCACTGACATCAATTATAATATTCATTATTAGACCCTTCTGAACTTGGCAGTGTATGCCAATGGCCAAGCCATATTCATAGCCCTTTTGCCTTTGAATACCTTTAAACATTTGTTGCATATATGCCCTTTCTCATAATACTTACTTAAAGTTTATCAAAAATTTTAAAACATCTTGACGTTAAGTATGGGCATATATATTTGCCCATTACGTGTGTGCCAAATGATGGATTTAGGTTATAGTCCCAAACAAAGCAACCCGGTAAAGTTTATTTTGGGTTTGCTCTGCCGAAGCAGCACACCCATCCTGTGTCCCATTTCCCCCACATCAGGATCCCATTTCCCCAGAAAACGATCTCTTCTTTCTTAGTACCCTCTGAACAGGTCTCAGGGCGACCTGTGCCATGCTACCTCCAAGCATACAGGATTTCTTTCCTCCCTTGCTCTTGCTCTCCTCTCACAAGTGAAATAGACCTGCTGTGACCACAGGACCAGGCTCCTCAAGGCTTCAGTTTTGCTAATGCAATGAGCTCATGCATTCATTGGCACATTACATTTGAAAGGCTTTGAATTCCTACATTTTGCATATGGCGAAATTGAGGTGCAGAGAGGTGAAGTGGGTAAAATGAGAGAAATTAAGAACCTTCCTTTGGCTTCCAAGAAGAGAAGTAAAATTTTCTAGAAATGTTAGTGTCATGGGGAAAAGTTCTGTTCTATTTCCACTTCTTTCCTCATTCTCTACCAATGTTTAAAAATGGAGGGGGAAATGAATTTTGACTAGGCAAGACTTACATTTTAAAATTAAAACAAAGCAAAAATCAGTAAGTGGGACTACATTAAGCTAAAAAGCTTCTGCACAGGAAAGGAAATGATCAACAAAATGAGAAGGCAATCTATGGAATGGGGGAAGTTATTTGCCAGTCATATTTCTGATAAGGGGGTAATATTCAAAATATATAAGGAACTTGTACAACTCAATAAAAAAAAACGGTGCAATTAAAAAATGGGCAGAGGACTTGAATAGACATTTTCCAAAGATGACATATAAATGGCCAATAAATACATGAAAAGGGGCTCAATATCACTAACATGAGAGAAATACAAATCAAAACCACAATGAGGTATTATCCCACACCTGTTAGAATGTACTATCAAAAAGACAGGAGATAACAAATGATACAGAAAAAAAGGGAATCCTTGTGCACTGTTGGTGGGAATGTATATTGTTGCAGCCACTCTAGAAAACAGTACGGAGGTTCTTCAACAAATTAAAACCAGAACTACCATATGATCCAGCAATGCCACTTCTAGCTATATATTCCAAAATGAAATCCCTATCTCAAAGAGATATATGCACCCTCCCATGCTCATTGCAGCATTATTTACAATAGCCATGGCATGGAAACCATCTAAGTGTCCATCAACAGATGAATAGATAAAGAAAATGTGGTTGGTATATATACAGAATGGAGTATCATTCGGCCATAAAAAAGAAGGAAATCCTGTCATTTGCAACATCGTGAATGGACCTTGAGGGCATTATTAGTGAAATAATTCAGATTGAGACAGACAAATACTAAATGGTTTCATTTATATGTGAAATCTAAAAACACTGAACTTCTAGAAACAGAGACTAAAATGAAGACTGTCAGGGGCTGAGGTGTGAGGGAAATGGGGAGATGTTGGCCAAAGGGCACAAACTTTCAGTTATGGTACGAGTAGTTTCCAGGGATCTAACATACAACATGGTGACTATAGTTAACAATACTGTATTGTATACTCCAAAATGGCTATGAGGGTAGAACCTTAATATTCTCGCCACCGTTGGGGCGCCTGGGTGGCTCAGTCGGTTAAGCGTCCGACTTCAGCTCAGGTCACTATCTCGCAGTCCGTGAGTTTGAGTCCTGCGTCGGGCTCTGGGCTGATGGCTCAGAGCCTGGAGCCTGCTTCCGATTCTGTGTCTCCCTCTCTCTCTGCCCCTTCCCCGTTCATGCTCTGTCTCTCTCTGTCTCAAAAATAAATAAACGTTAAAAAAAAATTAAAAAAAAAAATTCTCGCCACCGTAACAACAACAAAATGGTAATTATGTGAAATGAAAGATGTACTAACTAACCTTATTGTGGTAAACGCTTCACAATATAGACATAAATCATCATATTATCCACCTTACATTTATACAATGTTGTATGTCAGTTCCATTTCAATAAAGCTGGAAAAAATTAAAACAAGAAACAAGTTATGGAAATGGAGGCAACCAAAAACCATTTCGAAGTGGCATGAACTTTGGGAAGGAGTTTAGGAATTCTGGGGATTGCTCTTAAATGTCCTCATTCTACATCCTTTTTTTTTTTTTTTCTCTTCTAGTGGAAAGTAGGGCACACGATAGTCTATTTTTCTGAGGCACAACATGGGGACAGGTCGACAAAATTTTATGTCATGCCTATTAAGAGTTTCCAGCTTTCCGCTCTCAGTATCTGTGCCTTCACTGCTCAAAGCCCACCTTCAGCAACCGAGTTCCACATCTGAGATTGCAGCACGCCATTTCAAGGTACCAAATTCTATTTAGGTGAAGCTTCTTAGTCTCAAACAGAATTCTAGCTAGTTTAAGTGGAAAGAGACTTATTGAAGGATATTAGTGGCTCCCAGAATCTTGTGAGAGCCATAGAACCCAGTTTTGGGTCTCACTCAGTCAAAAACAAATAAAACAAAACAATCAGGCAAAAAACAGTGGTTTCAAACGATGCATGAATAGACAAAAAAGATGTGATATATATATTATTATTAATATGTTCTATATTATTATATATTAATATATTATATTAATTTATTTATATATTATGTATTAATATACAATACATTATATTAATTAATATATTAATACATTATATTATATTAATTAATATATTATTAATTATACATATATGTATATATGTGTGTGTATATATATATATATATATATATATATATATATATATAATGGAATAATAGCCATAAAAAAGAATGAAATCTTGCCATACATGACAACATGGGTGGGCCGTGAGGGTATTATGCTAAGTGAAATAAGCCAGACAAAGACAAATACCATAGGATTTCACTTATATGTGGGATCTAAAAACCAAACAAATGAAGAAACAAACAACAACAAAAGAGAAAAACAGACTTACAAATACAGAGAACAAACTGGTGGTTGTTGGCAAAGGGGAAGGGGTGGGGGATGATAACGGGCGAGGGCAATGAAGAGTTACAAATATAGTTATGAAATAAGTTACAGGAATGAAAAGTACAGCATAGGGAAGGTTGTAATACACTTATGGTGAGCATTTCATAATGTATCTGATTGTTGAATAACTGCTGTACCCTTGAAACTAATTTAATACGATATGTCAGCTACACTTCAACTAAAAAGAAAAAGGAAAAACAGTGGTTGTAGGGAGCCTGTAGGGCACCAGGCAGGTAGGACACTAAGTGGCAGCGAGCCTACTTCATTGTCTCAGAGGAACCGCTTGGCCACACCACTGTGCTCTCCAGAAGAGACAAGCTCCTGGCATGCAGCGGCCACCTCTCGTTGCTCATTTCTCATCCAAGTCCTGGCTAGATGCCTCTGCCTGCCAGGAACTCAGGCCACCTGCCTGCACCCAACTGCAAGAAGACTGGGGAATGCTGGTGTCAAAATGAGAGAGAACGAGCCAACCTGCAGAATCTGCCACAGTTTCCTGCGTCCTTACAAATTCATTGTGAGAATTCAGGCAAGGTATTTAACCTCTCTACTAATCCATCTTCCTAATACTTAACGTGAGGATTTTGGACGCCATGAATTCCAAGAATCCTTACAGTAATACAAATCTGTCCCTGAACTAGTTAGAACTCTGGCTTCTGGTGATAGAACCTTACATGAACTAGTGAAGGTCGGTGCATGATATTTGTTGACTCTTATAACCTAGATGTGGGAAGAGTAAGGGTGCAGTTAGCTTTAGGAGTGTCCAGCTCGTCTGGCCTCTCACTTGCTCCCCTTTCTGTGTCTGTATGTTATTCTATGAAGACCAGTTTCTTTGGGAAGCTGGAGAAGCAGCCAAGGCTTGTATCCAAACTATCCTGAAATCATAAAGGAAAAGAATTCAATCCCAGAATCAGTTTCTAAAGTTCCGAAGGCCTTTTTAATTAGCCACGCTTGGTTTGTATGCCGACTCCTGTGGCCAGAGGAGTGGAGTCTTTAACCAGAGAAGACACCTCACACAGGTATGGCCATCAGATAATTTGTTCTGAGGCAGTCAGGCACCCAGTGTGACCAGGGCAGAGTCTAAGAGCTAGTGTGCCACAATATGTGATGTGGGATTTATTCGTTTGTTTTCATTTCAGATACTCCAAATGAAATAAAATTCAATTATTTTTGTGAATCTCCATGTTGTGTGGGGCTTGATAAGAGATATGAACACCACATATGATTCAGAATCTGCATTCAGGGAACTTAAAATTTAATGGTAGAGATCAAAACAAATAGAGGCACATGAAGTCCTGACGGTAAACAAACAATATAATGGCTTTAGGGAAAGATCTGAATCCTAAAGCAGATGAATATGGAACTTGAAGGTCATATGGACAATAGTTTTGCCAGCCATTTTGACCCAAATCATATTCCCAAGCCAAATACAATTGGTATTTGTATTTGAAGATCAACCGATCTTATGATCAAAACTTCATAGGTGAAAAAGAAATGTATATTTTTTTCTTGAACATTTGGCCTTTATCTTTTTTTCTTGGATGTTGTCTATGTTGGTATATAGACAGCCTTTTCTTTTCTTTTGGAAAGTCACAGAATTGTACCGAAATATATTTTGCCTTTAGCAATAAATGTGATAGTATGGTTCTTTGGTCTTGTGTTTTCTGAACATAGCTTGTATAAAAGAAAAAAAAAAAAAAGCACCTATTTTGTCCCTAGACTCAAGGAATAGGTAGCTCTCTCTAAAATTTATCTGGACTGAATTGTGCATATTAAATTGTATTATGTTGACAATTAGATTGTTGGAAAAGTGTGAAAAGTTGCAGTCAGTCTGTGTTTTGGTTCATCATACAAATGAACTTCTTGGTTTTATAATCTGAAGCACATGCATATTAAGTAGATAAAATTAATTGCAGTAAATCCTGGCAATAATCCGGATGTTTCAATAATGTCACATTGTTAATTCTGAGTTTACTTGTAACACTGTTGCATAAGGGTCTTACTTTTACATTTTTAGTTTGGTTGGCCCCTGCTTCTCCAATCATTAATTGCATTGATTAGATTTCATTTAATTAGATTGTATACTTCGATGCATGTCAAACTTTTTTGAATGCATTTTGCACCCTTTTCACTATGGGCAATCTATATAGATTTAGGTAGTGGTTTATATATACTCTGTTTATTTCTTTCTTGGAATTTGTATTGTAATAGGCAATAACTAATTTGTATACTTTAGTGATGACCGAGGATCCCTCCTTGCTTTTAGAGTGGATATATCCATCCCAATAATATTTTTAGCGATTACCAAAATCATTTTAATGACTGTTTACTCCAGCATTTATGTCCCTTTTTCATTGTAGGGTAAATGGTCCTTAAAACTAAATGGGAGTCTTTAACATTCCAGGGATTTAACCCACAATTTTTGATGAACACCAGTGCTCTAAAAAGAATTGCTGTCTTGGTGTAAATAAAAATCAGAATCCTGGCATTACAATCTAATTGAGAAATCTGGAGAGACAGGTTATTAGAGATCAAATGTGCCCTCATGGAGCAAAAGAAAACAAAAACAATGGCAGTGAGGAGTTGGGGCGCCTGGGTGGCTCATTCAGTCAAGCATCTCACTCTTGGCTTCAGCTCAGGTCATGATCTCAGGGTTCATGAGTTCGAGCCCTGAATTGGACTCCATGCTGACAGTAGAGTCTGCTTGGGATTCTCTCCCTCCCTCCCTCTTTGCCCCTCCCCTGCTCATGTGAGCTCTCTCTCTCGAGCTCTCTCGAGCTCTCTTTCTCAAAATAAATAAATAAGCTTAAGAAAGAACAAAAACAATGATAGTGAGGGGTATAGGATGTTGTGGAAAAATACGGCAGGAGCACCCAACCCAGTCTAAGCATATGAGAGCAGTGGCAACTTAAACTGAGAATCAAAAGATTCCTAGGAGTGATACTTAGCCTTGTGAAAAAAATTCTAGTCAGAGGAAACAGCACACGTGAAAGTCCAGAGGTGAAAGAGGGGTTGGCGGTTCTGGAAAAACTAAAGTTCTCTTCAGCTGCAGCACAGACATGAGGTCAGCTCGGGGAAGAGGGGTTAGGAAACCGATGCCAGGAGAGGCCTAATGTGGGATAAGATTAGCAAGACTAAGCAGAATGGGCGGATCACAGACCTCTGTGAGGCTGAATTCCCAGGACTTACTGTTTAACCTGATTTGAGAAACAAGGGAGAGAAGGATGTGAAAGATCATTCTGGGTTGGACCCCGGGTGAATGGTGGTGCCACTCACAGAGGAGGACCCTGGGGCAAGAAGCAGGTTTGGGGGAGTCTGTGGGACTTTTCAAGACATCTAGACTGCCAAGGAGATACCAAGGAGGCATCAGTGTGTGTGTGTGTGTGTGTGTGTGTGTGTGTGTATTTCATATCAATGTGCAGGGGATTTGCAAATGACTATCCTTTAAGATAAGCTTACAGAGATCTCCCAGAAGAGGCAATAAAAACTAGGACAGAATGCTTTGAAAAATTCAGGGAAAGAAAGTATTTCCAAAAGGATTGAATGGTCATGGTGTCAAATGCTATACGGAGGTCAAGTAAGATAAAAACTAAAAAATTCCCATTGGATTTTGCAATGAGGGTGCTGTTGGTGACCTTGGCACAAACACAGTCAAGCCAGGGACGAAGCCAGATGCCCCAAGTTGAGGAATGAATAGGAAAGAAGGAAATGGGAGATAGTGAGTGTAGACAGCTCTTTTAAGAAGAATGTTAGTGAAAGGGAGGGTAAAGATAAGGCAGTCACTAGAGGAAGATGGGAGGCTGGGGGACACTTCAATTTTTCATTTAATATGGAGAGACTTGAGCATGTTAGACACTGACGATGTAGAACAATTAGTGGAGAGAGAAACGTTGAAGGTACTGAAGGGGGGGTGCAATCAATAGAGAGAGGTCTCTGGGAAGGTGGAAGAAGAAGGTGGGATGCACAGTACTGGATAAGGGGTCTCTTTTTAAAAGAGGTGGGCTGGGGCGCCTGGGTGGCGCAGTCGGTTGAGCGTCCGACTTCAGCCAGGTCACGATCTCGCGATCCGTGAGTTCGAGCCCCGCGTCGGGCTCTGGGCTGATGACTCAGAGCCTGGAGCCTGTTTCCGATTCTGTGTCTCCCTCTCTCTCTGCCCCTCCCCTGTTCATGCTCTGTCTCTCTCTGTCCCAAAAATAAATAAATGTTGAAAAAAAAATTTAAAAAAAAAAAAAAAAAAAAGAGGTGGGCTCATTGTCAGGAATGCTTTCCATGCAGGCAACAGAACCTCAGCTGCTAATAGTGCCTCACTCCAGCAGAGGTTTATGTTTTGTCACGTGAGAATCGGTTTGAGGTGCACAACACGGGCATGGCTTCTGTGTCAACGGTGTCAGCACTAAGGGCTTGACATCACCCTAGTCATCTTGGCCTTTTCCTCTAGGGCTGTGATCAAGGCCAGACAAGAGTGGGCAGAGGCGATGTTGGCTGCACCTGGTCCTTTAGTCAGGAAGTGTTGCCAGAAGTTTCTGGGAGACTTCTGCTTATGTCTGATTGGCCAGCACTGTGGGGGAGGCTGAGAAAATTTTCTTATCCTCCTGGTTGGAGAAGTCAAGGGACGCAGGACTTGGGAGTGGCAGTTGGACCAGCCAAGTGGCAGTGTCTACCACAGAGCAAGTGCAGATTTTGTTGTTGGGTAGCATGCAGGTGAAGGGCTTCCTATCTGAATTTCTGTTTTCTTTGAAGTTGGAAATAAATCCATCTGCTAGGAGAGTACTAGAACAGGTGAAGGTGGTGAAAATCGGAAATGCCCCTTTGGACAAGTGGAGGAACTGGGGACTGATGAAAGTCAGTGATTGATTTCAGAGCAACGCTGAGATTCGGTTCAGATTAGAGACCATGGATTCATGGGACACAAGACTAGAGGAAGGTGTGGTTGCTCAAGGACTATTCAGTGTGTGACCATGGGACAATGGAAATGTTATGTGTCACTGTTTAGTACACTTTTGATGCATATAAAATGATTGTACCGCTTAATCATTTTTACTTTGAGGGGCTTTTCAAATGTTTATTTTTGAGACGGTGGGGAGGGACAAAGAGAGAGGGAGATAGAGAATCCAAGAAGGCTCTGCCCTGTCACCACAGAGCCCGATGTGGGGCTCGAACTCATGAACCATGAGATCGTGACCTGAGCTAAAGCCGGACGCTTAACCGACTGAGACACCCAGGTGCTCTGAGTTGTTTATATGAAATTCGTGTAGTTTTCTTTTTGAAAATTCTTTATTCATTCTGTAAAAGCCATCACTTAACATGTTTTAGGTATGTCTCATATATTTCTGTGGAATATTTTTCCACAGCTTTTCATTTTGAAAATTTTTGAATCTATAGAAAAATTGAAAGAGTTGTAAAATGAACACCCTTATGCCATTCACGGACACTCACTAATTAACATTTTCCCATGTTTTCAGTCTTTTTCTTTTTTTCTGTTTCTCTTTGTCTCTTTCTCTCTCTCTACACAAACACACACACTTTTTTTCCCTGAGCCCCTTTGAAACTTTGAGTTGTAGACAATAAGACACTTCAGCTCTAAATACTTCAGCATGTATCTCCTGGTAATTGGGACATTCTCCTACGTAACCACAACAGCATAATTTTTTGCCTCTTGGAGAATTGTTAATATCATCAACTAGTCTTCAGTATGTTTTTATTTCCCACTCGTCCCCCAAAATGCCTTACAACCCAGCCTGAAAACTATATATATATTTTTAATTAATTTAATAGATTTTGAAGTGCCCTTTAGCAGTAGGCTTAATGTTGAAATTTTGTTGCCATCTGAAAGAGGCCAACTTAGGGGACTTAGGGCACAAAAACATTAAGGAGCCCATACTCAAAATGATCTTTAATCTCAGTTTTAAGTACTATTGAAAGTTATATTTATATTTCCAGCCACAACTCCTTTTTCAGCTAGTAAATTCCTGTGTTCACCTGCCTACTCAACATTTCCTCTTGGATGCCCCATTAGTACCTTAGACCTGCCTTGTTAAAAACCAGGTTCCTGAATCTCACACACTCCCCAAACCTGTGCCTCCTAATAGTCTCCTCCCCTCAGTTGGGCAAATCTGTTTTTCTAGTTGCTAAGGCCAAAACCCTTAGAGTCAGCCCTGACTCCTCTCTCTCATAAGCCACATCTGATCTAGAGACAATTTCACGGACTCCACATTCAATTCAAAATTGAAGGAAAGGCATCGCTGACGATGTTTTATAATGGAATCCTGTCCATTATGAATTTTTTTTGTGTGTGAACCTAAAAAATGATTTGTCATTTTGGTATATTAGTATTTTGATTGAAAATACAGCAGGAAGCATTAATGGCCACTGTTGATATTCCCAACATTCTGTGCTTTCCCCGATTGTAGCCTATTCAAGCCAGAGCAAAAAAGAGATAATTAGATTATGTTACTCTGTGATCTTTAACAATTCTAATATTCTGCGATTAAATCGTGCCAATGAGTAAAGTGCTTTTAGAGAAATCAGATTATTCACATTTAGGAGAAAGTAAGTGGTGCTTTTTGTTTGCTACTACTAGTTTCCTTCTTAATGAAAGTGCATGTAGGAAGTATTCATCCTCTTTAAGCCTCCGAAAGAGCCCTATCAGTGCTACTTCCAGGTCTGACCATAGTTTACCATGTCCGGTGCTAAACTCCAACCTAAATCACTGTCCTCTCTGCCTTACATCATTGCAAAAGCCTTCTAACTTCCCAGAGTCACCAGTTCTTTGCAATGCTCTGCATCTTGTCTCCACGTAGCAACCAGTGTGATCTTCCCATGGCGGTTTCCCACTGCCGTTAGACCAGAATAGAAGCTCCTTCCATGGCCACAGAACCTCACCTGTGGCACCCGTCCATCCCACTGACCTCACCTTCTACCTCTCAGCCCTCATTCACGGCTTTTTTTTTTGGCTCCTTGAGCTTGACACGCCCAGACCTCTCGTTTATGCTGCTCTATCTTGACGTCTTTCCTGGAAAGCTCTATCCTGACATCTTCTGATAAGTTAGGTATCAGCTCAGATGGGACCTTCCCAGAGAGGCCTGTCTTTATCACCACAAATGAAATAGCACCTGCCCTAGTTGTTCTCCAGTCTGTTACTCTACTTCTTTGTATCATTAAAACTTACCACTGTGGGGTGCCTGGGTGGGTCAGTTGGTTAAGCGTTTGACTTCAGCTGAGGTCATGATCTCACGGTTCTCTGACAGCTCAGAGCCTGGAACCTGTTACAGATTCTGTGTCTCCCTCTCTTTCTGCCCTCTCCTGCTCATGCTCTGTCTCTGTCTCTCAAAAATAAATAAACATTAAAAAAAATAAAAAACAAACAAACTTATCACTACCTGCAATTATACTATTTATTTATCATGCCTGTACTGACTCTCTCTTGTAAAATTAAGCTCTGAGGTCAGGTTATTGTTACCATTCAGACCAACTTGCCGGCACTAATCGTAGCCTAGCTCATGTAACTGGCACAGTATCTTTAAGTGCAATACATGGATGAATGAATTAGGTGAAAATGACAGCAAAAACAAAAATTACAAGACTGTATCACTCCAAAGGGCTAAACTTCACTTACAGGGAACCCAGTGGATATCTTCAAATCCTTTTCCTCATTTGTCATGAGTTGAATGTATAATTCTAAGCACTTATTCTTCAATATGTCGGTTAACTCTTGTAATAAAATAGTTCCATACAATTCATTATCCTGATGCACATTAGCAAACATTTTATAAGGTGAGAGTAAAAAGTCTGGAAAAAGCCCGAAAATAGATAATGGCCAAATATATATACATATATATATGTGTATGTGTGTGTGTGTGTGTATATATATATATATATATATATATACACACACATACACATATATATACACATATATGTATACATATGTGTATATATATGTGTATGTGTATATATATACACATACACATATATATACATACACATATATATGTGTGTGTATACACACACACACACACACACACACACACATATATATATATATATATATAATTTTTGGGTTAAACAATAAACTGAGAGAATAAGCTTTAGAAATAAATGATCTATTTTTTAAAGGCCAACAATTTAGCAAAATTTGGAATGAACTTTACAGTCTAGTTTCTGGAATGAGCAATGAAAGAATCAAACTTTGCCATCTTATTTTAGGTGCAAGAATTGAATTTGTATTATGTACGTACTAGATATCAGTCTTAGAGATAAGTGTTTCTTAATAATGCCAAACTTGTATAGCCCATACTGATTGCCTATATTTTTGGTTGTTGATACTACTTTAAATATCAATGTGACACTTTCACATTTCTTCATTTCTATATATTTTGTGAACAATCATAAAATCCCATGTGACTCAGATAACGGGAATATGCAATAAGGACTTGCTGTTGGGGGCTTTAGCAGAGTTTGATAACAATAAAGTATTTCACTAATAGGAAAAGAATAAGACAAACCCTCTGTTGACCTTTGTTTCACATTAAAATGACCGGAGTTTGACACCAAAATGACAGCTGGTTAAAACAGCTTGAGATTTCAAAGTGCTTGAGTATATATAAATATTATGACTGATCTCATAAGTGTGTTGGAAAACACTTTAAGAAAGGTCCTTGGCTTAACAGTTTGCTACAGTCTCCTCCGTTGGTCAGAGGGAAATATCACACACACACAACCCACCAAAGAAAGTTTTATGAACTTCTAGATTTAAAGAAATAGAATAATTAAAAACGCGTAGTTGAACTCAACAGAACCAAGGCTGGAGATTAATACTTTGAATGTAAGTTACTAGTTTGTACACAAACCTAGGATTCATATTCCTGTAGTTTGGTAATAGGACAGATACTCCTCCAGATTAACTTTCTGTGATGAGATGCCGACAGCAGTAATATGTGGAAAATTCATCACTAAGATTTATTTCTGTCACTTCCTCTTCTACGATAGAACATGTTAGGACAAGGAGAACTCGCAGGGATGAAAAGATGTCATGGACAGACCATTCCTGCTCACAGGTCTCACGGCATTCCAAAAGGCACATCTACTGGCAACTGCTTAAAATTGTCTCAACTTTATTTTTAAAAATCTTGAGCAAGCTACTGTTTATTCTAAACCTTATAGCGACTTGGATTCTGTGCAGTTTTCCGTGGGCAAGAAACATTTGGGATGACGGGAAAGAATAGGAAGCAAGAGTGATAAACAAAAGTCAGAATGATATAGTTTGTTAGTGGACAGAATAGATTAAGATTATCAGTAGTGCAGAGTTCAAGCAGAAGCTTTCCCATGAGGTTTGTAACATTTCTGAAAGGCATTAGCATCAATTAGTGAAAAATTAATTCAGGACAGTGGAGGCTGACCAGAGCCATGGAATCAGGGTGGGGGTGCAAGTTCGAAGCACAGAGAAGTGTCTATGCAGATCTCCAGCAGGTGGGTGAGGGAAAGAAGAGGCAGAAGGCATGGTTGCCATAGGTTGAGGTGAATAATTTCATTTCCGTGTTTACTTTTTAATTTTTAAGGGGCGTCTGGGTGGCTTAGTTAAGCGGCTGACTTCAGCTCAGGTCATGATCTCAGGTTTCGTTGGTTCAAGCCCTGTGTCAGGCTCTGTGCTGACCGCTTAGAGCCTGGAGCCTGCTTGGGATTCTGTGCCTCCCTCTCTCTCTGCCCCACCCGTGCTCTCTCTCTCTCTCTCTCTCTTTCTCAAAAATACATAAACTTTAAAAAGATAGTACATGCACATGGTACAGAATTCAAACAATGCAACAGAGAATTGATTGAGAATGAAGTCAGCTTCCTACCTCAATTCCCAAACCCCAGGTCCCCGCCAGAAGGTCAACACTTTCTTGTAAATTCTTCCATGCTCTATGCACAGACAAGCATTTATATATATATATATATATATATATATATATATATATATATATATATATATATAATTCCTTTTTTAAAAAATGCCAACAATAGTATTACTTACAGCACCTCCATTTTCCACACAAGTCAAATTATTCTAAACCTTGCTTTTTTAACCTAATTCCTCCTAATTTCCTCAGTTCCTTTTAACAGCCACATTATATTCTGTCCTATGGATGTGACAGTCTCCTATGATGGACGTCTGTTTCCAGTCCTTTGGTCCCACAAACAGTGCTTCAGTCACTGCCTCATACATATGAAGTCATCTCTTTTCTATATTTCCACTGAAAGATATTAGAATGGGGCTGGAAAAATCAGGAAATAAAGTTGTCCTAATTAGATTGAGATATTGAGGACAGGCTGATTTATTCTGGGACAGAGAGAAATTACGACGAGGTGGTACTGATAAGAGAGTAAAAGTTAACTTAGATTAATAGGGCTTCATTGCCCATAAACTGATTTGAGGCGAATAGCAAATGCTTTTTGGTACATTAGTGTTACTCTTCTTCACAAAATGCGAAGTTCAAGGTTGGAGTAAGTACTCAGTGAAAGTGATTAAAGAGCAAATATACTGATGACCTGTGTAAGACCTGCTATTCTTTTAAGGAAAAACAAGCTATTGTTGAGCAGATATTTTCCCTCAGCTTCAACCAGTGATTTCAAAAACTATTGGGGCACCTGGGTGGCTCAGTTGGTTAAAAGTCTGAGTATAAATTAATTCACTCACTTCGGGCCGCAATTTGGCAATACCTATCAAAATTAGTATCTTATAGAACCTTTATGACCTGCCTGTTTACTTCTGGGAATTTATCCTTCAGGTGTCTTACAGAAGGGCAAAATGATATATGCCTGTGCATATTCATTGTGACGTACATATATGTGTGTGTGTATGTGTGTGTGTAGCCTAAATGTCCATCAATGGAGAGCTGATATAAAATAAGGAATTGTAGGTCCATACAATAGGATACACATACATAGCTTTTGGTTAGCTCTAAATGAGATGATGTGATAAGTGCTCCAAGGTGGTTAAGGAAATAAAGCAAAATGCAGAAGAATGTGTATATAACTATTTTTGTTAAAAAAATAATTTGGGGGGTGAGGGGGGACAATAGGTAATTGTGTTTGGTCTCAGACAAACTGGGAACTGGGACCAAACTGAGAACTAGGTGGTTGTAGGACAGGAGTGAGAAAGAGATGATTTTCAATTGCTTACCCTTTTACTGAACTTGATAATATATATAGTTTACACATTCAAGAGGGAAAAACATTTCTTTTACACAGTTATCTTTAATGAGTCAAAATATGGGCATATGGCCCCCCTGCTTAGCGTCTTGCTGCGAATTCCTTTCCATTTAGGATAAAACCCAGTCCAGGATCATATGTCTCTGTGGGGGCCAGCTCCTGTCTGTCTCCCCAGAGAGCCTCTGGGGACTTCTTTCCTTGCTCCCCACACTCCAGCCTTGCTTTCAGTTGCTCTAGCATGTCATGTCATGTCCTTTTTTAACTCAGGAATAAGACAGCATATGCACCTTTGTTTATATCTCACTGCTGCCTGAAATGCCCATTTCCCTTTTTTCGTCAGTGACCCACAGAGAAAAATGCTCCAATCTATATTAGGTTCCTTTACTAGTCTCTCTCATAGAAGGATGAAATCACATACTTATCTGTGTGGATTTCAGTTAGTGTCTGCTCTGTGTACCACTTTTTAATTTTATCAGATGGGGGTCAATCAAAGAAAACATTTTGTTGAGATTCAAGAGATCTGAGTTTTGATCTTACCACTCTATAACTGTGGCGTTCAGCAAATCACTTAACTTCTCTGGGCTTGAATCCTCTCATCTGTAAAGTCAGAACACTAGACTAGTTGATTTCTAGGGCCCTACTATTTATTAGGATGCTATGAGTATATTGTATAAAGTGAAATGCACATAAACATTGAATGCTGGTGCACTCTTTATATAATGTGAAATACATCTAAATAATGCATACTTGGATAAAAGAACTTTATGTTAAAAATGAAAGTTTAGTTAACTGTTTTCTTCAGAGTAATTTAACTTTTTGATTATTTCCCACAGCATTGTTTCTTGATTCCTTCTTTAACTTTTACAATTGTGTCAAAAGCTAGAGATCCAGATAACACTCAAAAATGTACTTAATGTACAGATAGGATATGCTTATATGCCAAACCCTAATTGTCTTCTTATAATACTCTCCTTGCCATGTTTTTATATGGCATTATTTTTATGCAGTGTCTATAATTTATTAGATCATATAACTCTTTTCTCATTCCTATTTTTGTTTAAATAATAAATCCACTAGATGGATTTATGAATAGAGAGGAAGAAAAGTTAGTTCCTTTTTCTACTTTATAGCTCAAGTTCAACAGTTCTGTTTTTTTTTTTTTTAATTTTTTTTTTTCCAACGTTTATTTATTTTTGGGACAGAGAGAGACAGAGCATGAACGGGGGAGGGGCAGAGACAGAGGGAGACACAGAATTGGAAACAGGCTCCAGGCTCTGAGCCATCAGCCCAGAGCCTGACGCGGGGCTCGAACTCACGGACCGCGAGATCGTGACCTGGCTGAAGTCGGACGCTTAACCGACTGCACCACCCAGGCGCCCCAACAATTCTGTTTTAAGAAAGGAAAAAAAAGGGGTGCCTGGGTGGCTCATTTGGTTGAGCGTCTGACTTCGACTCAGGTCATGATCTCGTGGTCTGTGAGTTCGAGCCCTGCATCAGGCTCCGTGCTGACAGCTCAGAGCCTGAACCCTGCTTCAGATTCTGTGTCTCCCTCTCTCTGCCCCTCCCCGACTCATGCTCTGTCTCTCTCTCTCTGTCAAAAATAAACTTTAAAAAATATGTATTTAAAAAAAAAGAAAGGAAAAAAATTTCTGATTACATTTCGGTTTGAGGAGCAAGGGAAAGATGTCCCCAACAAAAAAAACACAACCAAAAATTGATTTTCTGCAATTTTAAGGTTTCTATTAGCTATTATTATTGTTAATTCTAAAAACTGGATATATAAATTAGAAGAATATGCTAAATAAATAATATTTGATTCAATACATGTGATTAAAATTATTTGCCTTCTTATCTCTTTCAGCTTTCTCAGTTGTAATAATAACTTCACTCTATTCCATAGAAATTTTTGATTGTCAAATTATTCCTCCATTTACTGATTACTACTTATGAATTCTGGATATTGTTTTCACCTGGATTTTCTGAAAAGCTAATAAATAGCACCCTATACCTTTGTTATAATGGACCACACTGGGGTTATATTATAATTTATCAAACCCTTATATTTTAAGAAGGAAATTGTCTTAATTATTTCTTTTCTCTTTAGCACCTGATCTGATGGCAGTGGATTGAAGGTCATCTAAAAGTGTAAGTTTACTAATGATATGCTAAAGCCAGTCTTTTATGTATTGTTCCCTTCGGCATAGTTTTCTGGGTAGAGATGAGAGCAGAGCAGGTCTAGGGATCACAGGCCTATCGTCCTGACACATCTTGTTCATTAACAAAATCTATGAGGTGCCTCCGTGATTCTTGAACAGTAGGCTGGCCTTATCTGAGAATCCCCTGAGCTGATCCTGGGTGAATCAGACAGGTGAATTGGTCTTTGAGGTTAAAGTTCTCATGAGATAAAAGGCTTTTAAAGTTGAACTAATAGTTGCCAACCACTAATATACATTGGGGGAAATTTGACTTATTGATAATTAAGGGGGACTAATTTGGCTTCACATAACAAAATTAGAGGAAGGTGACCACTTCATTTAGGATAGTCCCTCCCTTACCAGAATCCCTAGTTCAGTTTCTCCTGGTAGTTCTTTCTGTTTGTAGAAAATGAAGCAAATTCTCATACATGAGTGGAATTTTCTAGCAGCTTTGTGCTCTATTCTTTCAAGATAAGATATATGTTTAGATTACTGGATTCCAGTATGCATTTGTGTCAGTTTAATTAGGAATGCACGGCTTCTCTTTTTGTTTAAAAGTCAGATAAAGCAGAAAAAGAGCCTTGAAAGAGTTGGCTTTCCTGTTTATTCATTTCTCTCCACTCTCCTGAGCCCTCTGCAAGAAGGGTTTCAGCCCCCACCAATCCTCCACAACTGGCCTTGCCAAGGTCTCCCACAACCCTTACTTTGTTTCATACAAAGCTCTGTTATTGTCATCATCTTATGTGGGCCCCAAGCATAATTTAATGCTGGTTAGTCATGCTTTTCCTCTTTTAAATACTTCCTTAACCTAGCTTCCAAGGCATTAGCTTTTCCATGGATGTCTCCTACCTTGTTGGCTGAGAGCTCCCTTGGCTAGATCTCCCTCTTCCTTCCTGACTTCTAAACACTGCATTACCTTATCACAAACCGTGAAATCCTGACCTGAGCCAAAATCAAGAGTCGGACACTTAACCAACTGAGCCACCCAGGCGCCCCTTCTAGCTTCTCTTACTTTCCTGATGATCTCATCCTGTCTTTAACCTTTCAATACCACCTATATGCTAATGGCTCTCAAGTTTATTTCTCCAGCTTCCTTGTCTCTCTTGACCCTCAAGCTCCTATACCAACTGTTTACTTAACAACTCCATCTGGATGCCTAGTAAACATCGCCAGCTTGACATGTCCCATGCTGAACCCCTTCCTGCCCCCAGCCAGCCAGTTCCCTGTCTTCTCAGGGAACTGAGTCAGTGGCAACTTCAAGCTAAAAAACCTTTGTGTCATCCTTGACTGGTCCTTTTCTCATATACAGTCCATATACAGTCCACGTCTCATATACAGTCCATCAGCAATAGCTCCGTGCCTGTGTCTTCAAAATTTGTCAAAAGTTTGACCACTATCATCACCACTGTTGCCACCCTGATTCCAGCCACCATCACCTCTGGCCTCAATTAATGCAATAATGTCTTAACTGGTCTCCCTGTTTCTGCTTGCCACTATTACCTATTCCCCAAATAGAGTGATCCTTTAAATATGTAAGCCAGCTGATTTCTGTCCTTTGTTCCAAGTCCTTAAACTCACCTAAGGTAAAGCCAAAGTCACAGGCTCTGCCCAGTCTCTGATCTCCCTCTTCTCCCACCCCCTCCCAGGCACTCATCCCCCCCCCCCCCCCACCAGCTATCCTGGCCTCCTTTCCAGGCTGCCTCAAGGTCCTTGTGCTCTCTCCTCCCTCTGACTCAACTGCTCATGGCTCTCTGTCTCCCTCGCTTCAAATCTTAGCTCAAAGGTCACTCATTCAAAGAGAAACTAACTACCCTGTTTAATATTGCCCCAAATCATTTAACACTTCTGCTCCCAGCTTCATTTTTCTTGAGGGCTTTATCCTATCTGACTTACTTTCTATTTTACTATTTATTTTCTTTATTAGTAATACTCCTCCGGGTTCTCCCCTGCCACCCTCCCCCAAACACATACTCATATGTAAGTCCTTTGAGGGAACGAAATTTTGTTTTACATGTTCACTGTTGTACCCTTAACACTGGAGGAGTGCCTGACATATAGTAGGCCCCTAACAGATATTTGTAAAATGAGTGCATGATTAAAAAAAGGTTTGTGTTACTGGATACGCTGAACTAGTGGTATTGAAGCATTCTGTTTATGTCTAAGAGTTAAAATTGTACTATCATATGAATTTTGGTATGTTTGGTTGACTATTCAACCAACATTAATTGAGAATCTTCTCTGTGCCAGGCACTTTGACACTAACCTTAGAGAGGTAAGCAAAACATTACCCCTTGATGTTAGAAGCTCATGAAACACCTTCCATTTAAATTTTTATTTTGCAATATTTATTGGGCACCTGGGTGGTTCGGTCGATTGAGTGTCCGACTTCAGCTCAGGTCATGATCTTATAGTCCATGAGTTCGAGCCCTGCATTGGGCTCTGTGCCAACAACTCAGAGCCTGGAACCTGCTTCAGATTCTGTGTTCCCCTCTCTCCCTGCCCCTCCCTGACTCGTGCTCTGTCTCTCAAAAATAAATAAATGTGAAAAACATTTTAAATTTTATTTTGCAATATTTAATATCTACAAAAATGACACAAAATAATGTATATTCTTTGTATTAAAATATATAAATAATAATGAATCTTTGTATGTCCACCTTGTATCTGAAGAAATAAAACGTTTTTTTTTTAATTTTTTTTTATTATATGAAATTTATTGTCAAATTGGTTTCCATACAACACCCAGTGCTCATCCCAAAAGGTGCCCTCCTCAATACCCATCACCCACCCTTTCCTCCCTCCCACCCCCCATCAACCCTCAGTTTGTTCTCAGTTTTTAACAGTCTCTTATGCTTTGGCTCTCTCCCACTCTAACCTCTTTTTTTTTTTTTTTCTTTTTTCCTCCCCCTCCCCCATGGGTTCCTGTTAAGTTTCTCAGGATCCACATAAGAGTGAAACCATATGGTATCTGTCTTTCTCTGTACGGCTTATTTCACTTAGCATCACACTCTCCAGTTCCATCCACGTTGCTACAAAAGGCCATATTTCATTTTTTCTCGTTGCCACGTAGTATTCCATTGTGTATATAAACCACAATTTCTTTATCCATTCATCAATTGATGGACATTTAGGCTCTTTCCATAATTTGGCTATTGTTGAGAGTGCTGCTATGAACATTGGGGTACAAGTGCCCCTATGCATCAGTACTCCTGTATCCCTTGGATAAATTCCTAGCAGTGCTATTGCTGGGTCATAGGGTAGGTCTATTTTTAATTTTCTGAGGAACCTCCACACTGCTTTCCAGAGCGGCTGCACCAATTTGCATTCCCACCAACAGTGCAAGAGGGTTCCCGTTTCTCCACATCCTCTCCAGCATCTATAGTCTCCTGATTTGTTCATTTTGGCCACTCTGACTGGCGTGAGGTGATACCTGAGTGTGGTTTTGATTTGTATTTCCCTGATAAGGAGCGACGCTGAACATCTTTTCATGTGCCTGTTGGCCATCCGGATGTCTTCTTTAGAGAAGTGTCTATTCATGTTTTCTGCCCATTTCTTCACTGGGTTATTTGTTTTTCGGGTGTGGAGTTTGGTGAGCTCTTTATAGATTTTGGATACTAGCCCTTTGTCCGATATGTCATTTGCAAATATCTTTTCCCATTCCGTTGGTTGCCTTTTAGTTTTGTTGGTTGTTTCCTTTGCTGTGCAGAAGCTTTTTATCTTCATAAGGTCCCAGTAATTCACGTTTGCTTTTAATTCCCTTGCCTTTGGGGATGTGTCGAGTAAGAGATTGCTACGGCTGAGGTCAGAGAGGTCTTTTCCTGCTTTCTCCTCTAAGGTTTTGATGGTTTCCTGTCTCACATTCAGGTCCTTTATCCATTTTGAGTTTATTTTTGTGAATGGTGTGAGAAAGTGGTCTAGTTTCAACCGTCTGCACGTTGCGGTCCAGTTCTCCCAGCACCATTTGTTAAAGAGGCTGTCTTTTTTCCATTGGATGTTCTTTCCTGCTTTGTCAAAGATGAGTTGGCCATACGTGTGTGGGTCTAGTTCTGGGGTTTCTATTCTATTCCATTGGTCTATGTGTCTGTTTTTGTGCCAATACCATGCTGTCTTGATGATGACAGCTTTGTAGTAGAGGCTAAAGTCTGGGATTGTGATGCCTCCTGCTTTGGTCTTCTTCTTCAAAATTCCTTTGGCTATTCGGGGCCTTTTGTGGTTCCATATGAATTTTAGGATTGCTTGTTCTAGTTTCGAGAAGAATGCTGGTGCAATTTTGATTGGGATTGCATTGAATGTGTAGATAGCTTTGGGTAGTATTGACATTTTGACAATATTTATTTTTCCAATCCATGAGCAGGGAATGTCTTTCCATTTCTTTAAATCTACTTCAATTACCTTCATAAGCTTTCTATAGTTTTCAGCATACAGATCCTTTACATCTTTGGTTAGATTTATTCCTAGGTATTTTATGCTTCTTGGTGCAATTGTGAATGGGATCAGTTTCTTTATTTGTCTTTCTGTTGCTTCATTGTTAGTGTATAAGAATGCAACTGATTTCTGTACGTTGATTTTGTATCCTGCGACTTTGCTGAATTCATGTATCAGTTCTAGCAGACTTTTGGTGGAGTCTATCGGATTTTCCATGTATGATATCATGTCATCTGCAAAAAGCGAAAGCTTGATTTCATCTTTGCCAATTTTGATGCCTTTGATTTCCTTTTGTTGTCTGATTGCTGATGCTAGAACTTCCAGCACTATGTTAAACAACAGCGGTGAGAGTGGGCATCCCTGTCGTGTTCCTGATCTCAGGGAAAAAGCTCTCAGTTTTTCCTCGTTGAGGATGATGTTAGCTGTGGGCTTTTCATAAATGGCTTTTATGATCTTTAAGTATGTTCCTTCTATCCCGACTTTCTCAAGGGTTTTTATTAAGAAAGGGTGCTGGATTTTGTCAAAGGCCTTTTCTGCATCGATTGACAGGATCATATGGTTCTTCTCTTTTTTTTGTTAATGTGATGTATCACGTTGATTGATTTGCGAATGTTGAACCAGCCCTGCATCCCAGGAATGAATCCCACTTGATCATGGTGAATAATTCTTTTTATATGCCGTTGAATTCGATTTGCTAGTATCTTATTGAGAATTTTTGCATCCATATTCATCAGGGATATTGGCCTGTAGTTCTCTTTTTTTACTGGGTCTCTGTCTGGTTTAGGAATCAAAGTAATACTGGCTTCATAGAATGAGTCTGGAAGTTTTCCTTCCCTTTCTATTTCTTGGAATAGCTTGAGAAGGATAGGTATTATCTCTGCTTTAAACGTCTGGTAGAACTCCCCTGGGAAGCCATCTGGTCCTGGACTCTTATTTGTTGGGAGATTTTTGATAACCGATTCAATTTCTTCGCTGGTTATGGGTCTGTTCAAGCTTTCTATTTCCTCCTGATTGAGTTTTGGAAGAGTGTGGGTGTTCAGGAATTTGTCCATTTCTTCCAGGTTGTCCAATTTGTTGGCATATAATTTTTCATAGTATTCCCTGATAATTGTTTGTATCTCTGAGGGATTGGTTGTAATAATTCCATTTTCATTCATGATTTTATCTATTTGGGTCATCTCCCTTTTCTTTTTGAGAAGCCTGGCTAGAGGTTTGTCGATTTTGTTTATTTTTTCAAAAAACCAACTCGTGGTTTCGTTGATCTGCTCTACAGTTTTTTTAGACTCTATATTGTTTATTTCTGCTCTGATCTTTATTATTTCTCTTCTTCTGCTGGGTTTGGGGTGTCTTTGCTGTTCTGCTTCTAGTTCCTTTAGGTGTGCTGTTAGATTTTGTATTTGGGATTTTTCTTGTTTCTTGAGATAGGCCTGGATTGCAATGTATTTTCCTCTCAGGACTGCCTTCGCTGCGTCCCAAAGCGTTTGGATTGTTGTATTTTCATTTTCGTTTGTTTCCATATATTTTTTAATTTCTTCTCTAATTGCCTGGTTGACCCACTCATTCGTTAGTAGGGTGTTCTTTAACCTCCATGCTTTTGGAGGTTTTCCAGACTTTTTTCTGTGGTTGACTTCAAGCTTCATAGCATTGTGGTCTGAAAGTATGCATGGTATAATTTCAATTCTGGTAAACTTATGAAGGGCTGTTTTGTGACCCAGTATATGATCTATCTTGGAGAATGTTCCATGTGCACTCGAGAAGAACGTATATTCTGTTGCTTTGGGATGCAGAGTTCTAAATATATCTGTCAAGTCCATCTGATCCAATGTCTCATTCAGGGCCCTTGTTTCTTTACTGACCGTGTGTCTAGATGATCTATCCATTTCTGTAAGTGGGGTGTTAAAGTCCCCTGCAATTACCACATTCTTATCAACAAGGTTGCTTATGTTTATGAGTAGTTGTTTTATATATTTGGGGGCTCCGGTATTCGGCGCATAGACATTTATAATTGTTAGCTCTTCCTGATGAATAGACCCTGTAACTATTATATAATGTCCTTCTTCATCTCTTGTTACAGCCTTTAATTTAAAGTCTAGTTTGTCTGATATAGGTATGGCTACTCCAGCTTTCTTTTGGCTTCCAGTAGCATGATAAATAGTTCTCCATCCCCTCACTCTCAATCTAAAGGTGTCCTCAGGTCTAAAATGAGTCTCTTGTAGACAGCAAATAGATGGGTCTTGTTTTTTTATCCATTCTGATACCCTATGTCTTTTGGTTGGCGCATTTAATCCATTTACATTCAGTGTTATTATAGAAAGATACGGGTTTAGAGTCATTGTGATGTCTGTATGTTTTATGTTTGTAGTGATGTCTCTGGTACTTTGTCTCACAGGATCCCCCTTAGGATCTCTTGTAGGGCTGGTTTAGTGGTGACAAATTCCTTCAGTTTTTGTTTGTTTGGGAAGACCTTTATCTCTCCTTCTATTCTAAATGACAGACGTGCTGGATAAAGGATTCTCGGCTGCATATTTTTTCTGTCTAGCACACTGAAAATCTCGTGCCAATTCTTTCTGGCCTGCCAAGTTTCGAAAGAGAGATCAGTCACGAGTCTTATAGGTCTCCCTTTATATGTGAGGGCACGTTTACCCCTTGCTGCTTTCAGAATTTTCTCTTTATCCTTGTATTTTGCCAGTTTCACTATGATATGTCGTGCAGAAGATCGATTCAAGTTCCGTCTGAAGGGAGTTCTCTGTGCCTCTTGGATTTCAATGCCTTTTTCCTTCCCCAGTTCAGGGAAGTTCTCAGCTATTATTTCTTCAAGTACCCCTTCAGCACCTTTCCCTCTCTCTTCCTCCTCTGGGATACCAATTATGCGTATATTATTTCTTTTTAGTGTATCACTTAGTTCTCTAATTTTCCCCTCATACTCCTGGATTTTTTTATCTCTCTTTTTCTCAGCTTCCTCTTTTTCCATAACTTTATCTTCTAGTTCACCTATTCTCTCCTCTGCCTCTTCAATCCGAGCTGTGGTGGTTTCCATTTTGTTTTGCATTTCATTTAAAGCGTTTTTCAGCTCCTCGTGACTGTTCCTTAGTCCCTTGATCTCTGTAGCAAGAGATTCTCTGCTGTCCTCTATACTGTTTTCAAGCCCGGCGATTAATTTTATGACTATTATTCTAAATTCACTTTCTGTTATATTATTTAAATCCTTTTTGATCAGTTCATTAGCTGTTGTTATTTCCTGGAGATTCTTCTGAGGGGAATTCTTCCGCTTGGTCATTTTGGATAGTGCCTGGCGTGGTGAGGACCTGCAGGGCACTTCCCCTGTGCTGTGGTGTATAACTGGAGTTGGTGGGCGGGGCCACAGTCCGACCTGATGTCTGCCCCCGGCCCACCGCTGGGGCCACAGTCAGACTGGTGTGTGCCTTCTCTTCCCCTCTCCTAGGGGCGGGATTCACTGTGGGGTGGCCTGGCCCGTCTGGGCTACTTGCACACTGCCAGGCTTGTGATGCTGGGGATCTGGCGTATTAGCTGGGGTGGGTAGGCAAGGTGCACAGGGGCAGGAGGGGCAGGCTTAGCTCGCTTCTCCTTAGGTGATCCACTTCAGGAGGGGCCCTGTGGCAGCGGGAAGGAGTCAGATCCGCTGTCGGAGGTTTGGCTCCTCCGCAGAAGCACAGAGTTGGGTGTTTGTGCGGAGCGAGCAAGTTCCCTGGCAGGAACTGGTTCTCTTTGGGATTTTGGCTGGGGGATGGGCGGGGGAGATGGCGCTGGCGAGCGCCTTTGTTCCCCGCCAAGCTGAGCTCTGTCGTCCGGGGACTCAGCAGCTCTCCCTCCCTTTGTCCTCCAGCCTTCCCGCTTTCCGAGCAGAGCTGTTAACTTATGACCTCCCAGACGCTAAGTCGCGCTTGCTGTCGGAACACAGTCCGTCAGGCCCCTCCGCTTTTGCCCGCCAGACTCGGGGGCTCTGCTTGGCCGGCGAGCCGCCCCTCCGCCCCGGCTCCCTCCCGCCAGTCCGTGGAGCGCGCACCGCCTCGCCGCCCTTCCTACCCTCTTCCGTGGGCCTCTCGTCTGCGCTTGGCTCCGGCGACTCCGTTCTGCTAATCCTCTGGCGGTTTTCTGGGTTATTTAGGCAGGTGTAGGTGGAATCTAAGTGATCAGCAGGACGCGCGGTGAGCCGAGCGTCCTCCTACGCCGCCATCTTCCCTCCTCCCTCGAAATAAAACGTTTTAAGTGCAGGTAAGCCCCCATTTTACTCCTCTCCAACTGCATCTCTTCCCTTGCTGCCAGAGATAACTGCTCTCCTGAATTTGGTGTTTATCGTTCCCATGCATTTAAAAAATATTTTTGCTACATATGGATCCCTAAATAACACATGGTATTATTATGTTCAATGGCAGGTCATATATATATATATATATATATATATATATATATATATATACACACACACACACACACACACACGTGTGTGTGTGTATATATAAAAGGTTATATATGTCTATATAAAATTTTATATATATATATATATATATATACATATATATATACACACACACACACACACAAATAATTTGTTGTCAAGTTTACTAACATACAGTGTATACACTGGGCTTTTGGCTTCAGGAGTAGATTCCCATGATTCATCTCTTATATACAACACCCAGTGCTCATCCCAACAAGCGCCCTCCTCAATGCCTATCACCCATTTTCCCTGCCCCCATCAACCCTCAGTTTGTTCTTTGTATTTAAGAGTCTCTTATGGTTTGCCTCCCTCTCTGTTTGAAACTATTTTTCCCTTCCTTTCCCCCCATGGTCTTCTGTTAAGTTTCTCAAATTCCACATATGAGTGAAAGCTTATGATATCTGTCTTTCTCTCACTGATTTATTTCATTTAGCATAATACCCTTCAGTTCTATCCACGTTGTTGCAAATGGCAAGATTTCATTCTTTTTCATTGCTTGGTAATACCCATTTTATATATATATATATATATATATATATATATATATACACACACACACACACGTATGTACATATGTACATATGTATATATATGTACATATATGTATATATATGTATATATATGTATGTGTATATGTATATGTGTGTGTGTGTGTGTGTGTGTCCATGTCTTCTGCCCATTTCTTCACTGGATTATTTGTTTTTCGGGTGTTGAGTTTGGAAATCTTTATAGATTTTGGATACTAACCCTTTATCCGATATGTCATTTGCAAGTATCTTCTCCCATTATGTTGTTTGCCTTTTAGTTTTGTTGATTGTTTCCTTTGCTGTGCAGAAGTTTTTATCTTGATGAGGTCCCAATAGTTCATTTTTTGCTTTTATTTCCCTTGTCTTCAGAGATGTATCAAGCAAGACATTCAAATGTAGGTCTTTTGATTTTCTCAGTGTTATTTGAGGGATTCATCTGTGTTGATACATGTAAGCGTTCATTTCCATCACTATATATAGCATTCCAGTTACTTTTCCATTCCCCTTTTAATGAAAACATAGGTTGCGTTCAAGTTTTTGATATTATAAACATTGTTGCCCTAATATTCTAAACCAATTCTGTCCAATAGAAATTTGGGTACTGATGGAAATATCTGTACTCTACAATACTGTAGCCACTAGCTACATATGGCTACTGAACACTTCAAATGTCAATGTGACTGAGGGACTTAATTTTTAATTTAATTTAATTTTAATTAATGTGGTTAGTGACTACTCTGTTGGAGAGCAGTTCAATACTACATTTTTTTTTATCTCTTTGGTTGCATATGAGAATTTATCTAGTGCAGTAATTCTCAGTACTGTCAGACCCAACATGCTCTTCTTATAATAAATATATTTTATTATTAACAAATATATATAACAATATATCACACCCTTAACTATCTTGAAATGAAATTCATAATTAACTCATCTACACATTTAAAACAATCAAATGTAATGCATTTACAGTGAAATAAAGTAGAAATATAAGAAAACAAACTTTAATAAAATAATTGTATTCCATATGTCAGTGGCTACAAATACACTATAGTATATTAGGAGACAAAATGAAGTTACCTACAAATGCAGACTCATAGAAGCTTGTGATATTGGAAACTCACAACTCAAAAGTGGTGTTGCCATTGGTGATGTGAGCAACGGGGTTCTGAACAAGACAAAATACAATCTTCACTTTTCCAGTAGCTGCATCCCTGGAAAGTTGATATATATTAAAATCTTAACAAAAAATACTTGGTATTTATATCTGAAACAAAGTTGTTATACTCTTAGGTAATTATAAACAGACTTTGCATCTACATGAATCCTCTACTAGGCCTTGTAAAGTCATGGAGGATCCAGGACAGTTGTTTTCGTTGTTGTTTTGTTTTGTTTTGTTTTGTTTTGTTTTGTTTTGTTTTTTAATGGAACTATCCTTCAGGTTACAGGACATAGAGGATACCTGATCCCCACCCCCTACATGTGGTAGTAAGCCTCCCATCACTATTATAAACAAAAATGCCCCTTCAGGTGAGGCACCATTGGTCTCATCCATTACCAGATTCATCCAGTACCAAATTACTGGATGTTAAAATATGAGCATCTTCAACATTATTTAATATGTACTTGTTCTCCAAAGTAACCTCCAGTTACTGCCAAGTTCTCTGAAGCGTTAGATCAACTTACAGTCTCACCAGCAGGATATGAAAGTTACCATGCTTCCATGTACGTGAAGTATTAAACCCCTAAACCTATACTTGTCCTAGAGGATAGCTTTGTTGAGCTCAACAGTTAGCTATTAAAAACCATAACTGACCTATGCCCTAACCCTTTGTATACCTCACACCAGAAAAGGACCTCTTCCACCTCTCTGAATAAGCCCAGAACAGCATACCTGCTACGTGAATGCAGTTGTAGTCTCTTCTGCCATTTTCCCAAGGGGTATAGCCAAGGCTCAAAAAGTTCCTAACTGATGCTAGATCCTTTCCACTGACCCCAAGCTATCTATTTCCATCTCCTACCAGCCCCTTCTTCAAATTCCAAAAGGATCTGGTCATAGGTCTCTGGGAAGTAAGTATTTGAGCTTAAAAAACAAAAACAAAAACAAAAAAACAAATGGGGCACCTGGGTGGCTCAGTCAGTTAAGCATCTGATTCTTGACTTCTGACTTCAGCTCAGGTCATGATCTCACGGTTTGTGGGTTCAAGCCCCTCATTGGGCTTCGTGCTGACAGTGAGGAGCCTGCTTGGTATTCTCTCTCTCTCCTCTCTCTTCCTCCCCACCCTCAAAATAAATAAATAACCTAAAAAAAAAAAAAGTCTTGAAATCTGAATCTCTGGTTTTATGGAGCAAATGTAGATTGAGGTAAATGGAGCCAAGTCCATTACTATTAAGGAGTGATAATGGCCTGATCTTTACAACTCTGACTATAGCTATAAAACAGTTTTTGTCATTATAATAGCAAAGTAGTCAACACTCAGTGGCTCACAATAACAAACATTTATTCTTGCACTGGTCACCTTCAGCTGGGCTGACATAGATGCATCTGGGGTGGGCAGCTCTGCTCCAAGTTGCGAATTGGTTGGCTATGGTGTGGGTTCAGGTCTGCTCCACATTTTTCCTTCTGGGGCCCAGGGGAGAGGCCAACCAGGGCTTGCTTTTTTGGCAGATCACTGGAGCACAAGAGCATGAGTCCACCAGTCAAGCATATTTAGAGCTGCTATTTCTGTCACACCTGTTGATTTCCCAGTGGCCAAAGCATGTCATATGGCCAAGCCCAAAGATAGGAAAATATACTTCATTATAAGAGAGAGGTGGAGGAGGGCTGAGTATTTGCTGAACAATAACCCAGTCCAGTGCAAGGTAGCAGCCCTTTTTTGTTTTTAAAAAAATTTTTTTTTCAACGTTTATTTATTTTTGGGACAGAGAGAGACAGAGCATGAACGGGGGAGGGGCAGAGAGAGAGGGAGACACAGAATCGGAAACAGGCTCCAGGCTCTGAGCCATCAGCCCAGAGCCTGACGCGGGGCTCGAACTCACGGACCGCGAGATCGTGACCTGGCTGAAGTCGGACGCTTAACCGACTGCGCCACCCAGGCGCCCCTTTTTTGTTTTTGTTTTTTTTTTTTTAATTTTTTTTTTCAACGTTTATTTATTTTTGGGACAGAGAGAGACAGAGCATAGCAGTCCTTTTTTGTAACAAGTCTGTGATTACTAGAACAGTTCTGCTTTCATGACCACCACACAGCAAATATATCGAAACCAGTATCAGGAATTAATGGAATAACAACTAGAATTGAAGTCCTTTTGTGCATGTGTACATGTACATGCTCTTTCTCTCTTTCATATCAAGCACATACTCGCTGTCCATTAGCCATGTTTTTCTTGCTCCTTTTTCAGTGACAGAGGACAGAGCTATTTGGTTTGGAGCATGGCCTCAAGTGTTTCTCCTTTGCAAAAATTGGGAAAAGTAACCTCCTTGGATCTCCTTCCACCTTCCACCAGCCCAATCAGAATCAACTCTCTCCAATTACCCCTTTTCTGAAGCACACTGAATTTAAGAAACTTTTTTGTTTCTCTCCCTTAAATTAGCCAATTTAATAAGTGAAAGCGATAGTCCATATCTTCACTATAATGAGAATCTATGTAGTTAGAAAAAGAGATTAAAACTTCTTTGGCCTTTATTTTTATTTATTTATTTATTTATTTATTTATTTTTTTTAAAGGTACTTTTTTTTTTTTCAACGTTTATTTATTTTTGGGACAGAGGGAGACAGAGCATGAACGGGGGAGGGGCAGAGAGAGAGGGAGACACAGAATCAGAAACAGGCTCCAGACTCTGAGCCATCAGCCCAGAGCCTGACGCGGGGCTCGAACTCACGGACCGCGAGATCGTGACCTGGCTGAAGTCGGACGCTTAACCAACTGCGCCACCCAGGCGCCCCTTCTTTGGCTTTTAAAACATCTAAGAAGAGAACTGGGAAATAAGTTGTAGTACATTATTTCAATGGAATATTATACAGTAACTAATATTTACTGTATAGTATTTACTTTTTGTAACTGAATACATTATAGCTAACATTCGACAAGATGTGTGAACCTCACAAATATAATGTTGAATTAAATAAGTAAAGAACAAGAGAATATGTATAAATTCCATTTATATATGAAGTTCAAAAAGCAGGCAAAAAAAAAAAAACCCCAAAAAACAAACAAACTAGTGTTTGGGAATGCGAACTTAGGTGGAAGAACTATAAAGAAAAGCAAGAAAATGGCACTTTGGAGGCTCAGTAGATTGAGCGTCCGACCCTTGATTTTGGCTCAGATCACGATCCCAGGGCAGTGATATTGAGCCCTCGGTCAGGCTCCATGCTGAGCGTGGAGCCTGCTTGAGATTGTCTTTCTCTCCTTCTGCCCCTCCCTCCCACTCGTGCTCTCTCTAAAAGAAAAAAAAAAAAGAAAGAAAAGTAAGCAAATTATTTTCATCAAAGTGGGGATAGTGATCACCTTTGCTGGGGACATTAATTATTGGGAGGGGGAGAAGGAGTCTTCTCATTTGCAAGCAACAATCCATTTCTTGACATTGGTGGTGATTACATGGATGTTGATAAGTCATCAGAGCTATACATGTCTGTTTCTTGAACTTTTTTCTATAAATATTATATTTCACTGTAGAAATGCCTCAGGATTCCAAGATATTTGGTCTCATAAACTTAATCTCACATGCCATAAAATTTAATAACAGACTTTGTCTCTAGTTTCAACTCTTGGTTAATCTGTCCACAAACTTTCAGTGCCTTCCCTGTGTCTGTGTTCCTCTTGATAACTTTTGTGGACACGTTGTCTGTCCACATTGGATAGGTAGATTTCCTTCTGACCCTCATATTTGTGATTAAAGTTAAATATTAGATGACATCAAAGCCCATTCACCTTTGTCCATGTCTAGTAATTGTGCCCTAGCCACCTACACTTCTTTTAGGTACTCGTTTGGTCTTAAGAGAGACTGAATGAAGACATGCGCTGGAGAAAATCCATAGGTAGTACTAGAAAAACAGTTCAACTTTTAATGACTCAGTAATGCTTGGTTTTCGTGTATATAAAGACACTTCTTGATAAAAAAAAAAAAAATCTCAGTTTCTTGGTAGGATCAAAGAAAAATGCAAATAAGAAACAGCTCAGTATATATGGTCAATAAGAAAACTAGATAGGGTTGCCTCGATGGCTCAGTCGGTTGAGCGTCCGACTTCAGCTCAGGTCATGATCTTACGGTCTGTGCGTTCGAGCCCCGCGTCAGGCTCTGTGCTGACAGCTCAGAGCCTGGAGCTGTTTCAGATTCTGTGTCTCCCTCTCTCTGACCCTCCCCCATTCATGCTCTGTCTCTCTCTGTCTCAAAAATAAATAAACGTTAAAAAAAAAAAAAAAGAAAACTAGATAGAGGTAGGTCAGGCATGATAAGTGAGCAGAGGTCCCTCTTTTCTGGGCCCCCAGATTTGTAAACTTAATGTTTATTCTCCCTTCTTTTGTATCATATCTCTAGATCTCCTGTTTTACAACCAGTTTTCTTACTGTATCTCAAAACAAGGTTAAGGTAAGAGAGACTCCTTAGTCTGCTACCACAGTATCTTAATTACACTTTCACACATAAGTGTTTTTGTGAGAGGTTAGTCTTTACAAGCCTTTTCAACTCTACTGTTTATCATTGTTAATGGGTGTGAATGGGGAATGGGTCACCCTAATTACCTGATTGTTCCTATTGAGTGGCAGTTAACCCTCCCCATGAGCTGGATCTGTTAACTCTAGACCAAGTATCTGACTACTCAGATAGACAGACTGCATGCTCTTGCATCCGAATTTTTTTTCCCCAGGGCTGTAAGATCATATTGGATATTGTCTCGGTTATTTACTTCTAAAAATATTGCATTTCACCAATCATCTGTAGTCTAGGAACCAGGATAGCATTCACAGTGACAATATACTGATAAAAATATAAATCTCTCTGATAATTTTAATTAAACAGAATAAACCAAAAGGAAAAAATAAATGCTTCTGAACCTTCACACATCAAATATAAAACTTCAGAAGCCATACGTACTCCTGAAAACACTGAGTTTCTTTAAAAAGTGATTGTCAAGATGGGGCACCTGGGTGGCTCAGTCAGTTAAGCATATGGCTTTGGCTCAGGTCGTGATCTCGTGGTTTGTGGGTTCGGGCCCCGCATCAGGCTCTGGGCTGACCGCTCAGAGCCTGGAGCCTGCTTTGGATTCTGTGTCTCCCTCTTTCTCTGTTTCCGCACCCCCCCCCCACCCCCACTTGTACTCTGTCTCTTTCTCTCTCAAAAATAAATAAACATGAAAAAAAATTTTTTAAGTGATTGTCAAAGTAATCAAAGTCCTTCTGAATTTCTTAGAAAAATTAGGAAATTTTGAAACTAACATTTATTGCTAATAAATTATATGAAGGGAGGGATCCTGTCTATCTTATTCACTTCTATATCCTGGGACATAATGCCTGGCACGTTGTAGATGTTCAAAAAATCTTTTTAAATGAATGAATGAATGTTCAGTGTGGGTTAGCAACATTATATATGTGATCTCATTTAATCTTCACAATAATGCTATATAGATGAGGAAATTGAGTCTTAAAAGGGAAGAAAGGTTGCCCAAGGTCACACGACCAGAAAATGGCAAAGATGGGAATCAAACTATAATGTGTCTAATGCTAAATCTAACATTTGTTCACTGATGACACACGTTTTAGCAAAGACTGCCAGTTGCCTACACGAACAGCCATTTCTCTCCTCATCCTTAATTATAACTCTAATTTTGTTTTAGTGCCCTTTCCCTTCAGGTGACTCAGTTATATCCTGATGGGATTGGTCTAAGCCAAAATAATGCCCCCATTCCCCATGTCTGTGACCAGTTTAGGGGTTTGGAATTTGATCTGGCTTTGGCCCGTGAGATTGGAAGGAACTATAGTAAAACCTTGGATTGTGAGTAACTTGTTCTGTGAGTGTTCCGCAAGATGTGCAAACATTTCTAATATGTTTTAACTTGATAAACGAGAAATGCCTTGCAATACGAGTAGTACGTGATGCCGACTGTCACATGATCACAACTGAGCCAATGGTTCTTCTCTCTCTCTCTCTCTCTCTCTTTCTCTCTCTGTCTCGCTGCGGGATTGTGGGTAATCGTCTCCCATGCTTGGGTGCTCTGTCTCATGCTACAGTGTTTGGCAGCAATGAGTGATTTTTCAGAATATTGGAAGGTGCTCACAACAGGCACTAGTGTATTTTTTGTCACTTCAAAGCACCTATGGACAGTTCTTTGCTTTTCCATACAAGAGTAAGCTCAGGAATGCTTTGCTTCATTCTAGGTCAGGCTGCCTGCAGATATAGACCCTTTCCTCTGCTGCCTTATTGCCCGTTACATTAAATACAGTACATGACAAGAGTTTATTAATGCTGTACTGTAGTCAGCATCTGTGTGAGCATATACAATGGTCCCCATGCAGAAAAAGGTTGAAAAGAAAGGCAGTAAGAAGAAGGACATGATTATGGCGGAAGTTAAGAAAGAAATCATTGAGAAGTACGAATGAGGTATGTGAGTGGCCGAAATTGCAAGATTTTATAAGAAGTCTATGTTTGTATCTCCTCTGCAGAGGAGGAGGAGAAAAAGGTGAAGGAATCCCCCACTTCAAATGAGATTATGGAGATGTGTCAAATGTGGGAACAGTGCAAAATTTTGTAAAACAGCACCCCCCGAATAAGGCTGTAGCAGTAAGAGTAATTAATCTGTTTAATGACAATGCAGTGTCACGTTTCCATGAAATCCTCAAAAGAAGGAAAAAGCAAGTGTCATTGGATAGGTTCCTTGTTAAAGTTGCACGAAAAGAAAACAATTCCACTGAGCCAACAGATAGCAGTGATTCTGTTAGTGATCATGAAAGTCGTCCTACACAACAAGCTTCCTCTTTCTTGTCTCCCTCACACTGGCTGTAAAGGTTTTTAAAGGTAAGTTCTGGTTAATTTGTTTACTTTTTTATATTTTGTATTTTCTTTACTATTTTGTATTATATTACAGTATTGTAATTAAAAAAAAAATTTTAATGTTTATTTATTTTTGAAAGACACAGAGCACAAGCAGGGGTGGGGCAGAGAGAGAGGGAGACAGAGAATATGAAGCAGGCTCCAGGCTCTGAGCTGTCAGCACAGAGCCTGAAGTGGGGCCTGAACTCAATGAGACTTCTTCGAGCCATGAGATCATGACCTGAGCTGAAGTCAGCGGCTTAACCAACTGAACCACCCAGGCACCCCATGTAATTGTTTTAAATGAATATTTTGGGTTGTGGAATGAATCATCTGAGTTTCCATTATTTCTTTTGGGGAAATTCTCTTTGATATACAAGCGCTTTGGATTACAAGCATGTTTCTGGAATGAATTATGTTTGCAAACTGTACTGTGATGGTAGGGATGGGGGAAGGTTCTGGAAAAGGATTTTTGTTGCCTTTTTAACAAAGAAATACAAGAGAGAAAGACCTTTCTCTATTAAGCATTGATATATGGGGATGTGATATGTAGAGCTGCTAAATCCATCTTGCCTTCAAAAGAGCTAAAAGACAGTCTTAGGTGTTTAATATATTGTTGGGCTTCCAGTAAGTGGTAGCAATCAATCAAATTCTCGGTTTTAGTGAGCCAGTTACTTGAGAGCTTGAGTTGCCAGCTACCTGGAGTGTCAGTCACTCTGTAATACTGACCCTGCCAAAACTAACTCCACTAGTTTTAAAAACCTCTATTCTAAATGGATGTATAAAATGAAATGCTACTGTAGTTTTTACCATTATTTTATGGAAATGGGATGTCTTTGCTTATTCACTAATCCATGAACCATTTACTGGTGCCAGGAACATGGCAAGTACTTAAAAAGAGATAACACACATAGAAGAACAAAGAGAGACACCCAGGCAGCCTACTCAGGAAGAGGAAGGGTCAGGGAAGTCTCTACCCCAGAGTTGACGAGAAGTAACACTTGAAGTGAACCGTAACAGATCAACAGGAGTTACCCAGGTAGGAAAAGAAGAAAAAGGGCAATCCTTGCAAAGGAGGTAGCATATGCGATGCATGAGGTCTGAGAGAATATGGCACATTCAAGGAAGGACAAGTAACTGAGGGTGTAAGGTGCAGGCTGGAAGAATCGGGAAAGAAGTTTAGAGAGGTAAACACGGCCTAGTCACAGAGGGCCTTGGGGTCAAGCTATGGGGTCAGTCCTCCATCAGGAAGCAGTCGGGAGCTCCTGAAGGGAATTAAGTATGTAGGGACCATGATGGTACTTGAATTTTTAGGAAGATTACTTTGGTAGCTGAGAGGAGAATATTTTGGAGATGGTAAAAGAGATGGGTGGAGATGATGAGAGAAGAAATCGAGCAGGGCTTTTAGATTCAAAAGATATTTAGGCAGTGGTTTAGGTGGAACTTGGTGACTTGATATGAGAGAAGAGCAGGGGAGCAGGAGGCTTGCAAAGAAATGCAGGGCTCGCGAGGGGAATGGCGAGCTGGGCTGAGAAGCGAGACCATGAGTTAATGGTTCCTATACATATGGTTGAGTGATTTACTTAGTGTGGTGTTAGAAGCAAAGAACGCTGAACTGATCCACCTTTGGTTAAGTATCGCAGAAGGAAAAAAAGGGCAAGAAGAGTGAGAAGCTGAAGATGTTATTTAAGAGGTTACAGTGCTGAACCAAAGCAAGATGGCAATGGAAGCAAAACCAGAAAAAAGCACGTGACACGTGGAGTGAGTGGGATAAGACTTCAGTCACAATCCTGATGGAGAAGCAGGCATTATTGGAGCAATGAGGATAATGGCAGTTTGTGGTAAGAAAGTTGAGTGGTATGGTTTAAGATCTTCCAGGTGGAGTAGCTGCAGGTACTAATAAGGAAAAGGGGTGAGTTGTCGATATCTGTGTGGAGATGAGGGGCATTGGAGATGAAGAAGCCAAAGCACTGGGTGTTGGAAGGGCCATCCGCATGAACTCTGAAGACAGCAGGATTATGGCAGATTTGGGGTAGAGAGAAAAATCATAGGCCATGCTCCAAAATCTCTGATACTAATCAGAGAGTGATGAGAGGAACAGCAAGTGATGGAGGATAGAAAATTTGAGAGGCACAAGTTTCAGAGGAAGAATTTTGACAGGAGATTGGCAGAATATTGAATAGGCAAGTGGTAATTGTTATTTAGCACCTACTGTGCGCCAGGTTCTGCTCTAAGTACTTTACAGATACTAAGCTCATTTAATTCTCACCTCTGAGGTAAGTACTATTATTAGCCCCCATTTTACAAGTGAGGAAACTGAGGCTCTGTGACATTTAATATCTTGTTCAAGGTGCATAGTCATGCTTCCATCCAGGTGATTTGGCTCCATAGTCCACACTCTTAACAATGTCATTGTACTGCTGATTCTGTTGAACAAACCCAGCCAACCCCTATTGTTAGGTGGAAAGTTCAGGAACAAACAACCTCTACTTAAGGGTGTAGGAAAGAGGTAGTGTTTGTGGTAGGAAGCCATTCAAAAAAGGCAGAACATGACTGGTCCTTGATAGCATCAACTTCTTTATGTTTTCCAGAGTCTATTTTATTTTGCATTTAAACATAATAGTATGCCTTTGAACTATGGGCTAATAAGGAAACTCCCTCAGACATTTTTTTTTTAATTTTTTTTTCAACGTTTATTTATTTTTGAGACAGAGAGAGACAGAGCATGAACGGGGGAGGGGCAGAGAGAGAGGGAGACACAGAATCGGAAACAGGCTCCAGGCTCTGAGCCATCAGCCCAGAGCCCGACGCGGGGCTCGAACTCACGGACCGCGAGATCGTGACCTGGCTGAAGTCGGACGCTTAACCGACTGCGCCACCCAGGCGCCCCCCCCTCAGACATTTTTAGAAGTGGCAATAGACTTTTAAAATAAATAGCTACATTAATATTAACTGTAAGGGCTCAGTTACATAAAGGAATTAATTTTGCATCTTGCAGAGAACTGAGATACATTCTGAGAATGGCAATGAAGACAAGAAAACATGTAATATTGAAAGATACGTGGTTCCAGTTTTTTCCCTGGTGTTACTAAGCTTTATAGCAAACCAGTTTATTTGAGGTTCATGCTACTTTTTGGAAGAAATTCTCCCATTTTTCTTTTTTTAATTTTTGTTACCTACCAGGCACTAACATAAAACCGAAGAGCCCAAGAATGTTAGAAGGCATTATAATCCAAAGGAGAAGCCTATTTTGCTTGGCTCGTATGAAGTTCTATTTATTTTCTTAGAATTAAGGCCCAAAGAATCTTGAATAAAGTGCTAATCCTACAAAGCACTGACAAAGCAGCTTCCTTGTTTTACAGAGCTGCTACTCTTCATGACAATTCTTGCTCTAAGAAGTGTAGACATGAGGAAAATATGGATTTATACAAAAGGAAATTTATGATGTAATTATAGAGAGAGATGGAGAGAGAGACAGAGAAAGAGAATCCCAAACGGGTTCTGCACCATCAGCACAGAGCTGGATGTGGGGCTTCATCCCACAAACCGTGAGCTCATGACCTGAGCTGAAATGAAGACTTGGATGCCCAACCAGCAGAGACACCCAGACCCCCCTAAATTCTTTTCCTTTTTTTCTTTAAAAATTTTTTTTGGTTAGGGGCGCCTGGGTGGCGCAGTCGGTTGGGCGTCCGACTTCAGCCAGGTCATGATCTCGCGGTCCGTGAGTTCGAGCCCCACGTCGGGCTCTGGGCTGATGGCTCAGAGCCTGGAGCCTGTTTCCGATTCTGTGTCTCCCTCTCTGTCTGCCCCTCCCCCGTTCATGCTCTGTCTCTCTCTGTCCCAAAAATAAATAAACGTTGAAAAAAAAAATTAAAAAAAAAATTTTTTTTTGGTTAATGTGTATTTATTTTTGAGAGAGGGACAGAGCCCGAGCAGGAGAGGGCAGAGAGAGGGAGACACAGAATCCGAAGCAGGCTCCAGGCTCTGAGCTGTCAGCATAGAGCCTGACATGGGGCTTCAACTCACAAACCATGATATCATGAGTTGAAGTTGGATGCTTAACTGACTGGTCCACTCAGGCGACCCCCTAAATTCTTTTCTCGAATTAGTTTTTCTAGCCATATATTTCTAGGACTTTTTTGTTGTATTTTTTCAAATTTACTACCATGAGTGAATAATTACATAATCATTCTATATTTTAATCTCTTTTGCATCTAAAGTAATGCCCCCTTGTTGTGATTTTGTTTGTCCTTTCTGGGTTTTTCTCATGATCTAGCCTTGCTAAAGTTTTGTTGTTGTGGTGGTGGTGGTTTTTCATTTTTATTATTCATTCAAAGACTAATACCTGGGTTTTTAATTTATTTATTGTATATTTACTTTTTATTTCATTAATTTCTGCTCTTGCCTTTATTACTTCTACTTTTTGTGTGTCTGTTTTGCTGATTTCTTCCTAACTTCTTATGCTGAGTGCTTAGCTCATTAATTTTCCATCTTTTTTCTTTTCTCATATAATGAATTAGGGCTATAAATACTTCTCTTAGTGCTGTAATGCCAACATTCTGCATGTTAATTTTATGTTTTTTTTATTCTTTTATGTTCCCTTTTTACTCATGAGTTACTTGGATTTTTTGTATATTTTAAAATTTCCAAATTTTTATGGTTTATACTTATTTTGGTATTGGTTTCTAATCTAATTATATTATGATAAAAAATAATAAATGATACTGGGGTTTTTTTTTGAAATTTGTTGAGATTTACTTTATAGCTTAGTATGTGGTTAGTCTCCTAGATATTTCTTGTATGCTTGAAAAAAATGTGTATTCTCTAATTGGCAAGTGTAGATACATATATGTGTGTGTTCTCTAATAGGCAAATGTGTATACACACACAGACACACACGCACACACACACACACACACGCACACACAAGTTAAAACTTGCTGATATATTGTCTAGATCATCTGTGTTCCAACTGATTTGATTTGTTTTGTTTTCCTTTTTGGCTGTTTGAGCTATTATTTGCTAAGAGGCTATATTACAATATCATAGCATAATAGATTTTTCAATTTCTTGTTATAATTATTTCAGTTTTTCTCTCCATACTTTGAAGTTGTGTTTTTAAATGCACATTTCCAAACTTGTGAATTTAGCCTTTTGTCATTATGCAGAAATTTTACTTTTATATCTGTTGATGCTTTTTTTTTCATTAAGAGAGGAAATATTTGCAAAATACCTGTCTGATAAAAGATTGTTATCCAAAATATACAATGAACTATTAAAACTCAACAATAATAAACCAAACAACCCAATTAAAATATGACCAAAAGACCTTAAAAAACACCACACCAAAGAAGATAAACAAATGGCAATGAGCATATGAAAAGATGCTCAATATCATATGTCATTAAGGAAATGCAAATTAAAACGAGATACCAGAACACTGACCACACTAAATGCTGGTGCGGATGTCTGCAACAGGAACTGTGTCGTTGTTGGTGGGAATGCAAAATGGTACAGCCACTTTGGAAGACAGTTTGGCAGTTACTTACAAACTAAGCATACTCTTACCATATGATTCAACAATTGTGTTTCTTGATATTTACCCAAATGGGTTGAAAACTTATGTTCACATAATATCCTGCACACAGATATTTATGGCAGTTTTATTCATAGTTGCCGAAACTTGGAAGCAACAAAGACATCCTTCGATAGGTGAATAGATAGGTACACTATGGTCCATCAGACAGTGAAATAGTATTCAGTGCTAAAAAGAAATGAGCTATCAAGCCATGAAAACACATGAAGGAACCTTAAATGCATATTACTAACTGAAAGAAGCCAATCTGAAAGGGCTACATACTGTTATGATACCAAGTATATGACATTTGGCAAAGGCAAAACTATGGAGACAGTAAAAAGATCAGTGGTTGCCAGGGCTGAGTGGTGGGGGTGGGTAGGGATGAATAGGTGAAGCACAGCAGATTTTTAGTATTCTATATAATACTATAATGGTAGATACATGTTATTATACATTTGTGCAAACCTATAAAATGCACACCAAGAGTGAACGTTACTGTAAACTATGAATTTTGATTTTGGTGATAATGAACCACTGTAGGTTTGTTGATTTTTAAAAATGTACCACTCTCGTACAGGATATTGATAGTGGGAAGGCTGCGTATGTGTAGGGGTAAAGGATATATAGAAACTCTGTATATTTTTTGCTCAATTTTACTGTGAACCTAAAACTGCCCTAAAAAATAAAGTCTGAAAAATTAACTGTCAGTTTGGCTGTCCTTTAATGATAATGAGTCTTCTCTTTTCTGGCTTCTTTTGTCTTTGGTATTCTATAATTTCACCATGTTATGTTATGTTCACCATGTATCCATTCCTTCTTTGTGTGGAATTCATTGGATTTCTTATATCAGAGAATTTGTTCTTTCATTCTTTCCAGAAATTTGTAAGCCACTATCTGTCTAAATAATTTTCTTTTTCCTTTTTCCTTTCTTCTTTAACTCCACGTGGAAGCTTTGAGACTCTTACTCTTCCCCAAAATAAGAATCACTTGTTAGAGTCACTTCATCTTTATCAAAAGCCATAGTATAAACATATTCTGTAGAGGAGTTTCTGGACTTGCCCTTATAAAATCCACCTGGACCATGACCTTCCTGAATTATCCTCTGTTGTGAAAAGACAATTGCTTAGAGTTTTAAAAAATACAATAACACAATATAATATTTTACATTGACGGATTCATTGGTGGTACTCGGGGCAACTTGATATTTAGCAATATGGCCAAGTTCTCAATTATCTGTAATATCACTGAAACTTGAGATGATCCAGTTTTGTTGGTCATGGACAATGCTAGAATGTTCCGTGATGGAAAAGGGGTGAGTAGTGTCACCAGTCAATGCTATCTACAGATAGTTACTGGAAATTTTGGCCATCACAAATTGATAACTAGTTTCTAGAACTGCCAGTGTATAGCATGAGTATAAAACTAATATTTAAAAGTGATTTACAATTCAGATTTATCATTTGATTTTAAAAATCCTCCTTTTCACTCATTAATAAAGAGACAAGATGACTAATCTGCTAGTCATAAGCCACTGTGAAGTCATAAAAAATAGAGAAATGGATAAGCTGATTCATAGCCAGTGGAGGTCCCCATCTGGAAATATTTGAAAGATTATCAGAATAAATATTCAAATGCCTCTGATTTGGTTTATTAACATTTGGAAAGAACATATCCTGAATGAGAACCTGCAGGTAAGTACCTAGTAATAGCATTCAGTATGGCTGCATCTATTTTTGCCAGATCACCTGGTAAAGTGAGTGAAACCTGTTATTGCCAAAGATCTCAGTTTTACCAAGAACTTGCAATAGCAGGAAGCATGGACAAGCTGTGAACCCTCTGTATGCTCAAATAACAGTGATACAGTGTAATCAGTAATTTTTGCCTTGGTAACCTTGAGCAAGAAAAACTAATCAGCAGTTTTAAGCAGGCTGGACAGGATGGGAGGAGAGTCAAGATTTTTTTTTTTTTTAAGATGGGACAGCTTGAAGGTAAAATAGTCCTATCCCAGAATATATGCAGAATACCATGCCAGTTGATATGTATTGCCTACCTACTCTGTGAAACTTGGTTCCAGTTCTCACAGCACTTACACTGGTCATGAACAGGAACAACAGTAATTGCAAGGGCAGCTTTGAAAAATAACAAATAATAAAACTCTTAAGTTTAATACATTTACTGAGAGCTTGTATGTTGCAGGCACTGACTGTGCCATGCATTAGGACACAAAGAAGAAAAAGACATGGCTCCACCCTCATATAATCATGTAAACTAATGCAGTCATATAAATCAGTCTGAGACATGCTATTCTAGATTTCCCGTCACAGTATGAGTTGACTGTACATTGGTGTGTGAGCCAGATTTACCACACCCTGATTTAAAAAAAAAAAAAATGAAGCTGACATTGCTTTTGACACAGAGAGCTCCTTTGTAAGGTGCTGGCAGTTGAGAAAAGGTGTGCCTCACACCTGATTCAGTTCTGAGACAGGGTGAGGAAGCTGGAAATGCTTTTCCAGGGAGACTGTACTGATGAGGCAGCCATCAGTCATCAATCCAGAAGAAACAAAGAGTCTTTGATTTAGTGTCAGCTACAAGGCCATACTTGTTTATGCTTCTTCAACTTCGTCTACCCATACTACCAGATGGAGTTCATTGCCACTCATTCCTCACCAACAGCAAGCAGAAGCAGGAACTGCTGAGAGAGAAATGCTTGTGCAGAAGCAGAGGAGAAGAGAAGTTAGAAGAAAGTTCTATGGTTTTTCTTGTTGTTTTTTAAACTAAGAGATGACAAACCATATGCTCCATGTAGTTCCAAAAAAGCTTCAGAAACAGAGCTTCTAAGGTGGGAGTAAAGAACTGACCAGTTAATATTCCAATTAAACTAAATTATAAGCACAAACTTCCTTTTTCATAAAATCTTTTTTTCTCATTTCCTGGTTTAAAAATGTTTTTTTTTCAGGTTGCTGTCCACATTAATGATGAACACGTTGAAACCTTTCACGAAGATCTCATTTTTACACTGGACACATTGGCTTCACCAAATTTACCCAAGATAGGTGATGACCTAAAGGTATGTTCATTTTCTCTATCTGATATTTTCTGCCAAAGCTGTTGTTCTTTCTATTTTTCATTACTTATTCTTTCTTTTTGATATCTACAAAGATGATATGGCAGGTATGTAGGATATTTTGGCAGGAAATACTAATGTGGTTTATTTGAGGTCAGTGCATGGAAATACCTGGATATGACATACAGGGCAGAGCTGGGGGTATAGTTCATGAAAAATACTGACGATAATAGTTCCTCCTCTTATCCGTGGGGATATGATCCGTGGGGATCCGTGGGTATGTTCCAAACCCCCTGTGGATGGCTGAAACTGCGAATAGTACTGAACACTTACATGTACTATGTTTTTTCCTACATATACATACCTATGATAAAGTTTAACTTATAAATTAGGCACAGTAAGAGATTAACAACAACAATAATAAAATAGAACAATTGTAACACTATATTGTAATACAAGTTAGGTGAATGTGGTCTCTCTCAAAAATCTTACTGTACTGTACTCACCCTTCTTGTGATGATGTGAGATGATAAAATAGCTATGTGATGAGATACAATGAGGTGAATGATACAGACATTGTGAAGTAGCATGAGGTACTACTGACCTACTGAAGACAAGTTGGAAAGAGGATCACCTACTGCTGGATGCTGGGGTTGACCACAGGCAACCGAAATCATGGAAAGCAAAACCAGAGATAAAGGGGGAACTTCTGTACACTGAGATTAATGGAGAAAATGATGAGCCTACAATTCGACTTGGTCTCTCTTCTCTTTCTTTTTTTCTTTTTTCTTTTTAATTTTATTTTTCAAATTTACATCCAAATTAGTTAGCATATAGTGCAACAATGATTTCAGGAGTAGATTCCTTAATGCCTCTTACCCATTTAGCCCATCCCCCCTCCCACAACCCCTCCAGCAACCCTCTGTTCTCCATATTTAAGAGTCTCTTATGTTTTGTCCCTCTCCCTGTTTTTATATTATTTTTGCTTCCCTTCCCCTATGTTCATCTGTTCTGTGTCTTAAAGTCCTCATATGAGTGAAGTCATATGATATTTGTCTTTCTCTGACTGACTAATTTCACTTAGCATAACACCTCCAGTTCCATCCACGTAGTAGCAAATGGCAAGATTTCATTCTTTTTGATTGCCAAATAATACTCCATTGTATATATATACCACATCTTCTTTATCCATTCATCCATCGATGGACATTTGGGCTCTTTAATACTTGGGCTATTGTTGATAGTGCTGCTATAAACATGGGGGTGCATGTGTCCCTTTGAAACAGCACACCTATATCCCTTGGATAAATGTCTATTAGTGCAATTGCTGGGTCATAGGGTAGTTCTATTTTTAGTTTTTTGAGGAACCTCCATACTGTTTTCCAGAGTGGCTGCACCAGCTTGCATTCCCACCAACAATGCAAAAGAGATCCTCTTTCTCCACATCCTCACCAACATCTGCTGTTGCCTGAGTTGTTAATGTTAGCCATTCTGACAGGTGTGAGGTGGTATCTCATTGTGGTTTTGATTTGTGTTTCCCTGATGATGAGTGATGTTGAGAATTTTTTCATGTGTTGGTTGGCCATCTGGATGTCTTCTTTGGAGAAGTGTCTATTCATGTCTTTTGACCATTTCTTCACTGGATTATTTGTTTTTTGGGTGCTGAGTTTGATAAATTCTTTATAGATTTTGGATACTAATCATTTATCTGATATGTTGTTTACAAATATCTTCTCGCATTCCGTCAGTTGCCTTTTAATTTTGCTGATTGTTTCCTTCACTGTGCAGAAGGTTTTTATTTTGATGAGGTCCCAGTAGTTCATTTTTGCTTTTGTTTCCCTTGCCTCCGGAGGTGTGTTGAATAAGAAGTTGCTGCGGCCAAGATCAAAGAGGTTTTTGCTTGTTTTCTCCTTGAGGATTTTGACAGCTTCCTGTCTTACATTTAGGTCTTTCATCCAATTGGAGTTCATTTTTGTGTATGGTGTAAGAAAGTGATACAGGTTCATTCTTCTGCATGTCCCTGTCCAGTTTTCCCAGCACACTTGCTGAAGAGACTGTCTTTATTCCATTGGACATATTTTTCTGCTTTGTCAAAGTTTAGCTGGCCATACATTTGTGGGTCAATTTCTGGGTTCTCTATTCTGTTCCATTGATCTGAGTGTCTGTTTTTGTGCCATCTCTTCTCTTTCTTGATGAGAGATCCAAGCAAAGGCAAATGTTATTGTTGCATAAATCAAGGATATCTCTGCACAAGTGGAAGGCTAGAGAAATAGCCTTTCAGAAAGATGATCTTGGGGCACCTGGGTGGCTCAGTTGGTTGAGTGTCCAACTTCAGCTCAGGTCATGATCTCGCAGTTCATGAGTTTGAGCCCCACGTTGGGCTCTGTGCTGACAGCTCAGAGCCTGGAACCTGCTTCAGATTCTGTGTCTCCCTCTCTATCTGCTCCTCCTCTGCTTGCACTCTGTCTCTTTCTCAAAAATAAATAAACATTAAAAAAAAATTAAAAATATTAAAAAAAAATGATCTTATCCTAGGGAGGGGAGGAGATCTAACACTCTAATGAAGGTAGGAAGAGCACAAAAAAGATAGTCATTGTCATGGAAAATCGTCACCAATGGAACACTTGAATTAAAAAGAGAGGGGCAGTTTTGGAAAGCTCATCCCACCTTTTAGAGATTTAGTTTCAGGAAACTAAAATAAATGTGCAAAGTAAGGACTCCCTGCATATTCAAAGGGTTTACCTTATATCTACCCATGTGCTTCTTGGCCCAATTTTAATTTTTGTATGTTTATAAAATTTGTTTTAAGGATAATTCAAAATTGAAGATTTTCCCCCCACTTGCTGGGAATGGTTTTCTTACTAATTCATTTTAAGGTGGTCTTACTGGATTTGCTTATTCTTTACCTTCATCTTGGTGAACTGTATTTATTACATGACTCCGTGCATTAAATTAAATGCTGTTCAACCTTAGTGAGTATCTACAAAATTTTGGTTTCCCATGAAAATGAGATGTGGATTTAGAGTCTGACAACATCATCATAAAAAGAAAAATTCTGAAATATTCTGCTTTCCACTTGCTAACTGAGGCTGTAGATCTTTAGTTTTCTAACAAATTATGCAGGTACATTCACTTAGAATGGTGTGAATATCTTGATAAAAAGAAACAATAGGCCCAGTCCAAAACCTTTGGGATGCAGCAAAAGAGGTCTTAAGAGGGAAGTAGATAGAAATACAGACCTACCTCAAGAAGCAAGAAAAGTCTCAAATGTACAGCCTAACCTTACACCTAAAGACACTAGCAAAGAAATACCAAATAAAGCCTAAGGCCAGCAGAAGAAGGGAAATAATAAAGATTAGAGCAGAAATAAATGATATAGAACAAAAAAACCCGGTAGAACACATCAGTGAAACTGGGAGCTGATTCTTTGAAATAATTAATAAACTTGAAAGCCCTAGGCAGCCTTATTAAAAAGAAAAGAGGGGTGCCTGGGTGGCTCAGTCGGTTAAGCAGCTGACTTTGGTTCAGGTCATAAGTTTACAGTTTGTGAGTTCGAGCCGTGCATCAGGCTGTGTGCTGACAGCTCAGAGCCTGGAGCTTGCTTTGGGTTCTGTGTCTTCCTCTCTCTGCCCCTCCCACACTTGTGCTCTGTGTCTCTTTCTCTCTCCAAAATATATAAACACTGAAAAAATTAAAAAAAAAAAAAAGAAAGGACACAAATAAAATCACAAATGAAAGAGGAGAGATCACAACCAACACCACAGAGATACAAACAATTATAAGAGAATATTATGAAAAATTATATGCCAGCAAATGGGGCAATCTGGGAGAAATAGATACATTCCCAGAAACATATAAACTACCAAAACTGAAACAGGAAGAAATAGAAAATATGAACAGACTCATAACCAGCAAAGAAATTGAGCCAGTAATCAAAAATCTCCCAACAAACAAAATTCCTGGGCCAGAGAGCTTCCCAGGGGAATTCTACCAAGCATTTAAAGAAAAGTTGATACCCATACCAGGGAACCTGGGTGGCTCAGTCAGCTAAGTGTCCCATTGGGATCTCAGCTCAGGTCTTGATCTCAGGGTCATGAGTTCAAGCTCCACACTGGGCTCTGTGTTGGGCATGAAGCCTACAAGGAAGGAAGGGAGGGAGGATGGAAGGAAGGAAGAGAGAGAGAGAGAAAAAGAGAGTTAATGTGTATTTTTTTGAACTATTCCACAAAAATTGAAATGGAAGGAAAACTTCCAAACTCATTCTATGAGGCCAGCATTACCTTGATTCCAAAACCAGACAAAGACCCTACTAAAAAGGACAATTACAGGCCAATATCCCTGATGAACTTGGATGCAAAAATTCTCAACAAGATACTAGCAAATCTAATTCAACAGTACCTTGAGATAATCATTCACCATTATCAAGTGGGATTTATTCCTGGGCTGCAGGGCTGATTTAATATTTGCAAATCAATCTACATGATACACCACATTAATAAAAGAAAAAATAAGAACCATATGATCCTGTCCATAGATGTAAAAAAGCATTTGACAAAATATAGCATCCATTCTTGATTAAAAATCTCACCAAATTAGGGATAGATGGAACATACCTTAACATCATAATGGCCATATACGAAAGACCCACAGTTAATATCATCCTCAATGGGAAAAAACTGAGAGCTTTTCCTCTACAGTCATGAATAAGACAGGGATGTCCATTGTCACCATTGTTATTTAACATAGTACTGGAATTCCTAGCCTCAGCAATCAGATAACAAAAAGAAATAGAAGGCATCCAGATCAGCAAGGAAGAAGTCAAACTTTCCCTATTTGCAGACAACATGAAACTCTATGTAGAAAACCTGAAAGACTTCACCAAAAAATTGCTAAAACTGATACACAAATTCAACAACATTGCAGGACACAAAATCAATGTACAGAAATCTGTTGCATTTCTATACACCAATAATGAAGCAACAGAAAGAGAAATCAAGGAATTGATCCCATTTAGAATTGCACCAAAAACTGAGATATCAAGGAAGAAACTTAACCAAAGAACAAAAAGATCTGTACTCTGCGAACTATAGAATACTTATAAAAGAAACTGAAGATAACACAAAGAAATGGAAAACATCCCATGCTCATGGATTGGAAGAACAAATATTGTTAAAATGTCTATACATCCCAAAGCAATCTACACATTTAATGCAATCCCTATAAAAATAACACCAGAGCTAGAACAAACAATCTTAAAATTTGTATGGAACCACATAAGACCCTGAATAACCAAAGTAATCTTGAAAAAGAACAACAAAGCTGGAGGCATCACAATTCCAGACTTTAAGTTATTTTACAAAACTGTAATTATCCCCTTTCGCAGCCAGCGCCGAGAGTGATGGGCATGTCTCGGGACAACTGGCACAAGCGCCGCAAGACCGGGGGCAAGAGAAAGCCCTACCACAAGAAGCGGAAGTATGAGCTGGGACGCCCCGCTGCCAACACTAAGATTGGCCCCCGCCGTATACACACAGTCCGGGTTCGGGGAGGCAATAAGAAGTACCGTGCCTTGAGGCTGGACGTGGGGCACTTCTCCTGGGGCTCTGAGTGTTGTACGCGGAAAACAAGGATTATTGATGTTGTCTACAATGCATGCAACAACGAACTGGTCCGCACCAAAACCTTGGTGAAGAACTGTATCGTGCTCATTGACAGCACACCGTACCGGCAGTGGTACGAGTCCCACTATGCACTGCCCCTGGGCCGCAAGAAGGGGGCCAAGCTGACTCCCGAGGAGGAAGAGATTTTAAACAAAAAAGCATCAAAGAAAATTCAGAAGAAATATGATGAGAGGAAAAAGAATGCCAAAATAAGCAGTCTTCTGGAGGAGCTGTTCCAGCAGGGCAAACTTCTTGCCTGCATCGCTTCAAGACCAGGCCAGTGTGGCCGAGCAGATGGCTATGTACTGGAGGGCAAGGAGCTAGAGTTCTATCTGAGGAAAATCAAAGCCCGGAAAGGCAAATAAATCTTCCTCCTTCCTATCTTCGGTCATGTAATAAAAGGTGTTTATTCTGCCCTGTAAAAAAAAAAAAAAAAAAAAAAAAAAAAAAAAGCTGTAATTATCAAGACAGTATGGTACTGGTACAAAAACAGACACGTAAGTCAATGGAACAGAATAGAAAACCTAGAAATAGACCCACAACTATATGGTCAGGTAATCTTCAACAAAGCAGGAAAGAATATCCAATGGAAAGAAAGACATTCTTTTCAACAATTGGTGTTGGGAAAACTGGACAGCAACATGCAAAAGAATGAAAGTGGACCACTCTCTTATGCCATACACAAAAATAAATTCAAAATGGATGAAAGACCTAACTATGAGACAGGAAACCATCAAAATCCTAGAGAAGACCACACAGCAACCTCTTTGACCTTGGCCACAGCAACTTCTTACTAGATACGTATGTCTCTGGAGTCAGGGGAAACAAGCAGAAATGAACTATTGGGATTTAATCAAGATAAAAAGTTTCTGCACAGTGAAGGAAACAATCAACAAAACTAAAAAGCAGCCTACAGAATGGTAGATATTTGCAAATGACATATCTGGTAAAGGGTTAATATCCAAAATCTATAAAGAACTTACCATACTCAACACCCAAAAAACAAATAATCCATTTATGAAATGGGTAGAACTTGAACAGACACTTTTCCAAAGAAGACATCCAAATGGCTAACAGATGCATGAAAAGATGCTCAACATCACTCACCATCATGGAAATACAAATCAAAACTAGGATGACCTACCACCTCACACCTGTCAAAGTGGCTGCATTTAACACAGGAAACAACAGATATCGGTGAGGATGCAGAGAAAGGAGAGCTCTCTTACACTGTTGGTGGGAATGCAAACTGGTGCAGCCACTCTAGAAAACAGGATGGAGGTTTCTCAAAAAGTTAAAAGTAGAACTACCCTACACCAGCAATTGCATTACTAGGTATTTATCTGAAGGATACAAAATTACTGATTCAAAGGGGCACATGCACTTCAATATTTATAGCAGCATTATCAATGATAGCCAAATTATGGAAGAAGCCCAAATGTCCATTAATTGATGAATGGAAAAAGAAGATTTCATTGTATGTATACATATATACAATGAAATATTACTCAGCCATCAAAAGAATGAAATCTTGCCATTTGCAACGACACAGATGGAGCTAGAGTGCATTATGCTAAGCAAAATAAGTCAGTTAGAGAAAGAGAAATACCATGTGATTTTACTCATGTGCGGAATTTAAGAAACAAAACATGAACATAGGGGAAAAGGAAAAAAAGAGAGAGGGTAAGGCAAAACATAAGAGACTCTTAACTATAGAGAATAAACTTAGGGTTGCTGGAGGGGAGGTGGGCAGGGGATGGGCTAAATGAGCAATGGGTATTAAGGAGGGCACTTGTTGCGATGAGCACTGGGTGTTATATGCAAGTGATGAACCAAATTCTAGTCCTGTAACCAATATTACACTATATTTAAGTAGAATTTAAATTAAAACTTTGAAACAAAAAATAAAATGGACAAAACAAAAACAAAACCCCACAAGCACAAATCCTACATGGTAGCACAGATACTCATGACCACAGAGAAGAGAAACACTGAGACTATGGGGTGTCAGGCCCAGTGTCAGTCCCTGGCAGAGTGGGGGATGCAAAGCCTCCCTTGAAGTTAACACTTAAGGGACTCAAACTCATTTTGAGTCAGTGTGCGTTTTATACCTGTCCCCACAAATTTGTCCTCTGATGAAAAAACACATCATTCCAAGGCAGTTGGGTTGGGACCAAAGCAGTAGGGACACACATAGAAGTCAACCAGCAGAGCATGGAGAGTGGAAGGAGTACAGAAACCCAGAGTGAGCCTCACAGACATTCCTCCCTTCCCAGGGCCAAGATTCTTTCTTTTTCTGTAAAAATGTTGGTGTAGAAAGATAGAAGGAAAGGGAAAGGATGGGAAGGGGAGGGATGGGAAGGAGAGGGAAAGAAAGGGAAGGAAACAATTGGCCCAAAATGGAGTCACTTTTGCTAAGCTCAATCAAGACTTAATTCCTAATCTAATTGCAGTTTCAATCTTTCCCAGGAGTGGAATTTGAAACCAGTCTGTCTGGAAGGTCCTGATCATTACTGGTGAGGTAATCTTGATAAGACCCCTGCCTTCCCCTACAGGAAGGTAACTTACCTGAAATAATCCATTCTTTTAACTTCCTTGTCCTGCCATCTTTCTGCTTATAAAATCCTCCATTTTGTACAGCCCCACAGAGCTCCTTTCTTCTTACTAGATGGGTGGCTGCCTACTTTATGAATCACTGAATAAAGCCAACTGGATCTTCAAATTTAGTCAGTTGAAATTTTTTTTAACAATTCAACTAATATTGTCACTAAATCTCATTTTTACTATAGGTTTTACATAAGTGGAATTTCTTGTAAAAATTGTTTAATTTTGAGAGAGAAAAGAGAGAGAGCCCATGAGCAGGGGAGGGGCAGAGACAGAGAGAGAGAGAGAGAATCCCAAGCAGGCTCTGCACTGTCAGTGCAGAGACCAACGTGGGGCACGATCCTACAAACCCGTGAGATCATGACCTGAGCCGAGATCAAGAATCAGACATGCAACCAACTGAACTACCCAGGTACTCCACAAAATTGGAATTTTTTAAAGCAAATATATGTATTTATGCCTCATAAATGTTAAGTGTTCCCAGAGGTCTAAAGAAACATGAGGTGTATTCAACCTAGAGTGCTAAGATTCCTCCAAAAAGGGATTATCTAATTTTGACCAATGAAGCTGTTCTATGTTACTTCCATGTCAGAACAACCACATTCCATATGACCATCTTTTAATTTTTTTATATATCTTTTCAATTTTCTTCCATTGGTAGATCTACCAAGTGACTCGCTGACATATCACTTAGAAGGTCTGGCCTATTACAACAAGTGGGACAAAGGTAACCCTGCAAAATAGGTGTTTTTGCTTAAAAAAAAAAAATTTATATCTCTAAACTTGATTTCAGTCATTTAGTATGTTTTCATTTGGATTTGAACAAATAAGGTTTTTGTTCACTGTATTGGTTAAGTTATATTAGGTTGTTCAGTGCTGTATAGCTTTTACTTTTTGACATAACAAAGAAAATTCTGTGCTTAAAATAAGCTGTGGCTCTCCATACATGATAATTAGTTTTTGCAAAAGTATTCATATTTTAAACATTCTTGGGGCTAGAAAATCCAGTCCTATTTTATAGTATTTTGATGCACATATTCTATGAATTAATTGGCCTTTGCCAAGAGCTGCCTTTCAATCTTCTTTTTCCTAATGTACCTAAATAGTATAATACTTCATTATATCACCATATTTCTGTTTTTCCTTATTCATATATATTTTCTTTACTTATGTATTTCTATTTTAATCTAATTTAATTTAATTATTTATTTATTTATTTTTTTTTGAGAGAGAGAGACACACAGAGAGGTGGGGGAGGGCCAGAGGAAGGGGCAGAAGGAGACAATTTCATGCCCAGCACAGAGCCCGATGTGGGGCTTCATGCAGGGCTTGATCCGACTATGGTGAGATCATGACCTGAGCCAAAATCAAGAGTTGGAGACTTAATGACTGAGCCACCCAGGTGCCCCATGTATTTTTAAAGAATATCTCTTCATCTCCTAAAACTCCTTTCTCCTTTTTTCCTCTCTAGAAATTGCTGGATCCTTTCCTTCTCCTTAGAATGACTTTCCTGGTTCTTCTTCCTTTTAACCTCATGGAATGCCTTTGACTCATCTCTTTATTGAAATCCCAAGAATAACTAGAATATGTTTTAATAAATGCCTTTTAAGTAGACTATAAAATCATTGTCCCTTCATAAAAATATATGTAAAAATCAGAGTGGACCTAAATCTCTATTGTCAAGTGAGTTTCTAATGCAAAGGTACACATTCCTGTTAAAGGTGCCTGTATCTGAAATCTTTTAAACAATGACTCCATTGGCGCTTTGTCTATACTTGCCAGCTATCTGGATTATGGCCACAGCCAGTTTATATACTTCACTTTCACCATCACCTGTTGTATGTATTTGAGCTATTTGAGCTGAGGTGACTAAAAGGAATGGGTTAACCAGCTTTTTATTCCTGATGATAAAAGAGAAGTGTTTGCATTCTCAAAATAAATTGAGACATTTATATCTGCCATCTTTCACTCAAAAAATATTTAGTATCTTCCATTCCCTAGAACATCAGTTGTGGGCAGGAATAGAACAGCAAGCACATTAGCCAAGGTCCTTGATCTCTGAAATGTAGCCTTTTAAGTAAACTTAATATCCCAATATCCTTCCTTTGATTTTACATCAATCTTCTGTACTCTCTTGGCAAGTTGCCGTTTTTTATGCAGTTACGTGCCTAGTTTCAAAAATTAAAGGAATGAAATAAATTTTCTTAGAATTTCATAAAGCCCCTTGAGATAGCCAGAGCAGAGTTGCCAGATAAAATAAGGAATGCCTTGATGTGGTTTGTATATACAATGGAATACTACTTGGCAATGAGAAAGAATGAAATCTGGCCATTTGCAGCAATGTGGATGAAACTGGAGGGTATTATGCTAAGCGAAATAAGTCAGGCAGAGAAAGACAGATACCATATGTTTTCACTCATATGTGGATCCTGAGAAACTTAACAGAAGACCATGGGGGAGGGGAAGGGGAAAAAAAAAGTTACAGAGAGGGAGGGAGGCAAACTATAAGAGACTCTTAAATACTGAGAACAAACTGAAGGTTGATGGAGGGTGGGGCAGAGGGCAAAGTAGGTGATGGGCATTGAGGAGGGCACCTGTTGGGGTGAGCACTGAGTGTTGTATGGAAACCAATTTGATAATAAATTATATTTAATAAATAAAATAAACATCAGTATCTCAAATATAAAATAAAATAAAATAAAATTAAATTAAATTAAATTAAATTAAATTAAAAAGTAAGGAATGCCTTGTTAAACTTGAATTTCAGATAAACATAAATAGACATTGTATGTCCCATGCAATATTAGGGATGGCCTGAATTTGACATACCTAAGTATGACCTAAATTAGAGAAACGGACATTTGGAAAGCAAAGAGAATGATATTCACCACCAGGGGATTCACTTCAATGGCAACAATTTACCCACTGTATCCCCCACATCCTCTACCCCCACATCCATCCCCATGCACTACACAATATTCCCATAGAATCAGATTAAGATACTTCAAATTAACTAGTCATCTTGATCAATCTTTAGCATATGTGCTTATTAATATGATGTCTTGTACACAAATAGGCATCGCAGCATGGTACCCTCTCTCCTCCCCACACTTAAAAATATTTCTAATATTCAAGCCATGGATTACTTCCAAAAGATTCTGCACCAAGACCAGCTGGAAGGGAATTTAGTAATAAGGTGTGGTTCAACTTAAGTGATTGGATCACCATGTTTATATCTGGGGCTCATAAGTAGTTAAGGATATTTTGAATCAGCAGATCAATAGCTTTTATTTTAATTCTAGGACTTTTATCTTTTGCCTACATTATAGGAAATATGAAAGGCAGAATACATGATTGTTATCCTTCAAAATGAACAGTCTTACTAAATTGACACTCCTTGTACACTTGTTGAATTGACAGGATTTGGAGCATCTACAGGTCAGTATGAGACCCTTTGATATAGGCTAAATTGGGTGGTCCAAACACTAAATCTAGGAGATAGGAGAGAGGTGTGTGACATGAGTTAGGGAGAAACTTGATATAAATCGTATGTTGGCCTTTCAAATATTGCCTCAGTGTCAGAATCTTAAGTGAATCATATGCCAGAGAAGGTTTATTAATGAAATGCAAGTCTCTTTGGTTGCTCACTCTAAATGAACTATAAATAGTCCAATTTTCTTAAAATTAAGGAGTTTTATAAGAGTATAAGAAATATATTCAAAATATGGAATAGCATATACATCTTAAAGCTCTAAATTACATATGAATTGTTTGATATGACTCTGTTATGTTTTCTTTAAGGATGATTAACATTTTTAATGAAAAACTATACAATTAAAAAAATTTTTTTTACTATTTATTTATCTTCAAGAGAGAGAGACAGAGCACGAACAGGAGAGGGGCAGGGAGAGAGGGAGACACAGAATCTGAAGCAGGCTCCAGGCTCTGAGCTGTTAGCACAGAGCCTGATGCAGGGCTCGAACTCACAAACCCTGAGATCGTGACCTGAGCAGAAGTCAGACGCTTAACCAACTGAGCCACCCAGGTACCCCTAGACAATTTTTATTTTAATCAGTTTACCATTTCATTATTATTTAACTTCTTTTCATTTTCTGATAGCTAACTTTTAGAAATTCGTATACCTTAGCAGCCTAAGACCAGAGGATTGCAATAAATAGATTAATTTATTTACCATCCAAAATCAACAATAAGAACAATTAAAGCTAAAGGAGGTATAATAGATGTTCCTACTACTGTATAAATAATCTTTTCTGTAGTCTTTGATTTTGGAAAATGTTCCTTCTTAAATGCATTCTTTATTTTGGTTCATTGGTGTTTTATGCCTAGAAGTGACAGTGAGGCTATACATTATTTTTGGCATTCCGTCAGCCCCAAGTAAAGCCATTTGTTATTACTTCACACTCTATGTGGGTTTTATCAAAAGTCTTAGCCTGTTTTAGGTGTTTGGATATATCAGATCAGTAGCTATTAGAGCCTATCAGTGCCACCACACTTTGATAAACAAGGTGAGAAGGCCAGGCATTGCAGTTGGAAGGTTTATGCAAGAGTTTGGGGAAGACAGGCAGGGACCAAAACCAGACAGATCACCATCAGTGTTTTGAGTGGGAGTGTTTGAAATGGGCTGGGATTGCAACCTGAAGAATCACTCAGGCAAGGCTTAATTGAGAGCCATGACCCAGTAGACTGGGGTTACAGTAGGGCAAAGCTATTAGCAGGTTGAAACCCATTGGCTTCGCCTTCCCCAGGGAAGCCTGAGGTCATGATCAGGCATACTGAGAATTTCTTAAGGAACAGCCAGATAAGCTGAGGTCTAGCTCTGAGATAGTACTAAGTATCAGTTCCTGTAAATTATTTTGGTAAGCTGTATTTAACTTGCCTTTTCTCTGTCTGGACAGGTACAAGTCTTCCATAGAAAGCTTTGCTACTATGTCAGTATTTCTGACTATTGGGGCAAATCAGCAGCTGTATTTTCAAACTCCCAAGACCTGAGCCATGTTTGTGTAGGATAGCAGTACTCTTCTGGGAGACCTTGGCAGGAGCTCTCTTAGAAGCCAGGTCCTCTGATTTCCTTTTAGCCGCCTTCATGGGACTTTTATTCTCGTCCCTCCCACCCCTACATTCTGGGCCAAGGGCCAGGCTTATAAAACCAGGCTTAGGATCAGGATTTAGACAAACGTTGCTTATAAAAATGTCTCTGAATTACAATAATTAGTCTCCTGTGCAACTGTATTCCGCTTTAAAATGCTATGTGTGATTAGCAGTTGCTGTTACTAGAACTAAATCTACGGAGGTTAGGTTGGGGATGATATAGATATTCTCAACCAAGGGAATAAAATAATCTAGGAATGTTTCTTTTACTGTCTCCTATTAAAGCTTTTAAAACTATTGGACTCTGTGCTCAGGTTCCTGAGTGTTACTGGGGAAGGCTATATACTAGTGTGATTTGATTCTGCTGTAGAGTCAGGCTGTCTGATGTCAGCTAAATGATTCTCCACCCAGGACATTTAGAAACAAATGAGGCTATTTTGGGTTATCACAATGACAGGGGAGCAATTCTGACATTGAATGGATAGGAGCCAGTGATGTTAAACTTCCTACAGTATACATGATAGTCCTGTACAACCAAAAATTACCCTGCACAGAATTCCCATAGCACACTCATGATTGACAAATACTTGTGATCTCTAGTTGATTCCTAGTTGCATTGCCACTGGTAACTGTACCAAATTATTTGTTTTTCTCAAAACCACTCAGTTACCTCCCTCATTTCATATTGTTTCCTCACTCTTCATTCAACAAAAACTTACGCAAATTCCCTGTTTTCCCCTTACTGTTTTCTCTCTGTGCCCACCCTGTTCTCCTTCCTGCCCTCTCAGCAACAGGAGTCTTTTGTCTCCTTTCCAAGGATAAAGACAGCTTCACCTAAGGCTTTGGTCCCTTCACATCCCACCCTGCCCCACCCCATCCCCAACTCTTGTCTCTTTCATTTTTAATGCCTTGCCAGTCCTTTCTTCCCCTTAGAAAACTACTTGAGTTTTTCTATCCTAAATATCAAATAAAAGCAAAAACAAAACTCTTAAACCTGGTACTTACCCCTTCACATTAACATTCCACTTCATTTCTTCCATGTAGGGCCCAGGGTCTATGAGCCATTTTTCACTCACTGGTTCTATTTCTTCACCATCTACTGGCCCCTAAAACCCTCATAAAATGATTTCCACTCCCCCAGTTCTGCTCTCCTGAAGGTTACCTCAGTGGCCTGTTGCCAGACCACTTGCTCTTCAGATTCCTTGGATTTCTTTGCAAGATGGGATCCTTGATAAACCACATATTAAAGATCATTCTTCCTCACTTTTCTTCAGTTTGCCTCTTGATTGTTCCCAAGAAGACTAGGGCCCGCCACGCCATATGACGTTCTTCATTTTCCTGTACTCCTTTTTAGTATTTTCCTATTTTCCTTATTTGTATATGTCCAAGACTCTGTCCCATTTGGGGGGCTCCTTTTCGTCTTCGCTTTCCCATACACTGAATGTAGGTGTTGGCCACCCTCCACTTACTGTCCTTAACCTTCTTCTCAACCATGTGAACAATCTGCAAATCTACTAACACACCTAGCCATAACCCCACTCCTCAATTTCAGGCCAGACAAAAGTTACCTGACAGATAATTCCACCTGGCTGGTCCCCTGACACTCTCTAAATTTAAAATAATAACAAAATCTAACACATTCTGGTATATTTCTTTGAGAGCACTTTAAGCTTGGTGGTCATTTTTATAGGTGACTGTCTTCACTACCAACCTAGGAACTCCTTGAAGACAAGGACGGTTTCTTACTTAATTTTTGCTCCAGTATCTGGTGCTTTAAAAATGTTAATTGAGGGGTACCTGGGTGGCTCAGTCAGTTAAACATCTGACTCTTGATTTCGGCTCAGGACTTGATCTCACGGTCATGATTCATGTTTGGTCATGAGCTCGATCCCAGCGTTGGGCTCCATGCTAAGCTTGGAGGCTGCTTCAGATTTTCTCTCTCTCTCCTCCTCTGCCCCTCTCTCCACCCCCTCCCTCAAAAAACCTATTTATTAGATAGTAAAGAGATTGATGAGTGAGTGAGGACTTGAGGTTCCTTAGGAAACAGATGTGTCTTTCAAACCTGTAGTCCAGTGCTGGCCTAGTGCTTGGCACATAGTAGGTACCAAGCAAATATCTTGAGTGAGTCTATCTTCTCTTCAAAATCAGCACCTTCTATTTTCTTTCCTATCAATGTCAATGATATCCGCATTTTCCTACTCAACCAAGTTGCAGACCTCAATGTTCTCTGATTCTTCCACAGTCACTAAATCCAATGAATTACCATGTCCGGTAAGGCTCCCTCAAAGATTTTAAATACTCCCTTTTACAGGCATACCTTGTTTTACTGTGTCACACCTTATTGCATGTTGCAGATACTGTGTTTTTTTTACAAATCGAAAGTTTGTGGCAACCCTGCATGGAGCAAGTCTATTGGTGCCATTTTTCCAACAGTATTTGCTCACTTTGTGTTTCTGTGTCATGTTTTGGTAATTCTTTCAATATTTCAAATGTTTTCACAATAATTATGTTTGTTAGGGAGATCTGTGATCAGTGACCTTTCATGTTGCTATTGTAATTGTTTTGGGGCACCACGTGCCCACATAAGACAACAAGCTTAATCAATAAATGTTGTGTGTATTCTGACTGCTCCATCAACCAGCCATTACCCTATCTTTCTTCCTCTCCCTGGGCCTCTCTCTTCCCTGGGACACCACAGTGTTGAAATTGGGCCAATTAATAAGCCAACGATGGCCTCTAAGTGTTCACGTGAAAGGAAGAGTGACACTTCTCTTACTTTAAGTCAAAAGCTAGATATGATTAAGCTTAGCGAGGAAGGTGTGTCAAAAGCCAAGACAGACTGAAAGTTAGGCCTCCTGTGCCAAACAGCTAGCCAAGTTGTGAATGCAGAGGAGGAGTTCTTGAAGGAAATTAAAAGTGCTACTCCAGTGAACACACAGATGATAAGAAAGTGAAACAGTCCTCATGCTGGTATGGAGAGAGTGTGAGTGGTCTGGATAGGAGATCAAAGCAGCCACAACTTTCCCTTAAGCCAAAGCCTAATCCAGAGTAAGGTCCTGACTCTCTTCAGTTCTATGAAGGCTGAATGAGATGAGGAAGCTACAGAAGACATGTTGCAAGTTAGCAGAGATGGGTTCCTGAGGCTTAAAGAAAGAAGCCGTCTCCATAACATCAAAGCACAGGGTGAAGCAAGTGCTGATGTAGAAGCTGCAGCAACTTATCCAGGAGATCCAGCTAAGATAATTCACGAAGGCAGCTACACTTAACAACAGATTTTTCAATGTAGACTAAATAGCCTTATACTGGAAGAAGATGTCATCTAGGACTTCCATAGCTAGAAAGGAGAAGTTGGTGCCTGGCTTCAAAGCTTCAAAGGACAGGATGACTCTCTTGTTAGGGGCTAATGCAGCTGGTGAGTTTAAGTTGAAGCCAGTGCTCACTTACCATTCTGAAATCCTAGGTCCCCTAACAATTACACTAAATCTGCTCTATAATGGAACAAGAAAGCCTGGATGACAGCACAGCTGTTTAAAAGGTGGCTTACTGAATATTTTAAGACCACTGTTGAGACCTACCAGTCGGAAAAAAAATCCTTTCAAGATGTGACTGCTCATTGACAATGCACCTGATCACCTAAGAGCTCTGATGAAGATGTACAATGCGATTAATGTTGTTCCCATGCCTGCTAACACAACATCCACTCTGCAGCCCATGGATCAAGGAGCATTAGACTTTCAAGTCTTATTATTTAAGAAATACACTTCATAAGGCTGTAACTGTCATAGGTAGTGATTCCTCTGATGGACCTAAGCAAAATAAACTAAAACCTTCTGGAAAAGAGTCACCATTCTAGATGCCATTAAGCACATTTGTGATTCATGGGAAGAAGTCAAAATACCAATATTAACAGGAGTTTGGAAGAAGTTGATTCCAGTTCTCATGGATATGACTTTAAAGAGTTCAAGACTGCAGTGGAGGAAGTAACTGCAGATGTGGTGGGGACAGAGAGAGAATTGCAATTAGAAGCGCAACCTGAAGATGTGACTGAATTGCTGTGATCTCATAGTGAAACTTTCACAGATGAGTTCCTTCTTATAGATGAACAAATAAAATGGGGTTTTTTTGACATGGAATCTACTCCTGGTGAAGATGCTGTGAAGACTGTTGAAATGACAGCAAAGGATTTAGACTATTATATAAACTTAGTTAATAAAGCAGCAGCATGATTTGAGAGGACTGACTCCAATTTTGAAAACTCTACTGTGGGTAAAATGCTATCAAACATCAGCCTAAGCTACAGAGAAATTGTTTGTGAAAGGAAGAGTCAATGCAAACTTCATTGTTGTCTTAATTTAAGAAAGGGCTGCAGCCACCCTGACCTTCAACAGCCACCACCTTCATCAGTCAGCGGCCATCAACATCAAGGCAAGACCACCAGCAAAAAGATTATGACTCATTGAAAGCTCAGATGATGGTTAGCATTTTTTTAGCAATGAAGTATTTTTAAATTAAAGTATGTACATTGGTTTTTTTAGACATAATGCTATTGCACACTTAATAGACTACAGTATAGTAGAGAGAATGAGAGGAAGGGCATTCCAAGTTCAGGGAACAGAGAGAGAGAATTTGCAAGTAGGAAATAGGAATCGACGAGTCCGAGGACCAAGTGGTAAAGCTTGGACTTTACCATCCCCAGAGTGTAGGCTGTCCTGTCCCAACTCCATGTTTTGGATCGCATGATTTCTTTCTATCATCCCGCTCTTCTTCCCATCCATCTTTCATCACCAAAATACTCATATCTACCCTTATAAATCCTAGCTCAAATAATTCTTCCCCTATGAACTGTCCTTAATTCTTCCAGGCAGAAAGAATCTCCTTTGTTTTTTCAACCCCTTCTGCTTTCCTTTGGCCTGGGTGTCTCTCAATCTTGTATTAATGTTGTTGTATCCATTTTCTGGCACCATCAGTTCCTTGAAGTATAGGGAGTATGTTTTGTTCTCCCTCTGTGCTGGGCACCACGCACACAGTAAATGCTCACTAAATATTTGTGAGCCTTGGATCACTCTTTAAAAGAGTTTTAGTATCAATCTGTAAGCTAGTATTTCATGGTAAACAAAATCTTTTTTTTTCTTTCCAGAATATCCTTTCAATAAGAAAATATCTTTAGTGAAAGTGATCATTAAAACGACTTCTTTTTTGAGAGTTTTTTTTTGGGGGGGGGTACATTTAAAATACTTTCAGTTATTAAGTTATATCATTTGGGGTCCATTTTATAATTGGTATTAGAATGAATTTTTGAGAATAGAAAGTAAAAGCTACAGGAGGAAAAGTAAGAGAAATTTCTAATTTAATTTATGAGAATTTTAAGGATTATATTAAGATGTATTAGTTTCTAAAGGTTTACTTTTTTATGTTTAAATGTTTATTTATTTTGAAAGGGAGAGAGTGAGAGAGGGCAAGCAGGAGAAGGGCAGAGAGAGGGAGAGAATCCCACGTAGGCTGTCTGCTTTCAGCACACAAACTGTGAGAGATCATGACCTGAGCTGAAATCAAGAGTCAGATGCTTAACCAACTGAGCCACCCAGGCACACCTAAAGGTTTACTTTTTAAGTTAGTTTTATGTAGGTGGAAAGATTCAGTCAGCTGTTTTTTCACATACATTGTAAATGTCACTTATGAATAGTTATGTAATTAAATAAAAGTATTTCAGGACTAGTTACACTTTTCAGGTTTCTGAATTTTTTTTGTTTTGTTTTAAAAAAACAAAACTTTTGCCCCAAAGAAATTAATTTGCATCATAACAGAGGTATTTAGTCAGAAAAAGCAAACTTTATATATTCTATTGCTTTTCAGTTTATTTCAGTGAATATTCAGTATTTGAATAAAGCAATAAAGTACATTTCTTAAGAGTATAATAGTTCCTTAAATATTCAGCATTAAGTTTATTCTTTCTTTCTGTCTTTCTGTCTTTTTTTATTTTTTTATTTTTTTTTTTACATTTATTTATTTTTGAGAAACAGAGTGAGACAAAGCGTGAGCGGGGGAGGGGCAGAGAGAGAGGGAGACACAGAATCTGAAGCAGGCTCCAGGGTCTGAGCTGTCAGCACAGAGCCTGATGCGGGCCTCGAACCCACAAACTGTGAGATCATGACCTGAGCTGAAGTCAGACGTTCAACCGACTGAGCCACCCAGGCGCCCCAAGTCAAGTTTATTCTTGTGTGTCAGGCACAGTTATAGATTTATGCCCACATATGGCTTTCCCCAGGACATGGTTATTTTGGACCACCTAAATCCACCCACACTTTAAGTATTTAAGCAGATGTGATATATTCATTGATCTCTAAAGATGCTGATAGAAATTATCCTTACCCTGTCACCCTATCCCCTTTGTTATTTGTAGGATGTCCTGAGATTAGAGCTATTTGCACTAGGGACTAAAATACTAATTACCTTGTGTAATTCCAATTTAGTACTCATTAAAAATCTTCCCTAATCAACTGGACTAACTAGCACCAATAGCATGGGTCATTGAATTTAAACATTACTTCAGTTGTGCCTGCTTCGGCAGCACATATACTAAACATTACTCCAGAATACGATATTTTAAAATAATATGGCATTATCAATATTTGGATAATGGAATCTATACTTGAAGAATCAAATCCTAGGAAATGTGTAGACCTAGGAAAGCAATTTCTGATTCTGTTAACCAGAGAAGCATATGGCTACCACATGGCTTACCTTCTGGTCAGTAATACAGCCAGCCACACACACACACACACACACACACACACACACACACACACACATGCACACACACACAGGGTGTTGCAACTTTTCTGAGAACAAAGAGCATGTTTCGTCATTCTGCCTAATAAACTCATGTTTCCTATCGGTACCAGGGAACGCCACACAAAGCATGTCTTTGAATATCTTTGAATGCCTTCATGCTTAGATTGGTTCCTAAAGGGTTGGGGTTTTCTTGGTATAACATCATTTCCTCAGTGTGTACAATCACAAGGAAATCATGAAAGCTATAATACATTAAATTTAAGATTTTATTTTCTGGATATGTAATTGGAGCAAAATCATATCCTTTTCTTGGGGCCATCTGGTAACCTCACTAAAAAGGAAAAAGTAAACATGTTTCTAGTTGCTTTGAACAAACCCATATGCTGCCAGTCGTTACTAAAACTGGCCAATGAGAGAGTTGAATTTCACTAGTGTATTCTGAGATATACTCTGATCATCCTGTAGTTTCTATAGCTAGATTCTGGGCAGATATATTTTCTTTCTTGTATTTTCATTTCATACTTTCCAAAGACGATCTGTAATCAATTGATATGTTCTATTTTTCTCTATAATTCACCAATAATAATTTAGCCAAAACAAACAGGAAATTCTCCTGGAAGTCTGATCCCTAATGAATTCTGAAACTAAGCTCAGCATATTAAAGGAAGTAATTAAGAAGGCACCCCATTGTGTTTAGATATGCTGGGTCAGCCAAAACAGGATTTTTCTATTTTTATGAGCTTTTGTCAAATTTAAAGTATGTTACATTTTAAAACAAAAATTTAAAAGAATTTCTCAGTAGCCTTACTACTCTGTAAATATTTTTTAAAATTATTCTTCATGTAATGTAAAGATGACTTTTTGAAACAAATGGCCTAGATGTGCCAATAAAAGTACCTATTCAAGTTGCCAAAAAAAAAAAAATACCACAAGTATTTTCTAGTTAATTGTGTGCACACATTCCGTATAACATAGCAGCCACGTACTAACCATTAATTGTGAAGGACTATAGAGGTCATCCGATTCATCACCTTACTTCAGAAAGGGCTGATCCTGTATTACCCCTGGAACATGGTTGGTTAATGTGCTTTTATTGTTTTTTTAAGGTTTTTTTTTTAGGTTTATTTATTTTTGAGAGAGACAGAGCATGAGCGGGGGAGGGGCAGACAGGGAAACACAGAATCCAAAGCAGGCTGTAGACCCTGAGATGTCAGCACAGAGCCCAAGGTGGGGCTTGAACTCAGAACCGCGATATCATGACCTGAGCCGAAGTTGGACCCTTAACCGACAGAGCCACGCAGGCGCTCCAGCTAATGTGCTTTCTTATCTCTTGCTCTTACACTTTGTGTTTTTACATCGCAGTCCTAGTCCTAACCCGCCTTTTCATGGTGCTCATGGTTTGCCAAGCACTGCTGCACTTTTCACACTGGTGCCTCTAACCCTTCTAGCGGCTCCCTTGGCTAGCGACCGCCAGACTTTTTCTTTTGTTCTCTTGCTTCTTACTGAACTCAACTCTGACTTTAGATAGACTCTCCTCTCTTTCTTCTCATATTCTCGTGTTCGTACTTCCTTCGCACTCTTTTTCTTTTTCTACCCTTGTCCCCTATTTGTGTCACTGCATTATCTCCTGCCATTTTTTCCCCCTTTTCCTCCTATCACCTTTTTCTAGCACTTTCACCTATCCTAAAAATCCTTAGCTGGCAGTCTTTGCTGGGTCCCGAGCTCTCAAGGTAAGCAGAGGGAGTGCCTAGAACTCCCAAGCCTGCACCACCCACTTGTTCCCATCCCTGTTGGGGGCAGAAGTCTAATGGGCTCGCAGGCAGCAATTGCAATCATCAGTGCGCAGTGCCAGTTTGGTCTGGAGATAATCACAGTCAGTTACATTGCCATTCAGATCAGCAGTCTTGTGAGAAATAAAAGCCCGCCCTCTCTGATGAGTGTTTCACATACATTCTTCCCAGTAAAGATCTTTTAGAGCAGTGTTTAAGAAATGTGAGCTCGCATCAGTCACCTGGAAGGCTTGTTAAAACAGATTGCTGGGGCGCCTGGGTGGCTCAGGCGAAGTTGTCCGACTTCGGCTCAGGTCATGATCTCGCGGTCCGTGAGTTCGAGCCCCGCGTCGGGCTCTGTGCTGACAGCTCAGCGCCTGGAGCCTGTTTCAGATTCTGTGTCTCCCTCTCTCGAACTGACCCTCCCCCGTTCATGCTCTGTCTCTCTCTGTCTCAAAAGTAAATAAACGTTTAAAAAAAAGATTAAAAAAAAAACCAGATTGCTAAACGCACCCCTTTCTGCAGTGGAAATTGGACATCGGCCGTTCTGGCTGACCATGCCGACACTGCCTGTCTGCAGGTCACTGGTGGAGTAGCACTACTGCTCAGTTCTTTTCAATTTTCTGATCACGAACTTAAATGATTCTGGCTCACTTCAAGGCCAATTACCTGTATTCTTCTTCCTTTGGAAATGATTTTCAGACAATCCCCGGGGAGTGACTTTCGGTCATGACGTTACATTCTTACGGCTAAGGAACGCAAATCTCTTCAGCTTTTTACAAAATGTATGCTGTAAATCTGTTATCACTGTTAGTTACCCTCTTCCATTTCTCCTACCGGTTGTCTGTGCCAGCCTCCGGTTGCAGATAGGCAAAACAAACTTAATAATCTATACGGTGTTTCACTTGAAAAGAGACTTGTCTAATTTAGACTTTGGTATGTGGATTAACTTCTGGTTTCCATGTATTTTATTTATTTATTAATACACATGTATATAGGTGTGTATTTGGCACCTGTGAATAGATGGCACCAACACGTACCGTGCAAAGTGAACTAGGATACAAAAAATTTAACCCATGCATCTAGCAGTCAAGTTGCTTTGCAACTCTTTAGGGATATAAAACAAAACAACAATATGACAACAAAACAAACAAAATCCCAGTGAAATAGAACTTTTAGAACTGGAGTGGACCAAATAAACATCAAGCCTTAAGTAGCAAAACAAAATTGAAACAGTAATTCAAGGGAAAATGGTTGAGTCAGTCATACTTAACTGAAAAAAGGGTGACCCTGATAATGATTGTTCCTTTGAATATCAGTACCCATACAAATATATTTTCTGTCTAGGCCATCACTTGATACATGCCACCTTTTGTCATCATTGGTTGTGTATGTCCTGTCTTCAACTACCATTGATGGCCCTCCCAGACCGAGACGATGTGTCATGCATTTTCATATTACCAACACTTAATATAGCATAAGTATGCGTTTCCAACTTACTGTTGATTAAATAAGGGCAAGTGGACACAGGACATAAGCTGGTTGGCAAATAGAGTGGTCATTGAATCAGTTTTGTAAAGCTTACTAGGTAATTTCACATCAGCCATATTAAAGATCCTTCTAGGAGGCACCATCTAAGCCCAAGCACAATGTCTTGCATGTAGAAGGACCTCACTACATCAGCTCATTCAATGGGTATTCATTATTTATTCAAAGTCTAACTGACCTACTCAGGGTCTTTTAGCACTTGTTAATTTACTTTTTCTTCCTGACAACCTAATGATACTGGGCAGGAGGTACAGCACACAATTAAAAAATAATTTACCTAAGGTCACAGTAGTGAGCCAAGATTCAACCAGGGAGTCTCCCAAGTCTGTGCTTTTGATGACTACACTGTATTATCTTACCTCTCAAAGCATGCCCATCACAGTCTTCATCTCTGCAACAAGGTGACACTCTCCCTTGCATTATTTCTTTTCTCAGAGTTGGACATTGTTGCTTCCAAGGTATAATGGGATGTGTGGTACGTGTGGGTTTGAGGTTTCACTTTGATCTAGCGCTAGCCAATACACTTAAAGTGATTCAACTTTTAAAAATAGGAGTCAATCTTGGCCAACATTTCATCCTTCTTTGAGCTCCTAAAGGACTTCATATTATTCTCTTGTCAGACCAGGATTATTATGGAAGACTGGTATACATCCTGCAGGGCAGAAATGTTTGTTCAGGAAATATATAAAAGAAGTCTGGGGAGAATTCCAGATCCTCCTGAAATTCATGAGCAGACTTTTCTTCTTGAATGTAATCACAGTAATTATAAAAGTATGGTTAATAACCGTTCTTACATAATTTTCCATTTTTTCATTAAGCCCACATTCCACCTGGTTATGTGTACAAGGAAAAATGGGTCAAATTTATATTAACAGTCATTGACTTACAAGGGAAATAGTAACCTAGGGCATGTTCCCTTATTTGAAATTAATCTTTGCTTGAAATTACACATCTAGAAATTTCTCTTAAAAATGGCTTTTGAGTAATAATGAATATACTTAATACTATGTAGAATTGGTAGCTGAAATTGCACAGTGAAAAAACAAATCAAAGGCTAGTTGTTTCAATTCCTCAAGGTAAAGTTTAAGAGGAAATGAAAATTCTCCCTGATACCAGTCTTCTGATTAACATAATATATGCTACAAAATGAACAATATATGAAGAAAATGCAAAATTGTTTTAAATCATTGATGGTGAATCTATCTTCTGTCTGTCTTATTGCTATAGCACATATTGAATGTGTAAATTCTCGTATCAGTGCCTAGGCAATCAGGATATTCTACTTCCATAATAATTTTATTTCTTATCCATCCTTGCATAATTACAATTACGTTCATTTTTCCATGTTATTATTCAAGAAATTAACAAAAACAATGCTTAAAATATCAGGAAAATATTTTGTTACTAGATGACAGTATCTATACTATATCCAAGCAATTCAGCTCCCTTTCCCTCTTCATTTAATTTCCCCATTTCTGCTTCTCCTTTCACAGATACACACTTTGGTCACAATACTCTGTTTCACACTGTCCTGGACAGTGTTACAGTGTTGAATTTCTCTGAATTACTTCCATGCATGTATACATAAATATTATATATATATATATATATATATATATATATATAATATATATATATATATCTTCTGTCCAGTGCTCATTAGGCTTAGAGCATGGGAAAAATAGAGATATGTACTAGTAGTAGATACATGTTACTATTAATATACATGTTTGTTTGTATACATATCTATATTTTTCCTATATATATGTATATAAGAATCCATTAGAACATACTATTAATATATGTGTTGTTTGTATACATATCTCTATTTTTCCCATGCTCTAAGCCCAGTGAGCACTGGACAGAAGATATAATTCTTATATCTGTCTTGTCATTAGTAAATCTTCCCTGGAAACACTCATGAACTATCTGTTGAGATATTCTGACTTCAGCGTATACTTTGTGGTATATGGCCTGGTCCGTGCTCAAAGGCTAATATTGCTTGAAGGCAAAAAATTTTAGGGGGAAAATATGTCTTGTTGGCATCCTCATGACTAACACAATATATGCTGTGGGTAGACTTCCTGCTTTCTACCACCGATTTTGCCTCCTGGCAAACAGTTTTGAATTTTAAGGCTGATAGCAGTATGCCAGTGCCAGTGCTGTAGCAGAGAAACTGGAAAGGTGTTTCTGTACTTTAAAACACAGGTTTCACCGTGGCATAAGCATCTTCAAACTAACTGTCAATGGAACAGTGGGGAAAACCAGCTGAGGATTGGTGGAAGCCCATTGCTGATACGAAGGGTATCATTGTCATTGCTGACACTTGGGAGGACAGACCATTAACTGTAAGGATGGCGGCTGGATGAAACTATGGCTAGACTTTAATCAGAGTGTTAGGAAGAGGGATTGCTCCTATACAGCGCTGGGCATGCTTGTCCATAAGGACCGTACTGTACCTATCCTGTAAAATGCTCTTCAGTTAAAGCCGCTATTATTGAGGACATGCTTTTTACCTTTCATCTGTCAAAGAATGATAGAGACAAATCCACAGAATACACGGGCCAGTTTGAAGGAGCTTCCACAAGACAAACTTGAAATAATATGACTGTCAAAATAAATAACATATTAACGGATTATGATCGATGGAATAAAATAAGAATACAGTGAAGTCCAAAATAATGTCAGTAAATAGGGGAGAATGGAAAGCTTTTCCTTATAATAGAAATCTAACTTCTTACTGTAGAAAAAATGATGCAAATTGAAAAAAATTACCATTTGGCAGGATTTTGGATTCCTGGACCCCATTTCAATGGGGCAGGATAGGGATGCAGTTTTCCCTTAACACCAACAGTTCTCTGGACACCAACTCCAAATGGATGTCCTACAGTTCAACCTATTCTGACACCATCTACCTCGAGATAGCAACAGCTTGCTGGTCATGGGCTCAGTTCTACAGGACTTTTCTTCTCTACCCCCACTTCAGATGCCAGTCTAAAGCACAGGTTGTTGTTACCTGTACTTCTGGCTGCCTGGTTATAAATCAGAGGTTCCCATTATTCCCTCCTTGGGTTTGATGAATTTGCTAGAGCGGCTCACAGAACTCAGGAAACCCCATTTATTCACCAGATTGTCTATCTGTTATAAAAAGATACAACTCAAGAACAGCCAAGTAGAAGAGAGGCATGGGACAAGGTATGTGGGAAGGGGCACGGAGCTTCTCTGCTACATCTCCCTACATGGCAGTCTCCCTACATCTCTATGTGTTCACTAACTTAGAAGCTCTACGAAACTTATCCTTACGGGGGCTTCGCGGCATAAGCATGGTTGATTAAATCACTGGCTTTGGGTGACTGATTTAATCTCCAGCCCCTCCCTCCTCAGCGGAGGTCAGGGGGGGTAGGACTGATAATTCCAACCCTCTAATTACATGGTTTGTTTCTCTGGTGACACCCCCTGTCCTTAGGTGGTCTAGGAGCACTGCAAAAGTCACCTCATTAAAATAACACAAGATACCTGTATTGCCCTCCTGGCTTAAGAAATTCGCAAGGTTTTAGGAGTTTTGTGTCAGAAATGGGAGGAAGACCACATGTATTTCTTATTAGAAATCACAACCATCTTAGTAATAACTGATTCAGGCAAGAATCATCCGTGGATGCTAAAACTGGTAGAAAGGTAGATATTACCAGGATATGTAAGTAGTCTCAACTGAGCAATGTTATCACTAGCATCAGTTCTAAGCATCTAAGCATCAGGCTAAGACCACCAGGAACGCACCTGTAGTCGAGCAAGCTGGGATTATTAATTGTTGCAGTAAGGAACAACGCACACCATGAGAAACCATGGGATGGTTCAGTGAAAGGAAGTTAGAAAGGACTTACAGGATTTGGGGGTGGTTAGGTAACTCTGGAGAGCGGTAAAGAAAATGGTTCTGAATTGGAAGCTGTCAGGAAGTATGGGTAATTCTATCATTGGGTATCTCAGGAAATCATGTACAGAAGGAAGGAAGACTAGACTGAAGCTAGAGCCATAATTGGCAAAGCAGCCACAGGCATACATACTACCCAAGATAGAGGGAGGTTTGGCCATTAGTGCAATGATGACAGTGTTCATTGTTTTGTCTGTGTTCAGACATGATAATGGAGGGGTCTTGTCACAAGGTCCCAGAGTGGCCTTGACTAATATTGATATTCTGGGAAACAGTTTCTGTTCAACACAAGAGCACCGAGGCCCAGCTCTGAGTGCCAGTGCATCTCCTAGCAACACCAAGGCCTAGATGGTGGCATTCTCAGACAGCGGAAGTCAGGGACTGCTTTTCTTTTTCTCACTAGTAACCCATTAACCAGAACCAACCAAATCAACATCACGTGCCTACTGATATGAAAAGGAAAACAACATCACTCTTGGGGCATTCCTGCCAAAAATACATACCTGAACCTAATCAAAGGGAATATCAAACACAAACTGATAGGCTACAAAAGAGCAGGCCTGCATTCCCCAAAAATGTCAATATCATGAAAGAGATTGAGAAATCGCTCTAGATTAGAGATGAGCCAAACATACCAGACTGCAATCTATGAATTGGAATTTTCTTTTGCTATAGCAGACATTACTGGGATAATTGGCAAATCCTAAATAAATCTGGAGTTTAGATGATTGTAGCAGCATTAATTTTCTGATTTTGATAATGATACTGTGATATTTAGGACTCTTTTAGGAAGCACATTGAAGAATTTAGGGGTAAAGGGGCATCATACCTACAAATTATTCTCAAATAGTTCAGAAAAAAATGTGTGTGTGTATATGTGTGTGTGTGTGTGTGTGTGTGTGTGTGTGTGTGTGTGCAGAGAGAGAGAAAGGATAAAGTAAAATTTGGAAAATCTGGGAGAAGAATACATGGGAATTCTTTATATAACTTTTGCAACTATTTGTAATTATATCAGAAGTTAAAGAAAAAATGCCTTCCCCTGCCCATTTACCAAGTGCTTTTCTTTTTTGAGTAAACGTTATCTTGGTTGATGGGGGATTCAGCCTTGGTGTTTTGGTCACCGCATTCTTGAGTGAAATATCTATTATATGCATATTTACATCTAAATCTCCTTTCTTAATTTTTTATGGCTATTATAAGACTGACAGGGGTTTCATTGGGGGGTAGCTAATTCCTTTAGCAGTCCTTATATTTGGTAAAATGTATTATAATTCATCTTTTCTTAATTCCACAGATATGAATTGCTAGGAACATATGCATTCAACTTTATTTTGAAAAATTCTCTTGGCGGTGGAAGTAGCACCTCATTGAGAAGTGATCCACGGGTAAGCATCTAAACATTGCATGTTTTCTCTTTTGTGTCTTTCTTCCATGTGCTGTTGACATTAGCCTGTATCAACAACATTCTATAAAACATAGCATATACACTAATACTACAGGGCTTTCAGTTCAGAATGAGGAAGAAAATAGGAGTGAAGTCTTTTTGGATAACTTAGTGAAAAAGTTATCTTCATTATGAGTGTTGCTTAGAAAACTATCTCGAGATTTAAGAAAAGAGTTCATTTAGACTTAATCTTGAAGCTAAAGAGTATTTGGTCTTCCATAGATTAAGGAGAGCCATTATTTGAGGTAAAGAAAAGTATTATTTTATTATCATTGTCGAGAACAAGCTGCAGCCACCCACATACCATGGAACTGTGTTGAAATATGCCTGGGTCATCCTAAGAAGGAGCTAAAGTCAGTTAACTTAAGCTCAGTCCAATGTATCACTTAGCCTTAAAATTTTCCTATTACTTTGTAATGTTGCTATGTTTAGATCTTCTTAATAATTGACAACTAGTGGTGTCTCTGTAATTTTGAGTAAAAGCGTTGTTACAATATCTCATTTAGTGGGAGTTTCTCATAGGTTCTCACATGTGTGTATATATATATATATATATATAATATATATATATATATGTAATGTGTATATATATATTATATATATATATGTAATATATATATAATATATATATATGTATGAGTTGCCTTACTGAGGACTCCACTGTATCAACCTAACTCAGCATCATTACTTTTGTCAATAACCTGAGATTTGGCACAACTGTTTATTGATTGATTTTTAATTAGAGCGCAGGAGTAGGGGGAGAGTGGCAGAGGGATTGAGAGAGAGAGAGAGAGAGAGAGAGAGAATCTCAAGCAGGCTCCATGCACAGTGCAGAGCCCAACTCGGGGCTTGATCCCACAACCCTGGGAACATGACCTAAGCCAAAATCATGCATCTGACTGAGCCACCCAGGCACCTCTTTCTTTTCAATTTTTTTTGTTTTTTGGTTTTTGTTTTTGTTTTGAGAGGGAGAGATCAGCTTCGGTAAAGGTGGTTCTCAAGATGTGAAGGCCACTTGCCTGAAAATCACCTGCGGTGCTTGTTAGAATGAAGATTCCTGCCTCCACCTCAAACCTATTCATTTGGAGGCTCTTGATGGGAGGCTCTGAAGCTATAAATAGGGACTTTGAAGTTCATTCAGAAAGATGACTCTTTGCCTAAGGTAATACAGTCTTAAACACAGAACTAATTTTGAAATATTAACCAATGGATTTAAGGTTCTTAATTAATTAATAAGTACAACTTCATAAATGAAATGGTAAATATAATTATTAGATAAAATTTAAGTGGGAGTTTTATTGAATGCCCACTGTGAACTCAGAACATTTATGAATACTTAAGTTTTAATCAAGGATGATGGATTTCTAGATAATGTTGCCAAAATGAGTTTTTTAAGTCACATTTGTGGTCAGTAATCTTGGCAATAAACTTTTTTTACAATATCAATAATTATTTATTTATTCTTCCTGAATTTGGCATTCTGAAAAAAGAACAACTGATAGATATTCTACATTGAAGGTTTAAATATGTAGAGAAAAATCTTCAAGATTTCTTCCATTTAATCTATACAGCAAAATACTTGGTTAAATTATACTCACTTTTTAAAAAAAGACGAAAGGCAGAAATTGTTATTTGAAAACCAAATGGTACAGCCATAAAGGACATTCAGTAGCTCCCCCTCATCTTCAGGGGATAGTTCTAAGTCCCCAAGTTTGCAGATAGTTCTGTGAAAACACAGACACTACCAAACCCTATATATACTATGTTTTTTTCCCATACATGTATACCTATGATAATGTTTCATTTATAAATTAGGCACAGTAAGAGATTAACAATAATAACTAATGATAGAACAATAACAATGTACTATAATAAAACTTATGTGAATGTGATCTTTCCCTCTCAAAATACCTTATTGTACTGCCCTCACCCTTCTTCTTGTGATGATGTGAGATGATAAAATGCCTGCATGCCTCCATGATGAGATGCAGTGAGTTGGAAGATACAGACATTGTGACGTAGTGTTAGGCTACTATTAACCATCTGAGGACATGTCAGAAGGAGGATCATCTGCTTCCAGACTGTGGTTGACTATGAACAACTGAAACCAAATGAAGCAAAGCTCGGATAAGGGGGTGGGTACGGGATAAAAAAAAAAAAAAAACTCTGGTCCCTTTCATCAAAAGTAAAGACAAAGGCTGGGAGATCCATAATTTAAGGAAACAAAAAAGAGTTTAGACTGTCATATTTGACTTGGCAGTGAGGTGTACAGGATGATTACCTCTAGTTATTGCTCAATTGAATTCCAGAAAGTTCAGGAGGTGAAAAGACAATGAGGGTCACCAGCAGGGAAGGTAATGGATACTGTCACCCCTTCTGTAGATGAACGGACAGGACATGAAGAGTTGAACCAATTTACTATAGGTTCGAGCGTCCAATGCTTGATTTCATCTCAGGTCATGATCTTGCAGTTCAGTAGGTTCAAGCTCTGCATAGAACCTACTTGGCAATCTCTCTCCCTCTCTCTCTGACCCTCCCCTGCTCTCTCTCTGTCTCTCAAAATAAATAAATAAGCTTTAAAAAAAAGTTATTGAATTTATTTTACTTTTTTAATTAATTCTGTGTGATTCAAATTCAGTTCCACTCACATGCTTTTTTTTTTTCCTAAGTAATCTCTACACCCAGTGTGGGGCTTGAACGCACGACCCCAAGATCAAGAGTCGCATACTCTGACTGAGCCAGCCAGGCACACCCCCCCACTCATGTGCTGTCCATGTAAAGAATGGGTGTGAACTGGGGCGCCTGGGTGGCTCAGTCGGTTGAGCATCCGACTTCGGCTCAGGTCACGATCTCACGGTCTGTGAATTCGAGCCCCGAGTCAGGCTCTGAGCTGATGGCTCAGAGCCTGGAGCCTGCTTCTGATTCTGTGTCTCCCTCTCTCTCTGCCCCTCCCCCGTTCATGCTCTGTCTCTCTCTGTCCCAAAAATAAATAAACGTTAAAAAAAAAGAAAAAAAGAATGGGTGTGAATAAAATGCAAGTAATCCGACCTAATGGGATGTCCTAGCAGAGGGCAATCAGGATAAAAAATCAGTGAACTTAATTCAAACATAAAGGTCTGTACCTACAGAGAACACTGGCGGCCTGGTGCTTAAAGAGAGAGCTGTCCGCTTGGACTTCTTCCAGTTAAGAAATTTGAGACAATGTAAAATCAAAGTTCCCTTTTTTTTTTTAGTGTTGCTTAAAGTATTTAGTTATGAATCAGCTTTAGCTGAATCACACTGAATTTTGTTTTAGTGTGGAGTGGGTTAAGAGTATGTGTAATTACAAATATACCAGAATGGTACACTTACCTCCCTTCAAATTAAGTTTAGAAATGAAAGAGATGTTATTCTTTTCAAAAACATAGCAATAATATATATTGCTACAAAATATTGATGAAACAGTGTGTTTATATCATGTAAAGTTTCTGTACCATTGAACATGTGTAATCAAAGGAACCACTGATTGCCAGGACCAACTGCTTCTAAACTTTTGCCCCATTTTTCCTGTTCTTCTTGTGTAATTACTGCTTCACTAGAGTATGAGTGATTTCTTTCTCTCTCTTTTTTTTTAATTCAATGAGGCACTGCATTGTTTAAACAGTTAAATAGTGAATCCTATTAAGATTTTCTAAGTACCAGACAATAATTCATCTTCTGTTTCCGGTAATTGCTCACTGTGAAAATTCACCAAGAACCACAGTTAAGACTCTCTGAAGGGCCTGAGTAATTTGATTTTCATAGGCCCCAGGACCATTCACACTTGGAGGGTTTAGAGAACATGTCATTCTAATCCAGCTCACGACACTTCACAGATGAGGCCTTCTAGGCCCCAGGAGTCTCCGAGATCTCACACACCATCAGAGAGGAGTATCTGAAGCTAGCCTGATACTAAGAAAGTTCTGCATTCAATTACCTGTCATTATATCCTTAGAATGTCTATGCATTTACAAAGGATTTTTGAAATATAGTGAATAGGATGGCATTGATCCCCAATCAATTATTATTATTGTTATAATTGCCAATGCTGTCCTGCTTGGGGAACAGCAATACCTCATTTCTTCCTCTATCATGGGTATGATTACAGTGGTGGCATTTCAAATATGTGGCCTTTCAAATATGTAGCGCAAGGCTATCGTTATATGTGCTTTTCTTAACAAACCTGGGTTACCAAATACGCATATTTACTATTGCCTTACAATGATAAGTTAGAATAAAAAGGAAATAAGATGAATTTATTAAGAAATAACGTGACTTGCCATTTATTATTTGTATTTTAAAACGCAATATGCTTTACATGTCGTGGGGCATCTCGAAATTCTTAGTCATTCCTCAGTATGTCATTTTATCATTTCAAACATGGACGTTTGGGGGGTTTGTATGTTTTGAGAGGCATCTTAAAACAAAAGACTGGTCTTTACCTTTGTTTTTACGGATTATAAAGGACTTCACTGGTGGTGAGCAGCTGCAGGAGCAGAGCTCTGCCGAAGCTTCCAAATCTCCCAAGTGTGATTCGTTCCCTCTCTGCCCGCTGCCTACTGACTGTGCCTCTGTGGGCGCACTCAACGCCCCAGCTCGAAACGTGCCTGCTTTCTGCTCCCCACTGTGGCTCTGGGCCGAGTCCTTAGCAGGGGTCTACGAGTAAAAGCATGTCCTTTGTCGATACCGCATTTTTGGGTGACTGTGGTATCAAAGCAGAAGGGAAAAGCACCTCTGTCCTTGTTTCTCTGAAGAATAACACATATGATATTACCGATGATGCATTGTGTTATGAATCTCCATGCAGTGATACAGTACGTTCAGTACATTTGATTGTGTTTAATCCTCTAAACATTCCTTTGAAATATTCCCGTTTCAGAAAGATGAAATCGAGGCTCAGAGGTGGCAAGTGACTTGTCTGAGTTCATTTAGCTGTGAATGACACCACACGACCTTAAACTCGGGATTTTTGCCTCCTTCCTCTATGTCCCAGCTGCCTCAACCTGTTGTTAATTTATGTGAAGCCTGGATTTACTTTGGTCGTGATTCTTCATAATATTAAATGCACATTCTTTGGTTTTGCTCAATGTTATTTTATGGTTAGCACAACAAACAAACAAACAAACAAAACCCCTAAATCCTGTCTGGCTGGAACTGCAACCTTTCATCTTTGTAAAGACAATAGGCAGGATTGAGGCCCTCATAATAAAGTGCTAGCCAGCCAGGAAGGAAGCTGGGGAAGTCTTCCTCCCAGGAGGTAATTGATTCCTAACACCCTAGGTAGCACTGAGTTTGAAGGCTCCATGAAAAGGTGTCTGCTGTTTTCTTCTGCTTCCAGGGGGATGTGCACAGAGCCTTTATTCTCCCCAGTCCCTTAGAGTTAGCCAGTGAGGGCCTCTGTGTCCACTGGGCCAGACCTGAGCATATGTAAATGAACTGAAGGCAGAGAAAAACATGTTATTATCTATGTGCCCCCAAATGTAATAACCTTAAAAATGTAAGAACAACAACAAACTAATTCCAAAGGAGGACAATAATTTTAAAACATGAAGTTTAGGGACACCTGGGTGGCTTAGTCAGTCAAGCCTCCAACTTTGGCTCGGGTCATGACCTTGTGGTCCCTGAGTTCCAGCCCCTTGTCGGGCTCTGTGCTGACAGCTCAGAGCCTGGAGCCTGCTTTGGATTCTGTGACTCCCTCTCTCTCTGCCCCTCCCCTGCTCATGCTCTGTCTGTCTGTCTGTCTCTCTCTCAAAAATAAACATTAACAAATAAAATAAAAAGTAAAATAAATCTTAAAAAAATAAAACACGAAGTTTAGAAAACCAAATTTATCAGGCTAAGGGGCCAGGGGAAAGAAGGTGTAAGAAGTAGGAAGTCTGGGATGACCTCGGTTTTGCTTCTGACTCTGTGCCCTTAGGCAAGACATCAAACACCCATGTCTAAGGAGGGGTATGGGCCTTCATGGCCACTCAGGTGCTGGGGCCTTCCTCGTGAGGGAAGACTAGTAACCAGAACCTTAATCAGATCTTTCTCACTATTGCAGTAAAATAGCTGATGCTAAAAATTAGACCCCATGGCACTAGAGAAGCAGGGAAATGAATTCAAATTCAAAAGAAAAGGTGTGAGATCTAAGTTTAGGGTTAGGTATTTCATTGAGCTGAGCACAGAACCTGACATATAGCAGGCATTTAATAAGTGAATGGATGACAGGTGGATGGACGGATGGAAGGTCAGTCCTTCCCTCGCGGTGATGGACCTGGGGACAGAGAAACCTGTAGTCGAGTCCTGATCCACATCAACACAGTGAAGGAGGCAAAAGTATAGGCCTTAATTTCTTCCTGTGTAAAATAAAACCGAGATGGCACTTCACAAGGTAATGAGGATTAAGTGAGAAAATGCTTAGTTCAGGTCCTAGTACGTAGGAAGCACACAATTTTGTGATCAGATCCTCTAAGGACTTCTCTGAGGAACAAAAAGGCTCCAGGGGCAAGAAATGTGCAGGTCGGAAATCTGTTAGCCTTCCAGGCTTCTGCTGGACTCTGTACCTTGTCTCTGAGAGTGGGACCTCTTTCTCCTGGGACCCACGATGAGATCAAGGACTCTAAGATGAGGCCCAGAAGTTAAGTGGGCTCTGTGAGCCCCAATTTCAGCCTCCTTTGCACAGAAAACCAGCAGAGTCTTGGTCTGTGCAGCTGGGAGAAATGGACCCAGGCCTGAACACTGTGGGTGGGGCTGCTGTCAATGTCCTTTCTGCAGGAGGATGGGGAAGCAGTGTCTGAGGTGAGGCTCAGTTGACCTTCCAGTGAAGTCTATGTGTTGACCAGGAAAGCCTCAGCTCTTTCAGAATTCCTAGGCCAGACCTAGCAACACATTTGCGTGCATTTAAGATATCTCATGGAGACTTGTTGAATGTAGCTGACTTTCATAAAATCTGGAAAACAAGAGGTCTTTCCAGCAACCCATGGGGATGTTCCTCGTTCTAAATGAACAGCTTCTGGTTTAGGAAGGAGAACTTTCTAATGTTAGATTTCTCTCGGGCCTTTCCTTCTAACAGCAGTTTTCCCCCCATAGTTCAGCTAAAATTGATGCAGGCATAAGAGTATTAGTGGGAGTGTACCTATCAGCATACAACCATATATTTATTGGTTATGTGCCTCTAGGAAGCAATCAAAAACTGACTACTCAGCCACAAAAATATATACAACTCAGAGAAGGGTGAGGGTTGCCTTTTGTAAGGTGAGGTCACCATAGGGAGGTCACATCCATTGGGCCAACAAGAGCTCATTTTAGGACGCTGTGTTTTTTCGGTTGAGAAGCAGCCTAATCTTCCCTAACCATTCCCAGTTTAAGAGGTCTGAGAAGACTTCAGAAGTAAGACAAAGGAAAATGTTCTACAGTCTCCTCGGGGTTACCCAAGGCCGAATTCCTGCAGGCGGGGCAGGGGAAACGCAAATCAGCGTGGCACTCTCTCTCACAAAACCTCCAGAGGGTATGAAGCCATTGAAGGTCTAGGGGTGATTTCTCCTTAATACATTTTTGCTCTTAAAGAATATTCTGTGGAGCCGTCAAACAGTTTTCCATACTTCTGTCTCTGCAGATTCCCCAGGTGGAGACGGTCGTAGGCCTTAATAAGCCATATTAGTGACCACCAGAGACGGAAATCGCTAATTACGAAGTCCCCTTTGATCTCCCCCAGCCGTTTGGTTCCCGACACTGGAGGTTCAGGCATCTATGCTTTCTTAGAACTGGATGCGACTAGCGACTTTAGAGTCCGACCTCGGGCCTGCAGTTTAACTTATGCGCCGAGGTCTGGATCAGATTTTTAAAAATTTCCAGACTGCCCAGATTTTAAAACCAGCCACAGAGCTGGTGTGCGGCTGGAAGCTAACAAACGCCCAAGTGTCTGATTAATTTCAGTAACTCAGTACCTCTGCGCTTTAAATTTTGGGGGTAGGGTGGGGAAATAAATTATTTAAAATTTCCAATTCACTGCCTTTCTCCCCTTCTCCATCTTCTGCTTTCAACTCGTTTGTGGGAAATGGAGTTTTCTCCTCTATACTGGGACTGTAATGTGATTCGGGATCATTTGTGAAATGAACAGAAGTCACCACCGGCAAACGGGACCACTGGGGCAGAACGCTGACGGCAGGCCGGAGGTGAGAGCAAAGGCTGGGCCTCCGAGGATAATTAGAAGCCAGCCTCCTCCCCGCCTGGTCTCCGTGGCCCCCCTTCATCTTCCAGGTAAGATGAATGGCCCTTCATCCATCATCCACAGCCCAGCCTCCTCCCCCAGGCAAGCAGAGAATCTGCTACCCTAAGAAACCTATTAGCCCCGAATTGGGCAGCTTTGTGGAGCCAACCGAGGCTCTCTATTGTGGCCTTTGTCTGAGGAATTTAAGCATTTACATGACGCATTAGCACGGAACTCCGCGCAGGGTCGGAACACCGCGTGCCAAACCCGGCGCGGACCGCGAGTTAGCAGCTCCCTCACCCGGCTGCTCCCGGGGACCACCCTCGCCGTTGCGCCTGGGTCACGCTGTAGGCGCTCTGGCAAGGAACGCCGTACCACATCCTTCCTTGCCCACCTCCGGGCGGCTGCGCTTTGAAAGAAATCGGCAACGTTCTGGTGGGTGAACCCGAGCTGGGTCCATCTGAGCCTGAAGCCAGAGAAATAAACTTGACTTTAATCCGGTTCTCCAGGCGGTCGTTGGGGGCTTCGCCGTTTTTCAGCTTACCGTTCGGAGCCGTGCGCTCAACGGTCACTGGTGCCTCCGAATGCAGAGGCTTCTTGGGTTCTATTCGCCAGTTTGCGGGACCTGGACGCCGACCCGCGCGCCAGCTGAGAGCAAAAAGGATTCGAGCAAAAAGCATTTAAAGGGGAGAACGATCCGCGGCGCGTGGGACTACGGCTCTAGGGAATTTAGGAAGGAATCCGCAAGCTTTGGAGGCACGCACTCTTCGCAGAGTAAATGCAAACATTTTAGTAAGGTAAGGTCTCTGGGTATCCAATCCTTTAGAGGGAGGTGGTTCGGATCAGAAATCTCGAGGGACGGGGCTTTTGCACCGAAAACGTTCCCGAAACGCCCAGAATGCACCCCAGTTCAGACAGGTGCAGGAACTTTTTGTGTGGCCACGCCTCGTTCACTACTTCAAACGGCTGCCGAGCGGACGGAAGTGCTTAGGTCGCGAGCGCCAGAGGGAACCTGCGTCTGGAAGGGGCTCTCGAGAAAGAACCCCGGACCTGGGGGGCCCCAGACGCGTTCCAAACACCCCGCAGTCCCGCGCGCCCCTCGCCGCGAGCGGCGCTTGTAGCCGGTGCCCAATCAGCGCTCTTGCCGGGTCTGTGACGGCGTTCATCCCCGCCCCCCTGCCTGGAATAAAAGGCCTCGGAGAAGGCTCCAGGCTAGAGCTCCGCGATCTGCCCTGTGCCCCGGTGCGGCCCCCAGGTGCGTTTGGTAGCTTGTTGCTCACAGCGCCCGTCCCACTGACCCCGCGGTCAGCCGCCGTTGGGTCCTCATTCTCCTCAGTCCCCAGTGCGAGGCGGCCGAGCCAATTTCCAGGCTTTCTCCCCTTTCCTTTTTGCTCCCCCTTCCTCCACGGCAGCTGCAGTCCCCCGCGGCACTGGGCCGCTGGCCTGCAGGTGAGCAGCAGCGCCCCTGTCCGGCGAGCTCGCCTAGCCCTGCCGGTGCCGGAGCGGCGGCGGTCGCCCCTGCCTCGGCCCACCCCACCCCCAGCACTCCCTTTTCCCGGCAGGATGAAGAACCCAATGCTGGAGGCACTGTCCCTATTGCTGGAGAAGCTGCTCCTCATCTCCAACTTCAAGCTCTTCAGTTCCGGCGCCCAGAGCGAAAACAAGGCGAGGAACAGTTTTTATGAGATCAGCCGTTTCCTGCGCGGCGACGTGCTGGAGGTGCCGCGGACCCACCTGACCCACTACGGCATCTACCTGGGCGACAACCGTGTCGCCCACATGATGCCCGACATCCTCTTGGCCCTGACCGACGACAAGCGGCTCACCCAGAAGGTGGTCTCCAACAAGCGTCTCATCCTGGGCGTCATCGGCAGGGTGGCCAGCGTCCGCGTGGACACAGTGGAGGACTTCGCCTACGGAGCCGACATCCTGGTCAATCACCTGGACAAGTCCCTCAGGAGGAAGGCGCTGCTCAACGAAGAGGTGGCGCAGAGAGCGGAGAAGCTGCTGGGCTTGACTTCCTACAGCCTCCTGTGGAACAACTGTGAGCACTTCGTGACCTACTGCAGATTCGGCACCCCGATCAGCCCCCAGGCTGACAAGGTACACGTGTGACTTGCCTGTGGGCTCAGTGGGGACGCCCTTTCCTATCCCTGACTTTTTTCCATACCCTGGGATCAGGGATTGAGTTCTAGAATGAGTAACGACTTCTTCGGTGTCCCTACGGGAGACCAAGTAAATAAATAGAGCTGTCGCTTGCAAGATAACCTCGAAACGCGCGGTTAAAAAGTGTGGCAATGCGGTACCGCTGCCAGCGATTCCAAGAGATCTACCCAGTTACTGCTGCAGAGGTCGCCAGGGTGTCCACCCAGCTAGTCGAAATGATAGAAGAACAGGTGGGGGTGGGGGTCAACAGAAAATCTGTCGCCGTGTGCTTACAGATTTCCCCAAGAATTGCAATAGGAAAAAAGGCGTTCAGAGTTTGTAATTAAGCTGTAACCCTGTGTGCAAATTGTTGTGCCTTTAAAATTAAGCAAGCTATGCAGGTTTTTCCGTCTGTAAAATGCAGAGAGTGAATTCGCTTTGCTTAATATAAACTATCAAAATTCCCAGTAAGAAGACGTCCGTGGTAGATCCCTTACTCCTGCGTCTGGCTTCACAGAAGTCATTTCCTTGGTATTCTGAATTCTTTCCTTGAAGGCTTTAATCCCCTTGTGGACTTCCTCATTGTTAAGCATCCTTTAAGGATTAGTTCCGAAGGTGGGTTAGATTGTTTATGGGTTCCCCAGAGAGCAAAACAATTGGTTTTCTAGAAGATTCATTAAACGTTGTAATTTTTATGGGTGCTTTTAAAAAAACAGTATTAGCATTCAAGATGATTGAATCCGTCACAGAGCCAAAGGAGGGAAAATGGATTTTTTTCTTTCGTTTGGAAACCTTAACTTAAAGGTAGTTAACATTTTAAACTTGCAACTTCATTCGCAATTAGAAGCTTTCTCAGCCTTCACTGTAGTTGTTAAAGAGGCTATAGTTAATGTTCGCTCTTAATGGAAACCTGGGCTATCATGTAATGAGCTTCATATTTTAGTCTTCATGTCTAGATATTTTTCAGACCAAGAGAATGAGTCCATGCAACCACTTTTGTTCTGCTCCACATCTTGATTAATTTTTTGACCTATATGGGAAAAACCTTTCTCTCCTCTGTGGCAGAGCATCATGCTTTTTATACACCGGAATATGAAACCCTAGTAGATTATTTATTGAACCGCAAAAGACTCAATCTAAGAATTGTTTTCTAAGTTAAATAAAAATGTAGTTAGAGCACTGTGCAATGATTTAAGAAACACAACTCCAGTCCAGGCCTGGTTGGAAATGAACTCCACGACATTTACAAACACTGGCTCCAAAAGTGTACAAAAGGAAACGCGTCAGATTTACTTAGGAACCAAGCAAGTTATTTCTCTAAAGGAAAACAGTATTTCTATCCAGTAATTAGGAGTTACCCTTTCATGGAACACATAGGGCACTGTATTGCACACTTCTACAAAAAAAAACCAGTACAAGTGTTTTTTTTAAGGTAGCAAAATATTTAATCTGCATAAATAACTAGTTGGAGTAGTTTTTCATCTTTGGAAACTTTGTAAGGTTTTACAGAAGTGGAGAAGTGTTTTAATTGCCGTTGCCGCATAGCACCTCTTGTGAAACTGAGTTTTTGTCTTCACTTTGAATGGTGTAACAAACAATTTGGCCAGAGTAGATTTCCCGGGAAATAAAATTCCCATCCCAAATTTTCCAATTCTAAGAACCGGTTTTTGGACATGTCTTGCTTGAGAGAAGAAGATCATTCATACTGAAGGAGGACTAATTTCTACTTTTCAGAATGTAAGGAATTACTTGGTCTGGGGTCTGCTTGTTGAGTTCTTTAATTACATACACTAGTATAAGCCTAACACTGACAGTTACAAGTTGTCTCTTAACTTTGAGTTTATAAACACTCTGAATAGCACTTTCCCTCATGAAAAGCCCTGAAACTAATTTGAAAATAAATTGGAAGAAAATAATTTACTTTTTTGTAGTGAAGTTCTTTTTAACAAGTTTAGAAATCTAAAACTAAAGAGAGTTTTATATTACTGTTAACAATTTCAGTGTTTTGTAAACTATAAAGCCCTTTAATTACTATTACTATGCCTTACGCTTTTTCAACTCTTTTTTTTTATGTTGCTGGTACTGCTTTTCATTGCCAAAAAATGAATGCAAATACTCCTTTTAATTTCTGGGGACTCAGTGCTCAAAAAGTGCCCCTACAAGTTTCTTAACACCTTCTAGGAATGCAGGACATTCCCTCCTGTTGAGCACCACCAGAGATGCCTCCTAGGCTCATGGCCAAGTGAACAAGACCAGGACATTAGAAATATGATGCTCCTTGAGAAAATCTGCTTTTGCGGGAAGGAGTCACAATGATTCTCTGTTTTTCGTAATTAAAAATTATTAGGGAAAAGATAAAAAGAAGCTTAACTGTATGAAGACAGCTTACTCTTTTACCCAAATGCATATTCTCCCATTATCTGTCAAGCCCTTTTTCTCATTGTCCCGAAAACTTCATTTAGTTTGATCCTCACTTTATGATTGTGTATTTGGGACTCGATGTTTTGTTCCGTAAAAGGAGACAAATCATCCGTTTGACACGTAAGGAAAACAACATCGGGATAACTGACAGGAAGTTTTGTATTTGTCTAGCAATTGTATAAAAGTATGGATAGAGACAACCTTATGGTCAAGATAGCATGTTAAAATATGTTGGGTTTGTATACTCTGTCCACTAAGAATTTAGAAACCTAGGGGGTGCCTGGGTGGCTCAGTGGGTTACACGTCCAACTTCAGCTCAGGTCATGATATCACGGTTCATGGGTTCGAGCCCCGCCTCGGGCTCTGTGCTGACAGCTCAGAGCCCGGAGCCTGCTTCAGATTCTGTGTCTCCCTCTCTGTTTGCCCCTCTCCCACTCATGCTCTGTCTCTCTCTCCTTCAAAAATAAAGAAACATTAAAAAATAAAAATAAAAAGAGAATTTAGAAACCTAGCTTTAAAATGAAAAGACATTGGGGTGCCTGGGTGGCTCAGTTGGTTGAGCATGTTGAGCCTCTGACTCTTGATTTCGGTTCAGGTCATGATCACAGGGTCGCGGGACCAGGTCCCAGGTTTGGCTGCGCGGTGCTCATAGACTCTGCTTAAGATTAGCTCTCTCTCTCTGCCTCCCACCCCCTTCTCTCTCTCTCTTACAAAAAAAAAAAAAAAAAGAATTTAGAATTGCTAAATCTATCCAGGACTGTATAGTAGGAGACCCTCAAAGCATATACAATGTCATGCCTAGAAAAGGAGCTTAAGATTAGTATGAGTAGCAAAAGTCATGTGTAAAAGTTGAACAATTCATTGCTAAATTTTGCCCTGACAGGGATGAGGTAGAGAGAATTGTCAACACATGTAGCAGTAATAATTATTACTGTTGTAAGGCCTTACATTTATGCAGCATGTAGAAGAATACAGAGTACTTTTGCATGAAAGACCTCATCTGAGCCTCACAACAACCTCAGTATTCCCATGGAGGAGAAGAGGGTAGTCTGGACAAGTTCAATGATTGACATGGGATTTACTCGAGCTAATAAGAGGTGAGCCAGGACTGAAGCATAAGCCATCACTTCTGAATAAAATTAGTTTTTGTATTTATATATGAGAAGAATGCCTTCCTCAGGGCTATGGATCATATTTATCTTTATCTCCAGCAGCCAATTTTATGTCCCATAATTGACTGGATTTAATTTATTCAGGTAATGGGACATGACAAAAAAATTAGACTTTCTATATCTTTAGATTCTGAGACATATAAAGAAAGTTATCATTGGTATCATCAAATTTTCAAATGAGTTGTAGGAACTGAATTCACCAATAATAGGCTAAATTCTGTTATTCAAGGTTAGAGATTCTTTTGCCTATATAATTTTAGAATATGTTATTGTTATTGACAAGCAGTATGAAGTTTTCACCTTTAATCCCGAATAACTTTTATGTGGTTACACTCTCTGTAGTTTTCTATAAAAATGCTGTATTTACAAAGGCAAGTGCCATTATGAGCTCAGTTGCCTGAAGCATCATTTCAGCTACTATGGGATGTGAAATCAAGAAACTGAACTATTGGGGCGCCTGGGTGGCACAGTCGGTTAAGCGTCCGACTTCAGCCAGGTCACGATCTCGCGGTCCGTGAGTTCGAGCCCCGCGTCAGGCTCTGGGCTGATGGCTCAGAGGCTCAGAGCCTGGAGCCTGTTTCCGATTCTGTGTCTCCCTCTCTCTCTGCCCCTCCCCCGTTCATGCTCTGTCTCTCTCTGTCCCAAAAATAAATAAACGTTGAAAAAAAAAATTTAAAAAAAAAAAAGAAACTGAACTATTTACATCTTAAATTCTTTCTGAAGTCATAATAGAAATTCTAGTTCTTTTGTGGGACAGAAAATATTTGAGAAAATGTTGCTTTACTGCGCTTCTTCTTAGATTTAACTGCCTTTTCTAATATTGTTCAATTTTATTTTTCAGTTCTGTGAGAATGTGAAGATAATTATTCGTGATCAGAGAAGTGTTCTTGCTTCAGCAATCTTGGGATTGGCGTCTATAGTCTGTCTGGGCTTGGCATCATATACTACCCTTCCTGCAATTTTTATTCCGTTCTTCTTATGGATGGCTGGCTGACTTCACATCCCCGTGTCAGTGTGTGTATTCTGTGTGTAAATATGTTTATATTTATAGAGCACAAATCAGTATAAGCATCTTCAAGAAAAATGTGACCGGTAACACTGTGTTCTGGATAAAAATGTGATTAAGAATCACGCAGAGTGCTTACTGTGTAAGCCCAAGAACAAAGGCTTTCTCAATCTTCTCAGGCAGTTGCATTTCAAAGCACTGTGCAAATCTTGGAAACATGGCAACTTGTAATAGAGTTCAACATTACAAGAGAACCAGCCCGTAAGGTGATGGCCACAGGAGATTATTTGCGTGTTTGTTGTTTGTTTTTTTCCTCTTGTAATCCTTGCTCTTCTCTTGTTAGACCTGAATTTGAAGACTATAAGACTCCTTGATTGAAATCACTAACTTTATTATAAATGTATTCTTTTTCATTGAAAAACTTATATTAAACTAAAAGAATTTCCCTCATTCAGTTGAAAACATGTTTGATGATTGGCAAAAAAAAAAAATCATAGTCTTTTTTTTAATGTATTATATGCAATTCCCAATAAGTCAAGAATATTTTCATTACTTGAAACCATGTTGGCAAAGTTAGAGTTTAATGATAAAGTAACGACTGGAACTGTAGAAATTTGTGTTTTCCTGCAGAAAACGCTCCTATAGCATCAGTTGAACAATTCGATTTGACTTTACTCACTAGGAAGCCTGGCATTCAATTTTTTCTTTTCCTTTTATGTGTCACTGGGGTTACTTTAAACCACTCTGAGAAGTAAATGGATATAGGATTGAAATAATTTGGGTATTTGGAGTGTGTATGTGTCAATCAAACATGCAGATGTCCACATACACATAGATGGATGAGAGACCAATTTTGTTCTTGATTGCTTTATTATCCACCAGTGTGGTTACCATAGAGCATCTGCAGAAGTGAGTGTAAAAGTAACTTTAGTCTGTTTTCTCATGTCTGTGGTATGATTTGCATATATGTCATTGGACGGTTTACCTTTTTAAGCACTTACTAATGTACTGTATAATTTTTAAAAGCCGTCAGATTTGTCTGCTAACAGGTTTCTTCATTTCATTGCAAAGTACAGTTTATATCCTTAAAAGAAGGATACCACAAAGAAATAACTATTAGAAGTGGTTTTTGAGTGTCTTAGTAACGCCAGGCATGTAAAATTGGTTACACTGAGGCTGTTTTAATATCAGAGTTGAGATGTAGTCCTGTTAAAGCAAGCGTTCAAGTAGTTTTGCAGAATTACCAAATTGTAAAAACTAAGCCACAAGCTAGACTTGCATTTCAAATATTAAAATTTCTTGATAAACTATCAAGAATCACAAAATAATGAGTCACATGGTGAGCGTTAGGGGGAGAGTGGGGTCAGTCACTCAGTGATCCAATCAGAACAAATTTAATAGCAGATTTTACATTCTGTTGGAATTTAACATTCAGTTGGAGTTCAATAATAATTATAGTTTAATTTAAATGTTTTAAATAGTTAAAACATGAAATGGTAACACTACAGAATAAAGTTTCTCTGGGCATATTCCAACCACTTAAAATTATTTTAAGTATGTATACACTGTGAGAACTCTATTGTATTAGTGGTTTTTCACTTCCTGTTATTACCCTCGGAGCAAGTGTTTAAATAAATTGATCTTTTAAAAACACGATGTCCTTCTAAATAAATGCCTTTTTTTTTTTTTTTGTGGATTTCAGTATTTTGGGTAGTGAAAACCACTGTCTGATGTTAAATCTGTGTTCAAAGATAATGATCCCTTATTAAATGCTAAGGGAAGTACTTAAGGTTGGAATTAACATAATTAGTCTTACTTCATATCCTTAAAGTGAGATCCAATTCCTCATTCATTTGAGTGTTCATTACATGCCAGGCACTGACCTGTTATAATTTCATGGTCTAGAATTAATATTATTTTTAAGCTACCTATATTAGAGTGTATACAGTGCTACGGTAATACAGAAGAAGGAAAAACAAAGTCTTCCTGAAGGTCAGAGAAATCTGAAGTAGGCAAAGCTAACATTAGGCTGAGAAACAGCAAGAGGTGATTTTATCACACTGATGTATTTTACTACTTACTGGAAGAGCGTACTGGAAGGAGGTTTTATTTATCTAATATTCCACAACACTAGAATTTGTTGAGTTTAGGACAAAGGGAAATTTCGTTTTGTTGTGCTCCGTTTGATGAGCTGCGTCTGGAGGCAAAAGAAACATAATATCCTTGATTCTGGCTGTGGAACAAACTGAGCCCTTCCTGTGTCTCTGCTGAATGTCTCTGGGCTTCATTAGTTAAGACTCACGCTTACGATTCTGCAAGTCCTTGCACTTATAAATTTCGCTTCTAACTTGTGGAATGATACATAGTGTCTGATACAGCTTTTTGTTGCTTCTTTTGTCGCCATATTGTCACCATATTGTCACCATATGGTTGCCATATGTAGATGAAGGCCAAAGAACTAGCTTGGGCTAAGATGAAATAATGCAAGTGTCGAGTACTATGCAGGTATTAGGGATGAAGAGAAGAATGAGATGTGGACCTCAAAGTTTATTGCCTCCTTGACATAGAAGCATTAAGACTATGCTAGAGCTGATTTAAGGCACAGAAAAAGACATGGTTTTACCTGATGAAGCCGAAACTATAGGGACTGTGTCCTGAGACTTGGAAAAATGGGATGTGTTCCAGGGGGACAGATCTGGGCAGGATATTGTACACATTCTGAACAGTATGGGCAAATGCAGTAACACTGTTCACAACACGCCTAGCACATAAGTGTGAGGTACATGACTGTTGGTTGACTGAAGCATGAAACTGTATGGGGCATTCAGGCAGACGCAAGTGGTTCAGAGGCTAGAGTGGAGCAACGGTGCTGAGGGGAGGTATTGGAAAACGAGAGCAATGATCAGGTGGTTCAAGTCCTGTGTAGACCAAGAAGGTTGGACTTTATGAACAGGCAATGGAGGTTTGCGTTCAGAGAGGTAACTCCAAAAAGTATCAAGCAAGGATGGGGCATGGGGCAAGACAGGACAAGGGGCTCTATTAGGAGACTAGTTATGGTCCTTAATCTCTCAAACTGTAATTGTGAGGGTGGAGAACAAACATGTTAAGGAAGTGTCAACAGACTAGCCAAATTCTTATATTCGACTCATGAGTAACTATGGGTACAGTGTCAGGGAGGAGTCATAAATCCTTTCCTGCCAGAAAATCGGTTCCTGAAATATAACAATGTGGTGACTGTATGTATATTGGATATTCCAGATCTTTGGTCTGCTAGTTCTATTTCTTGGCAAGGACAAGCAAATAAGTACAGATTTGTAGTTTAATTTTTTTTTCAGAATAGAGATATATTTATTTTTCCATTTTCTATTTCATACTATTACTGTCAAAAAAAAAAAAAGTTTTTTCAAGGGGCACCTGGGTGGCTCAGTTGGTTAAGCGTCCAACTCTTGGTTTCGGCTCAGGTCATGATCCCAGAGTTGTGGGGTCAAGCCCTAAGTTGGGCTCCATGCTAAGCATGGAGACTGCTTGGGGTTCTCTCTCTCCTGCTCTCTCTGCCTCTCTTTCTCTCTCTCAAAATTAATAAAGAATCATTAAAAAAAATGTCTTCTGGTAATGTCACAGGTGTGTCAATGACAAAATCTTTTTATAGCTGAGAAGCATATAAGAAATGATGATTGCTAATATTGTGTTTTGTATGTTCTGTTTAGAGAATTTTATCTAACCTAGATCTATTAGTTCAATTAGTTTTATATTTGGTACATATGTGTATTAAATAAAATCAATTTGACATACATCCTGTCCTCTCTTGTCTTTGAATTTGATATCCATAAATATTTTTCTAAGCTTGGTAGCCTGATAAATTTTGTCTCTCAAAGCTTCCTTTACTGAGCAAAGCGAGCTTTACATATTTGAAATTAAAACTGTGTGAATCTGCCTTCAGACTGATATGATCTATGTTATCTGCATCTTGAAGCCTACCTTGATTATGTAGAAAAGGTTCTGCATCATATTAAATAACAATTCTCCATTCCACAAAACCAAGAAGCAACAAAACAGAGCTATAAGCATGAACTCAGTCAGCCGATGTTTAATACTACCAAGGTGGCCTGCCATTTTACTCTGGCTATGGGTTGAATGCGGATGAAGTGTGAGTAGGAGCGAATCCCAGGGCCAATCCTGAGATGTATTCACAGCTTTGCAAAGAACCACAGAGGTTACTGGGCCAAAGCCTTAAACAACCCAGCACATTTCAGACATGGAAAATCAGGCACAGAGGTTCAGATACTTTGCGATTACACAAATAATCAGAGACAGATCTACAATTTGACTCCGGCTCTCTTTCTTCCATATGACGTTGGCTTCCTAAGGTCTCCCATAAATCGGACAATCTTTCCACCAATGAGTGTATTAATTTCTTGCAGACCTTTTGTGTATTCCAAGCAGGGCCACAAAAGAATGAACTAGTTAGAATTTTAGTCCTGCAGTCGCTCAGTCTCATGAGAAAGAATGGCAAGTAAATAGATTTCAAAACAATGATAAGCTTGTAAAAGTGTCAGAAGGGCAGAGACAAAACCCGTAGCTGCCTGCTGGGGGCCAGTAAAGAAGAGAGATGGGAAAGAAGTTTTCAGTAATACCTTAACTGAGTTGTAAAGTGTACAAACATTTGAAGCGGAAGAGACTTCCCTTTTCCATGCCATTACAGGCGCCAGGAGCAGTAAATACACAGGCAACAGGGTCGTGAGAACCCACATCACAGTTGGGATTACTGCCAGTCACTAAGAACAATGACTTGTGTTTATGTTGTTGCTTTAAGAGAAAGGCGCCATACTACTCCACCATTTCTTTGAGGAAGACAGCTCTTGACCCAGGTGATGTTAGAGACAAGAGGCAAGATCATGGAGGACTTTATAAAAGTCTGAAGTGGAAAGGAAGTGTTTCCTAAACTTTCCAAGGACCTCAGGTGAGACTTGTGAGCATGCCATTTTGTGAAACGTGACGAATAGGGGTGGCATTAGCTCGTTTGGAAAAGAAACATGAGTTTTATGGGTGGAGGTTTATTGAAGGGCACATGGAGAAGTGGGAACTACACGAATCGCATCTCCCCATACAGCTCCCAACTTCTCCCATGTCCCAACAACAACCCTAGCGCCATCCTCCTCTCGAGTCTAGATCCTGCCCTGGACATTTCATTCTCCTGAGCTTAAAACTGTTACCCATGTTGCTACCTGGCTACTGTTCCTAACCTTCAGTGTATCATTGCCTCTGCTGCCTCCTGGTTTTCCTTACACCTTTATTTTGTGTTTCTTCTACTTCTTCTCCACTCTGCTGGGACGCTGTCTCTCATTTACAATTTCCAAAGGATCTGGAGCACCTGGGTGGCTCAGTTGGTTGAACGTCTGACTTTGGCTCAGATCATGATCTCACAGTTCATGAGTTTGAGCCCTGCATCAGGCCTGCTGCTATCAGCATGAGCCTGCTTCAGATCCTCTGTCTTTCTCTCGCTCTGTACCTTTCCCCTCAGGCACTCTCTCTCAAAAGTAAACATTAAAAAAAATAAAATTTCCAAAGTATCAAATTAAACTGACCAGTCATGAAGCAGTATTGGTGGTCATGAACGAAGTTCTCTAGCAAGAAGACCTCATGGCCATTGGTCCTCATATCCTGTAGGTCTGGTACTTTCAGATCAGGTGACATCCTTGGGCCAATCATTTGTTGCCAAGTTGTACAACAACGTGGCCCAAGGTATGGTGATCTATTCTAAAGGAGCTACTTGTAACTGATTTTCCTTTGAAGATAGCTATCTGTTTTATTTTAAAGGAGAGGGAAACATCTCATTATCATCTCAGCTCATTCTGCAACAATGTAGAGAATGGATTAGGTGAGGAGATGTAACTTAAAGGACATAAATTCTATCACCGAAATGTAGGAGAAAAATGATGAAGGCTAGCACTAATTCAATGGCAATGAGGATGGACAAGAGAGAATGGATTGATTTGAGGGGTGAGAAGGAGGGGGTTTCATATAGGTCCAACGTAGAAAACAGAAACCATTCTGAGTATTGTCTGGCAGGATGTGTATGTGTATGTGTATGTGTGTAATGCCCTGGTTTCTCCTTTTCCTCTCTCCCTCCAATCTCCCATGAGCATCTCACATTGGCCAACTAAGCCAGAAACCAACTGGCAGAAGAGCCTGCCAGGAAAGGCAAGAAATGCATCTGAAGCATAACAGGCTAAAACTGGGCACGGGGATAAGTGTAACTGATTGTATGTGACATACTGGCTAATTTGGAGGAATTGGTCTTGGGAAAAGCAAGACAAGCTTGATTTGGAATATATAAGTTTGAGTAGCCTTGGGTCTCATAGGTGGCAATACAGACAATTGGAAATTGGAGTCTCATGCTCTAGACAGAGCTCAGGGATGGGGATATATTTAGGAGTCGTGACAGTGGTGGTTGAAGCCAAGGATATGAATTAGACCATCCTGAGGGAGTCTATAAAGAATTTTAAAAAGTGGAAGGATTTTTGGGAATGCAAGCTGGTGCAGCCACTCTGGAAAATAGTATGGAGGGAGGTTCCTCAAAAAACTAAAAATAGAACTACCCTACAACCCAGCAATTGCACTAGTAGGCATTTATCCACGAGATACAGGTGTGCTGTTTCGAAGGGACACATGCACCTCCATGTTTATAGCAGCACTATCAACAATAGCCAAAGTATGGAAAGAGCCCAAATGTCCATCGATGGATGAATGGATAAAGAAGATGTGGTATATATATACAATGGAGTATTACTCGGCAATCAAAAAGAATGAACTCTTGCCATTTGCAACTACATGGATGGAATTGGAGGGTATTTTGCTAAGTGAAATTAGTCAGTCAGAGAAAGACAAAAATCATATGACTTCATTCATATGAGGACTTTAAGAGACAAAACAGATGAACAGAAGGGAAGGGAAACAAAAATAATATAAAAACAGGGAGGGGGACAAAACATAAGGGACTCATAAATATGGAGAACAAACTGAGGGTTACTGGAGGGGTTGTGGGAGGGGGGATGGGCTAAATAGATAAGAGGCACTAAGGAATCGATCCCTGAAATCATTGTTGCACTATATGCTAACTAATTTGGATGTAAATTTTAAAAAATAAAAAATAAAATTAAAAAAAAAGTGGAAGGATTGTAAGACTCAGCTCACACACACACACAAAAAAAAAAAAAAAAAAAAAAAAAAAAATGGAGGGAAGAAGAAAGATCAGGAAGAGCTCCTGAAAAGGACCGAGGAATAAGGCGCACAGGTTGGAGCAAACCAAAGAGACACTGGGTGAAGAGGCCAGGAAGGAGTGAATTGTAGAAGCTAAGAGTCTGAGTAGCATCGAGATATAGAAGAGAGCACGGGCCTCAATGCTGTTCCCAGCAGATTTGACAAAAAAGGAGACTGAGTGGCCTTGATGAATAAGCATCCCACTAATGCCAGGTACGGGGGTTGTTAGGAGGTTAGGGGAAAAGGCAGATTGTGGGTTGAAATGTAAGTGGAAAATGAGTGCGGGCTTACTTTTGTAGTGGTTTGGTGGGAAAAGGAAGGAAACCAATAAAGCCCGAAGACTCAGAAAGCAGTATAATATATGACATCTCTGCTTTCCCTTGAGTATTCTTTGGAAGGGAACATACTGTGAATACACTCTGAAAGGCTTTATGCCTCGTTTAAAAAGCATAAGTTAAGTTTTCATAATTGTTTCCTAAGGGACAAGCGCTGTTTTTGTGATAATATCAGAACAGTGCTTTTCTTTCAGAGCAGTGATTATCATCAGAGGGTTAAGTCAAATCAGTGAACACTCCCATTTCTATTGTCTTCTTTGAAAATAACCCATATTCAGATGGAAATTCTGATAGGGTCAGGAGAAGGGGGAAGGCGTAGAAACAAAAACCACACTGCATGGGACTCTAGAGCCTTGGGCTCTCATTCAATCTGTTGAGGGGAGTCCATCACCACTTCTTCCCTTTCACAGAATGATGGAGACATCAACACACAGTGCAAGACTCAGATTCAAATGCTATTGGAATTTTGGGGGCCATCACAGCCTCATAAGTACTTCAGATTCTCTGCAATTAAAACAGTCATAAAAAATTACAATGGAAGGTTAAACAAAGCCAAGTGGCTAACATGTTCAACGGATGTCATGCAAAATAATGGCTTCTTATCTGTTAGTTCTGTGCTGACCTCAGTACTTGTAGAATTTTGAGATCATTTCATCTGCTACTTGGCTGAATCACCTATTCTTTGAAGAAGAATGTGCTAGTATTCCTAAGTAAGCCTTCTTGTTTATACTGAGTCAAACAATGAGCCGAAACTCCAAAATTTATCAGATAAACGGCTCTTGTCTGCTAGCCCTGGCTCAGCCTACAGCCATCTCCTAAGGATCTGCTCAACCAGAAGAACCAGGACTTAAGCTCCGTGTTGGTCCAGACATCTGACCTGACCGGGTGCCTCACTGCTGGGTGGAAACAGAAAAGGTAGCAATTGCTACATGCTTGAGCAACATCAAAATTTACTTCCTCTTCAGGACTCCCCTAAGCCAGGTCCCCACTCCACCACTGCACCCACATGTCTCTCCACTTCACTTCTGGCAAGTCACAGACAAATAACCCCTGGGGACTTTAACCATGGCCAATTCTTTTCATTTTCCTGGATAAGGAAGGACTTCAAGTGACCATAACATTTGTGACAATGCTCTTGAATGCTACGAAGGGATTTAAGGCAGAAGACAAGACAGAGGGAAAATCTAAACATAAAGAGAATGAAGGAAATGAATTTAGAGTGCCACAACAGTCTGAGGGACTAGCTCCTCAGGGGGGTGAGTAGCCCACTCCTTCCGTGCTTCTTTCTGTGCCTGCTCTGAGGACTGGTACCCCTCCTTCTGTAGCTCAGATTTCTCTGCTTTTGGTGCTCATTCTCCTGACCACTCTGAAAACAAGTGCTACGGATATCTTTTCTCAAAAGAGCTTTTGAGAAAATATGCTCTTGGCGTTTATTCTCTGCACACCTCAGCAATAGGTGGAAAAACCAACAAGAAGACTTTCTTTTTTCTTTCTTCTTCTTCTTCTTCTTCTTCTTCTTCTTCTTCTTCTTCTTTTTTTAATGTTTATTTATTTTTGAGAGACAGAGAGAGCATGAATGGGGGAGGAGCAGAGAGAGAGGGGACACAGAAACCAAAGCAGGTTCCAGGCTCTGAGCTGTCAGCACAGAGCCTGACGTGGGGCTCGAACCCACGAACTGTGAGATCACGACCTGAGCAGAAGTCGGACATTTACCCAACTGAGCCACCCAGGCTCCCCAGGAAGACTTTCTTTTAAAGCAGTGATTCTCTGAATATGGTCCTTTACTTGATTTTCCTGCCAGGCCTCAGACTGATCTCCCCAAAGTAGGTCCGTCCTTTGGTTTGTACTAGAAAGTGGGAATGGGTGGGATGGATGAACTTTAGTCTTCGTCTTCTTTTAAGGAGACAGAAATAAAAATTTAAGTCACTGTGTGAGAGGGCTACATGGCTTGAGTGGGCATGACCTGAAAAAGCTGTAATCAGGACTTCACATGAGCACTTGGAAGTTTACCCCCTTGCAGTACAATTAAGTCTAATTAAATAAGGGCGCTTGATGGCTCAGCCGGTTAAGCATCCAACTCTTGATTTCGGCTCAGGTCATCTCATGGTTCCTGAGATGAAGCCCCATGCCAGGCTCTGCACTGACAGTGAGGAGCCTGCTTGGGATTATCTGTCTCCTTCTATCATTGCCTCTCCCTTACTTGAGTGCTCTCTCTCTCTCAAAACAAAAAAAAGTATAATTGAATACAATTTGTAAATTTGCTGGTTTCCTTTTAATCTTTTATCTATCATCTTTATATTTCCTTTTTATCTTTTGTCTTTTATTATTTTATTTTATTTTATTTTATTTTACTTAGGCAAAGATGAGCCCATTTTCATTCTTGGAACTTCATCTCTATTTTTCCCTGTGAAAAAGGCAGCTAGGTGTTCATCTTTCCACCATGTCCAGACTCAGGTGCTACATACGGCTGTCAGCAACTTTGCCTGTTCGTCGGTACTTTTTCAGCTCAAGGTGAACTGATGCAACATGCAGAATGGACACTCACCAAGAGACCAGAACATGAAAGTTGTGGGTTTTTTTTTTTTTTAACTCCTGTGTTGTTTATTTAGTGCTGATTTCATAATGTGCAGGAAGCAGACAGCCCTGATATTTCAAAATATGTCACACTGAGTAGAACAGCTATATAAACACAGCTCAAACTTCGTTTGCTTCTAGAAAGTACCATCGAACTACCTCAAGTGAGAACAGATTAGAATACTTTTCACATCAAGGCATACATAGGAAATTATATTTTTAGCCACCTTGAGGCTGGGGAGGACCTGGCTTACCATTCTTGTCCAACAAGCCAGGCAGGCAGAAATAGTCCCTCTCTCAAACAGCTAATGCCACTGCACTGCCTCTCATGGTTGCCCATGTCACTGAGAATGTTGGTTCTGTCACAGCTTTTTTTTTTTCTTTTTAATCAATTTTCACTGCTTTCCTTTTGCTCTCAGAAAACCCAAGGCTGGAAGTCCCAACAAGGGGTTAAGCGACTGAGAACCTGGCTTAGGAGAGCATGAAAGTTTTAAGATTTATTTAAGTAGTATGCTGAAACTGTGGAACGTTAACCACTTCTGTGCCAAGCTGATTTATAGTCAACTGCCTCCAAGTGGCAGTTGACTTGTGGTTACAGTGACTAATAGTGAACGTCATTCACAACATGTGCTCCTAAGTCAGTATGTTAGGATGTGCTCCTAGGTACAAATTTGTCCTGGTATGAGGGAGACGTGGTGGGGTCAGGGAGGTCTCTCTTAGGTACCCAGAATCTGTGGGGCTCACTTCCCAACCACTCCGCATTTGTACTTACAGGCTTAGGATACTAACTCCTTTTTGGCAGGGCAAGGCAGCAAACTCATTCCCACGGCAGAGAATTCAGATTCTGCTGCATGAGTCTCATCCCGCTCACTTGTACTGTCTACTGTAGAGTAGTCACTGAACTTGGTAAAGGGGCTACAGGGTGAAAGATGAGTTTTCACTCTCAACGTGAAGGCATGCTATGACGGTAGGGTTAGAACTGTCTGAGTTGAGGGGCACCTGGGTGGCTCAGTCGGTTGAGCGTCTGACTTCAGCTCAGGTCATGATCTCACACTCTGTGAGTTCGAGCCCCGCGTCAGGCTCTGTGCTGACAGCTCAGAGCCTGGAGCGCGCTTCAGATTCTGTGTCTCCCCCTCTCTCTGCCCCTCCCCTGCTCATGCTCTGTCTCTCTGTGTCTCAAAAATAAATAAAAACATTTAAAAAAAAAAAAGAACTGAGTTGAAAGTGGCTTTTGAAAATATCTAACATTCAGGGCGCCTGGGTGACTCAGTCAGCTGGGTGACTCAGTCTGTTAAGCTCCTGATTTCGGCTCAGGTTGTGATCTCACGGTTTGGGAGTTCAAGCCCTGCACCTGGCCCTGTGCTGACAGCTCTGAGCCTGGAGACTTCGGATTCTGCGTCTCCCTCTCCCTCTGCCCCTCCCCCAATTGTGCTCTGTCTGTCTCTGTCTCTCAAAAACAAATAAACGTTAAAAAAATTAAGAAAAAAATAAAATACCTAACATTTCCTCATTTATTATTTTATAAAGTGCTATCACACACATTTGCTTATTTAATAATTATTACTTTGTATGGGTACCTGGAGACTCAGTCAGTTAAGTATCTGACTTCGGCTCAGGTCATGATCTTATGGTTCTCATAGGTTCAAGCCCAGCATCGGGCTCCACACTGATAGAGAGGAGCCTACTTGGGATTCTCTCCCTCTCCCTCTCTCTGTGCCCTTTCCATGCTCTCTCTCTCTCTTTCTCTCTCTCAAAATAAATAAACTTTAAAATATTAAAAAAGTTATTACCTTGTAAGAAAGAAACTGGGCATATAAATATTAAACGATTTAGTTTTTAACCACGAAGTTGTTATTCTTGTTTTATAGTCAAGGAAATTGACACTAAGCAGGTCCAATGTTCATGATCCTGAAGTCAGCAATGTAGTATCAGGACTCAAGCCTTGGTATTTTTACTCTAAATTCTATATCATATCACATTGCCCTAATTGTGGACAACCAAGTAAATGAGGTGATCAATTTCTTTCCAAGATCATACTGCTACATCTAACCAGTGTCTTGTCATGAGAAGGGGACATATTCACATGCCTACTCCTTACCTGTGCTTTTTGGTTGTAGAGTTTGAAGTTCAATAGGATGTACCAGTTCTTAAGATCTTCAACACAAGAAAGGTAAGGTCCCTGTCCCTGGAATAGCAAAGTTCAGCCTACACAGCTGATGTGTGGTTTTAGTTCTGTTAAGGTATGTAAACCAGATTTATTACACCAGATACTGTTCATACTTGGCTGTCCTATGATTTGGACAACATGGAACTTATAAGCGGACAATACAATGAGCACTCTGTATTCCATAGTGAGCTGTTTATAAGGCAGCTTCCCTGGGGCGTGTGGGTGGCTCAGTCGGATAAGCATCTGACTTCAGCTCAGGTCATGATCTCATGGTTCGTGGGTTCAGGGTCTGTGCTGACAGCTCAGAGCCTGGAGCCTGCTTGGGGTTCTATGCCGCCTTCTCTCTCTGTCCCTCCCTCGCTTGCACTCGATCTCTCTCTGCCTCTCAAAAATAAACAAACATTATAAGGCAGCTTCCTTTTGTGAAGCAATGCCAAGACAGACATTAAGATAAAACAAAAGACTGTAATAATAATAACAAGGGTGTCCCTCTCCCATCCATTTGTTGGTAAGCACCCAGATGCACACACCGTTCCCTAAACTGCACATCTTATTATTTGGGACGTATTATTTGGGTAATGCAACTCACATTCCAAATTATAGCCCTGGAACTCCACTGGTGAACCCTGAAAAGCTGAGAAATGGCAAATGAACTATGCTGGCTTTCCATCAACGGGAATAGTGAAAGTCCTTCTCAAATAAAACTTCCAGGTTTATCATGAGTGGTAGAATCACAATGACAGACCTGGGTTCCAGACTGAAGGACGTTAGCTGCAGGTGTGATGTATGCAATGTTGTTGACTCAGCAGAAGTCTGTCTTGACCGTCTTCCGAGAACGGACAGGATTGAATATCCTCCTACAGTTTTAAACATTTTTCCTCTAGCCTCTGTTCTTATGAACCATGGCCTAGAATCCCTGCTGATGGCACCATTGAGAAGGCAAGACAGGGGTGACAGGTCTGAAGGGTGAGGCCTTACAGAGGAAATTAGCCTAGGAGATGGGCATGTGTCAGGAGGCAAAAGTGGGAGACAGGTTGGGCAATGGCTCAGGATGGCACCAGTTGGAAAGCCGCACCATTGGCCTACTTGCATAAGTACAGGCCTCCCAGCTTCGTGTGGCCCCGCTGGGCACCCGTTAAGTCCCAGACCAAATGTTCACAGCAATGTGAGAGAAGAAAGAGAGAAACAACACCTGCAGGGGGGCTGAACTGGTGGATGCAGGCCCAGCAGCTGCCTTTGTGATTCTAAAATGGGGGCTATGGCCAAGCTCAAGAGGCTGAGATCACCCACGACACCACATGCTGCAGGTTTGAAATCAGTGCATTTGCCTAGTTGACAGCTGGTCTATCCAGCTCTTAAATTAAACTATATGCTCTTTTAAAGTATTTCTAAGTGTCTGGTATAGTGTTTAATAAATTGTAAAAAAATGAGTACAATTTCACTGTCTCCCAGGGTGTTTTTTTCCCCTATGGATGGTCAGCCAAAGCAAGAACGTTCCCTCATTTTTAGATCCTCAGCGGATTTCCATTCAAGCATTCTTTTATTCTTTTTCTTTTTACTTTCTTCCTTTCAACACGCATACATTGAGTACTTGAGTGCAAGGTGCTTTTACGTGCTATGGATGTGGACAACAAGGCCCAGGTCTTTCTTTACTACCAGAAGGCCAAGGATGGCTCTGTGTTGCCTCTCATAATCTCATGTCTGACAGCGTTAATGGTGATATTTGGGCTGTGGTTTATGGGCATAAACATGGCACTCATCAGTAAGCGTTGTAAATTTCTTGTTTAATCCTTTGCTTATCTCTACAGACCATCTCGTGTCATAGTTTAAATTTTTGTTTAATATTTATTTGAGAGAGAGAGAGAGAGAGAGAGAGAGAGATCACATGAGCACGGGAGGGGCAGAGAGAGGGAGACACAGAATCCGAAGCAGGCTCTAGGCTTTGAGCTGTCAGCACAGAGCCTGACGCGGGGCTCGAACCCACAAACTGTGAGATCGTGACCTGAGCTGAAGTTGGACACTTAACTGACCGAGCCATCCAGGCGCCTCTCATGTCCTAGTTTAAGATCTTCATTCTTAAGACTTGGTTCTGGGTTGAAGGTAGAAATGATCTTTCTTTTCTCCATCTTGCTAAATTTCTTCTGTTGTCCATATAGCTAACTAACGTATTAAAAAAAAAAGAAGTTTTGGCAAAGCACCAGTCTGAGGTAGTCCCAGAGTGTGGGCCTGTTGTCCACCTAGCTGCTGTAGCAGGCACACCTGTTGGTGTGCGTGGCCTTGCAGGTTGGCTACGTGACACATTCCCATAAATACTCTTATTATTGGTGAAACAACCTGTTTTGTCTCACAAGTCTTTCTGTCTGTCCACCATCTAATTTATGGGAGATTGTCAAAATAATTGTATTTCTAGATTTAATAGGAACAAAATGTATTTATATTGGAAATGCTGGTTTTGTTTCATCCTTTGATTTTTCTGTTGTTTCACGAACAGTATCACATTAATTTGTGGTTCCCCACCATCATTTCACTTTCCCCCTATGGTTGTTCCATCTTTATCAGGGAGTCTCTGTGGCAAATGGAAAGGTCTGGCTTTGAGTCTTGCTCCTGAACGGCTGAGAGTCTTTGGCGAACTATCTCATTCTTAGTTTTCTCAAGTATAAACGGCAGATGAAATGACTTACCTCTCAAGATAATTGTGAAGGTTAAAGGATGTTGAGCCTTTCAGTGGGCTTGGCACAGAGATGTGCTTCATAAATGGTAACCCAGAGGCTATAGTTAGTATTGCCTCTTCCACACGCTGAGCAGTATTTCTAGGCTTACAGTTCCTTCTGGGACCTACACACCAATTCTTTCTGTTAATGTTTACCGAAGGGATTCCCTTTCCTCAGTTCCTGCACAGCAACTTGGCTCTCAGAAGCCGAACAGCTGTTTGGCTCCCCAGGGCCCAGCCAGTGGGGTTCTGGGGTGCTGCATGAGGTTCCTATGCTGGCAGAGCGTCAGGCCCCAAGGTCCACAGATGGTTGTTTAGTTGGTCTGCCCGTTCCAATGACCTTTTGGAAATCCCAGCAGTGGCCAGGCTGGCCTGGCTTCCAGCAACTGGATGTGCTGGCTCTTTTAGAGCAAAGACTTCGTGAAGAGAAAGGGCTACTGCCAGTGAAAAGCTTTTTATGTAGAATCTGGGTAATACAAAAAGTTTGGAAGCAGCCAGGGAAGGGAGGAGGGAGGGAAAATGAAAGTGGAGCCTTAACACAGAGGCCATGAATGTGAACCACAGCTTGTATCATAAACGAACACCTCTTATTCTAAAATCAGAACCTAGGAAAGCAAAAATAACTGTCGAGTTGTAATTAGCAATCAGATTAATAACTCTGGGATTTTACAGCGTTCAAGATGCCACCTGAGAGAAAGATTCAATTATGGTCAGTCTCTGGGGTGTGTGTATGTGTGTTCAGGGTTTGTTCTAAATACTTGGAAGTAATAATCCATGTATGATAATATGACAATACTTAGCCACCTAAATTTTTTTTATTAACAGCCGCATCCCATTTTCCAGCATTCTTAATAAATGTCAGTTCTCTTTTTAAGGTATACATTTCATTAGACCTGATTGCCTCCATTAGATGGACTGCTTCTTTTTTTTTAAACCTCAATATCATCCATTTCTATTTTTTCCTTTGTTCTGATTTCCTATAGTGTGGTTCCCTAATGCATACTCCACTGGTCACTTGCATCAGGATCACTAAGGAAACCTGTTAAAATTTCAGACTCCTGGGCACACCTGGGTGGCTCAGTTGGTTAAGCAGCTGACTTTGGCTCCGGGCATGCTCTCGCAGTCCGGGAGTTCGAGCCCCACGTCAGGCTGTGTGCTGACAGCTCAGAGCCTAGGGCCTGCTTCGGGTTCTGTGTCTCCCTATCTCTGCCCACCCTCTCTTTCTCTCTCTCTCTTTCTCTCTCTCAAAAATAAACATTAAAAAAATTGCAGATTCTTGTACAACATTCCACATACAGTGGAGCAGGGATTACTAGTTGGTGATCACAACAGCATTGTTTCTATCCCTTTTAGTAACATGATCCTTACTCAGTTGGGGCTAGCAAAACACCTATTTAAATACTACATTTCTTGGCTGCCTTTTCCATGTGACAATGTTCTGACCAATCTACTGAAGACAGATGTGTTCGTGCAGGAATACCAGCAAGGCACCTTGAAAGGAAAGGAGTGCCCTTTTTCTTTCCCCATTTCTCTTGCTGCCAGCCTGGAAGTGAACATAATGGTTAGAGTGCCAACAGCCCTTCTGGGTCATGAGGTGACTCTGTGGATGGAAGCCAGGCACGTAAAGTGGTAAGGCAAGAAGAAAGAACTCTGAGTCCCTGTGGTGACACCATATCAGATATGTACAGTGTTCCTCCAGAGAAAGTAAGCTGTTAATTTATTCAGGAAGTTGGAGTTATTTTAGAATATTCTGTTCTATGCAGCTGACCTCATTGCAATTGCTAAATTTGCTGGTTCAAAAATCTCGATAGGGATCTTGAAAATACACATTTTTAACAACTCCCTAAGACAATTCTTAAGCATAAATTTGGGAACTACTGCCATGATAGTTTTACAATTATATCTTAGACCAGCCAGAGACTGGTTATACCTTTATACCTTTGCTTCGATTGTTCGGGGTTTGGTACTCTGACAAACAAACATGGAGATGGTCCATCAAAGTCTACGGAATGAATAATTTTCTTCCTTTAGCGACCAGAGGAAACATTTCTTCACTGTGGACAGTCTTTAGAAACACTTAGAAGGTAAACCTTGTTCCAGGGCTTTGCAAGTCCGAAGTATACTTCTCTACTGCAACACAGTGAGCAGCAGCTTTGCAGGGACAAGTTTCTCAGCATGGTGGCTATTCTGTCTCTGGAGTCCCTTCCAGGTTTGCTAGGAGGATAGCATGAGGTCACTGGTCCCACTTAGTCCTTCAATTTTGCTAGCCTTAGGGGCAGTAAATCCAGTTCTAAATACAAAGCAGTTAAGTGCTTACCATATGGCTTTAATGATCTGTATCTTTATATGGACATACACATCATTTTATGAATAAAGTAAACTTCCAAGTTCTTAGCATTATATGTCCTTGATATTATGGTAATTAATAACTGTGATAATCACCCTAGTGAAAATGCTGGTTATTTGAATGAAAAGTTACATCTTTTGTTTAGAATGTGGTGCTCAGAAGTCAACGATGATGCATGTTAATGACTTATGGGATTCTTACTAAGAATTTTGATAAAAATTCACCTCAAGCTTCAAGACAACATTTATCCAATGTTTCTAAAAGGGTATAAAAAATCCACCTCTCCGTTTTTATACCCATATTTCCGTAACACTGAGTCTATCAGCTTACCCAAGTTATTGTCTTTTCTTTTGGCTCTGTGAGTACTGGAATATGCTACTAAGAGCTAGTTCCAGAGATTCCATAATTATTATCATTGGGCAATGTTTGAAGACAAAGTGGCTGCTAAATTCTTATCTATACATATCAGCAACACCAAAGTTAATTAAAAAAAACCCCAAACAACTAAACTTTATAAGCTTTGGTTTTCTTCCCTGTAAAATAGAGATAAAAATACTGTTTTTTTCATCAAATTGCAGTGAAGAATAAGTAAGATAATACATGTAAAGCTCTGAGCACAGTACCAAAACAAAGTAAGTGCTCAATAAAAGTTTGTTGTAATTGGTAAATTTTCCTTCTATCAAATGATTGAGCCTCATTGTGTGTTTCTGACTAGATGGTAAAATATCTGTGAAACTTTATTCATGTCATAAAGACATTTTCTTAAACTTATTCTCTGAAGTTTTTAATAAAAGGGAAAAGCAAAATCACTTTCCTCAAATGTAACCATTTTCCAGAACCTGGTTCTAACATTTCCAAAATTAATAATAGAATGACAGCCTATGTTCCTGGGAGGACACGGGAAAAACTTTGGGAAGAGATAGTGTTATATCACTTCATTCATTCATTCTACTGGGAGGAATAGAACCTTCTACTCTGACGCCGTGATGCAGAAATATGGCAGCACCAACCAGGGCACCATTATAATGGGAGGGTTGTATCAGTCAGGGAGGTACTGGCTGTGGTGTAGAGTAGACAGCAACAGAGTTGGTCCTGGAGTTATCCCTGCTTCCTCCTTTACTCTGTAAGCACTGGGAGTTTATAACCAGAAGCCTCTCTGGCCTCTGCCAGATGTCAACTCCATATATTCATCAGCAAGGGTACAATACAGGGACCCGGCCTCAGTTCACATTACTAATGAAGAATGCCAATGTGACTAAGACCTTACAAGGAACACTGTAGCACTGAACTACACTGAACTAGCTGTAGTGGATGAAATTACATTAATGAGACTATTCCAGAATGAAAGAAGAAAGATGAAATGTCCCCTGAGTGAAGGAGCTCATAGAGAGCTGAACAAAATGGATGAGAAAAAAAAAATCCATACCTACACACATTATGATAAAATTTAAGGTCAAAGAAACAAATTATAAATGCTTCCTCAAAGAGAGAATCGTATACCTTCAAAAGAACAAGATTAATCGGCATCAGACTTCTTCACGATAACACTGGATTCAAGAAGAAAATGAAGTACTATTTCAAGGTGTTGAGTAAGAGAACTGAGAAAGTAAAATTTTATATACAGCAAAACTATTATTAAAATATGATGGAGCAAGAATGATAGTGTCAGGCATTCAAGTCTCAGACTGTTTTCAAAGGCCAACTTTGAAAAGACTATTGGAGGAAATATTCTAAGAAAAAAAAATTAATCTAACCAGTCATTATGAGATATATGGGAATTATGATTGAATAAATAACTTACTAAATAATTTATAAGAAAAGAAATTGTGTGTCTGTGCACATGTATATGTGCACGCACGTGTGACCATCCAGAGTGAAGATTCCATGTAACAGCAACAAGTCATGTGTGTGATTTGGTTGGGAGAGCAGATAAAAAAAAGAGGGAGCTGAGAGAGTTTTAGAGTCCTTGTCTTAATCAGAGAAAAAAAATACAAATGGTGTTAAGTATAGGTCTTAGTAAGTCAGGCATATAGAATGTATAACTTTCATATCAACAGAAAAATAATCTATAATAGAAGTTGGAAAAGGGAAGGAATAAAAGAACCCCATCCTTTTCTTCTCCATTGTGTTAAATCCCTACTTCCCTTATTCTTAATTTCATCATGTACAAATTGACAACCTCATTAGGAGTTAACGATTGGTCATATACTAAATTTGGTTATTCCCTCATTTTAGATAAAATCAGGCTAAATTACACCCTGGAAAACAGTATGGAGGTTCCTCAAAAAAATTAAAAATAGAACTACCTTACAACTCATCAATTGCACTACTAGGTATTTATCCAAAGGATACAGGAGTGCTGATTTGAAGGGGGCACATGCACCCTAATGTTTATAGCAGCACTATCGACAATAGCCAAAGTATGGAAAGAACCCAAACATCCATCAACTGATAAATGGATAAAGAAGATATGATATATATACAGACAATGGAATATTACTCGGTGATCAAAAGTAATGAAATCTTGCCATTTGCAACAATGTGGATGCAACTAGAGTGTATTATGCTAAGTGAAATAAATCAGTCAGAGAAAGACAAATATATGATTTCATTCACACATGAAATTTATGATATAAAACAGATGAACATAAGGGAAGGGAAGCAAAAATAATATAAAAACAGAGAGGGAGACAAACCATAAGAGACTTTTTTTTATAAATTAAAAAACATTTTTTTAATGTTTATTTTATTTAATGTTCATTTTTGAGAGACAGAGAGACACAGCGTGAGTGGGGAAGGGGCAGAGAGAGGGAGACACGGAATCTGAAGCAGGCTCCAGGCTCTGAGCTGTCAGTCTAGAGCCCGACACAGGCGGGGCTCGAACCCACCAACTGTGAGATCATGACCTGAGCTGAATTTGGATGCGTAACCGACTGAACAACCCAGAAGCTTCCATAAGAGACTCTTAGAGCTTTTTTTTTTTTAATTAATTTATTTTTGAGAGAGAGGGAAAGACAGCATGCACAAGTGGGGTAGAAAGAGAGAGACAGGGAGAGAGAGAGAGAGAGAGAGAGAGAGAGAGAGAGAGACGGAATCCCAAGCAGGCTCCACACTCTCAGTGCAGAGCCCAATGCAGGGTTCTAACCCACAAGTTGTGAGATCATGACCTGAGCCAAAGTCAGACGCTTAACTGACTGAGCCACCCAGGTGCCCCAAGAGACTCTTAAATACAGAGAACAAACTGAGGGTTGCTGGAGGGGTTGTGGGTGGGGGGTGGGCTAAAGGGTGATGGGCAATAAGGAGGACACTTGTTGGGATGAGCACTGGGTGTTATATGTAAGCGATGAATCACTAAATTCTATTCCTGAAAAAAAAAATTTAATTTAATTTAAAAAAATGAGGCTCAATTATATACCAATAGACCTTACAACCTCATTAATTCAGAGCAACACTTTGTATTCCGTGACACTACTGACAAAGATGGTTGAGGCTTAATTCCACTTGAATTTAAGAAAACTGGTAATGTATTCAAGATTCCAGATTACAAAAGAGAATATTTAAATTACTTGAGACAATCATTTTAAGGATCTCAAGTACTTCTCAAGCTACTCACACCCATTTACTTGCAAATACACTCAGGTAAATTACTCTTATTTGTCCATTAAGTCTGTTCTCAAAACAATTCTTTCAGTCAGTATTTTATGCTCAAGTTTCTGTTGAAAATAATAAATGTTTATTGCAAGTCTGCACATATAGAACATTTGAATTTTTCTTAAATTAAGATGAAAGCTTTTTCCTCTCTTTTGATTAATGAGGTAGATTTCTATTGTAAAGAGGAATCCAGCATTAAATCCTTACTAAATGCAACACAAGGCTCTAGCTGACCTCCTGTTGACCTTAGGTGATAGCATATACTCCGTAGTAAGAACTATCCCCATTCATGGTGATTCTAGTTCTCAGAGTAAGCAGAATCTAGATTTGTTTTTGCACTTTACATTTATCAGGAGGGTGTGTTCAGACAAGATAAATGGTACATAATGAAGAAACAGATGGCTTACTAAAACTACACGCAACACACGTTTCTTTGGCTTATTACTAAGTTCTCTTTTTTCTGTGGCAAGTGAAGGCTAATTTTTTTTTTTTTATTTTTTTCCAACGTTTATTTATTTTTGGGACAGAGAGAGACAGAGCATGAACAGGGGAGGGACAGAGAGAGAGGGAGACACAGAATCGGAAACAGGCTCCAGGCTCTGAGCCATCAGCCTAGAGCCCGACGCGGGGCTCGAACTCACGAACCGCGAGATCGTGACCTGGCTGAAGTCGGACGCTTAACCGACTGCGCCACCCAGGCGCCCCAGGTGAAGGCTAATTTTACCGAGTGATTGATCTATGTAACTGCCTAGGTTACAGAATACACACAAAAGAGGGGCCAGTTTATGCCTTGATCTCTTCTCGGACAGATAGCTTCGATGAGCTCATCCTTGGTCTGAGGGGACTCCTCAAGGCACCGTGTCCTTCCTTGGCCTCAGCTCTGCTGGTCTCAGCCTAGTTGGAGATTCCTGGGGGCTGCTTCTATTATCAACTAGTGATGTGTTTGTTGCATGAGAATCCACCTGCTCTTGGACATGCTCCCCTTCACTTACGGGTACAGGCTGTGATACAGGTGACTGCCAGTCTTAAGATTTGCAGTGTCTTCTGAGCAGCCAGCACAGAGTTCTCATTCTCCTCATCCACATAATCTCAGATATTTGAGCATTGGCAGTACGCTTTGGCTTACCTGTGTCTGGATGCTTGCCCTTTTCTAGCCTCAAGCCTGGGAATGGACAGTCATGGGCTTGTAGACGATCAGGCCATCCTCGATCAGCTTTGGGATCTGCTGACTAGAGTTGGTATTGGCTATTTCCCTGGTCTTATAGGGGTCCGATCAGATCTTCTTCTCGCCATAACAGAGGATGCCGGAGGCCAGCCTCTTCTGAACCCCGTACGTACTGACGGCTGCTACCACAGCACAGAGAAAAAAGTAAATTATCTGATTTTCAAAAAAAATTACATTATCTTTTTTTCTTTTCACAAAAGAATTATATTACATGTTCACGATAGAATAAAATATGATTTTTAATACTTTTGTTAATATTACATGAGAACATTTTACTTTTTTTTAATTTAGATTTTTTAATTTTTACTTATTTTTGAGAGAGAGAGACAGAACGTGAGCAAGGGAGGGGGCAGAGAGAGAGGGAGACACAGAATCCAAAGCAGGCTCCAGGCTCTGAGCTGTCAGCATAGAGCTCGATGTGGGGCTCGAACTCACAGACCTCAAGATCATGCATGACCTGAGCTGAAGTCGGCCGCTTAACTGACTGAGCCACCTAGGTGGCCCATAGGACACCTCTGAACTTCTAATAAGCTACTAAGCGATGACAATTTTGAAGAAGGGATATAGTATGTGGTGTTTCTCAAATTAATTTGATCATATAATTATTTTTCCATGGAGCATTTTCTAGCTCAAGCATTGTACTGAACTCACCTAGCCCACTTTGGTCCCCAAAAATACTGCCTGTGGGAGTTCATCTGCAAGGTAGAAGGGCAGGTCCCCTGCTCAGGCCTGATGTCATTACCCAAGATGACAGGGAGGTACAAAGCAACGCTGAAAGCCAGCGCCCACGACTAAGGCCTCAGGCCACACCAAGAGAAGCCCTGGGTGTCCTTGGAGGGACTCTGAAAGTCTCTTTGCCATAAGAGGGTCCCCTTCACAAACCTGTCTGAAAGGACATGGGAGAGTCAGGGGAGTATCTGCAATCGAGCTGCTAGACGAATATCTCTGCTCCACCAGGTCAATAAAATGCTTCCGGATCTCAAAACCAAACCAGACCAAACGAAAAACAAAAAACAAAAAAACTTTTTTTTGTCTGTGAATTCAAAGATAATGTTTTTGAAATAGAGGTAGCTCCGCTTAACAAACAAGAAGGCATGCAAGGTGTAGCCTGGAGAGAGGAAGGGGACAGATCTGGGGTAGATGTTACACTAGACGCTCAGTGTTTAATATCGGTGGTGGTTGTTGATTCTGCTGCTCAGCAGAAATGCAGGTGCCCACATTGTATCTCGTAGGCCCCTTCGTTGGTGGCACCGTGTGACCAGTCCCAGCTAATGAAATGTGGTTGAGAGGATATGTGTCAGTTTGAAATCTGGCATTTAATTGCCCCTGTGAGATTGTACTTTGCCTCTGCCAGGGCAGCCTGCAATGTGATATCTAGCTGCTCGCCATCAGCCTGTGTTCCTGAGTAAGGGAATGGCTGCATGGGAGTAGAACCAAAGCTATTGTAGCTCAAGAGAGAAACAAACCTTTGTCATTTTGAGCTGGGATTTGTGGGATTATTTGTTACTTATCCTGTTTATCCTGACTGATACAGTGTCTTACTTCATCTAGACTACCAACATTCAAAGCAGGCAACTTTGTTGTATGTGTAATTGATATGAAAATGAAGACTTTGAGAGGCTAAATAATTTATGGTCAAGCTTACACTGCCAGAATTTGAACTGTCTCATTCCAAAGCCCATTGTATTTCCACTGTATTGCTGTGACTAAAGTATTTTGAAATATAACTCATTAGACTTACTAAGTGCTTAGAGAGCAGTAGGTGTTAGACAAATATTTGTTGAACAATGTTGCTCATGTCCCTGAACTACTCTTTCACTGATGCCTGGTGTAGGACTCTTTTATTGTGCCAGCCAAGTATACTTCAAGAGGCTAAGGAGAAGGCTGGCTGTAAAATTTCCTTTGGGGTCTTCAGGAATTTAAGATTCATGGTAATTTCAAATCCAGGGATAAATAAACAGAACAGCTTAAATTGTCCAAAAGCTAATTTTGGAGTCCCATTTCTCTCTGTTTCAAAATTCTTTATCCATAACTTCTCTAAATCCTGATATTGTGAAAGTCATTTCACTCATATTTTGAAAATCAGTACTCTAGTTTTTCCATAGAAGCAGGGAGATGGACATAATGTCTTTCTACATTTTAGTAATTTGGCAAATCACATAGGAAGTATACTTTCATTTAGTCACTTTAAGCATTCAAATTTGAGAAGAAATTAGGTGCCTCTAATTTTTAGTCCTTTATTCACTCTTTTGTGTCACTTGACAAATAATTGTTAAGGGCACTGTGCTAAGCACTGGAGATGCAGCAAGGATAAAATAGACACAAATCTCTGCTTTCCTGGATCCTGTATTTTAGTAGGAGAGACAGATAACAGCCAGATCAAATAGAGTTAGATGGTGGAGAAAAATTCAGCAGAGATAGATAGCTTGTGAGTGATGGGGAAGAAGGATGTAATTTACACAGTATGGCTTTGGAGGGTCTTACGGAGAAAGGGGAATTTGAATAAAGCCATACAGTGGATGAAATAGCCAGCCAGTTGGCCAGGTGTAAGAAGCACATTCCAAGGTCATGGAACAGCAAGACTAATGGCCTTGAGACAGCAGTTCGCCTAGTATAGTCAAGAATAATCAGGAAGTCACTGTGGCTACCATAAAGTGAAGGCGAGGATTTTTGTCTGTCTTGTTCACCATGAATTCCCACCCTTGCAGTTAGCATTGCACCTGGCACACAGTAGGCACTCCATAAATGTATGTTGAATAAATGAACCAATCAGTGGGCAAAGGGAATAAATGGGAGGCCTAAGAGGATTTAATTTTTATCTTATGTGTGCATGTGTATATATACTTTTTTTAATAAAAAAAGACTTAAGGCAAATATGACCGGATGTTAACAGTAATCAATTCTGAGTTGTGAGAAAGTACATTGCACTTAATTTTTTAAAAACTTTATAATGTTTATTTATATTTTAGAGAGAGAGAGAGAGAGAAAGTGGGGGAGTGGCAGAGAGAGAGGGAGACAGAATCCGAAGCAGGCTCCAGGCTCCAAGCTGTCAGCACAGAGCCTGACGCGGGGCTCGAACCCACAAACTGAGATCATGACCAGAGCTGAAGTCAGACACTTAACTGACTGAACCACCCAGGAGCCCCACACTTAATTTTTTAAATGTCTATTTTTTTTTTAAAATTTTTTAACATTTTATTTATTTTTGAGACAGGGAGAGACAGAGCATGAACGGGGGAGGGTCAGAGAGAGAGGGAGACACAGACTGAAACAGGCTCCAGGCTCTGAGCTGTCAGCCCAGAGCCCGACGCGGGGCTCAAACTCACGGACCGTGAGATCATGACCTGAGCCGAAGTCGGACGCTTAACCGACTGAGCCACCCAGGCGCCCCTAAATGTCTATTTTTAAACTTCTAAAATTATAATAACAAACAAACAACCAAAAATTCTAAAGATGCCATGTAAAATCTCACATCCCACAAATGAAGTGGATGCTACGGGGCTTGGTATTTTTCCTTGCTAATTCATGTTACGCTACCTAGCTGTGAGGCAGTTGGTGTTATGACTCTTTGACAACCGTGAAAACTGAAGCTCAGAGAGGTTAAGTGAGCTGACCAAGGCCATATACAACTGGAAAAAGAAGAGCTGAAATTGGCATAGAGATTTTTTGGCTCTAATTCCAGTGCTTTCTTTTTTTCAATACCATCCTCCATATAAGATATATATGAAACAGACTTTTCTACAAATATAAACTAAGAAATATATTTAATTTGTTGCATGTAGTAAGTAAGTAGCAAGAAAAACAAACCGGTGTAAAATTTCAATAATATGAGTTGATGCTATTAATATTTGTTCTGAAAACAAAGCATTCTGAATTTACATCTTATAGTCATTCTGTGATCATTCCTTCTTTCTTTCTATACCTCTAATTGACATATATACTATTCACCCACTTCCTAACCCTCTAAACACATACTACAGACTTCCTCTGTCTCTTAGTTATTCTAGTACTAAAGCCCCATGTCTGGGTTACATAAGGCTGCTGGGCTGAACCAAAGAAGCAGTTCTAATCCAGTCTGGTTAGCCTGTCCCACGTACACTGGGCAGTCCTGATGAAAATCAGAATTACACATTGTACTTGTTTCCACAGTTTACATACATTTTCCCAACAGAATAAGATCCTTTCTTTCTTTCTTTCTTTCTTTCTTTCTTTCAAGGGCTTAGTAAATCAGTGGTGCTATAAGATGCAGGTTGAGAGGGAAATGTATCCCACTTATTAAGAATGAGGATAGGAATGGAATAAGTAAAAGTTGGCAAAACATAAAAGGCCAGTGATTTCAAGGATGCCCTGGAGATTGTAGATCTCTACATATAAGTAGATCGATGCAAATTAAAGCAAATGCTTTATTGGAAAGATCTGATGCTTTAATTTAAAACACAGACTGCATTGTGGATTGTAATGGTATTCTACTTCCCCCTTAAGAGTGCCCTGCATTTGAGAAAATGCAAAACGCTCTCCTAGGCAAACACAAGGAGTCCCCCTCTGCTTCTTCTGCTAAGACAATAACTGAGTTAGACAGGCAGAGCTGGAGTCACCTTGGGAGGGTACCACACATCGAGTGTGAAGAAAGAAATGTAATACCCAAGAAACTGCTTTGCCTCACACATCCTTTATGGCCAGGTGCATTAATGTCCCAGAACCAAAGCTGACCCTGTTGTCCTCAGCCAAAATGATTTTCTTCATCTAATATATTTATGATGGCTTTTAAAAAAACGCTATAGAAGTTAAGAGTACAATTTAAAAGTTTCTGTGAGAGCCAGGTTTTAAGACTGAAAGTCAGAAGAGAGAAGCTGGAGATCCAGTATTTCCACTAACTGACTCTGTGATTTTGGGGCAAGTCGTTCTGGCTCGCCCAGCCGGACAAACATGCAAGGGTGTCTTTCAGCTCTAGTTCCACTGTAATTTGTTACCTACGAAAGTTGCTCCCGTGAGATAAGCTTCTCCAGTGAGATAACACAGGAAAGAGTTCATCGTTCTCTCTCCCTAACCAAGTGTTTAAAAAAACATTTTTTTTTCATTTTATTTTAGAGAGACAAAGAGGGAGCATGAGCCAAGGGGAGGGGCAGAGGGAGAGAGAATCCTAAGCAGCCTCTACACTCAGCATTGCGGAGCTCAGTGAGGGGCTCGATCCCATGGCCCTGGTGGGATCAGGACCTGAGCTGACATGGAGTCTGATGCTCAACCAACTGGACCACCCAGGTGCCCCAAGTGTTTAAGTTTTTTTTTTTTTTTTCCAACGTTTATTTATTTTTGGGACAGAGAGAGACAGAGCATGAACGGGGGAGGGGCAGAGAGAGAGGGAGACACAGAATTGGAAACAGGCTCCAGGCTCTGAGTCATCAGCCATCTGAGCCTGATGCGGGGCTCAAACTCACGGACCGCGAGATCGTGACCTGGCTGAAGTCGGACGCTTAACTGACTGCTCCACCCAGGCGCCCCCCAAGTGTTTAAGTTTTTAATCAAAAAGTTATTTTTTTACATATGTTAGTTTTTCAGATGAGTGAAGTCTGTATTTTTTCAAAGGGGAAAAAAGATGATTTTCTGGGATTGTCTAACACTATTTATAATATTGTAGTTGATTAAAAAAATAATAGCTAGATGACTGGATCTTGATGTTAACTAATAACTAAATCCAATCAGCAAAGTTTGGCTTTACTACTGCTTCCGTCAGCACCTATATTAAGTGAGGTTTTAGTTACAGGTTTGGTCCCTCTATAGACCATTACATTATGCCCCAAAATATCTATTTCTAATTTGTTGCCTTGAAAAGATAGGTTGTTAATCACAGGAGGTACACTGAATGCATATAAAGATGGCTCGGGATGGACCATCACCACCACTGGGAAAAGCATCTATTCCACCTTATAACCATCTTGATGCTGACATTTACATCCCATAGTCATCAAAAGTTCAAATTAATCTGTCAAGCAGAAAGCATCAAACAAGGGTCAGTGAATTGGAATAAACCCATTTACTTTGAGATTAAAAAAATAAAAGCCCCCATACTTCTGAAAGTGTTTTGAGACATCATTTTGAATGAAGAGTCATCAGATGAAAAGATAGTGCTTAGTTCCCAAGCTGTGTCCTGTAGAAAGATCGTTAATTCTATAAATATGCAAACTGTTGCCATGTTTTTGGTGGATCCAGGCCATCACTGCCAAATATGGAGGGAGGAATCTCTAATACTACACGGTGCTCTTTTGTATGAAACCATTGACCTTTCATTTCTCTTATTAGGACTAAATTGGACTTTAAACATTTATACAGAGTTCTCATTGCTTTTCTTCCTTTTTGGGGGTTTGTATTTTACAGAAGGTATATGAAGATATTTATTCCAAAAACTACAGTTCATATGAGAAAAACCACATTTACGTGATATCCAGACTATTTTAACCAACTCTAGTTTTTATATCTCATCCAATTTTTATTGATAATTTTTTCTTCCCGCGACCCACAGTCATGTAGAGGTCCCTTTCTATTTTCTCCCTTACCAACAAGTATCCAACCTTAGGCTTCTTTTCAGTAAAAAATATGTCTATATCACTTATTTTCATTCTTCCTATTAATTTGGATCTCCTTTTCCCATAAACTTGCAAATAAACTTATAACAGACCCTAATTTGGAATTTATTCCTGAAAAAGAATTCTAGTTCTAAAAGTATTTAATCTCTTTTCTATGAGCCTTTGGAAATAAAGTTAAAGGCCATTCCTTTACTTTGTATGTACAGAGAATATAGTTTTTATAGCATTTGAAAAATACATCTTCAAAAATACATCTTTAGAAGAAACATGACCAAAAAGGACATACAATGTAAGTGTTGCAAGCATCTTTAAATAGCACTGCCTTCATCTAAGCAAGGCTCTATGGCCTGACTAGTTCCTATTCAGAAGCCTTTGCTTGTTTTTCTTTATATGGGGGAGTGTTGGGTGGAAGGAAACAAAGAAAGCTAGAAATGTAAAATAATCCTCCAGGCTACTTACTTCCAGGAACCATCTTTTGTATCTCATAAGATAACATCTCCACCTAGTGAGGTTTTAAGGATCTTACAGCAACTCCTAGAAATTGTTTAGTTGTGTGAACTTTTCAGACTAATATGTCTTAACACAATTTCATCTAGTTTAACCTTAAACACGTGTATTTAGAGTTACTGAGAAATGAGACAGCATCAACATGAAAATAAATAATGTGGGTAATCTCTTTCTGGAGAAATGCATGAGCAGTTACAAATAGTAATCAATACAATAGAACAATTATCACCTTAGCAGTTCTTGAGGTAAAGAATTGCCATGTTAAAAAAAGAAAAGGCAGCCAAATAGTCACATTCTATGTCTAGATTTTCTAGTTACTTAATTTATCATTATTATTTGTATAGGCATATAGCCTATATACACGAGATTGGCGGTATTTATTGACAGCAGGGCAGTCTAGGAAGGTATTTGTTAAGCTTCCGCTTAACATTCTCTGGGCATTATGCCACTTGTTTCTGGACACATTTTGAGACAGTATAGCCTAATGGTTATATCTGCAGGGTTCAAAGCCAAAATAAACTTACTTGCTGAACGACCTTGAACAAACTACTTAAGCTCTCTTTCTGGGTTTCTCCACCTGAAACATGCAACTACACGGGTCTAGTACCTTTGCCAAAGTTACTGCTAGAATTAAATGAACTAATATAAGAAATTAGATTACAGTTGCCTCTGGCACACAAGTGCTCAATATTTGTCAACATTATTTTTAATTAATCCTCCCAATCCCCATTTTAAATTGGGGCTCAGAGAAGTTGTATCACACACACAAAATGATAACAGGGATTTTAACCCAGAGCTGTCCAAGTCCTTGCTAATTACTACCGTTGGGGGAGGGGTAGTACATGCGCGCGGCTTGTTAAAATTTAGTACATTTGTTCGTGGAGACAACAAACTGAAATCGCTAGTGTGGAAAAAAGTACCTCGAAGTTGGGTATTAGGGCACCAGTGTTATTGCGTAATCCAATGGATTATTCTGGGCGTCAAGTTCTTCATCTGTTAAAGCAGAACTATGTGATCTAGTTTCTTTCCAGTCTTATTATTCTGTGAGTCTATTAGTCTACAGAATTGGTACCTAGAGCCGTTTTTCTTTGCCATTTAAACTCAAGCTCTATCTTCAAAGGAAGCAAAATTCAAGGCGTGTATGCAGAATAACGCACAACTGTATCTAAGAAAGTTGGTTTTACATAAGGGTAGTAGTACCTGGTTCTTCAGCTCTGACAACGTCATCTCTCCCCAAACTGAATCAGGTCTGAATCAGGCTTACTAGGTCTCTCGATTCAGCCCATTCTCCTAGGCATTTAACCACTTAATTTCTACATGTTCGTCCTATCTGAAAATCCTTAGCAAGATTAGCCTTATACCGCCCCATCCCCCATCCCCACACTGAAAGACGTCTAAACTAGGAGTTTAAGACTTGAAAACTCCGTCAAATGAGAAGAACCTTTAAAATGTATTTACATTTCCCCCTAAGTAAAAGGAGTATGTTAAAATCATAGTGTTTGTTTCCCCACACCCTAACAAAACACGCAGGATTTTCTTTTGGCAACACTACATGTATGCCCGCCCCCTAAAGCTCGCTCTCCTTTCTCAATTGCCTAAAGTGCCTGTCACTCCAAGCACTTTTACGCCCCTCCGAGAGCCTCATTCGGGTAAAAACCTTCGTCCCGCCCACTCTCCACCCCCTGACTCCTCCCTGAAGCTGGTCACTGATTGGTTGGGGCTCCACTCCGCGTGGGGCTGCCTAGGCCACTGCCCCGGCGCCTGCTGGGAGACAAACCAAGGCGCGAGGACGGCTCGAGCTCTTCCCGGTGGCCTCCCCCTCTACGGCGACCCCCCTCCCCCGCTCCGACCGATTGGTCCCCGAAACGGTGGCGGCGGTTTGTGGTCGTTGGTCCCAGGGATTTAGGACCAACATTTGAAGACCCGAAGGGGTGAGGAGGGGATGGGGACAGCGGGGTCACAACCAAACCGCTAGTAACGGCTGGAGACCCCGCCTTCCGGCCACAAAAGGCCCCGTCCGATACACTGTTACGCCAGATACGCAGTGGGGACTCACGCCCCTCTGGAGGCAGTGTCTGCGGGATTCGCTCTCCTCACTCCCCTGCCCCGTCGAGCATAGGGAGGGCTAGAGTCATAGACGCGGTTCCCCAGCCCCAGAGGGCATCTTTCGACCAGATAGATCTTGCTGTCACAGTTTGCGCCGCGTGGTCCCAGCCGTCCAGTCCCCCAGCTCCAGTTGTCGTCGGGGGCCCCTTGGCGGCTCCTTCCGCCCCTCGGGGGCCCTGCCCTCTCTCTGCTTTATTTCCGCTCTTCCCCGACATCTTCCGGCCGCTTCCCACCTGCTGCCCTCCATGTTCTCCTAGCACTGCCTCCGTCGATCGCCACACGTCAAGGGCGTCTGGTCGTTGTGGCGCCCGCGCGTCCCCTGTAGAGCCTTTGGGACGACGTCCGGGGCGTCCCGACTGCTGGGTGAGATTTGGCAATCATGTCGTCGTTTTCATTGAGTTCTAACTGGGATGAGCCTCGAACTTTCCTCTGCCTTTGACTCTTTCTGTTTATTCCCCAAGTGTTCTCGTGTGTAGGGTCTTGAACAGTGGAAGGCTGTGGGTGTTTGGGAAAGATAACTGACCCCCTTCTCTCCTGCGACACGCCGCGGCAGGCAGCCATGGACGGTAGTACACGCAGTAGTACCATTTGTGTTTCCTAAAGTCAGATAGTTTTAATTACAAACCTTTTAAATATTTTCTTTGCGGGGGGGGGGGGGGGGGGGGAGGGTCCTAGAAAGACCACTGAACCTGATGTCAGGAGACCTGGGATTTAATAATTCTTGCATTGATGTTAATTGTGAGATCCTTGGGAAGCCAGGACCAATTATTTGGGCATCAGTTGCCTTATGTGAATTTAGTTAATGTTGAAGTTTCTTTAAGCTCTCTCTTTACATTCTTGACAAATAATCTATAGTCTTTATAATAGGCGACGATTCTAATATAGGCCAGTATTGTAGAGGGACTATCAGGAGGAGCTTTTTAAGACTTGGCTTCTCTTTAGAAATCTGTTCGCTTTCTGTTTGATAATGGCGTTAGAACCAGGCAGCAGGATGTGTTCAGTGTATAAATAACATATTCACGTGTTGGTAGTATTTTCCTTATTTAAATAACAGGAAGATATTTTCATTTCAAGAATCACTACAATGTATATTTGAGCAGTTGGACAGACTTCCATACAGAGAATTTCAGAATTAAAGCTCCTTAATCATCTGTAATGATATTCTTTCCAAGGTGCACATATAAAACATTCGTTTTTAAAAATTTGCACCTGTGTGCCATAATGGACCTAAAGATGACTATTAGTGCTGCAATTGCTAAATATTAGCAGTGCTTTAGTTTCTGTTTAAGGCACTGCTTTAATTGCTAATTTTCATTTAAGAGGGTAGAATATTGGATTTGAACATTATTGCCAAAGATTATGATACATATCAACGTCTGAAATATAAGCATGTGTATTATTGGATCTGTTATGAGTTAAGAAATATTAATAACAATATGCCCAATTTATGGACTGATATTAAGCCTCCTATTTTTAATGGTGTCATTTTTGTTGTTAAAAAACAGACATGTCGGTTTAAGGAGGGTTTGTGAATACAAATCAAATACTTGATGTAAAATCTGTCCAGATTTGTATATTAATGCTGGGTCGTGTCTTATTTTACTACCTGATTGTTGCTAAAACGAAATCAGTGAGAGAAGAAAATGTGATATCTATGTTCAAATTATAATAGATTTTGGATGAAAGCTTATAGGAGCTTTCCTTTTCCTTTTCCTTTATGTAAGGAATATCACTGTATTATTGTGTAGTAGCATACAAGAATTTTGGTTCTATTGTAGGTATCTTTATACTAAATTCAAAGAATTTTGTGTTCAATGCAATATTTAAAAAATTGTTAATTAAATAATTAAAAAGTACTCTCTACAGTATTACTAAAAGTTGTGAAACACCCAGTACCAACACTTTTATTCATTATATATTTAACTTCTAGGAATAAGGTGTCCTCATTATTTAATAAAAATAATTTAAAATGGAATTGAGCCAATCCATCTATACCCTTTCATTCTGAAATGATGTTAGACTTCTATATCCATACACTTTTGAGTAATCCTCATTTTATGTGGAAAATAAAAACAGTGCAGTCTGTCACTAAAATGAGTTACCACTTAAAAAACCTCCATTGACTTGGCAACCATGGTCTCAGCATTCCATACTCAATAATAATTGAACAAATCAGGAATTTAATACCCGTAATTTAAGGAATGCCATAACTAATATGCTTTCTATACAAGTGTTTTAATACTTTAAAAATTAATTTTTTTCACTATTGCAGTTTTTATTTTAATTTTTTAAATGTTTTTTTAACGTTTATTTATTTTTGAGACAGAGAGAGACAGAGCATGAACAGGGGAGGAGCAGAGAGAGAGGGAGACACAGAATCCGAAACAGGCTCCAGGCTCTGAGCTGTCAGCACAGAGCCCGACGCGGGGCTCGAACTCACGGACCATGAGATCATGACCTGAGCCAAAGTCGGACGCTTAACCGACCAAGCCACCCAGGCGCCCCACTATTGCAGTTTTTAAAAATAAAATTTATAAAATGTTCATTTTCATTTCATAAATTTTTACAGTAATTCATAAGATGAAGGGTCAGTTTAGTTTGAACACAGCTGACACAAATTTCTTTAGATAAGTGATTAATTTTCATGTATATTTTGCTAAAATTGTGCTAGTAATTTTTTAATAGTATATTTTCTATTTTGAAAGGCAGTACAAATTTGAAAATTTCTATTTTTGTTAACTTATTACGGTTCTTAAAATTAGTGAAGATATAGTTAGCATTTAAAGCTAAAGGCTTGATTCAAATTGTTACTCGAATATCTATCCTGTGATTGGCTATGCCGTCTTGGCCTTCTACTTTATAGCTTAGAAAATTTTTTCTTTTTAATTTTTCTTCTAATTTTACTTTTGAAATTGAGCTGGAACAGAATCTTTGAAAGTCCAAAGTTTAGGAAAAAAGATTTATCTGTGAAAACTAGAGTTTATTTATGGTACAACAGCTTTTAATCTGCCCTTCCCCACTATTTTTTGTATAAACTGTTTGTGTCATTCTCTTGCTTAGGACCCTCCTTCCCTTACTCAGATTCCTTGGGTCAGCAGTACTAATTGAGCCTAGAAGCTTCAGTTGGTATGACAGCTTTGTCATAATGTATAGGGCTGCTATACTTCCTTGGAGTTTTGGTAATTCTCAGATTGATTCTGGAATAGTTTAGAACAAATATTAGGCTGTTGTATGCCTGTTTTAGATTTGATTTTTAATTATCTGAGGTTCTTGATTTCTGGCCTTTTTAGAAATGTATTTTGTTAGATTAAATATGGTATTAAAGTTAGATATTTTTGATTTTTGAATTAGAGATGTGTGTATGTTACCTTTGTTTTGAAAGCTTTAAGATAAAACATATTCCTTTCTAAAGAGAGAGTGAGGTTGGTGACTCTTACACTTTCCTAATTTTAAGTTTTTAAAATATTTTGATTGAGATTTCTTTAAATGTACTAAGTCTAGCATATGTTTCTAGTCATTGTATGTTAAAAAGAGTCTTTAATGTGGGGACTGCCATTTGTTTCAACGTGACACCCTAGATAATATAATATCTTTAAAGATACAACTTTAGAGACATGAATTGACCCAAAATACATGTCTGTAAGTAATTGCAGGGGTGGTTTGCATTGCACAAATCGGCCATTTAGAGTAAGCGATGAGTTACAGAAAAACAAAAGTATGCATTGATTAAATTCTACATTTTCGGTAAAATGGAAACAGAAGGTATATTTATCAATTGTTTTATATGTAAGGCAGCATATTAAACTAGTCTTATTTTTTTCCTCATCCTTGCAGCATGCTTAAAAAAATATAAATCTCATACTTTCCTATTCTCCACATTGTATCAACTTGATGTCTTTCTTTAGTGTAATGGGACAGTATGATGTCCTATAGGATGTTTAGGCCATTAAGGTCCCTCTGGACTAAATTCTGGAAAAGAGCCAGAGTCAGAGTTTATTGATGTCCGAAGGTTTGAGCCATAGGTCTTTTCAGTTACTAGTTTTGTGACCTTAAGCAAGTCTATTTTAGTTGCTCTTGATTTTCTATGTATAACATTGGAGGTGGTCTACGGTCCACTTGTAATTCTAATATTTTCTTAGTAGAAAATCTTCCATGATGGTATAGTCAAAGCCTAGTAGAATAAAAACAATCCTAAAGGGAGGAAAAAGGTAGTTATATTATTTAAAATGCTTTTTGTTTGAAAAAGGGAGAGAGAATCTTAAGCAGGCTCCAAACTCTGTGTGGAGCCCAATGTGGGGCTTCATTTCATGACCCTGGAATCACGACCTGAGTGGAAATCAAGAGTTGGGCACTCAACCGACTGAGCCACCCAGGCACCCCTAAAATGATTTTAATTTTAAAGCAATGATAGAAGGACATTGCCCTTTTTTTTTTTAAAGACAAAAGGCTGAAAGTTGGTTTGGTTAATTAATCTTTATCTCATTGATGGTTCTGATTGTTAAAGAGTACCTTAACTCTTAACAGAATCTGTTAATAACAAATTTATTTATTTATTGGATTTGATGTCATGTAAGTGTGTTCCTGGAGTATAGTGTAAGGTACCCAGCTGACAGTACAGACTTCCTAATTCTGCCATTTAATAAATATGTGAAGCCAGAAAATTAGAAGAATCTAAAAATGATGGAAAGAGAACAGAGACAGTATCATCATAGTTCATCATAGTAATCATAGTAATCATATATATAATCATCATAGTAATGGACATAGAAGGGGGAATTGAGGAAAAGCTGAACATCTTTTTACCTTCTCTGGAGATGGTCTTTTACAGGATAGCTTTATTATTTAAAAAAACGTTTTTTCAGTATATCACATATACTCTTCAGATGTAAATACGTTTTTAAAAATTAAAACCCCAGTGTTGTTGATAGTATGTTTCATTCAACCATCAGTATCATGCAGCTGTGTAGAACACTGATGGAATCTTTCTCTGTAATTTTGACCACCATACTTGTAAAGGAAAAAGAGGACAGTGAGGGAACATAGGGAACAAACTGTATCCTGTAAAGAGCAGTTAAGGCAGCATTTTCCAAATAATTTTATAGGCAGTTAATACAGGTAGCAAGGAGAATTAGGGTGTCATGTTGAAATGTTTGAGAAGCAGGAGTTAAAGTTGAAAGGTTTTAACTGAAACTTTTCATGGCCTTAAATATGCTAATGTTGTGATACTCTTAAGAGAGACGTATAGTGATTCTCAGATGTTATTTAGGTATGGAACACATTTTTGAGGCCTGTTAATAGCTCCTAGAATAGTATTCTAAGGGACATCATTTTAGAAAATGTTGGATTTAAGGAACTGGTAATGTTTAGCTTGAAGAAGAGGAGAAGAATTTTTCAAGTGCAGTTGGATAAAAGAGGCATGTTCACTTTGGCCAGAAGGATGATATGAGGATCTATTTGTGAAAGTTACAAGGGAAGAAATTATGATCATTATAAGAAAGAGCTTTCTTAAAGAGTTAACCAAGGTTAAGTTGTTCAGGAGAATAGGAGTTTCTTGTAAGAATTCAAGAATAAGGTAGGTGACTGCTTTGCACCCATATTGTAAAAGAGAATTGTATATCAGATAGGTGGTTGAATGAGATGATTTTTAAGGTCTTTAATAAATTTGAAATTATTTTATTAGAGATTTTCCAAAAATATTTTTGACTGATTTTTTTCCCTCTAAGGTAATATAGTTTTAAAAAGTATCATGCTGTAGTTTTTTAAAGAAGCCATAAATATTTGAGTAGTTGTTATAATCATATTTAAAAGAATAACTATTGATCTGAAAAAACCTGGGTTCAGGTACTGATTTTGCAACTTATATGGCCTCTGGCAAATCACATCGTTTTTTGAAGATCTCAGATTATTGAATATCAAAAATGAAGGTAATATAAAGTAGGCCTTCAGGAGCCCAATATTTAGGCAGACAGGTTTGAATATCTACCCTACCAATTTCCTAGCACTGTAACTTTATCTTAGTCTCAGTTTATTTTTGAAATGGAATAGAATAGTACCTATCTCACAGAGTTATTGTAAGTAATAAATGAAATAATGTATATAAACTGCCTATCATCATGCAGTTTATATATGCTATATATGCTAAATATATATGCTAATATATATGCTAAATATATGAATGCAGAAATAGACATAAAATGGAATTTCACAGATTAAGAAAGTAAAGGTAAAGGCTGTAAAGTAATTCATCCAGAGATTTCTTGACTAAGCACTAGAACTCAGGCCTTCTCTCACCCAAGTCCATTATTTTCAATTAAATCACAATGTCCCTCCCTTTCTGTCTCATTCAGTGAACATTTATCACATATTAGGGAGTGTACATGGTGGTAGAGATTTGGAAATAAAAAACTAGACCCTTCTTGATATCTGGCAGAGTTTAGGGGGGGAGGTGGTAGAAGGGATTGACAGACCAGCACTCTGAGGTGTGTTCTGTGATAGTAGTATAGAGGAATGCCTAATTTAGCATCGAAAGGGAGAGTCATGGGGTGGTTTTTCTGGAAAATGTTAGGAGTGGGAAAGGCAAAGAGAGTGAGACAGGACTGTGGGAACAAGCTACACAAAGGCTGGTATGTGAGCACTTGGCACATTTGACAAATGACAAAAAGGTGAGTATTGTTGTTGACATAAGAGTAAGAAATGAAGTTGGAGACGTAGGCTGGGCCAGATTAGGAAAGGACCTTTATGGCTTTTTAAAGAGTTTAGATTTTATATGTAAGGGACAATGGAAAACCCCCAAAAAGGCTTCCTGCTTTTTTTTTTTTTTTTTTTTAAATTTTTTTTTTTTTCAACGTTTATTTATTTTTTTGGGGACAGAGAGAAACAGAGCATGAACGGGGGAGGGGCAGAGAGAGAGGGAGACACAGAATCGGAAACAGGCTCCAGGCTCTGAGCCATCAGCCCAGAGCCCGACGCGGGGCTCGAACTCCCGGACCGCGAGATCGTGACCTGGCTGAAGTCGGACGCTTAACCGACTGCGCCACCCAGGCGCCCCTCCTGCTTTTTTTTTTTACGTTTATTTATTTTTGAGACAGAGAGAGACAGAGCATGAACGGGGGAGGGGCAGAGAGAGAGGGAGACACAGAATCGGAAGCAGGCTCCAGGCTCTGAGCCATCAGCCCAGAGCGCGACGTGGGGCTCGAACTCACAGACCGTGAGATCGTGACCTGAGCCGAAGTTGGACGCTTAACCGACTGAGCCACCCAGGCGCCCCGGCTTCCTGCTTTTAATACAAGTAGCATATGTTCTTGACAGTCACAGAAAAGTGAAACATTAAGGTGTTTTGACTCCTCATTCCTACTTACCAATGGTAACTACTGTTAAAGTTTGTTAAGTTTTTCTAAAATTTTTGTATGCCTATAAAACGTGTGAATGTATACTTGAGTATCTTCAAACAAAACATTCAGTTGGTAAACCAGTAAATATTGTTCTCTGGCATACTTTTCTTATATATTTCTTAAATATTTTTCCGTATCAGCACATGCAGGTCTATGATATTCTCTAACGATTGCATAATACTATAATTTTTTAAAGATTTTTTTTAAAGTTATCTATTTTGAGAGAGAGAGAGAAAGAGCATGAGCATGCACACACATGCAATCTGGGGAGGGGTGGAGACACAGAGAGAGAGAGAGAGAGAATCCAAGCAGGGTCTGCATGTGCAGAGCCTGATGCAGGGCTCGATTCCACCATCCACAAGATCATGACCTGAGCTAAAACCAAGAGTCAGATGCTTAACCGACTGAGCCACCCAGGTGCCCCACTATACCATAATTTTTTAATCAGTACTCTCTATGTAGACAACTAAATATTTTTCTAGATTTTTGCTTTTATATACAATGTTTCAATGCACATCTTGTGCATGTATTTTTGCATACTTGTGCAACTATATCTGTAGGTTAATTTTTTAGTAATTACTGTTTATATACATTTTAGATTTTGATAAATATTGCCAAATTTCCCTCTAAAAAGATAATTCCAATTTAATATGTACCTGCCAACAGTATATGAAGTCCTGGTAAGGATTTTTCTGTTAGACCCATCATCCAGCAAAAAATTATTGAGTATTTACTGTGCACCAAACACTGTATGGATAATAGGGAAAGTATTCAAGGCAGATGGGATCCCTGCCCTTATGCAGCCCAGAATTAAAAAGATAGAAAGTCGGCAGGTGTTTTGTTTGGTCTGTATAGTTTTTGTTACTGTTTTTATATTTGAAGTAATTTTCAGTTTGTTTTATTTTGTCTTTCTGACTATGCAGTACTCTGTTTTCAAGGAGCCGTGAGCCTCTTATAGAGATATTGCTCCTGAAAATGAAGGCTTGAAACATAAGACACCTAACTGGATGATGATGATAATACTGTTTTCTGGGTTATAAATCCTTTTAAGGCAGCTTCTATGCTTTCACTCTCTATACTAAATTTTGGAAGGGATGGTAAAAGTCACATGGTCCAGTAGTACACCCTTTGCTTGAATCTCCACAGCATGTTTAGCCCATGTTTGAATACTTTCATTTGGTAGGAAGTTACCTTCCTATAGTATGGTCTATAGGTATACTATATACTATACCTGTATAGTACACACACACACACACACACACACACACACACACCCCACATCTTTTTTATCCATTCTTCTATCAGTGGGCACCTAGGTTGCTTCCTTATCGTTTTTATTATAAATAATGCTGCAGTGAACATAGAGGCATGTGTATCTTTTTAAATTAGCATTTTTGTTTTCTTCAGGTAAATACCCAGTACTGGAATTACTGGATCATACAGTAGTTCTATTTTTAAGTTTTTGAGGAACCTCCCTACTGTTTTCCACAGTGGCTGCACCAGTTTACACTTAACACCAGTTTTGCAGTTTTTGTGGTAAATTCAGCTCTTTGGTTCTCAGATTTTAAACATTGAGATTTCACATAAAAATCTGCCATTTCTGGCTTGTCTCTTTAAAACTGGAAAATGTGGCATAACTGGGCAAACTGGATTTGAAGATGGAAACAGTTTATTAGAATTGAGTAGTCATTGCCATTTTCAGATGGTGCATAGCACTTCTTAGAGTCTTGTTTTTGGCCTTTATGCTCATTTAACATTTCTTCCCAGGGCCTTGTAGGCATTCGAGTTGGTCATTTAGTGGATACACAAACTCACCATGTTCAAAGCTGAACTCTGATCTTATCCCTAAAATCTGTTATAGTTCTGCCTTCCTCATCTTTCTGCTTCTCATTGCTCTAGCGAGTACTTTGGTGTTATCCTTGACTTCTCTGTTTATCTTCCAATCCATATCTAGTCTATCAGAAAATTCTGTTAGGTATATCTTCAAAATGTATCTCATATCAGAGACTACTTCTTTTCCCCTTCATCACCCTCTCTGGTCCATGCCACCATCATTTCTCACCTGAGTTTTAGTTGTAGTCTTCTCTTTGGTCTCCCTGCTGTCACCTTTGCTCTTCTTTTCTTTTCTTTTCTTTTCTTTTCTTTTCTTTTCTTTTCTTTTCTTTTCTTTTCTTTTCTTTTTTTCTTTCTTTCTTTCTTTCTTTCTTTCTTTCTTTCTTTCTTTCTTTCTTTTTAAAGTTTTTATTTTTAAATAATCCCCTACATGCAACGTGGGGCTCAAACTCATGACCCTGAAATCAGGAATCTTATGCTCTGCCAACTGAGCCAGCCAGGCACCCCACTTCTTTTGCCTTTCCGCTATAATAGCCAAATGATCCTTTTAAAAGGAAAGATGATAGTACTCCTGTGTTCAAGAATCTATGGTGGCTCTTCATTTAACCTAGAATAAAAGCCAAAGTCTTTTGTTACCTGACTTATAAGGTCTGTGTCATGTGGCAGCTTATTACCTCTCTGACTTTATCTCCTACTATTTTTATTGTCTTCCTGGCTTTGCCGTACCAATCACCTTGCTGTACCTTTTGTGTGTCATGCACACTTCTACCTTGTACCTTTGTCCTCCTTTTTCTATTTGTGTGAAGTGCTCTTCCCAAATAACTGCATAGGTAGGTTTCTTAATTCTTTGCTCAAATGTTACCTTCTTACTGAGGTTAGTACTAGTTTATTTATTTATTATTTATTTAAAATTTATTTATTTTATTTTGAGAGAGAGCTAGAGAGAGTACAAGTAGGGGAGGGGCAGAGTGAGAGGGAGAGAGAGAATCCCAAGCAGGTTCCATGTTGTCAGTACAGAACCTGATGTGGGGCTCGATCTCACAAACCATGAGATCATGACCCGAGCTGAAATCAAGACTGGGTCAGTTAACCAAATGTGCCACCCAGGCGCCCCATAGCTATCCTCTTTAAAATTGCACCCTGTCTTCTGTTTTCTGTTAATCCCTTCCATGTGCCCTATCCCTGCCCCCCAAGCCCCCACATTACCTTTTAACATATATTACTTACTTATTACTTTAATTATTGCTTGTTTTCTTCCACTGGCTAACAGGCTATGCCAGGGAGGGATTTCGCTCTTTTATTTATTGATGTATCCCAGACATAAGGAATAGTACCGGCACACAGTTGGTACTCAACAAACATTTTTTTTTTTTAAATTTTTTTTTTTAACGTTTATTCATTTTTGAGACAGAGAGAGAGACAGAGCATGAACGGGGGAAGGTTAGAGAGAGAGAGGGAGACACAGAATCTGAAACAGGCTCCAGGCTCTGAGCTGTCAGCACAGAGCCCGATGCGGGGCTCGAACTCACGGACCGCGAGATCATGACCTGAGCCGAAGTCGGACGCCCAACCGACTGAGCCACCCAGGCGCCCCGGTACTCAACAAACATTTGTTGAACAAGTGAATGAATCTGAGTTTGCAATCCCTGGTCTGCTGTTTGTGTTTTTCTTATTATTTTATTAATTTATTAGACAATATTTTATTAGAAATTAAATTTATTTATTTTTGTATATTAAATAGTAAATACATTAATAGTGCTTATATCCAAAATACTGTTTTAAGCCTTTTCTCCATAATCCTGGCAACAACACTCACTGTGAGGTAGAAATTCTTATTATCTACTTTATAGGGACAAATAAACTGAAGCCAAACTTGCCCAAAGTCAGAGTTAGTAAGGGGGAGAACCAGGATTTGCCTTTAAGCCATTATTTAGATATTTGAATTTGCTTTTAATTATGACACCATGCTGCCCTTTTTTTATTTTGAAAGTAGCCTTAAATATGTGTGTTGCAGATCCTTTTTCCCTGTTTATAATTTTCTGTCTTGGTTTTGTTCTTTTTTGCCTTCCAAGATGATAGTTAAATATTTATGTAGTAAAAATAATACAGTAATATTTTCCTTTGAGGCTCTTTTGTTCATTTTTTAGAAAGGCCTTTTGATTCTAAGATTAAAACATAAGAGTACTCATTTTTTCCCTTAGTTTTGATTTGTATTCACAACTTAAGATGATCAGATATCACCTTAACAGCATCATGGAGATTTTGTTTGCAGGGCACAAGACTAAAGCCTGTATACAACAGTTAGGAATCTAGTGCTGGTTCCAGTAACACATAATTGAGAACAGGCTGTGGGGATGGACAGGAAAAGATTGATTTCAAGATCTGTTCAGAGGTAAAATATGCAGGTGTTTGTGATTGAATCAAAGGAAGACTCTGGGTTAACTCAGATTGTGAAACTCTGATTGTGATAGTTTGTAGGAGACGGGAGTATGTTTGTTGTGGTTTGTTTATTGGTTGAATGGAAGAATTGATGGAGATGTAAAACAGGAAGGAACTTAAACAGGTTTAGAAGTTAAAATGACATTGAGTTTTGGATATGTTGAATTCAGGATGCCTGCTGAATTCTCATTCTCAATACATTTATTAGGCAGGTTGATAAATGAATCTTAGCTTCATAAAGAAAACTGGGCTAGTAAGTTTAAGGAAATTAGGTAGATGGCAGGTAGAAACTACATGGGTCCAGGAGCTGCTTTCTTGCCTCGTTTTCTTCAGAATTACTCCATTGAATGCAATATAATAGCTTGGAAAGAGCTTTAAAGACTAAAAAGATTGTGTGTGTGTAGTGTGTGCGATATAGATGTGTTTGTAGCTATATTCACCGCTCAGAAAACATTTTGCAACTAGGAAGGACTGTAGAAGTCACATGACTAAGGTGTATTAATTTATAATTTCTGCATATTCCACTTGCATGAAAGTCAGTTTGGATGCTTCTTCGTTTTTTGAGGGACTTTTTAAGGTAATGTTGCGGCAAAAGGTATGTCAAAATCATTTTCTTGGCAGGAGGGGATATTTAGCATCAGGCAGACCTGGAATTGAATTCTGTCTGTGCTGCTTTCTGGCTCTGTGATCTTGGATACTTTCTTTGTTAGCCTGCGTTTTTTCATCTGTGGAAATAGTATTTTCTTTTAGTAAAGTTGAGACTCTCTTTTAGTAGTTGTACAAACTAGAGGTAATGTGTAGAAATTCCATGGCTTTATAATAGGCTACTAAATAAACTGAACTTCTGAGTCTTATTCTCAGCCTGTTTCTTTCTATCTGGTGTCATACTTTTGTTCTGAAATCAGTTACTGTAAAGATAAATATCTGGATTTTAAGCTATAGTTATTCATAGATGTTAGTGATTTTAAAGGTTCCAATATATGCATAAAATTAGTATTTGTGTTAATATTCATTAAGGCTATCAGATAGGCAGTGTTATTATCCTCATTTTATTTATTTTTAAAACTTTTTTAATGTTTATTTGAGACAGAGTGAGAGCAAGTTGTGGAGGGGCAGAGAGAGCAGAGAGAGAGAATCCCAAGCAAGCTCTGTGCTGCCAGCACAGAGTCCCAACGTCGGCTTCATCTCAGAGACCATGAGCTCATGACCTGAGCCGAAATCAAGATTTGGCACCTTAAATGACTGAGCCACCCGGGTGCCCTATTATTCACATTTTAAAGATGAGGAAATTAAGATACAGAAGGGCTAAGTAACTTACTGAAAATTATAGCTGGTAAGCAAAAAAGGATTTGAATCCAGGCAAATCACTGTCAGTGACAGTTTCACTTACTTTAGAGCAGTGATTCTTTGGTGATGTCTTCTGCATTCCTATCCTCTATCCACTGTAGAGATGCAAATACTCTTCCCTAGATATGTGTCTACCATATTGCACCCCCCGCCCACACAACCTTTGAGAAAATGCACAAAATGTTTCTGAAAAAAGCAAAAACAGTGTGGGTGTGTGAAAAGTTAAGATGTGCTCCTCTCTAGTATTAATCAAAACTAACCTTTATTTGGCCTTAGGTAATTCTAACAAGATTTTTATATCATTGCCTCACTGAATCCTAACAGCAACCTTGCAATAACTTATATTGGTACTCCCATTAAAAAAATTTTTTTTTTTACTGTTTATTTATTTTTGAGAGAGAGAGAGAGAGAGAGAGAGAGAGAGAGAGAGAGAGAGGAGAGACAACATGAGTGGCGGAAGGGCAGAGAGAGAGAGGGAGACACAGAATCCTTAGCAGGCTCCAGGCTCTGAGTTGTTGGCATAGAGCCCAATGTGGGGCTTGAACTCAGGAACTGCAAAATCATGACCTGAGCTGAAGATGGATGCTTAACTGACTGAGCCACCCAGGCGCCCCGGTACTCCCATTTTATAATAAGCAAGGAAACAATGAGCTGATCAAGTTTGCACAGCTAGAAAATGGCAGAACTAAGTGTGAAATTGAGGTGCTGGGGGTAAAAATTTCATACTTTTTGAAATGTTGTGCTACAGTGACTTAGTTTCCATTTATAATTACCAAAGTTCTGTTGAAAGCCAAAATGGCTTTCCCAGTGCATTTCCCAGACTGTGGATTTTTATTTTTATATTTGTTCATAGTAATACCAAAGGAGAGAGACGTACAATTAAGAAACAGAAAAAAATAATCTTTAGGATCAATGTGAATTTTCTGATAACCTAACGACATTGTAATTAAGTTCATTTAAAAAAACTAAAAACATATTTTTATGTACAGTGGTCAGCAGAGATCTCAGGTTCTTTCTAGTTCCTGCCTACCCACCCATGTAATTCTTAAGCTGCTGCTAGTTGGAAATCACAGTAGTTCCTGTTTCTGCTCGGAGGACAAGTGGTTGTGATAACCTATGTTCTTTAGTAACTTCTTTTAGGAACAGGGACTGGTTTGAAATTCTGTTTACTTACTCCAAGCGTCTGTTCAATTTCTGATAACTGTTGGAGTTCTTAGAGATTGCTGACAACATGAGCTATATTGGCATTAGGCTACATTTATCTGAGAATTGTAAGGCACAGTAAAATCCAGTTGGCCTGTATGATAAAATAAACCTTGGGCCATATAGATCAGCAGTGATAATGTATTCACTGATGGCAGTATATTTATTTTGTTACTTCTTCTGCTTTTCTCTTCTCTAACTCCTTTTCATTTATTTGTGTTTTTTTCTCTTTTTCACTTTTGCCTCCCTTTGTTGTAGCTTAGGCCTTCTAAAGGTACTGCTTAATTGATCAGTGACATTAAATGGAATTTCTAGCTTCTGCTGTAGAGCAGGACTTAGTGGGCAAGACCACAGTGATCATCAGATGTTAGCAGCCACACTGTTTTTGGTTTCTTGCAACCTAGAGGACTCCTTCATAGATTCCTGGTGCTTCATGTCATAAACACTGTTTTTTGAATTTTGTTTTAGGAATTGCAACCATGAATGAAGAAAACATAGATGGAATAAATGGATGCAGTAAAGTCAGAACTGGTACTCAGAATGAAGCAGCATTACTTGCTTTGATGGAAAAGACTGGTTACAACATGGTTCAAGAAAATGGGCAAAGGAAATTTGGTGGTCCTCCTCCAGGTGTGGATGTATTTATGTTCAAAAAAATTGTATCTTTAATGTACATTAGGTGCATATATCATTGGTATCAGTTTTTTTTTCTTATAACTGCTTTAAGACCTTAGTAATCATTTTTATAGTTGTGAGGGAAAAGAGGTATTATTATATATGTTATGCACATATAATAATGCGTAATATTATAGGTATTATGCATGTTTGACCTTTACATTTTTTTCAACTCTGCTTTTGGTTAAGAAACAACTGAGAAGGAAGTTGGGTGTTTGTTTTTTCTCAAAATTTTATTAAATTCTGGTTAGTTAACATATAGTGTAATATTAGTTTCACGAGTAGAATTTAATGATTTATCATTTACATGTAACAAACACCAAGTGCTTAACATAAGTGCCCTCCTTAATACCTATCACCTATTTAGCTCATCCTCCCCAACCTCCCCTCCAGCAACCTTCAGTTTGTTCTCTATAGTTAAGAGTCTCTTGTGGTCTGCTTCCCTCTCTTTTTTCCCCCTCCCCTATGTCCATCTGTTTTGTTTCTTAAATTCTACATGTGAGTGAAATCATACGGCATTTGTCTGGCATTTCACTTAGCATAATATGCTCTAGCTCTATCCACATCATTGCAAATGGCAAGATTTCATTCTTTTTGATGGCTGAATAATATTCCATATATATATATGTATATATATATATATATATATATATGCACACATACATACATACACACACACACACACACACACACACACCCCATATCTTCTTTATCCATTCATCAGCTGATGGACATTTGGGCTCTTTCCATAATTTGGCTATCATTGACAATGCTTCTATAAACATCAGGGTGCATGTGCCCCTTCGAATCAGTATTTTTGTATCCTTTGGGTAAATACCCAGTAGTGCAATTGCTGGGTTGTAGGGTAGTTCTATTTTTAACTTTTGAGGAACCTCTGTACTACTGTTTTCCAGAGTGGATGCACTACTTTGCATTCCCATCAACAGTGCAAGAGGGTTCCTTTTTCTTCACATCCTTGTCAACATGTGTTGTTTCCTATGTTGTTAATTTTAGCCATTCTGAAAGATGTGAGGTGGTATCTCATTGTAGTTTTGATTTGTATTTCCCTGATGATTAGTGATGTTGAGCATCTTTTCATGTGTCTGTTGGCCATCTGGATGTCTTCTTTAGAGAAGTGTCTGTTCATGTCTTCCACTTGTTTATTAACTGGATTATTTGTTTTTTGGGTGTTGAGTTTGATAAGCTCTTTATAGATTTTGGATACTAACCTTTTATCTGATATGTCATTTGCAAATATCTTCTTCCATTCCATAGGTTGCTTTTTGTTGATGGTTTCCTTCACTGTGCTTTTTATCTTGATGAAGTCCTAGTCATTCATTTTTTGCTTTTGTTACCCTTGCCTCTGGAGATGTGTCTAGTAAGAAGTTTCTACAGCCAAAGTCACAGAGGTTATTGCCTGTGTTCTCCTCTAGGATTTTGATGGTTTCCTGTCTCACATTTAGGTCTTTCATCTATTTTGAATTTATTTTTGTGTATAGAGTAAGAAAGTGGTCTAGTTTCATTCTTTTGTATGATGTTGTCTAGTTTTTCCAACACCACTTATTGAAGAGACTGTCTTTTGTCCATCCGATATTCTTTCCTGCTTTGTTGACGATTAGTTGACTATATAGTTGTGGGTCCATTTCTGGATTTTTTGTTCTGTTCCATTGATCTACATGTCTGTTTTTGTGCCAGTACCATACTGTCTTGATGACTACAGCTTCGTAACATAGCTTGAAGTCCGAATTGTTACACTTCAGCTTTTTCTTTTTAAGATTGCTTTGGCTATTTGGCGTTTTTTGTGGTTCTGTACAAATTTTAAGATTGTTTGTTTTAGCTCTGTGAAAAATGCTGGTGGTATTTTGATAGGGATTGTATTAAATATGTAGATTGCTTTGAGGGGTGCCTGGATGGCTCAGTTGGTTAAGCGTCTGACTTCGGCTCAGGTCATGATCTCGTGGTCTGTGAGTTCGAGCCCCGTGTTGGGCTCTGTGCTGATAGCTCAGAGCCTGGAGCCTGTTTCAGATTCTGTGTCTCCCTCTCTCTCTGACCCTCCCCTGTTCATGCTCTGTCTCTCTCTGTCTCAAAAATAAATAAATGTTAAAAAAAAAAATAAAAAAAAATTGTAGATTGCTTTGGGTAGTGTGAACATTTTAACAAAATTTTTCTTCCAATCCATGAGCATGGAATGCTTTTCCATTTCTTTGTGTCCTCTTCAATTTCTTTCATAAGTGTTCTATAGTTTTCAGTGCACAGGTCTTTCATCTCTTTGCTTAGGTTTATTCTTTGGTATCTTATGGTTTTTGGTGCAGTTGTAAATGGGATCTATACCTTGATTTTTCTTTCTGCTTCTTTATTTTTGGTGTACAGAAATGCAACAGATTTCTGTATGTTGATTTTATATCCTGTGTCTTCGCTGAATTTGTGTATCAGTTCTAGCAGTGTCTTGGTGGAGTCTTTTAGGTTTTCTAGATGGGTTTATAAAGAAGTCAGGTTTGGGTTACTGGGGAAAAGAGTATTCTAGCTATTAAAGGAGAGGTCATTTGGGGAGGATTTTGAAAGAGCAGTGAGTACAGGAGTGGTGTTTATACTAGAGGCAAACCAGATGCAAACAGCTAAATAAATATGTTTTGCCTTTCTACTAGTAGCCAGTGCTGTTTCTTTGCTCAGCACCCTCCCATTAGCTTTCTATCACACTTAAAATAAAATCTTGGCCTCTAGTCACTGGCACTGACTACCACTTGAATATTGCTTCAAGTACGTTAGTCATACAGGCCCGTGTGCTCTTTGTTGTTCTAATGTATAAAGCTCTTGCTTTCTTCGTAATGATATATTCTCAAAGCTTATTCCCTCATTCCATTCAGGTCTCTGCTTTAAACCTCATGTGTTCAGAGGAGATTTACCTGACTGCTAAAAGTATCAACTCTTTTCTGGCTTTTTCTTCATAGCCTTTATCAGTTATTGTTTATGTTCTCTTTTGAATATATATGCCTTATGAGGGAAGGGTCTTCTGTTTTGTGCACTGTTGTATCCTCAACATCTAGAGTAGTGCACAGTACATAGGAGGCACTGTAAATTTGTGGAAAGACTGAATCATTGAATGGTGTATCAAAATATCTTATTAGAATTTATTTTTGTCTTTTAGGTTGGGAAGGTCCACCTCCACCTAGAGGCTGTGAAGTTTTTGTAGGAAAAATACCTCGTGATATGTATGAAGATGAGTTAGTTCCTGTATTTGAAAGAGCTGGAAAGATATATGAATTTCGACTTATGATGGAATTTAGTGGTGAAAATCGCGGTTATGCTTTTGTGATGTACACTACAAAAGAAGAAGCCCAATTAGCCATCAGAATTCTTAATAATTATGAGATTCGACCAGGGAAGTTTATTGGTGTGTGTGTAAGCTTGGATAATTGCAGGCTATTTATTGGAGCTATTCCTAAGGAAAAGAAGAAAGAAGAAATTTTGGATGAAATGAAGAAAGTTACAGAAGGAGTTGTAGATGTCATTGTTTATCCAAGTGCAACTGATAAGACCAAAAATCGTGGTTTTGCATTTGTTGAATATGAATCTCACAGAGCTGCTGCTATGGCTAGGAGAAAACTAATTCCAGGTAAACTTAGCCTTTTAAAGTTTACTTTTTCGTATTAGTCTTATAAATATGGAAAAATGACAGCACTTCTTAGTTCAATATTTTGAAACTGTGTAATGCCCTTAAAGAGGTATAGAGATGTTTTGCATAAGGAAGTAAAATAAATGCTTCTAAAAGACAAGAAGTTGCTCCTATCTTCTAAATGACAAGAAGAGTCATTATCTATAATAATACACTTTACTGAATACAATTTACTGAATGTATACACTTTTATTGTTGTTTGATAAAAATCCAAAGGATAGTACATATAATTCTTCTGATAAAGGTCTATTTTTGAAGTGTATTTGTTCTTTTGCTCTTAAATTTGTTCTGTTTGCTCTTAAAATGAATTCTGTAAGTTCTGACTGGATTGCCTTAGTAAAAACTTTCATGTAACTTTCTTGTGAGAAACTAATGTTTACTACTACTGATGGGTATGTGAGTTCCTGATTCTTTGGAGAAAATTTTACTTAATAGTTTTTGACTTTTAGTTGTTTTAACTGTCTTCAGGGTAATTTATTCTCTTTTACAGGTACATTCCAACTATGGGGCCATACCATTCAGGTAGATTGGGCTGACCCAGAGAAAGAGGTTGACGAGGAAACAATGCAGAGAGTTAAAGTTCTCTATGTAAGAAATTTAATGATCTCAACTACAGAGGAAACAATTAAAGCAGAATTCAACAAATTCAAACCTGGTGCAGTTGAACGAGTAAAGAAACTTAGAGATTATGCTTTTGTTCACTTTTTCAACCGAGAAGATGCAGTGGCTGCTATGTCTGTTATGAATGGAAAATGCATTGATGGAGCAAGTATTGAGGTAACACTGGCAAAACCAGTAAATAAAGAAAGCACTTGGAGACAGCACCTTAATGGCCAGATTAGCCCTAATTCTGAAAACCTGATTGTGTTTGCTAACAAAGAAGAGAGCCACCCAAAAACTCTAGGCAAGCCACCAACTCTTCCAGCTCGTCTCAATGGTCAGCATAGCCCAAGTCCTCCTGAAATTGAAAGATGCACTTATCCATTTTTTCCTGGAACAAAGCTTACTCCAATTAGTATGTATTCTTTAAAATCCAATCATTTCAATTCTGCAGTAATGCATTTGGATTATTACTGCAACAAAAATAATTGGGCACCACCAGAATATTATTTATATTCAACAACAAGTCAAGATGGGAAAGTACTCTTGGTATATAAAATTGTTATTCCTGCTATTGCAAATGGATCCCAGAGTTATTTTATGCCTGACAAACTCTGTACTACCTTAGAAGATGCAAAGGAACTGGCAGCCCAGTTTACGCTACTTCATTTGGGTAAGTTTAAAAATACTTTAAATAATATTGTACAGTATGAAATTAGGAAATACTATTATTATAAATTATTTTGAACTTAACAGTGATATTTAACATAAATTTTACTTCAGTTTTATGAATTCATGGTAAATTTTGTTGAGACTTTTCTCCTGTATAATATTTCTGTATTTAGCGTTTTAAACTTTAGTTAGGGGAAAATTTGGTTTTGATTCACTTTATAGAGTTCATGATCCTATTTCATTAATTTATTGTTTTTGTAATAACTAATCCTCATTTGAAATAATTTCTATATAACTTATAGGATGTTACTTAAACCAATTTCTAAGTAATTTGTCCCTGCATCTTTGGTGAAGTCTACACAGTAATCATTTTAGGGAGTGGGGGTAGAGATTAGTAAAATCAGATGTATTTCAGATGGGTCGTGTGTAGACACAGCCTTATGCTCACCAATCTGGAAATTTGTCATTACTCATGAAAGACAAAAAAGCATCAAAGAGATGTTTATGACCGTTCTCTCTAATTTCATGCTTTTAAAAAAGTTTTTCTAAAGCCTTTGAGGGATAATTAAAAAGGCTTTGGGCCATATGGTAACAAAATATTTGGTATTGTGAAGGAAGAGATGTAATACGACTCTGGTATTTTCGTACTTCTGTTTTTTATTATGTTAGTCTCTCCTCTACAACCAGTTTTTCTCAGTTCTATTTTTTTTTTAAACGAAGCTATGGACTTTAGTCGGTGATTATTTTGTACCTCAAATAATATTTGGTAGAAGAATAGTGGTTTCTAGAAAATAACAATAAAAAGGAAAAGTTTCCTACTAAGGATTATAATTATTTCTTGATTATAATTGTCAGATTCTTAGCTTAAAATTGATTTGTTATATGGTTGCAGAACCATACTACTGGAGCTTATATCTGTTTAAAATTGATATTATCAAATTTGTCAAGAGAAGGCAGTCTATAAAGAAAACCATTTTCAAGGGGAGAGGGAATTTTATGTATTGTTTGGATCGATTTTATACAGTGCTTATCCATTGTAGCCACTCCTATGGTATGCATATTTTTAGGAGATCCTGATGATTAGGACTTATGGTAGGGTTTCTTGGAAAGAAACTTTTCAGGAATGTCCTCAATTATTAGTTGGAAATATTTGGGAATTTTACTGTCATACAAGTGAGTAAATTCTTATGTATAATTTTCATTAATACACAAAATAGAAACCTTCCATTTTTTCTTTCAATAAGAAGTTTAAAGATAATTTTATATGGGCAATTTAAGTTTAGTTTATCTTTATATGGACAGCAAATAATTCAAAGTACGGTTCCTGGAGAAAAATGGATCAAATTATTTTTTTGGAGTGGAATATAGATAATTAGTTGGCTGAGCAAGATTTTCCCAGGATACTTGTGTCTGACCTAACATGGTATTACTGAAGCATATTTCTGCCCCCACTCATTTCCCTTAACAAATTTATCTTCACTGAAATTTCTAAGATACTTAAAATATAATCTTAGTTTATGTCAGATTTTCTGTTTAGATGTGATTTGCTCATCTTGTTATCCCATAAAAAAGATATTATATGGAACCAGAGGGTTTTCATCAGCTTTTAATTCCATTATTAACATGGTTTTTACTTGAGTCCTCGGACCATAATTAACTTGTATTGACCTTATAGTTCCCAAAGAAAATCCCTATTTAGGTATAGTATTCCCAACTTGATTATGTTATTTAGGTATAAAATTAGCTTCAGTAAATGAAATACTTAGAGGGCACAGTTTGCTTTAGTCATCTATTTCAGATTTTATCAACCTTATCTAAAAGCCACTTATAATAAAAAAATGGACAATTTGTGTTTCATGTATTTTCTCAGTTTCTAATTACGATCAGAGAGAAGACCTAAGACCCAAATGTAAGCCAAAACTTTTGATTAAATACTAAAGCTTGTTTGGATGCACTACACAAGGCTTGAGGCCTTGTCTGTAGGAAGTAACATAAAAATCCTTATTGCAGTTGACTACAATATGAGCGAAGATTGAGTTAGAGGCAACTGTGAGAGGAGAAGTAGGGAGAGAATTTAGGGAAGTATAAGACTCAGAAATCAAGGGTCTAGGAATCTTTGATTAGAAAACACATGCCTGACATTTGGAGGTTGTTAAAGTAAGACAGGAACTATAGACAGCCAGGATGTTACATGTTGCTCTATGGGAAATAAGGATATAGGTTGAATATTGTTGTGGCAATATTCTGGTTTGCTTTTTACTTCTGTTAACATTGGAGCCTCTGGGCTTCAAAGAGTTGAAGCCTTTTTTGGGTAAAAATTCCTATATTTAGATATAGGAACCTTCAGAGGTTGCAAGCTTTTATTGGGCGGCTAAGGGTTTGAGACCATTTGTTGTTGGTGGTGTGTTCTTACAGGGGGAGGGGTGATATGTTGTTTATATCCTGCTAAATATTTTTGTGTTTCAAGCACTGGGTTTTTCTGAGATCTTGAGAGGTTGCTATTGGTTCCTGGAGTCTCTCAAATAGAGTTCATTGAGTATGAAATCACTTTTGACTCTATTTTCTTAAATAATTTGAACCTACTTTTCTAGATAATGAATTTAACTGCTGTTTTAAGATGTTTTCTTTGTGTGTGTAGTAATTTTTTTTTAGTTTGCTTCATTTTGCATCAATTTAATGCTATTTTTAGCATTATTATTTAGTCTTACCTTGATGATCTTTGACTATTATATGTGATATAAAGTCATTTACCTTTTTATTTCAGACTTCTATAAGAATGTACTTTTAATATCCACATTGTTTTAGTATTACCATGCCCATTTTTGAAGTTTGAAAAATAAAAGAGAAAAAAAATAGCCTTTATTTTTATTTAGTTAAATAATTACCATTGGTGTTAGGAAAATAGAAATTTTCTTGAAGAGTTAACAGGCATTTAAATGAGCACTAGAAGTTAGAGAGTTTACTTCTAGTGACTATTTAATGGTCTTACCAGAACCCCAAAAGTTCTTAATGGGTAGTACTTTAAAATCAGTTTTTCAAAAATTTTGGGTTTTTTGGTCCCATTTAAAGTGAGCTCTGTTTTAAGCAGAATACCCCTAATAGAATAAAAATTGAAATCTGGGATTAATGCCAAAATTGAACCCTCATTTTTTTCTTTTGTTTATTTTGTTTTGTTTTTTTTTTTACTTCAAAATTGGAGACTATCTTCATCTTCATAATGTCATAGAATGACCTCCCTAACCTCACTGGAAACTGATCACCTAACTAACAGGATAAGAAATTAATTGTCACTTGTTTATATTTAGGAGCCTATAATAAGTGGGATACTCAGTGGGTTTAATACTTGTGGGCCAAGAGATAGATAGGTTCTATTCTACATATTTCATGTATGGAGACATCATGGATCATTCAGAGTCACATCTTTTTAAGTAATCATTTTCTATTTCATAATTTTGTATCTGTTTAATAATAGATTAGACTATCAGTGTGAATAATTTTGCTTTTCCTAAAACTGTGCCTCTGTTTTGAATATGGGCCTTCCAATTTTGCCACTGCTTTCCCTTAGAGGATTCTTTGCCACCTGGGTGTGGGATAAGCAGAAATTGAAGAAATAAAGGAAGGTCCTGGAGAGTTATAGTTTTGAAGAAAGAAAGTCCTGGAGAAAAGTTACTGGAAGAAGGGAGGTAGCCTCTGTGTATTGGCAAATGCACTTTGTTAAATAATTTATTAACAACTAATCGAAGGCAAGGAATTTCTTGTTTCCATGTTTGTATAATACGCACGTGGCAGTTTTACTACACAAAGCTTTCAAACAGGAGTAAAGAACCTCTGTCACAGACCAGCTTGTGCCGTTAATTTTCATTTGACTTGTGTACTGTTGTTTTGGCTATGACTGATGAAGTTTATTTTATTTTTTTAGGCAATAAAACTTTATTTCTCACTGAAGAAACTCAAAGAGCCAGTTTTTCTTATATGCCTCTTATGAGGGCTAAGTGTACTTCTGTAAGCAATCAGGAGCTAAATATAAATAAAACATGGTTTTTGGTCTTAAGGAGTCATGGTCTACTGAAGAAGGCAGAGATACAAACTCTGCATAAGTTGTTTTGAGAATACAGAGGAAGGGCATGCTTCCTACCTGATTTTGAGTTGTAGATCTTGAGGAGAGTTTATAGGCAGAGAGGGGCACAATGTGGGCAAATACCTGTTAGAAAAATAGCATGGTTGTGGGTTCAATGGCAAACAGTTGTGTATAGTGTTTGCTTTGGGGACTTCAGTCAGGTTTTAAGGATTAGAAATTGAAAAGATGTGGATATTAGTTAATTAAAATTTCATCAGTCTTTTTAAAACTTTGCAAGTTTTTTTTTTTTTTTTTTTTTTTTTTTTTTGGTACAGCTATGATGGCTTTAGTTGCTTTTCTTCTGAGCAAGTAATTTTTTCTGGATGAATCCAACCTAATTTGTGTGGACTATTTTATGTGTCATTTTATGGTTATCTTCATTTTGTGGCTGATTCGCGTATTGTTTTTCATATTTGACTTTATAATGACATACATCATTAGAATGTTTAATTTTTTCATGGTCATGGAGTGGTAAAATATTTAGATATATATATCCTAAGCATGATATAGCCATTATGTTTGCTATCCCTTCAATATCGTTAAAATTAGGTTTTGATTTATGCTGTCACTTGTAACTTCGTTGAAAGTTATAAAATAGAAGGCACAGCAGGATGTGTGTTTTAATCTGAAAAATAATTGGTGCTTTTTTTCTTATGAGCTATCATTATTTCCAGATTGATGGGCAGAAAGCAAAAATAAAATTTTGATTTTAAAAATTTGTTAATAAATTGCTTTGAAACAAAGACACCATCTCCATTTTATTTTTAAATTTAGGAAATAGTTTTGGGAGACACTAAATACAACATAATGGTTGTATCCTATTATAATGAAATTTATTATAAATAATTAAAAATAATACTTTAAGAAGTAGGATTAGCATCAACATTTATACACTAATTTATTTTCATATGACCAAATGGTGAGACGAAAATTCCATTAACTCAACTATGTGTCTTTGCCCTTTGAGTGGGCCCACTGCTCTTGAAAATACATTTCTGGGGCGCCTGAGTGGCGCAGTCGGTTAAGCGTCCGACTTCAGCCAGGTCACGATCGAGCCCCGCGTCAGGCTCTGGGCTGATGGCTCAGAGCCTGGAGCCTGTTTCCGATTCTGTGTCTCCCTCTCTCTCTGCCCCTCCCCCGTTCATGCTCTGTCTCTCTCTGTCCCAAAAATAAATAAACGTTGGAAAAAAAAAAAAAAAAAAAAAAAAAAAGAAAATACATTTCTGTTCCTCTTGAAACTACTGTATTTTCCTGAAATATCATCAATCTGGTGTTACTCGTGATTCTTACCTTACTAACACTTTTGTATTAATGAACCATAATTATCATGGTGTTAGTACTGTGAGAGAAGCGGCTTATTTAACAGAGTATTGAGTAAAAAGTACAAGAACCTGTAGCCTCAGCCACCAACAAACTGTAACCTTAGATGGCAAATAAAATCATTTACTCTTTGTGCATCTCAGTTCCTTCACTTATAAAATATCAGGGTTTTACTTGGTAAGCTTTAAGGATTCCTTTATCCCCCCGATTTATGGTTTTGTTTAAAATACAGACAAAAATCTTATGAAGGACTAAAAATAATACTTGGGTTTTTTTTTTATGTGTACCAAAGTACATTTTTGAATTCAAATAGTCTTAAAACCAAGAACTGCTTTTGCAAGAATTAACTATCCATTTAATATCCCTTCTTATATATAATTGAAAGCTTTTATCTGTCTATTTCACAGCAGAACATCTGGTAAAAAAAAAAAAAAAAAAAAAGGAGAGTCAGTCACCTGTTTTATTTGCATGATGACAAGTAATTGCTTTCTGGGTCTTTCCTTCCCTGAATTTGACAGTTAAATATAATCAAAACCAAGATTTTATAAAACAACCTAATTACTTAAAAGTTTGGAAATTCGTTTTCTTTTGTAACAATCTAGGAAAATAATAATGTGTATTAAAACATACATGTGACCAGTATTTGTTCCAGTTGTTCCATGTTATTAAGTGGCTAATGTGATCTGTGATTTCATTCACTTCATACATTTATTTGATCATGTTTGATCCTTTATCCTACAATTTCTTAGTATCTTTGGTTAATACATTCCTAAAATACCTGTTCTTATACACATTTTAAAAGTAGCTACTGTTTTATTTTTAAACTTAACATCTGTTTTTGTCATTTAATATTTAAAAAATAATGGTTTGTAAATTTTCCCCTCTTGTATCAAATGTCACAATAAACTTTGCATGTATACTCAATTCTTAGATGTCAGCAGCAGTGAATAATTTTGCCATATGATGTCACCTAAATATATTTTTTAGCGTGGCTTTGAAAGGAAATTTAAATATTATATTGATTTTGCTCTTCTTTATGGCTTATTTTTTTGCAGGGGTGGGTGGTTAGCATCAGTAAAATGTGTATGAGAAGCTGCACTTAGTCTTCTGCCTGTCATGCCTTTGTTTATGCTTCCTATTTAAAATTTAGTAGACGATAATTGCTTATGCTGTAAGCAGTATAATTTAGTGAGTGGACTAGTGAATGGAGACAGAAGATGTTTTGGAAAATGGTTTTACTGTGATGAATTTATTCAAGTGATCATCTGTGCTTTTAACTACTTGAAAATTATTCAGTGTGGGTTGCTTCCAGGCTTTTTGGTTGGATTAAATATATCTAATTTTATTAGTTAATTTCAGATATATCATCTATTCTAGAGCAATTTATCCTCTGTTTAGAGTAATACATCTCTATGTAAGACATGGTAGGGCATTACCTCCAAAAATGGTGCACTTACCTCTGGGGATTCAAAACAAAAGAAAACAAAATTAAAAAAAACCTTTAGTCTCCCCATCTAATTAGAAGTTTTAAATCACCAGAATATTGATAAGTACTTGGATTTTCTTGCTTCTTATATTTGTAGTATTGGCCTAAAGATATGCTAGTTACATGTGAGGCATTATTTATCTCATAGTAAGTGACATTTGAACTATAAAAATGACGTGTATATGGATTTTTTATACATAATGTAATTCATATTTTAAGAAAATGATTTGTCTAACTATATACCTTCCTGCATTGTTTTGATTCAGTAAATATAATCTATATACCACATTAATAGTGAGTGAATTAGTGAATTCTATGATTGTATCTGTAAGTTTAGGTTAAAAAGTAGATAGTAATGCAATTATTAGAGAACAGTCTGTTGTAATTTTATTGCCTGATAATTTGGTGAGGACGCTCTGAAACATCTCTTTTGTGTTTAAACTGTGTAGCTTGTTTTTTATATACAACTTAAGGGATTGGCATTTAAATAAATAAACTTGAATAAGAAAATGTAAACTAGGATATACAATTCTATCTTCCTTATTCAGTAGATAACTATGTTGACCTTTGCTTTTCATTTTGATTTTCTTTTATTATGTTTTCTAAGGATATTATTAATAGAGATATTTTACTTTTTTTTAACTTTTTTTTTTGGACTCCTGTTTTCTATGTAGATTTTTATAAGACTGCAGAGCAAGCCCATTAACTTAATATTTTTTCTTGTTACCTTTGTTTCAGCAGTACATGTTCCAGTCTGCTTGTTTACTGGCCAGGTTATGGGGTAAACAAATCATTTTGCAGCTTATGTGCCATATATGTGTATGGCTTTTTTGTCTTCCATTGCTATGTTAATGTTTAGTTCAAGGGTGACTAAATCCGTAGTAATGAATTTATGAAAATTATAGATTATTTTGGGCACAGAATTTATAGGATTCCAAGTGAACCAGTATGAGTCTATGGAAAACAGGTTTAATGTTGTATTCTGCATTATAAAGTTACAATTTTTACCAAAAGTAAAAGAAATAATCAAGCCGAGATGATTCTTACCTGTGTCTACTATGTGTCTACCTGTTTCCTTGAGAGCTCACAAATCAAATTTCGTTGTGTGATCAAGAATCCCTTAGAGATTCCTTGGTATGAAATTTAGCTTTATCAAGTACAGAAATAGTGATGATACCAGAGTATTGGAAAGTTACTCCTTCTCCCTTAAGAACAAGAGGAGAAAAGGACATGTTAAGCAAAAATAGGATTGCTTGCCCTATGAAAGCACTCTCCTAGTTTCTGAGGGGGTTTTCTGAATGTGATGAAAGGATTATTTTTCTTTTTTCACTTCATAAATTTTTTTCCGTATGATTTACTTAGTAGTAGACTTAAGATTTTTAACTTCTTGTATTGCAGTGCATCTAAGATATCTGGGATTTTTCTGCTCTTTTTCCAGTCATCTACTTTTTATTTATATTCCAGCATTTTTAAAAATCTCACCTCTCTGATTTTTAAAAATCTTTGTACTTTTATTTACTTTTACTTATTTTTATTTATTGTAGTTTATGTGCAAACAAGGAGTTACTACATTAGTGAACATGACTTGGGAGAGAGATAGATAAACTCTTCCGTTAATTCTCTAAGGCCTCTGAAAATGGATTGTTGATGTCAACCACTCTTTAATTTGAATTGGTAAATGAGGGAATTATTTCATTACCTTAAGATTTCAGGTAATTTTTTTTTCAGTTTCTTTAATTTGATATTTTATATTGAGAGTTTCTCTATGACAAGAAAAATTCTGTAGTCCACTCCCAAATATTTATATTTAGATATGGTGTATGAATAAACCAAAACTAAATAATCCAAGTATAATTGGCTTATTTATTTATATTTATCCTGAGATGCTGTTTAAATGTATAGTTCATCAGTTCAGGGAATTTATGTATCCTATTATAAGACTCAATAGGAAAAGTTGGAAACTTACCCTCAGCTCAGCTTCTTATTGGGGAGGGATGGCATTGTTTCATATTGATGGAATGCATGGACTTAAGTAGAATATTTATCTTCCCTCTGTCTTTTCTTTTTTATTTCTTTCTTTTTTTTTTAACTGGTAATGGATGGCTTATTCCCTTTAATCTTAACCTCATTCTATGAAAGATATGGGTTATTAAAAGTATGTAAAATACAAAAGGATTCAAATTTTAAATTGAAAGAATTGAAGCAGCGGGGAATTATGAATAGGAAAATAAAGCCAAGCAAAACTAAACAATTTATTGTTTAGGGATGTATGAATATGTGACAAAACCAAAGAGAAAAGCAAGGGAATGATTAACACTTAAAAAACAGGATCATGAAAAAAATTAGGGTCATAATTACTTTCAGGGTTAGAAGGAGAAATTGGAAATGATGCAAGAGAGACTTCTAAGTTACTGATAATTTTCTGTTTGTAAGCCTGGGTGGTGAGTACATGTTTTTATTTTTTAAATAATGTGACCTGTACATTTGTATATTACACCTTTTTCTGTTTCTATAACATTATTTAATAATTAAGTAAATAAGCTGCCAAAGAATGAAAGTTAGCTAGTCAGCCAAGAGTAAGAACTTGAATAATTTTGTCAAAACTAGAATGAGTCATTATACTATAGAGATTCTCAAATTAGTGTAATTCAGGGTAATAAAGTTGTGTAGTTTCTAGACCATATATTTTTATTCTGCTCAGACTGTATCTGAAATGTTTTCTTTTGGACCCCAGAGTTTAATTAAACCTTGACAACTATGGAGGACCTGGAAACTCTGTAATGTGAAGTAGGACAGTGAACAACTAAAGAATTTGGGGCTATTTAGACTGTAAATACTAATATTTATAGGGGAAATATGATTGCTGTCTTTAAATGTTTGAAGAGCTGGTACGTGGAAGAAAGACTTTAATATGAAGCTCCACAGGTTAGAATTAAATCTAATAGAGGAAAGTTTCAGGGAGGCAGATTATGATTTAATATAACCCAGAACTGTGTAAGTTTTTAAAGGACGAAAAACTCTGTATCACTCAGTTAAAAAAGAAAAAAATTAATGTTTATTTTAAATGTTTATATTGCTAAATGTATGGGGAAAGGTAAGATTCTTTACTAGACTATTTTAACTCAGAATTATCTTCCTTAACAGTGCTTGGAGTATATTAGCTTGCTGTTTTGAAGTCCTCTGAAAAATGTACTTTTTGAAACTTTGACTTAAGAAAGTTTTGGCATTCTTATTCTTAAATGAATAATCCTTTTGTTTATTATTATTCACTCTTTTAGGCTTTCTTTTCTCATACTTGGTTTATTAACTGTTAATCCTGGTTAATATGTATGTTCATTAACTAAATACTGAACACTGCTTTTATAAAGCCCTGAGGATTTGTAGTGAATCAGACCCAGTTGCTGCCTGCCTTCATAGGGTTTATATTCCATTGAGAGAGATACTCAGTTACAGTTCTGGTAAACATTGTGAAGAGGTACAGGGTGTATGAGAAGATGTAGTTGGATGACCTGACCTAATCTGGGATGAGAGGATCAGTTAATAGTATATTGCATTTAGAAAGAATTTCAGCAAAATAAAATTTACTACTTTAAATTTTGTATTGCATATAGGCTTCATAGACTAAAAGAGCATGGCATTTGGAGCCAGATTTCCTGAGTCCATATCCCAGCTTCATTACTTATTTGGAAAAAGTTATTTTAACCTCTTTGTTCTTCAGTTTCCTCATCTGTAAAATGGGAGTGTTAACAGTTTTTATCTCGAAGGGTAATTGTATGTATTAAATGAATTAAAATTTTAAAAGGCCCATTATAGTGCCTTTTGTATATTAAAATGTGCCATATAAGTACTGAAAAATAATATTTATTCAGAAAACAAATCCAAGAGTTTCCAATCACTTATGATAATAAATATTATTAGTAATAGTAAGGATAGTTAAGATTCTTTGAACACTAACCATAGGTACTATACTAAATGCCTTTATATATTATTCTGATGCCTCTTTTAGGTAAATATTACTTTAACATCTACACTTTTTTTTGGTAACAGATGAAGAAACTTGAGTCTTTTTTTTTTTTTTTTTTTTTTTTTAAATTTTTTTTTCAATGTTTATTTATTTTTGGGACAGAGAGAGACAGAGCATGAACGGGGTAGGGGCAGAGAGAGAGGGAGACACAGAATCGGAAACAGGCTCCAGGCTCTGAGCCATCAGCCCAGAGCCTGACGCGGGGCTCGAACTCCCGGACCGCGAGATCGTGACCTGGCTGAAGTCGGACGCTTAACCGACTGCGCCACCCAGGCGCCCCGAAACTTGAGTCTTTAGTAGGTTAAATAATTTGCCCAGGATCCCTCAGTTAGCTAAGAGGCTGTTCTTTGTAACTTCACATGATTCTAGTGAAAAACTGACCTTAGTCTAATGTTAAGCATATGATAACAGACTGAATTCGTAGGATCTTTTCGGCCAATTATGCTTCTAAAAGTTAAAATGAATGAGATGGGTCTTTGGTCCACGCTTTACTTCCTTTTCAGAGACCATTTTATCTCATCAGCCCTTCAAGCCGGTTTATTAGACCACTTGAGTGTAGTGCGGACCTCAGAAATCTCTCAAGCCTAAATGAATCATTCTAAATTACAAAGATCTTATAAACAGAACTTGTTTACAAGCTAACTTTGAGATTTTTAAGCTTACTTTAGGGTAAGCATTGACAACCAGTAGTATATGTTGTATCAAGGTGGTGGATGATAAATTTTTTTTTTCCATCTATCAGATGCTAGACAGAATTTCAAATAGGCGGAATTTGTTTCTATCTATTTCATGGTCCCCTTGTTGCTTGGTACTCTCATTTTGTTCTCTGATTATATTCAAAACATATAAATACATGATTCATCCATATAATTTTTCACTCCACTTATATTTAACTATGTTTTTTCATTGTTATTTCCTTGCTTAGGAACCTACCAATGGCTTGCTGTTGTGGTACCATCAGGTCCTCTGAACTCCACATTCTCTTTTTCGGAATGTTCTAATGTTTTTCCCCATTTTACCTAACCATAGACAAATACCCTTTGTTTTGATCATCTGAATTTGCCATGCTTATTGGTACTTCCAGGCTTTTCCTAGTGTCGTTCACTCTGCTTAGAATATTCTTCTACTTGCTTTCATTTACTTAACCTCTTACATTAAGCTTTTCTTAGACACAGTAGCTGAGAATTGTTACTTCTTGTTCTTCATAATATTACTCAACAATTCAGTAATTTTTATATTACTATTTACTGTTATAAAATTTTTGATACATCAGGATTGTAAAGCCAAGGGACTTTGTACATAAGTTTTTTTTTTAATTTGTTATTATTTTTCCTGCATTTAATATTTAGCATGTCGTGCTTTTCAAATAATTGAAAATGATGTACATGCTGTAAGATTAAAAGGTAATGATTCTTAGGAAAAATAAAGTTTGCCTGTGCTTTGAGCAGAAAGTAAAAAAAGATTGGAAAATAAATGTCTGAGTTGGTAGGTACAGAACAATTACATTATGCATGGTGGTTAACAGGACACTATAGATTTATATTTCAATTAAGTAGAAATAATCAGTATCTAGTTTTTAAAATGCTGATTAAATGAGTATTTCAAAATAGTGAAACCCTTAATATATAGGCTGAGTCATGTGGGTTATTTTATGTTAAAGATGTATATATTTTATTTATATGTATAAATGAAATTTGTATAGTGGAAGAATAGGAGATTATGATTGTAGTAGTATAGAATATACTAGATCATATTACATATAATTTTATACTTTTCATTGACCATTATGATAGCCTAAGTTCATTACACAAGACACAGTTATATTTAGTGCCATCTATAGCATTTGTTAAGCCTCTACAAAGGGAAAATAATTGGCAATAGCTTATTGTATGTTATTTCTAAACTTGAGGTTATAATAGCTTGCATTTCTTCTTCATTCTTCTACACAGGTACAGACTAAGAAGATGGAGTTCTTTCAGTTTATTTTTCTAAAGGCAGGAAAAGCCCTGAAAATTGAGGTTGCTAACATAGATGCCTTATTTGGAATATACTGGAATCCTGTGCATTTAGTTATTTTCTGTTCTGAAAAGAAATGGCAGTATGCCATATCTGAGAGTCTGAAAAACAGTTCTTCATTTTACATACCAGTTACTATAAAATTTATGTAGAATTCTTTTTCAAACTGATAACCAGTAAAATCTTCAGAGATACACAGTATGCTCATATGATTAGTCTTAAGTGACTTTTAAAACTTTTCATCACATGTTTATAGAACAATTCGTATCTACAGTGTTAGGTCTTTGTGGATACAATGAAAATCAATACCTCAATTAGCAGGAATTTTACTAGTTTATCTTTTCTGGCTTTTATTCCTACATAACAGAAGACTAAAAATAATGTATCTAATGATTGCAGTTTTATAGAAAACAAGATCCTGTCTGTGAACTTTGAGCTTTAATGTATCCTATTGACTTTCTGACATGCCTTTTCGTTTCCGTAGTTTTTCCTTGTGTCTTGATTACTGAATAATCCCTTAGCTAAATAATCACTTGTGTTATATAGCTGAAACTAAAAAAAAAAAAAAAAAAAGGAAAAAAAGAAAAAAATTCTTCTGAGGTAATTTCTTGGAATATATTTATTAACAGTCATACTTTTTCAAGGGAATGATGCTAACAAATGGCAAATTGAAGTACTAGCAGTAACCTTGTATTGACATTTACTTGAGATTCTGCTGATGGTTTTTACTTTTACTTTGAGGATTATCATCATCTCTTCTGTATATTAACAGAAATGTAATTGTCTTAGGTTGGCAGTTTAAATGCCAGCATTTTTCCTGTTAAATTTAACTAAAGATTAACAAAAAATTAATTGTAAAACTACAGGTGGTAGTATGTGAAAGCCTTATGGAGGGAAGTCTGAGTCCATATTTAGTAATAATTTCAATTAGCATCTCTACTGAAAATCACCATTATAGTTTTTAAATTACTCTGAATCATTTTTATTTTATTTTGACCATACTTGTATTATAATCGGTGGTATTATTTTTTAATCGTAACTATAAATGATCAATTTCTCATATATGTATGTCACTATATACACAAATGGTAACTGTTGTGATTTCCCTCCTTTTTTAACTTTATAAGTTATTACATTATGTACAAACAGAAAAGTCCACAAATTGTGACTGTGAGCTTTGTGATTTACCACAGAGGGACCATGTCTGTTTAACTACCAGATGAAGACATAAAATATCAACACCCCAAAAGCCTCCTTTGTTTGTAGCCCCACCCACACATTACCTTCTCTCTTCCCAAAGGAAACCATCCTTCTCTCTTCTGTGTTTTTGAAATTTATACAACATTTTACATACTTTTTGTCTGGCTTCTTTCAACATTGTGAATAAAGATTGGTCCATGTTGTGGCAGTACTGTTCATTCACTCTCACGGATTCCAGTATTCCATCAAAATGTTAGGATTTATTTGCTATTTCTTTTTTTTTAATGTTTATTTATTTCTGAGATAAAGAAAGACAGAGCACGACCAGGGGAGAGGCAGAGAGAGAGGGAGACACAGAATCCAAAGCAGGCTCCAGACTGTGATCTGTCAGCACAGAGCCTGACATGGGGCTTGAACTCACAAACTGTGAGATCATGACCTGAGCTGAAGTCAGATGCTTAACCAACTGAGCCACCCAGGTGCTATTTCTTTTGTTGGTAGAAGTTTGAGGTGCTTTCAGTTCAGGCTATTTGAATAACGATGCTGTGAAGATTGTTTTGTTTTGTTTTGTTTACATGTTTTTTACATGTTTATTTTAGAGAGAATGCAAGCAGGGGAGGGGCAGAGAGAGAGGGGGACAGAGGTTCTGAAGCAGGCTCTGTGCTGAGAGCAGAGAGCCTGATGTTGATGTCGGGGTCAAACTCAAGAACGGTGAGGTCATGACCTGAGCCGAAGTCAGATGCTTAACTGACTCAGCCACCCAGGTGCCCTTGTGAAGATTCTTGCATATGTTCCTGTTGAATACTTCGGAGTAAAAGTGGGTCATATTTTTAAAAATTTAGTAAATAATGCCAGCTTTTCAAAGTGATTATATAAATTTACATTTCATAAGCAGTATATGGGGTTTCGGTTGTGCTACACTCTTGCCAACACTTGGTCTTTTAGTTTTTGAAAATTTTGAACATTCTGGTTAGTATATATTACTATCTCATTGAGATTATAACTTTTATATCACTGTTTACTAATAATATTGAACATCTTTTAATAAGATAATAGGGCATTAAGGTATCCTCTTGATGAAAATGTCTTATTTTAAGTCTCTTTTCTCTGTATTATATTGGGTTGTTTGTTTTTTTCTTTATTAAGATACAAGCCCTTGTCGGATACATATTTTACAAATACCTTTGACGTTGGTGGCCTGAGCTAGGAGAGAGAAAAGCCATTTTCACTCAGTTTTGGTTCCCTGCCTGAGGTGCTGACCCAGTTTGTTGTCAAAAGAGTCGGTCAGAATATACAGATCCTATAGGGTTGTGTCATCCTCTCTTAGTCATTTTTACTAATTCTAGTTAGCCCTAGCTTGCTTTTATAACTTCCATGGCTTTGCCTGATCTACTTATTTTTTCTCATCAAGACATTGCAGCATTTTAGCCAGGCAGTACTTAACTCATTGTTAGGAAAATCAAGATGTGGCTAAAGATCAGAGGCTCAATAGCAAGCTGGGTTGTAGCAGTGATGTCAGTCCATTGATTGTCTTTAGAGAGTGAATGATGGAAAAAACAAATTCTTACTGATAGACAAATATGATCTGCTAAAGACACATGCTTTTGTAGAACTTACTATCTGGTGTTTTTCTGGGAAAAAAACCATAACTGCTTTATTTGAAACAAAATATGCTGCATTTGAAAATAAATACCTTCTTCTACTGTGTGGCTTGCCTTTCTACTCTATTCATGGTATACACTTTGAAAAATACAGAAGTTCTTACTGTTAGTATGTTCAATTTATCAATCTTTTAAACTTAGTAGTTTCTGTCCTGCTTAAGAAAACTTTGCTTACCTCAAATTCACGAAATATTTTCTTATATTTTAGAAATTTTTTATCCTTTAAATTTATTGTGAAGTATGTGTTCAAGTTTTATTTTGCCTTCATATGTATAATCATTTACACAGCACTATTTATTGAAAAGACTACTCTTTTCCTGTTGCTTTGCAATGCCATCATTAGTGTAAATCAAGTATGTTATGTATATGTGTGTATGTACACTCATGCACACCTATCTACACATATATGCCTTATTCTGGATTCTTTATTCCATTGATCTAAATTAATTTACTACATTGTTTTGGTTACATTACTGTGAAAAGTCTTAATATTTGGTATAGAGAGTATCTTTATCCTTTCTTTTCCCCTCAGTTACCTTGGCTCTTCTCAGCCCTTATATTTCCATATGAACTTTACAATTAGATTGTAAATTTATACACAGTTTATACCAAAAAGAAGTCTTACTGGGACTCTGGTTAAAATTTAATTGCTTCTATATAGATCAATTTGCAAAGAAATGACATTTTATAGTATTGGAACTTCTGATCCATGAACATGATAGATCTCTCCATTTATTTAGGCTTTCTTTAATTTCTCCAAACATTCAATAATTTACCGTGTAAATTTCTCCTACATCTTTAATTAGATTTATTTGTAGGTATATAATGTTTTCCAATGCCATTGTAAAAGGTGCTTTTTAATTTTGATTTCTGAATGTTCCTGTTTGTATAAATACAATTTATTTTTTTATGTATTGAATAAAACTATTTGATTCTAATGGTTTGATCCTACATTATTTAAAATTTTCTGCCTACACAGTCATGTCAGTTGCAAATGATGAACTTTTTCCTTCCTTTCTATCCTTAAACTTCTCTTTTTTCTCTTGCCTTATTGCACTGGCTAGAACCGCTTGTCCAGCATTGAATACAAATGATAGAAAGTATCCTTTTAAACTTTCAATATTTCTTCATTAAGGTATGATGTTTGTTGTAGCTTTTATTATTATTATTTTTATTAAATTTTTTTTTGATGTTTATTTTTGAGAAAGAGAGACAGCATGAGTGGGGGAGGGGCAGAGAGAGAGGGAGACCTGGAATCCAAAACAGGCTCCAGGCTCTGGACTCAACACAAGCCCTGTGGGGTTTGAACTAGCAAACTAGGAGATCATGACCTGAGCTGAACTGAGCTCGGACAAATAGCTGACTGAGCAACCCAGGTGCCCCTGTTGTAGCCTTTATTAATAGAAGCCCTTTGTTACGTTAAGGACATTTCCTTCTATTCCTAGTTTGTTAAGAGTTCTTTTATCAAGGATGAGTTGTGTGATGAATTTTATCAAATACTTTTTTGCATCTACCTAATTACATTATTTTTATCTCTTATTTAATGTAGTGAATTGCATGGATGTTTCAATGTAACATCAACCCTGTGTTTCTGAAATAGATGCAGTTTGGTAATCATACATTGTCCTTTTAATGTACTGCTAAATTTCATTTTTGATATTTAGGATTTTTACATCTGTGTTCATTAGTGAGATTGGCCCAGACCTTTCCTCCTAAAAATAGGAAGTTTTTTTTTCGCTTTGGTCTTAGTTTAGAGTTTTCAGCCTTTCTGTTATTGCAATATATGTATATTCAGGCTACAAATTTCCCTAATAAAGTATGGTTATAGCTACATCAGTTATGTTTTGCTGCATTTCATTTTTATAATTTAAAAAAAAATTTTTTTTAAAAATATTTGTTTACTCTTGAGACAGAGAGAGACAGAGCATGAACGGGGGAGGGTCAGAGAGAGAGGGAGACACAGAATCGGAAGCAGGCTCCAGGCTCTGAGCTGTCAGCACAGAGCCCGACGCGGGGCTCGAACTCACAGACCGTGAGATCATGACCTGAGCTGAAGTCGGACGCTTAACCGACTGAGCCACCCAGGTGCCCCTATAATTTTTTTCAAAATATTTTATTTTGATTTCTTCTTGAACATGGGTATAAAATTCTAAATACATGCAATTTTTGTGGTTACATATATATGTATGTAAACTCCAACATCCACTCTTAACTTATTGAAATCTAATACTAATTAATGCTTTTACCACATTCTAGACAAGGTAAGAATCTTCATATTTCTTCTTTCAGTTTGTATAGTGTCTTGGTATTTCCATATGTTTTAAATTTGTATATTTTAACCACTGCATACCTAATTATAATTGCTTTTTGTTAATATACATTTGTATTCATTTACCACTTACATATTTATCATTTCCTTTACTCTTCATTTCCTGTTAAATCTCTAAACTTCTACTATGATTGTTTCTTTATATTCTGCCCAAAGAACATTCATTATATTTCCTTTGGTGTGGATATGCTTATGACAGATTATCTCAGTTTTATTTACCTGAATATGTCTGTGATTTACGTACCTTTTCATTTATGTAAATTGTTACGTGCTGTCAAACCGTATATATGGGTACGGGTATTATATGTACATATATATATATATATATATGTATATATACATTTTTTTTTTTAGATCAGTTATTTCCTTTAGCCCTTTGAAGTTATAATTCCACTCACTGTCTTCTGGCTTCCATGGTTTCTGTTGAGAAGTCAGTGGTGGGGCGCCTGGGTGGTGCAGTCGGTTAAGCGTCCGACTTCAGCCAGGTCACGATCTCGCGGTCCGTGAGTTCGAGCCCCGCGTCGGGCTCTGGGCTGATCGCTCAGAGCCTGGAGCCTGTTTCCGATTCTGTGTGTCCCTCTCTCTCTGCCCCTCCCCCGTTCATGCTCTGTCTCTCTCTGTCCCAAAAATAAATAAACGTTGAAAAAAAAAATTAAAAAAAAAAAAAAAAAAAAAAAAGAAGTCAGTGGTAATTTACTTACTGCTCCTTTTAACCATAAACCCTTCCTATCCCTGGGAAAGTTTTAATATTTTCTCTTTGTGATTTTTGGAAGTGTCATGGTGATGGACTTACATATTGTTTTCTTGGTCTTTATCTTAACTGAGACCCTTCACCACTTCTGAAATCTGTAGATTAATGTTAATCATTTGTTTTAGAAAGTTCTAAGTTAATCTGTTTTCAAATACTGCTTTTGTCTCATTTCTTCCTTTTTATAATGGTATTCCAATTACACTTATGTTAGACCTCTTTAGTGTATCCCATGTATGTATTCTACATTTTTCATTGTTTTGTATGGTTAGTCTGTGTATTTTCTTCAGACCTTTTGTTTGGTTCATGAATTCTTTTTTTTTTTTTTTTTGTAATCTGTGTCTAACATGCCGATAAAACCATTTGTTTGGATTTATTTCTCAGTTCTAGAATTTCATTTGACTCTTTATGCTTTGTATTTTTTCTTCAAAAATTTCAGTCTTTTATTTCCTTTAGCATGTTAGGCATAGTTATTAATATTCAGTTCTGAAAACTTTATCTAAATTCCCTGTAGATCAGTTAGAGTTAACTGTTGTTTCTGTTGGTTTTAGGTCACATTGTTTTATCTTTGTATGACTGGTTATTTTTGATTGAATGTCCGATATTGTCTATGAAAAATATAGAGGTAATTTGAAAGCTAGCATGTTGTTACGTTTACTCAGAGAAGATTTATTTTGCTTCAGAAAGATGGCCAAGGGACTGGCAATCACAGATTGCCTTAATCCAGGCAGGGATTGGGAAGAATTGAAGTTGAATTTAGTCTCTTTAAAAGTTGGTCTACTTCTAGTTCAGTTTTATTCAGATTCACTAGCTCCCCAGCTCTAATTTTGCCCTTTTAAAAGGCACGGAAATTTGTCTGTCTCCTGTTATCTTCCCTTGTCTGTCAGATCCCTCTTGAGTTGGTCAGTCCTTCTAGGGGAAACACACCTCCAAAAGATGTGTAAACCACTTTGGGTTTCCTTCTTATCCAAGATTATGGTCCCGTAATTCTTCACTATCTTTCTTGGTCCTTCTCAGTGCTTTCAGATGGATATTTTTGCTTTTAATAATTACCTACATTTTCTAATTCTCACCAGGAGGGTTGATTGAAGTTATCTAATTTCATCATATAAAAATCAAGAAAATATTGTGAATTTTTTTTCTGCTGAGTACTCTTTAAGATGGCTATTTAAAAATCTGTCATTCTGTGTGGATCATCAAACATTTTCATTTGTTCATACTTTTTTGCACAGTATATTAGCATGGAGTTGGATGTACATCCCTACCAGAAAACTTTAAGGGATATAAAGAGATAACCACTAAAATGTATGAATGTCCAAAGTTGTACTATACAGATATGGTTACATTAGGCTTCAAGTAGATAAAGTTTAGCTGTTAATAACATTTTTTTAAGCTTAGTATTATTTTGGCCATCTATATCTTTTTAAGACCGAAGGAAAGGATTTTGATATTTCTCACATTTGTTTAGGTTCTTTGGCTATCTACTTATCAGAAGTTAGGCAGTCTTATTTGTTTTTAGTCCTTTATTTTATTAGTAGAGTAGTATTTCTTGGAAAAACCAACTAATAAGGACTTAATTTGTATAGGAAGATTTTTTTTTTTTTTTTGGTAATGTATTAACTCAGACTTTTTGTTCAGAATACCTTTCTCTTTGTTCATCTTTGCAGAAATTCAGAAATTATTTGTCACTTGTTTCTTTTGTTCTCTAATTTTATTTTCCTATTTACTGATCAGAAGGTTTTTAACTAAAGTTATCAAGGATTCCATGCACTTCCAAGATTAGGGATAACTAAAGACTCCATTCTTTTCTGTCTTCACTGCTTACAGACAGGGAACACAGTCTCTTCAGCCTGGACCTATATAGAAGAATTTGGAGAAAATAAACAGGTAAGAAAAAGTCTTTAGGAATGTTAAGTGATCTATTTAGTTTTCAGAAAGTCAGTTACAAGTTATTCTTATGGTTATAAGAAGATATATTTTAAATTGTCGAATGAAAGCTTGTGAAATATTTTGATTATGATAGCTTTATTTAATTATAGATTCATTAAGCAGAGTTTTAAAAGGTTAAACTAGTTTCCATAGTTCAGGTCTTCTTAAAGCTTATAAACATACTAGTGTAACATTTTGAACCACCAAACAGGATAAACAGTATTTTAATGTAGATGTAGTGGGAGTGAATGTAATATGTAGATTATTCAGCATTTCTCAAACTTCTCTGAAGAATTTTTATCTATATTTTTGAACTAATAAAACCAAAATTATTTTTGATACCATTTAGAATAAAAGGTATGTTTACTAGGATTCACTCTTTAGTTTTTCCAACATTCTATTGAGAAGGAGAAGTTTTAGTAGGTTGTTAAAGGTGGTTTATAGTTTGAATAATGACTACCATTCAGACCATTCAGACTCCTTTTCACATGTTGAGGCAAAAAGAATGTTGTTGTTCCCTGAGCAGAATCCATGTACTAGTTCTGTGTTTTTGAGTAAGGTATTTCATCTTTCTGTGCCTTAATTTCCTGGTTGTTAAAGAAGAAAATAATAGTACTTATTGTAAGGCTATTATAAAGATTAAGGTAGTGCTGATGTTGTAGAGTTATTTTTGGCACTTAGTAAGCACTCAAGTATAACTTCCTAATAGAATTCACACTTCAGGTATAAGGAAATCTATTTATTATGCTTGAGGCGTATAACTTTATTTTTATAGATCTTAACATATAAATTCAAGTATGTGTTGCTATTCTCAGAAATACCTTTTCTTAAAAGTTTTTGTACAAATTTTGAATGATGAGGACTAATTTTACTGATAGAAATGAAACTTGAAAAGAGTTGCTATCTTTCCTAAGGCTTTTTTTCTTCTCTTTACTTTTGCCTAGATAGTTTTTCTAGGGAACTGCAGTTTTTGAGCCATACTGAAGCCTAGGTAAACTGTAGCTCAGATCATAATTTTCTGTCTTATCAGTTCCTTTTCTGTTAATCTTTTCCAAATGGTTTAGAAATTGTCATTAAAAGGAATTTGACATAATCTATTAAACAGAGGTAGCAAACTGGAAGCTCCAGATATGGTTTGGTCTCCTTCGTTTTTTGCAAGGAAAGCAGCTTGGTTTAATTTCAGTACAAATAGCTAGACTCCTATTTTACATTTGGTCCTCTTTGAGTTCTCTGTTTGTTTGTTACATTTTAGCCCCTGAGGGCATTTGAATTTGTGATCACTGTGTTTAACATAGTTCAAGAATTTTTCTGTTTTGCTTTCAGTGTTTTCCTATCACATATTGGCCCCATTAAAAGTTCTTCCCAAAGTGATTTGCAAAGTTGTTCAGTGAAATGACTCTCTAAGGTCAGACAAATTTGGGAAAAACTGTGTACTATATACTGCCCTTGGAAAAATCATAATGCTTATTAGCATGTTGAAAATCATTGTAGTAGCAATCTGTGTAAGTGTTAAATCCATTTTGACTAAATTTTTTTCAAGATTTTATTTGGCTAAGGGATTCTTATTTTGAAGTCCTTGAATTGTATGGGGATATAGGTTATGAAACCCTGAAACTAACTCAAAGAAATGCTTGAGTTTTGTTTATAACCTTATTGAGGTATAATTTACCTACAATAAAATGCACATTTAAAGTGTACACTTTGGTCAGTTTTGATTAATGTCTACATCTGTGAAATGATATCATAATCAAGAAACAAACATTTCTGACACGCCTAATGTAACGTTACTCCTTTGGCCTTCTTTCCCAGGTGACCTGATTGCTGGCACTGTATATTATTAGTGTGCTTTTGCTAGAATTTCAAACCTTTGTTTTTGAAAGTTTAAGTTACAATCTTTAGATAATTTGGAATGAAACAGTTTTAATTTCTTAAAAATAAAATTACAGATATCTGACAATTATGTTTATGTAAATTGTAATGTGCTGTCAAAAGTTTCACAGTAAGAATTTGAAACCCAAATTATTCTTTCAAAATTATATGGAAAAGCAACCTTGTGAATTAAAAAAAAATTACTTGAATTAAAAACAAAAGCAGATGATTTTTACCCTACCCCAAAACTGAATCTGAGAAATATAATTACTCTAGTAAAAACAGAGAACTAACAAACTTATACTTTATAAGAAAGGAGTTAGAGATAATAACTTTCATTCTTATCCAGCTGCCATTACTAAGATTAGCATTCTCAAAGCCTCCTAAAAATCCTCTTAAAACAGAAGAACTGACCTAAGTTACTGTGAGCCTAGTCTTTCTTAGAAAAAAACATTGGTCACTTCATGTTTCCTCTTGCTCTTTGCTGTCAGTCGCCTATAGCAAAAATTAAGTAGAGGATAAAAATAGGTTTTTTTGGTCAGAATTTAATTGTAATAAGGGAAGTAAATGAGGTAAAAATGCCAGTAAATTTGATAATAACTGTTGTATTGATAATATTAATAACTCATGTATTAGCCAAAAGTATTACTTAAAAATTTCTAGTTAATGACTTTTAAGTATGTCATAGGCTAAAAGTTGTTTAATAATTAGCAATTTTGAAAATTCCTTCCTCTGCTTCATAGTTAGCTCTTGATATTTTTTACTAGGATGGAGAGTACAAAATAATGATAAATGTTATTTACATTATAATATAGTATTTAAAATCTCTGTTTGAACCCAGTCATGTTTTTGTGTTGCGGTATGTACAATCCTGTTAAAAAAACGCTTTGGCAGCTAGAGTACAGTGAAAGAAAGTAACTGAGTCATTTCAGTTATGGCTGTTTGAATGTTAGAAATTGAAGTAATAAAATGGTGATGTGAGGAAATTTTTAAAGACATTTTAATAAAGATCCCAAAGAAATCTAAAGAAGTGATTCAAATATGTATTAAAGGTAGGGATATGTGTTAAAGGCATGGGAAATGCATTTTATAGATCAAAGTAATCAGGTGGTTCATTCTCATTCATTACTTTTGGGAGGGTAAAACAGTATAGCTTTCTTGGAAAACAGTTTGGCAGTACCTAAAAAAGTTAAACATAAAATTACCATTTGATGGGGCACCTGGGTAGTTCAGTCAGTTGAGCTCCCAACTCTTGATTTTGGCTCAGGCCATGATCTCATGGTGGTGAGGTTGAGCCCCACGTTGGGCTCTGTGCTGACAGTGCAGAGCCTTCTTGGGAATTTTGCTCTCCCTCTCTCTCTGTTCCTATCCCTGTTCCTGTGTACACACTGTGCTCTCTCCCTCTCTTTCTCTCTCTCTCTCACACACTCAAAATAAATAAACAAACATTGGAAAAATTACCATATGACCCAGCATATCCCATTTCTAGTTATTTACTCCAGAGAATGGAAAACATGTGTCCATACAAAATTTTGTACACATTATTCCTTAGCAGCATTATTCATAACAGCCAACAGGTAGAAACAAAGTAAATGTCCGTTGACTGATTGGATAAACAAAATGTGGTATGTTCACGCAAGAGATACAAAAATGAATGAAGTTCTCATATATACTACAACATGGATGAACCTTGAAAACGTTACGTGAAGAAGTCAGTTAAAAAAAGATGACATGAATTGTATGATCCCATTTATATCAAAAATCCAGAATAGGCAAATCAATAGAAACAGAAAAATTAGTGGTTGCTAGGCCTGGGGGAGAGATTGGTGGGGGGGGTGACTGCTAATAGGTACAGTTTTTGTTTAAGGTGATGAAAATCACCTTAAGGTGAGAAAGGATAGTGGTGTTGGTTGCACAACTTCGTGAATGTTTTAAAAAACACTGAATTGTACACCTAAAAGGGTACATCAGAAAGAGGGAGTGGATGTGAAGGTAGAACTTAAATAGTTAACAAGGAGAAGAAAAAAACAATTATGAGGAGTATACTTATTAACGGAAAATTGAAGAGTGTGGTCAGAAACGAACTAAAAGAAAAAGCCAAAATAAGTATATAAGAAGATACTTTCATTGAGCACAACTTAAAGTCTCTATTAAGGAATTCCTCCCTCTTTATATGAAGCAGAAAAGCAGAGAATCCATGGTGTTTGCTCAAGATGTGTAAGACAATCAAAAACAAACAAAAAAACTAGACACAAATGGAGTAAAGCAGTTTACGTCCATTGCATAGATTTTCACTGAGAAATGTATTGGTGGTATTCATCTCTTGTGTTGGACAGAGAAATGTAGTAGACCAACTTACATTGCTTACAAAAGTGGGATTGACAAGTAGGTGGTGAATGTGCCGCCAGTCTCTGCACTTGCTCCCGTGTCAGCGGCACAACAGTTACTAACTATACACTTTCCTGCTCATTCTAGACTCAGCTTCCAAATCATTTGGAATTTGGGATCCTTTTAGCCATACTACTTGATTAGAATTGGCACGTAAGGTTAAGCCTATATGCTAGTCTTTATATAGATCAAAGTTATTCTGTGAAAATGTTTATATTCATTCAAGATATAAATACAGAATTCTAGAGGATTTGATCAAAATGCTATCTCTATATTAGAGCAAGTTATTCTCACACATTTTTTTCTTTTGTAAAAGGGCCTTTTCTTCAAATGAAATTATTAGATAACATGTAGCATATAAAACAAGGGAATGCAGAGCTGTGTGGGTCGAAATACAAGTGTCGGGCTGGGCAGGTGCAAGCTGCAGCCAGGTAGCTTAGCGCACCATCTACTATATTTCTGTTCCCCTAGCCATGACAACCTCTTGATATACTTTCCTCAAGATTGCCAGAGTGAAAAAGTTTGGTCAAGTAGAGTAGTTTCCTAGGAATTAGGAGGCCTAATTTTTAACTTGTTTTTCTTCAACACTGGGAATATTGAACAGTCACTTAACTGTCTTTTGTCTGTGTCATTTTTCAGTGAAAAGAGGTGGTTGGAATTAGAGGCTACTGAGGACTTAACCGATCCCTGGTTTATGATATTGAATTAGAGAATTTGATTAGTTAAAAACTTTATTAATAATAATCAACAATAGAAAGTCAAACCAATAAAAATGAACAAAAGGCTTGGATACATATCTTACTAAAGAACATATTCAAATGGGCACTGAATACATTATTAATCACAAGGGAAATCCAAATTAAAACCAAAATGAGATACCATTTCACATTACTGGAATAGTTCTGATTAAAAACTCTAGCAATAGGGGCGCCTGGGTGGCGCAGTCGGTTAAGCGTCCGACTTCAGCCAGGTCACGATCTCGCGGTCTGTGAGTTCGAGCCCCGCGTCGGGTTCTGGGCTGATGGCTCAGAGCCTGGAGCCTGCTTCCGATTCTGTGTCTCCCTTTCTCTCTGCCCCTCCTCCGTTCATGCTCTGTCTCTCTCTGTCCCAAAAATAAATAAACGTTGAGAAAAAAAATTAAAAAAAAAAAAAAACCTCTAGCAATAAATACCAAATGTTGGTGAAGATGTGGGGCAGCCCGAGCTCTCATAGTTTACTGGTGTGAATGTAAAATGGTCACACCATGGAGAATGGTGCAGCAGTATCTATTTGCCCTATGATCCAATAATTTTAATCCCAGTTATTTACCCAAAATAAATGAAAACATATATCCACAAAAAGAATTGTGGAAGAATGCTCATAGTAGCTTTATTCGTAATAGAGCTTAGAAACAGCTCAAATATTTATCTGTCAACAGGTAAATGGATAAAAAACATGGTATATACATACAACAATACTGATGAACAATAAAAAAGGAATAAACTACTGACATACATGACATACATGGATGAATCTTAGAAATTATATTGAGAGAAAGAAGCTGGACATAAAAATAAGTTAAAAAATACATTTTATGTGAAGTTTAAGGATAGGCAAATCTAAGCTATAGTGAGAAATCAGAAAGTGGTTGCCTCCAACAGAAGGGCTATTGATTGAAAGGGAGCACAGGGAGCTTCTGGATTGGTGGATATGTGTTAGATCTTGTTTTAGGTATTGTTTGCATAAGTTTATACAATTATCAAAACTCATTGAAATGAACACATATGATGTATGCATTTTATTGTATGTAAATTGTACCTTAATTTAAAAAGAATATTAAGACAGTTGAGTAATTCTGAGTGTAAAACTCGTATCATTCCCTTCAGAAAGGGAAAGGGGAGTGTAGATCCCAGTCTGAGGCAGAAACAGTGGGATTGAAGAGCTAAGGATGTTCATTGGGAAACAAAACCAGGGATGGGCAAGTTAAGTATGTGGTAGGAATTTTGACTCACTTATTAATTTGTTATTTTATAAAAGTCAGTGATTCTTTCTGATTTTTATTTTCTGTGATATATATTGTGTGTTAGAGCTAAGGAAAACATGACTTATCTAGGTTTATGTCACTAGTTACTATTTGATAATGTGTTTTCTAATCACCCAGATGTGTTTTTCTGAATATGTTTAGATTCTTATATTGCAATAAAATTTATTTTTGAAATGCTTGTAAAATCTTAACAAACATTGAAGCTTTCATTTCTTAAGCTTTGTAGTATCAGGGGGAAATTTTTTTTTCTTGGTTTATCCTATATGAATAAAGTCTTCAAAATCAACATTTAATTTTGTATTTTAGTCTCTTTAGAAATGTGAGAAGACCACAGCTGATTAGTGTGTTTTTACCTAGGAGACCATTAGGAATGCCCATTTTCAGACCTAAGTACTGTGCCAGTAGCCAATTGCCTGGCTGTCTTCTTTGTGAAATGATTTCCTGAAGATACCTCTTTTATTTATATTTCAGTGAATAGGCTGCATTAACTGTTGCATGGATGTCAGCCCCAACTGAAAGTAATTTCTCTGAAAACTACATTTTCCCTGAGAAGTCGAACAGTTAAAAGATCTGTTTTTCTAAATCATATTGTCTGTGACTGCATTGTTAAAAATTGAAAGAGCTAGTTGTATTGTAGATACATGGCTAATAAGGAATTGACTATTTTTGTGTAATAATCTTTAGGAGGAGAGAATCAGAACTTTTTTTTTAAGCAATTGAGTTATAGGAGCATTAAGGTTTCTGTCAATACTAAATACCATACCCTTCAGGCAAAGTGGATCCTTTAAGAGAAGAAAAATAATTCTGTGATACCTACTTATCCTACTTTGGATATTAGAAAAGCAAATGGTATCAGAGTAATTCTTTATCCAATTTCAAAATGCTGAAAGTATTTTGAACTGGATATTTTTAATGTATTTTTCTTCTCGGAACAGACTGCTTTTATTAATCTTATGGGTACCATTAATAAAAAATAAAAAGATTATAAAATTAATAAAGTTAGAGTTTTATGGTGCTAGAAATTAAACCTATATTTAACTGATTTTTGTTTTTTCCATTTTTTTTCTTAACTAGGTCCTTACTGATGTTGCTTGAGCTTACTCTCCTGCAGTTGGTCTCATTCCTGTTGGCTAAATATTAAGTCCCATGACAACATTCAGTTAATGCTCAGTGTTTTAGGCCTCATCTATAATACCAGGAAAATATAGAAAAAAACCTTATTTGTACATTGGATTACCTAATTCCTTTTCTTTCCTTCCTAGAAACACCATGACTTTTATAAATAATCATTTTATAGTCATTGTCAGACCCTTGGCTTCTACTACCCTAAAGAACATAGTTGAGTTTTTGGAAAGTACAGGATTTACCAATTTGGTCTTTAATATTCATAAACATATATAAACATTATAATTAATGAAGCAGGAAATTATTGGTGCATAAGATGAATGTTTATTGTGGAATAGTAATATTTCAAATATAATTGGTTTTTAAAAAAATAATTTGGTTTTAATTTTTGGGTTTTTCTATACTATAAGTTGATAATGGTTTCTTGAAGTTAATTTTATAAACATGATTCATTTTATTGTTTTATGGTACAAGTAGGAACTCTAATGTTAAATTGGTGTATTGAGTTATACAAACGTTTATATTAGTATTTAAATAATGAAATATTGGTCAGTTAGTTTACACCAAATGTTTTTGCAGTCCAGGGGAGAATGCTTCGTCTGGTTTGATGCCTAATACAGTTTCAAGAAAAAATAAGCAAATATGAATTTGCTGTTTTTTATCTTTTCTCCATGGACTACCCTTTAGCATCAGAACCAAATTTAAAAGGAGCTTCATTGTGGAGCAAGAGAAATCAGAGGTTCTCTTTTTTTTTTCTGTGATCAAAAAGACACAAAGCTTATAATTGAAAGATATGTAAGAAAAAGATATCCAAGAATGCATTCTAGTAATATCTCTGAAGCGCTGAGTCAGTGAAAGAAACGTAATACTGGCTGATAAAACTATCAGAACTTGCAATGCAGTGAATGCTCAGTCTTTACCAGCAAAATAGTATTAGCAGGATTTCGGATGTTAGGACATTATGTTAAACTGTGATTATAGTTTTAATGCTTTGTCTCTTTGAATTAAATTTGTATCCATAAAGATGTGCAGCATAATTGTTCATGTATTTATTTACAGACTACAATTTCCGTCGCAGCTCAATAAATAGTCTTTCCCCTGTTAGTGCTACCCTCTCTTCTGCGACTCCCAGCGTGCTTCCTTATACTTCAAGGCCTTATTCTTATCCAAGCTATCCCTTGTCACCAACAATATCACTTGCTAATGGCAGCCATGTTGGACAGCGACTATATATCTCCAATCAGGCCTCATTCTTCTGAAGAAGATATTGTAAACATGAGTATGAAAGTTTCTTTGTAAAGCATGCAAACTAAAATACTTTAGTTTCATTTTAGAATCGGGTTTACGCATTTGGTTTTAAAATGATAAATATATATTTATTTCAACATAGGAAACATCAACCGTAATTCTGAATAACCTACAGTTCTAGAACTTATAAAAATGCTAAGTTTAAAAAGTTATTCAGTGGTTACCCTTGATAAAGGTATAGCAAACTACTATTCTTTTTAAACTTTTGGGATTTTAAATACTTCTAATTCCTGAGTGGGAAATAGAACCCAGTAGTTTATGTTAAATTTTTGCATAATAATTTTGCTGAATAGCATTTCACAAATATTTAAGCACTTGCAGAGAATGGTTATACTAGATTTGATTACCAAGGATCACTATCTATATTAGAGATTATAAGAATTGTATAACCAGAAGCATCTAACTATTATGTAGAAAGTAATGAAGGGACAAAAGATTAAGATGCAAATTTTATGCAGTACCAAGAAAAAGCAGTATACCATTGTGGTCCTTGAAAACAACTATAAATATTTTAGTTAATTATTTGTTATAGTAATAAATTATAAATTTGCTGTTAATGTATTTCAGGTTTTTATAGTTATGCTTCTTTTGTTTTTGACATTCACTATATAGTTGTTTGAATAGTATGTGTTAATGGTTTTTTAATGTTGAAATCATGTGTTGTTTAATTTTTGTACTTGAATTCAAATTCTTTGACATTAAATATGCGATGCTTCTCATATGCATGTGTTTTATTTTTGTTTATTAGTAAGCACAAAAAAATTAGCTCTCACAATCACTTTGAGCTTTTCATGGGACCAAAGCAAAGGATATTGCGTACAGAAGATTGTTAGTTTGGTGAAACACAGTAACCAAAATCGTTTTCGGGAGCCAATAGAAATATTTTGTTGGTAAAACCAGTGAAGTTTCCCTCTTTTACTTAATTCATACTTAATGAATCCGGTCATTTTGAGAGTTGAATGGTTTGGTAAGGTATATTTATAATGAATTTCTTTTCAAAAAATTCTTTTAATGTTTATTATTTATCTTAGAGTGTGGGAGCGGGGGAGGGGCAGAGAGAGAGAGAGACATACAGAATCTGAAGTGGTCTCCAGGCTCCTAGTTGTCAGCACAGATCCCAATGTGGGGCTCAAATCCATGGACCATGAGATCATGACCTGAACTAAAGTCAGACACTTAACCAACTGAGTCACCCAGGTGCCCCTATAATGAATTTCTAATGATGGTTTACATAATTGAAAATGAAATAAAAATTTTTCTGCTCTTAGATACCAACTGCTAACTCTGTTGATTAACTCATTCTATAGCTGCAGAGGACATGGAATTTGCATACACAGAATATGAAATAGTTGTAGATGATTTCTTCTACTAGCTTAAAGTTTCTAGCAGAAGTTATATGGAAGGTTGCCTGGGTGGCTCAGTCCATTAAGCGACCAACTCTTGATTTTGGCTCAGGTCATGATTTCGTGGTTCATGAGTTTGAGGCCCGCTGTTGGGCTCTGTGCTGACAGTGTGGACCCTGCTTGGGATTCTCTGTCTCCTTCTCTCCCTGCCCCTCCCCTGCTCACTCCCTCTCACTCTCTCAAATAAGTAAACATTAAAAAAAAAATAAAAAGAGGTTATGTGGAGAGTAAATTACAGTTGACCCTTGAACAACACAGATTTGAACTGGGCAGATTCACTTACACAAAGATTTTTTATACAGTATAGTACTGTAAATGTATTTTCTCTTCCTTATGATTTTTTTCTTTCCTCTAGCTTACTTTAGTGTAAGAATATAGTGTATAATACATGTAATACATGTGTGTTAATAGACTTTATATTACTGGTAAGGCTTCAGATAACAGTAGGCTCTTAGTTAAGTTTTGAGAGAGTCAAAGCTTATATGTGGAGTTTCAACTATGTGTGTGTTGGGGGGGCGGTTGGCACTCCTAACCTCCCATGTTGTTCAGGGGTCAACTTTAGTCTCATTTTTTTCACACTCTGATAGAAGGCTCATTCCATATAACTATATGCAATACTTTCCAGGTTATTGCTTTAGATTTTCTAATTTAAATGAACATAGATACTAAACCAAAATTAATTATTTTCCTGACATAACTGTGAATTGCGTAGATTTTGCAACTTAGTTACCATGATTTACAGGCTCATATCACTCCTTCAGCAAACATGGAATGTTTATTCAGTCAGCTACTGTGCTAATATCCTTGGAATACAGAGGTTACTCAGACTCCAAGCCAGAATAAACACATTACTATAGTTTTTCATAGAAATGTTTGTAATGGTCCAAATCATCATAATACAAGATCCCACATTTTCATTAAAACACACACACACACACACACACACACACACACACACACACACAGAGGCAATTGAGAAAGCTTACCAGCCACATAGTGTATATGGAGACCCATAGGAATATGGAAAATATGTAAGCTTTGGCTTATTTCTGCCAAGTAACAGTTATTTGAACTTGGGCACAGTTTATTGATCTGTCAGGGTCATACTCTTCCATTTCTAAAATGGTGATCTGTACGTTATAATGTTAAAACATCTGACAAATAGAAGGCACTCAAAAATGGGAGGTGATATTATTTGGATATAATTATATACATCATATACTATTAATTTGTGTTTCATCTCTTCTCCCTTCAAGCAGAAATCTAGAAAGTCAGTACATTCATGTCAAACACTCCATTTATATATTATAAATGAGCAATTAATTTTGTTCAGACTTCATATGAAATTTCATTTAGCTTGTGAACATAGCTGCTAATTATTTCCAGCTTTAATTCGTATAGGTTGTATAAGGCCTTTGATTCAAATAAGGGCTTTCTGAGTTCGTAGACCACAAGCTGTTATTGATAAACCTCTTAGCTATTTGCTATAGCTCATTGGTCAGGGAAACAGTTCTAAAGACAGTCCTTTATCACATTATCTGTGCAAGGGACCATGGCTGAGAAATAGGTCCTATTATGTAGCCATGATCCATTTTGCATAAAATCCCTTGTAAACAGATCAAAAGGTTATGCAGAAAGTTTAGCCTTATTCTCTAGTTTAATTCTTTTACAATGGTTACATTGGGAAAGATTTTTCTAACTATGACTCAAAATCTAGTAGCCATTCCAGAAAAGATTGATAAGTCCAATTTAAAAAGTCTGCATGGCAAGAAAGTACCATTCGTCAAAAGACAAATGATAAATGTGAATAAGAATTGCAAGTAATTTTCACAAAAGGCTAATCTCTAATATTTCTAAATATCAAAAAGCACCCACTGAAGAGAAAAATGGATAAAATGTATGGATAGGCAGAGAACAGGTGGCACTTACATGTATAAAAAGATGCTTTATCTCAGAAGTGCAAACCAGAAGTTCAGATTTGCAGAAATTCAAAGGTTTGATAAAGTTTTGTAAGATTTTAAAGAAACAAGCATTCTTAAACATTACCACTGGAATTATAAATTGGTAGAATTCATATAAAGAGAATTTGGCAGCTATTGTCCAAAATTACAAATACTTCAGTCTTTTGACCCAGCAATCCTAATTCTGGAATATACTTGCATGTGTGTGCAAAATGATAATATGTAAAAAGGTGATTCATTGAAACATTTTTTGTAGCCCAAATACCCATCTTTAGGGGACTGATAAAATAATACACTGGTGCATATTAAGAAATTGTACAAAAGAGAGTAAGGACACTTTTATTCCTAATATAGAAAGAGACAATGTTAAGTGAAAAAGAGCAAGTTTCAGAAATATGTGTAATATAATATGTTGTATTTTGGGTATAGAGGAAGAAAACATTTGCGTGTGCTTATATTTGCATACCAAACAGTGGAAGGGTATACGAAAAACTAAGTGATTATGAGAAAGCAGATAAGATCACACTTTAAAAGTTCCCTTTACCCCAGACACAATGTGATTATCCGTTTGTCTATCTACCTACCGATCAGGTATCTTAATTTTTTTAAGTTTATTTATTTATTTTGAGAGAGAGAAAGCACAAGTCAGGGAGGGGCAGAGAGAGGGGGAGAGAATCCCAAGCAGGCTTTGCACTGTCAGCTCAGAGCCTGATGCGGGGCTTGAACCCATGAACTGTGAGATCATGACCTGAGCCTAAGTTGTACACTTAACCAACTGATCCACCCAGGTGCCCCTCATCTTTTTTTAAAGTGAAAAGACATATAACTTCTCAGAACCAAAATGAAGATCTCTAGTGAACTATAATCTGAACACAAATACATTAGGAAAAGCTACAATGATCAGTGATAAGAAGTTCGGTTTTGAGGGGCGCCTGGATGGCTCAGTCAGTTAAGCGTCTGATTCAGCTCAGGTCATGAACTCACAGTTTATGGGTTCGAGCCCCTCTTCGGGCTCTGTGCTGACAGCTTGGAGCCTGGAGCCTGTTTCGGATTCTGTCTCCCTCTCTGTCTGCCCCTACCCTGCTTGCGCCCTCTGTCTCTCAAAAATGAATAAATGTTAAAGTTTGAAGAAGTTGGGTTTTGAGTAGGGATCCAGGACAAAACAAACCCAGGTGGTAAATGCAACAATACAAGCAGCTATGCACTTCACTGCTTTTGACTCATTGGGTCCAGTGCATTTAAAATACATCACTAATTGTGTATGACGCATACTGAAGAAGACCCCTGGGATTTGGAACAAAGCCAGGTTCTCTGAGATGAATAATTTGCCTTTTGAGAAACACCCATTAGCTAATGATTAGGCCTTAATACAGACTACTGTGAACTGGGTTATTACTTAAACACCAAACTCATAAGGTTGAACATGTCCAGTCACACTGCTGTTAAGTAGAAATGGTGTATGACAGTCGCAAGTATTCTTATTGCCATGCTGCCATCCCTTAATCTCTTGTAACATGGAGGGTTTCTAAAATCAATTGGTTATGGGGAAAAAAATTGGAACCCAGTGTTCTAAGGATAATGGAAGTCTCCCACATCCAAATCTCTTTATGCATCCTCTAGAAACTATCCCGAACAGTAACAAAAGCAAATAAGACCACACAACGTGATCCATACTTTCAGCATAACTAGAGAATACTACAGTTTCCAATGTTGATGTAAATAAAAATACATATGGGCATCAAATTCCAGGAGAGTTATTTTTTGAGCTGTTGCAACCCTTTACGGAGAGCAAGGGGTGTGTCGAGGTACCTGGAAAACTACAAGAAAATAGGGATAGAGGGCCTCCGGGTGAAGTAGCCGGAAACCCACCCCAACTGTGAAACTGCCGGAAAAACAAACTCTGGTATGTCCATGCAAGCCTTGGAAAGGCAGTTTCTTCATTTCTCCAATATGTCATAGGAATAGATGATAAAGTAAGGCAGACGAACATAAAGTTTTAAAAGGTATTTATATAAGCAAAGTGTCTCTCTGCATTTAAACATTCTTCACGATGATCTTTTATGCCGTGATACCGACCTTCCAAAACCAGCAATAGAAGCCATTCTCAGGAAGAATAGCAGTAGTGCTGTTACCAAGTGCTACTGGACACTGGTGTCACTTCTCACCTGTCATTGGGCTGAGTTCATCTTGAAGATCTCATGTACTCAATATGCAGACCCCTTATATTCATTCATTCTGCAGCAATGTATTTTATGCCTACTTATTCCTGTTGTAATTAGTGTTGGGTTTACAATGATGAGCGTACATTTGTCCCTCTTCTCTTGGAGCTCATCTCATTGGTACCTCATCTCTTGGAGGACCGAGAAGCCAATATATAAACGCTCTCTTTAGGTCAAACTTCTAGATTGCTTGGTAACAGAGATATTACTGAGAACCCTAAGTGTCCACACCAATATCCAGTCCTCAATAAATTAGGTGAACATGAGGATTGCACAAAATCCTAGACAGCACAGACGTTAAGGTAAAACACTTCAGCTCTGAGTTGGTAACTAGGTACTCATTTACAAAAGCGCTCTGTAAGATGTTCTTCAACTGTAAGTAATGCTTAAAAGGAAACCTTCAGAGAACATTGGAGAGAGGAATGTAAACCAAACTGTCATCTACTGAAGGATGTTTGGCCCTTGAATTGAATGCCTAGGGCATCTTACGCCAATTCCACTTGAGAGCATCTACTCTCTGGCCTTTTAAGTTCCCCAATATAGGCACTGAAGTAGTACGTAGTGATTAATGATCTTAGGTGTCACATAAATAATTCTGGGTAATCTGATGTGTGAACGAGGAAAAATTATTCTCTAGGCAGAGGAGGACGTTGTCTGCCAGTTAGAAAAGTAACGTGTAAAGATGGCATTGTGAGGCCACAGAGCGCATGCAGGGAATTAGAAGTTTGGAGTGGTTGGGGAGTAAATGGCAGGACTGGCAGAGGGATGAGAGCTAGGAGGGAATCTGGCGTAAGCCTGGGGAGGAAGGTAGCTGTCAGGTCATGAAGGGCCTTGTGAGCCATTTAGAGGAGCTTGTGCTTTATTCTGTAGCTCACGGGAAACCAGGTACCAAACAGCCTGCAACTGACAAAAGAATTCGCATCGCAGAAAGGCAGTTTAGAAGACAAGTTGGTGATGGTCGAGGCCTTGAAAAAGCCTGATTAGGAAGCCATGCCAGTAATCCAGGTGATAGATGACAGTAGCCTGGGCTGTGTATGACATGGCAGTTGAGCCGGAAGGAAGAGGATGTACTTAGAAGATAACTTGGGAAGTGACTGGATGTAGAAGTTGAGGAAGAGGGAAGAATCCAGGGGAAGTTTTTCTTTTCTCACTTGTAAGATCAGGTGGTATCTTGGGTATGATATTCCTGGCAATTGGCTTCACGTATGCTCTTCTTTATTCTCTCCTGTATCGTAAAAGGATGGAGGCTAGCAACTACGTTTTCCAGGATCCTTAGCACCTATGGTTCTGGACTTGATTAAGATTCTGCTCATGAAGGGGGGGGGGTGCGGCGCCTGAGTGGCTCAGTCGTTTAAACATCCAACTCTTGATTGCGGCTCAGGTCATGATCTCATGGTTTGTGAGTTTGAGCGCCATGTCGGGCTCTCCCTTGACAGCATGGAGCCTGCTTGCCATTCTCTCTCTCTACCTCTCTGTGTGCCCCTCCTCCACTTGTGCTCTCTCTCTCCCTCTCTCAAAATAAATAAAGAGATTCTGCTCAAGAGATAGACTCACATGAGCTTTGGAATTTGGAAGTGAGGTAGAGGCTGTCTTCCTACTGTTGTGCTTGCTGGTGAGAAAAGTTGGATAGATGTGTGTGCTTTGAGTAGCAGATGCCCCTGTAGGTATCAGCTTTGCAGGAGGGAGGTAGTTTTGGCGGCAGCAGCTGAGGTAAGAGTATCACCAGCACCTACCTGATGTGTGAATTGTGGCTGAGCCCCGTCGCTTTGAAATCTAAACTGGCTGCTGGTGGGCTCCTGACTTAGGGCTCTGTCCAGCAATTTTTGCAAGCACTTAGTTTCCTGTATTCAATCCTTTTCTGCTTGAAATATCTAGAATGGTTTCTGTTGCCCTCACTGTCTTTGGGATGGGACGGCCATCTCTACCCAATTGTTGGTTACCTTTACCACTCACTGAGTATCTGAAATTGTGAACATTTTTGTGAAAAGTGAGCTCTAAGTTTGAAACCTGTGTAGTTCAGTGTAGATGAAATGTCAAATATATCTAGGCAAAATGCTTAAAAAGCTGGAAAAGAAATACCAATAGATCCTTACCTCACATGAATTATCAAAACAAAAAACCCTGACAGAGGAACAAATAAAATGTTTAAAGCTGAATACATAAACATGTGTACTCCGAGATGGGAGAATAGTCCCAGGCAGAAAATGAATCTCGAATTGCCAGAGCATTATAGGAAACAGTCCAAGCTATTTCACCTTCTCAGCCATCTCCTTAGATATTCTTGCTCTGTAACAATCAGAGAAGCCACAGCTTATTCTCCAGACCAGAGAAAGAGGAAGTTTCCTGCTTCATTCTTCTTTTTGCTTGAGGTCTGGGAAGGAGAACACAATGAGCGTTTCCTCTTCACCTAGATTTGTTGAAATTTATACAAAATACTGCACTTCAGTGGCCATTTTCTCCAAATTGCCTTTTCTCAGGCACCCTTTTCAGGGCAGTTTTTTCTCCTCAGCAGAAGTAATGACCTATTTCAGGATGTATCTTTCTATCACAGCTTGGGAAGTTACCTAAGTTTTCCTGCTGGGGGCAGCATCCTACAGTTTATGAGGAGAAGAAAAATGAAAATCTGCAATATCATAGCAACCTGGCTTGGTAAAAATGCGAGTGCTTTTTGAAAATAAAAAAGTTGCACATGTGTTTGCTTGATTCCTAGTCTATATTTCTTGGGTGAAGGATAACTATATCCTCATATATATATATTTTTTAATAAAAAAGGACTTTAAAAGAATATGTGCTATCTTAAGTCAATCTTAGTTAATATTTATTGCACACACAGTGTTTGGATGTCTAAAAGCATAACTGACCACCTACTATAATTTGTTTATATGAAGAACTGGAGAGAGCTATCAGGACAGAGGAAAAGGTTGAAGGAATAAATGTGATATTCGAGGAGTATAATAGGGATCACCTTCCTCATGCATTTTCATCAGTGAAAACTTATTTATTGACTGCCTCTCATGTGTGAGGCATTGTGCTAGGTGCCAGGGATACAGAAGCGAAAAATAGTGTTTTTTGCTTCGAGTTTAAAGAGAAAAAAAAATTAACGTTTGGTAATAAAGTATTTTAAAGATTTCTTTCGGGGTGCCCGGGTGGCTCAGTTGGTTGAGCGTCTGACTCTTGATTTCGGCTCAGGTCATGATCCCAGGGCTGTGGGAACGAGCCCTGCATTGGCTCATGCTGACCCTGGAGCCTGCTTGAGATTCTCTGTCTCTGTCTCTCTCTCTGTCTCTGTGTTCCTCTCTTTCTCTCCCTCTGCCCCTCTCCCCTGCTCTCACACTCTCTCTCAATAAAAAGGAAAAATGTATTAAAAAATAAAGACTTCCTTCAATATAATTTTTGAAATAGTTGTTTTTGAGAGAGCGAGGTTGGGCACATCATTGGCATGTCACTTTATCTTTGGGCCTCGAGAAGAGAAGTCACTTTTACTCTCTTCATATTTTATCTGGTCCTCTACCACCGAATGGCGGCACCAGGAGGCCTTTGCCAGCTTGCTTTGACCTTCCTGTATCATTTGAGGCCATTTCTTAGAAAGATTTACTTCTGTGCGACTGACAAAGGGTCTTCACACCTATTCTTTTTTTAAATCCTCCTTCAGACCCTGTAATGTTAGCAGTACAATGAAGCTGAACTACAGTGAGATGAAGTGAATTGATAAGGCTCTTCTTTTCCTCCTCAAACCCCAGAGTGTTACCAAATGTCTTCTTAATATTTAGACCTTCTTTTTCTTCATACTATCCCTCTAGATATCCTGTGGCTAACGAAAACAACGCATCTGTAATCCAACTAACCACGTCTCTTAGTTCCTAAAATACTGATTCTCTTACTGCCATCAGTCACATAGTCTTCTCCTTGTACGTCCAGATATATCGTGCTTTATTTCTGGCCTGTTCAGCTGCCACTGCCATTCCCCAGAGCCTGAACTAAGTTGTTGTTGTCTGTCTGGACCATTACAGTAACCTCTAGATTGAGCCCGGTATTAAAGACCGCCTCCCATAGACAAAGTTTGTAATTATATATTGTCAGCATTGCATTTGTTTGTTGCCTATTTCCTTGAGGGCAAGGACCCAAGTGCATACAACATTGGGTATAATACGTTGACATTTCTTAATAACTGTTAGTTGAATGAACGTTAGAGTGATGGATGGCACTATAATAATAATCTTCCCACAGCCCACTTCTGATGATATCACCCTTGCCCCAAATCGTCCATGACCAACCCAGGTCATGGCAACTCTATTGTCATTGTCTGCCTGCAACTATTTTTCCACTTGTCTGATGTGGATGTGGAGAAAAGGGAACACTGGTGTACTGTTGGTAGGATTTTAAATTGGTACAACTACGAAGGAAAACAGTCCAGAAGAGCCTCAAAAAATTACAAATGGAACTACCATACGATCCAGCAATTCTGCTTTTGGGTGTATATCCAAAAGGAAACAAAAACACTAACCCCAGATAGCTACACCTCCATGTTCATAGCAGCATTATTTGTAATAGTCAAGACATTGAAACAACCTAAGTGTGTATCAAAGGATAAGGGAATAATTGAGTTATAATACATATACCCAATGGAATTTTATTCAGCCATAAAAAATGAGGAAATCTTGCCATTTGCAAGACCATCATGGACCTTGAAGACATTATGCTGGTGAAATAAGTCAGAGAAAGACAAATACACTATGCCCTTACTTGTATTTGGAATCTCAAAACAAATTAAAAATAAACTCCTCAAAAAAGGGATTAGACTTGTGGTTACCAGCGCAGAGGGTGGCGGGAGGGGAAATTGGAGGAAGGTGGTCAAAAAGTATGAACTTCCAGTTAAAGATAAATAAGCAATACAGATGTAATGTACAACATGATGAATACAGCTAACACTGCTGTATGATACATGGGAAAGCTGTTAAGAGAGTAAATCCTGAGAGTTCTCATCACAAGGAGAAATTTTTTTTTCTTGTTTTTTTTTTTTTCTTTTTATTGTACCTATATGAGAAGACGGATGGATCACTGAACTTACTGTGGTAATCATTTCACATTATATGTAAACCAAACCCATCATACCTTATATGGTGGTGTGGGTCAATTGTTTTTCAAAAAAATTGGAAAAAATTTTCATTAAAAAAAAAAGGATGGGTTCTGGAGCTAGATCACTCAAGGTGGGGCTGATAACAGAGACCCATCTCTACAAGGTGGGGTGCAGATTGCTCCCATTGGTTCTCCAATGGTTAAAACTTTTACTAGTGGTTAATTGGGATGCTGTGCTGGTGAAAAGGGTCCCACTGTGCTGGTGAAAAGGGTGCAGTGTATCAGGTATTTGAAAAGTAGGGAGGAAATTATGATTTTAAGAACAGTGGATTTTGATGGCGCTGGGTAAGTTTGACTGATGTTCTAGAAAATGATGATGAAAGGCTGAGAGCATTTTAATAGGCAATGAAAACTAAGTGTGAAAGCCAGAGGGCCTAGGTATCTTATAAAGAGGCTCTCATCTTCTAAAGAGGGAGCTCAGAGAAGACTGTGCAGACTGGCCTATGACTTAATTGTCAGAGTAGCTTAACTCCAGAGAGGGTTAAACTCCCAACCACAGCAGATAGATCCTGGTTAGCACACTCTTTGAGAAAGAAGGGGACCTTGACACATAGACTGAGTGATTCCTCTGATCCCCAGATCTTTTTTTTTTTATAAATTTTTAAGTATTTTAAAAATTTTTAAATATTTTAATTAAAAAAATTTTTTTTTTTAACATTTATTTATTTTTGAGACTGAGAGAGAGAGAGCATGAACAGGGGAGGGTCAGAGGAAGAGGGAGACATAGAATCTGAAACAGGCTCCAGGCTCTGAGCTGTCAGCACAGAGCCTGACGCGGGGCTCGAACCCACAGACCGCGAGATCATGACCTGAGCCGAAGCCGGACGCTTAACCGACTGAGCCACCCAGGCGCCCCTAAAATATTTTAATTTTAATCGTAATTCCAGTATAGTTAATATGCAGCGTTGTTTTGGTTTCAGGTGTACAATACAGTGATTCACCACCAATTCCATACATTACTCAGCCCTCATGAAGATGAGTGTACTCTTAATCCCCTTCACCTATTTCACCCATCCCCCTACCCTCTGGGAAGGGTGGTTATCTGTTCTTTATAGTTAAGAGTCTGTTTTTTCTCTGTCTCTTTTTCCTTTGTTCATTTGTTTCCTAAATTCTACATTGAGTGAAATCAGATACTATTTGTTTTTCTCTGACTTGTTTTGCTTAGGATTAGACTCTCTAGCTCTATCCATATTGTTGCAATGGCAAGATTTCCTTCTGTTTATGACTGTACAATATTCCATTATATATATATATATATATATATATATATATATATATATCGTATCTTCTTTATCCATTCGTCTATTGGTGGACATGTGGGCCGCTTGCATAGTTTGGCTATTGTAAATAATGCTGCAGTAAACATAGGTGTGCATGTATCTGTTTGATTTAATGTCTGGTATTTTTGGGTAAACACCCAGTAGCGTGTAGTTCTATTTTTAATTTTTTGAGGAACCTCCCTACTGTTTTCCACAGAAGCCGCACCAGTTTGCATTTTGTCAGTACTGTTTTGATTACTACCGCTTTCTAGTATAACTTGAAATCTGAATTGTGATATCTCCAGCTTTATTTTTCTTTTTCAAGTTTACTTTAGCTATGTGGGGTCTTTTGTGTTTCCATACAAATTTTAGGATTGTTTGTTCTAGTTCTGTAAAAAATGCTGTTGGTATCTTGACAGGGATTGCATTAAATGTGTAGATTGCTTTGGGTAGTATGGGCATTTTAGCAATATTTGTTCTTCTAATCCATGAGATGTAATGTCTTAATTTTTTTTGTCATCTTCAACTTCTTTCATTAATGTTTTATAGTTTTCAGAGTACAGGTCTTTCACCTCCTTTTTAGTCCTAGATATTCTATCATTATTTGTGCAATTGTAAATGAAATTGTTTTCTTTTTTAAAAAAAATTTTTAATGTTATTTTTTAGGAGAGAGAGAGAGGGACAGAATGCAGGCAGGTGAGGTGCAGAGAGAGAGAGGGAGACACAAAATCCAAAGCAGGCTCCAGGCTCTGAGCTATTAGCACAGGGCCTGACATGGGGCTCAAACTCATGGACCATGACGTCATGGCCTCAGCTGAAATCAGACGCTTAACCAACTGAGCCACCCAGGTGCCCCATGAAATTGTTTTCTTAATTTCTCTTTCTGCTGCTTCATTGTTAGTGTACAGAAATGTGATGGATTTCTGTACATTGATTTTTTATCCTGCAACCTTACTGAATTCATCTATCAGGTTTAGTAGTTTTATGGTGGAGTCTTTAGGGTTTTCTATATATAGTATCATGTTATCTGAGAATAGTGAAAGTTTTATTTCTTCCTTACCAATTCGCATGCTTTTTGTTCCTTTTTCTTGTCTGATTGCTGTGGCTAGGACTTCCAGTACTATGTTGAGTAAAAGCGGTGAGAGTGAACATCCTTGTGTTGTTGCTGACCTTAGGATAAAAGCTCTCAGTTTTTCACTATTGAGTATGATGTTAGCTGTGGGTTTTTCATAGATAGCCTTTATTTTGTTGAGGTATGTTCTCTCCAGACCTGCTTTGTTGAGGGATTTTATCATGAATGGATGTTGTACTTGGTCAAATGCTTTTTCTGCATCTATTGAAATGCAGTTATGGTTTTTATCCTTTCTCTTATTGGTGTGATACATCACATTAATTGATTTGTGAATATTGAGCCACCCTTGCTTGCCAGGAACAAATCCCACTTGCCTGATCCCCAAATTTTGAGTTTCCAGATTCCTCTGAACTCTCTGAGCCTGAACCATCCCTCCCCCTATTAATAGCGAGAACTCTCCCTTTGTTGGAAGGTGATGCCGAGGTGCCCCTTGGTGTCTTATCTCTCCTCCTAGCCATGATGCCTGCTTCCAGAATTAAGTCTCAACATAACCCAGCAGGATGGGCTGGGCCTGATAAAGGAGGAGAGGGAGTGTACCTCAAATGTACTGTGAGACTTAACACACATTGGCAGGAGTCAGAAGAGTATGAATGGGACTCGGTTCTGAGGTGCTTGATCACGGAGGCTAGCAAAACAAAACATTGATCAGTGGAGAGTATATTGGTTTGTGGGCATTCCTTGGTGATACAAATTTAACACCTCGGCAAAGAACCCAGAAGATGGGATGAACTTGCTCCTCGGATGGTTCCTAGATGCTGGCTGGACAGTGATGCTCAAGCCGAAACGTGGAGAGGGGAAGTTGTGGGGTGGGCGGAATCGAGACCGGGCAGTGTTAGGAAGCTTCTCCTGGGCTGTAGGCCTGGGCCTCCCTGCTGTTGAGGTCACTGCTGAACCACAGCTGCAGATCTTGCTGTGCTCCTCAGAGACTCTGTTCCTCAAACTCCTGCCTACCCAATCATGACCTTTAGGTTTCTAAGGGCTTTCTAACTCTGGGAACCTCAACCTTGCTTTATGTGAATAGGGCAGAAGCCACTATAAACCTGCTTCGGGCTTGCTTCTCAGGTGTGTTTTTAAGGTTGATTTCCCTGTGGATCCCTCTCAGCAGATGCCCTGCGGCAGGGAGGGGGGGGATTCAGATCTGAGCATCAAAAGATTTTAGGCTGGAAGATCATTTGGTAGGAGATTGCAGAGAACGTGAACTGTCTCTGAAAGCGTAAGAAGGGACCTAGAAATAAAAGGTATGGTGTGAGGAACACGGCAGCCGTAGTAGAGTGTGACGGTAGAATGACGAGCCCTGGGGTGGGATTGCCACTCAGAGGCAGATGATGCAGGGCTTCAAAAACCAGGCCGAGAAGTCTGGGGTGTCACCCAAGGGTGGTGGGACAAAAAGGAGGGCTTGGTTTGAGCTGCAACAGCACCAAGTTATACCTTACTGTAGTCAGGAGAATGATTTGAAAGGGAGGATTTTATTAAGCCATTTTTATTATTTTATTTAATGTAACATTTAGTTAATAGTTAAACAAATATATAAGTAAATAAGCATTTAAAACTATAAATATATGTCTATATTGCATATGTTGAGTATGTAATAAATTATATTTTTATAAGCAAAAAATAACATTTATTAATTAACTTTTTAGTAGAAAACAGGTGTTGAGGCATTGTGGGTGTGAGTGTCTAAACAGCAGAGAAGATCCCTGCCTTCCATCTAATCTAAATAAGACCAGTTGGCCCCGTGAAGCCATTGTTAAAGCTGAGCGTGCACCTTTGTTTTTAGCTGACAAAACAAAAGTGGTGGTAACGGGCATAATGACTCAGAGGTGTGTGGATTAAGAGAGAGGCTGGAGGAACTGAAGGATTCAAGGCGAAGTGGGTGCCTCACAAGGATAGAGCCTTGGCATTGGGTGTGAACGTGGGGCGCAGCAAGGGCCATCGGCACACGTTTGTAGTTGGTGGTGCAGCAGTTGCGGAATTAGCACAGCAGGCAAGAAGGTCGGGCTGCCGCCTCCCAGCCTGGAGTGCTATTTGCCTTCCTTACCTTCCTGTCGACATTCTGTCTTTTAAAACTCAGCTCAGTTCTCCAAAAGCCCTTCGCGATTCCAAGTTGAACTTGAGATCTCTCCTCAATTCGCTGCGTGCAGGTCTAGGTTACTACCTAATTCTTTCTCCTCCAGGCGGAGCCCGCTGTGAATGCGCCTGTCTTCACCAGGGTGAAAGCAGGGAACATGCAGTTTTGCATCTTCCGTTGCTGAGCACAGCCCCAAACACCCAGAAAGTGCTCAAGAAGGATTTCTTTCTCTCATTGGAAAGTGACTCACATCCCCAGCTGAAGAACTGGTGTAGTAGTAGACTTGTGAATAGACTCTAAGTCCTGGTCATTCCCAGTGTGCTTTGCAGTCTTTGCTAATACACGATTGTATACATTTTGCAAGGTCGGTTATTCGTGTCTGCGTGATTGCCTTTTCCTCCCGCCTTGACTTTTTTGGTTTTTGGTTTTTTTTTTTTAAGTTTATTTATTTATTTTGAGAGAGAGGGTGAGAGAGAGAGAGAGAGAGAGAGAGAGAGAGAAGGCGTGTGCCCGTGAGTGAGCTGGGGAGGGGCAGAAAGAGAATCCCAAGCAGGATCCATGCTGTCAGTGGAGCCTGGTGTGGACATGACCTGAGCCAAAGCCAAGAGTGGATTGCTTAACCAACTGAGCCACCAGGTGCCCCCTGGCCTTGAGATTTTAGTTTTATGTTTATCTTATCTGGTTGTAATAAATTGATGTTGGTAAATTTTCTCAACTTTTGTGGAATGAGGCAGGATACAAATAAATGTTTAAAAATAGCTTCTTAAAATAAATAATGAATATGCACAACCCTTCCATTAAATATGGAGCTCTGTGAAAGGAGGCCATTATAAAGGAACATGATTGGTACTAGATTCTCCAAACTGTAGGACTAGACCTGCGAAATCTTCAGAAGGAAAAGGAAGCTGCTCTATAGGCTATGAAGTTTGGTAATCTGGAAGGACTGGGCTAGGAGCATGTTGCTGGTCTCTGCTTTTGTGTTCATGCTGGTTAAGTTTCTGAACATGTCATCCTGAACTTTGTTCTTCTTACAGCTATGAGTCGCGTAGGAACCCACGAATCCATTATCCATTACAGATGAGCAATGAAGGAATTAAGCTTGACTGATTTCCATAACAAGTCAAATTAAATTCCTCCTATGCAAAAGGCATAGGTATTTAAGGAGGTTCAAGTTTGCATATAAATTTAGTGATATTATTGGACCCCAGTGGGCAGATACAAAAATTCATTGATTTTACATTTGATTAACATGCGTTTCATTTACATGGCTTTGGAAGTTAAACTTTTCCTTCAAAAAAGCAGAAGAAATTCTGACAGTTGATCTGAAATTCCAAACCAACAGCCATTTTTCATAGACATGAATGAAACTTTAATTACTTAATACAAATTAATAGTTATGTCAATACAAGCAGATGCTTCGCCTCAGTGAAAGTAGTACTCTTGCCAGCCTATGTTTCCGCATGCATAATTTCCCAGATTGATTAATTTTTTTCCAGATTGATTAATTTTATGGTTTGTTTTGGAAGTAAAATCTGCTTTAGTGAATCTGTCACTCTTGAAAAATTTTAACTTGTAAACATATAGCTGCATTGGCTCTCTCTTTACTGAAGGCATGTGGCCAAGCAGGTCTCCAAATCACACTGTGTACAAAATGTGGCAATAAAGTCACGAGTGACTATTATAAATAAATATTTTAAAAGTTGTTTTCAGATCCGCTGTGTGGGCCATACAAGAAAAATGAGCCTCATTATTTCACTCACTTCTTATTTATAGCCTTAAACATAATTATTCAAGTTTGTTCAACACATCCATCCCACTACCTGCAAATGACTTTTGGACTTTTCACAAACCGCACACCCTTTCTCAATTGATTAACACCATCACTGAGACTACCCTTGAAAGCTGGCTCTGCTTCTGATTCATGTTATTGTGTAACATACTGTCTGGCTTATGGTAGTTGCTCAACTAGCAAGTAAGTATCTGTGCATCTGAAGAAATTCCTCAGGAATTCCTAAACCTCTTCAGTGCAGAGAATGTATCTTACATTTATGAGATACCACAAAATTTAGCAGTAATGCTCCACAACTGAATTTTATACATTACATTTTGAGCTGGACATGAAAACAGCTTATTTATGCAAGTCTCTCTACCATGTGTGGAAGATTTAGGTGAAAATGCACAATAGCCAAAGCAATCATTGTAATACTAACACTTTTCAGTACTATGGAACGTTTTAGTTTTTCCAAGGTCTTTAAAATGTATGATTTCATTTTACTGTCATGAAAATGATGTGATATGAACAAAAAAGTAGAGGCAGAGGAAGATGTAGGTTTTCCGATGGAGACTAAAGCTTATGTAATTTGGGGGGTACTCAGTAAGAAAATGAACAAAATTATGTAAGAAAATATTTATTTGGAATGAGGAAAGAAATTACAACAAATTAAAAACTTAAAAAGATGATAAATATCATAATCATCTTGGAAAGATATTTTTATTAATGACCTACCTGATTCACATATGTAGAAATTTTCCCTATATATCTGGCAGTACAATCTTGGATTGACTATTTATATGACAATTTAATATAATTTTTATAGAGATATAAGAACAATAATTCAATTTTTATTTTAGTCTGGTTGGTTACTTTTTTACGGTTGATGATAGGGATACATAAAATATGTGACTTACACACAGTTACATTTGTGACTTACACACAGTTGCGTTTGTGGCTCGCAGACTGCTACAGGATTGTGCCCTAAAAACCCCCAAATTGTGACAAATGCTATTTTGCTTCATTCTTAACATAAAGAAAAACACTTATGGCTCATTGATATTTGTGTAAATTGGATTATAAAGTATATTACTAACAAGGGAAAAACTTGTTTTGACTTTGTCAGTGTCCTCCAGCAAGTGAAGAATTATTATTATGTTTTCCTAGTAACTAAAGTCATTTAAATAAAATTATTCTATAAATGACATGTAAATTAAACATTATACAAAAGTAAAAAATAAGACTTCACATCTCAGAAAGAGGTATAGAATTTGAGTGACTATTTAACTTTTCCTCATCTTGCTTAGTCCTGAAGAATTTTGAGACAGTCCTGATTGATTCTTACAATGCACCCTATGAAACACATTTTAAATAGGTGGGAAAATGAGGCAAAAGAAGAGAAGGCTATGGGGAAGCCAGCTGAGACCAGAACAGTGACTTCAAACAAAGATAATATACTAAAGATCCTGCGGTCCGTGAGTTCGAGCCCCGCATCGGGCTCTGTGCTGACTGCTCAGAGCCTGGAGCCTGTTTCAGATTCTGTGTCTCCCTCTCTCTCTGACCCTCCCCCGTTCATGCTCTGTCTCTCTCTGTCTCAAAAATAAATAAACGTTAAAAAATTAAAAAAAAAATCTCATTAAAGATCCAAGCCTCGTGCCCTTGAATACTGTATTGGTTGAGCAAGTTACTCAACCCCTCTGAACCTTTGTCTTCCTCTCATCTATAAAATGAGGACCTTAGTAACAGCTACCTCATGGAGTTTTTGTGTGAGGATTGAATCACTTAATATATGTAAGGTACTAATATTAGGTAATATTGTTCCTTGGATTGGAAGCTTCAACTAGAACTAAGGTTTACTATTAGTAACTCCTTAAAATAATGATCAGCAGACAACAGATTTTTTACAGTGTAGGTTGTTCTACTCGGCTGTTCAAGTTTCTTCAGAATAATAGAACCAGAACAACCTACCACAACGATAATTTTTCTTTGTGCTGCGGCAATAACTAGGTGATGTCTGTTTGAAGTCAGCTCGAGGGTCTGATTTTGAAGTGGAGTTCTGTCCCATAGCCACAAAATACTTTAAAATGTACTCTTTCATGGCTACCTGCATCTGTTAGCCACATTTCAGAGACAAGGGGGAAGGTGGAGAGAGACATAGAGGAAAAGACGTGTCACTGTCTTCTTATTTGTTATTGTCATGAAGTCAGTGGCTGTCCTATTGGTTACTGTTTCCCAGTACATCCTGCAATGCTAGCACGCAGTATAGACCCTCAGGAGATGTTTGTTAGGCTTGAATTTAGTGATTGCGAATGTAAGATAAGAAAGTGTGCTCCAACAGTCGGTTTTGTTTTAAAGAACCTATTTCCAGCTATCTTTTCCTAGGCAGTTGCACACTTTATTAGCTTCTAATGGAAATATTGAAATAAGAAGCTTTGCAATTTATTTTTAAAATCTTATTTTATTGATTGATAATAAAATGTCTTTTCCAAAAGGTGTTTATGCTAGTAGAGTGGGGGAGGCAATTGAAGAATAGGTGAAGTTTCTGCCAGTTACTCTGCTCCTCTCTTAGCCGTGTCTTCATCTGCTTATTCAAAACTGGATTGCTGACGTATCTGCTTTCAGGTGTGCAGGAAAGGAAAAGGGGCCAAAGTCTGGAAGGGCCAGCTTGTCTATAAAAAGGAGCTGACACAGCAGTTGTACACGCCCCTTTCTCTCACCTCTCATTGGCTCAAGCTGTCGCAAGGGAACACCTGGCTGCAACGGAGACATAGAATTGTAATTGTTGGCTAGGCAGGCGTAGGTGGGGAAAGAGCAGATTTTGAAGGGACACATTTGGCATGACTATCTTAAGCAGCATAAATGATTTTTCTATTGACATTCCTCAAAACAGCACATGCGTTTTCTTTAGGTAGTAAACTTCAGTGTATTCAAAAGAATCTCAAGTGCATGACAGCATTGAAGAGAGCATCCCTGTGTGAGTAGATGGTCAGACTGCTAGGTAAGAAAGAAACCATTTCATCCAAACAGCTGTGTGTGTGGGGGGGCTCTCTTTGTGAGAATAGTTTAGCATTTGCCTTAACAAATTTAGAGATAAGGACCTGGGAATGGGGTACTGTCGTAACAAAAATAAGGACATGTTTCATATTAGCAGGCAAGTGGCAGGTGACAAGGAAATAGATATTGCAGTCTGGAATGCTGTTGGCCATTTCTCATCACATAATAAAACATTTGGTAAAAATGGGGCACCTCGGTGGTGCAGTCAGCTAAGCATTTGACTTTGGTTCCAGTCATGATCTCGGGGTTTGGGAGTTTGAGTCCCGCAGTGGGCTCTTTGCTGTCAGCACAGAGCCCACCTTGGATCCTTTGTCCCTACCCCCTGCTGCTCTTTCCCTGCACATGCACTGTCTCTCAAAAATAAGTGAACATTAAAAAAAAATCAGGTAAAACTGTCTATTTTTAAATAAAATCTCTTAAAAACCAGGAATAAAAGAGAAGATAGCATTCTTATTCTCCAAAATAACTATAGCTAACATCACCCTTACTGGTGAAATGTTGAATTATTTTCCTTTGTGATCAAGAAGAAGACAAGTATGTTTGCTGTCACCACTTCCATTCAATAACTTTACTTGAGATTCCAGTGAGTTCAATAGAACTAGAAAAAGAAATAAAAGGTACAAGGATTAGAAGAAAGAAACAACACTGTCATTATTCAGAGTTTTGTGAGCGTTTGCAAAAACAACAGACATGCCTTGAATTGTACAAATACCATTCACAACAACATCAAAAATATGGACTACTTTGCAATAAACCCAACCAAATATGTGCCAGCCTTCTACAAATAAAAGACTTATTTGAAAGAATACTGTAAAGATGGAGAGATACGTACTATGCTTATAAATTGGAAGACTAGTATATGGAAATGCCAATTAATCTAGAGAGTCAATGACATCTGAATCACAAACCCCAGAAGGCTTTGTGTGTAACTTGGCAAGCTAAGTCTAAAGTTTATATAATATACAAAAGGCTGACATTGCCCTAAAGAAGAAGTTGGTAAGATTTGTTTACTAGCTACGAAAACTTTTTTGACAGCATAGTAACTTAGGCAGCATGGTATTGGTATGGAGATAGGCAGGTCAGTGGAATGGACTAGAAAGCTGAAAATCATAGCTACACACATAAGGGTACTTCCTATTTGACAGAGGCAGCACTACATATCAGTGGATATAGGACACAGTTTATGATAAATGATACTGAGACAGGTTGATGTCCATGTGGAAAAGTATGAAACTTGATCGTACTTCATCCCATACTTAAAAAACAATTCCAAAGGGATTAACCTCTCCGCATGTTTTATTGATTCTAAGAGATACACGTTAATATCTCTTTGTCTGAAATCAGGATGTTTTCACAGTCAATGACACCATAGTTTACTTAGCAATAGTTTTTCTTTTTTGTGTTGAATATGTTAGTGGTGGATCTTATATATTTTTTCTTTTTAAAAGTTTATTTATTTATTTTGAGAGAGAACAAGAGAAGCAAAGAGAGAGAGGGAGAGAACCCCAAGCAGGCTCCACACTGTCAGTGCATAGCCGGACATGGGGCTCGATCTCAAGAACTTTGAGATCATGACCTGAGCTGAAATCAAGAGTTGGACGCTTAACCGACTGAGCCACCCGGGTGCCCCTGTGGATCTCATATCCGATGATGACTTAGGTTTGATGAAATATGGTGTAACAGTTTGAGTCTGATCAGGAAAATAAAAGTCAATCAGTATTTTAAGAATAAAACATGTTGATACAGGGAATTAGGGGCTTCTAGCACCAATGGGAGGATTAAGGAAGTGAAGAGCTTGAAAGCTCACCAGTAGGCAACTGAAAAATCCCAGGAACCTCTAAGAAGCCACTGCAGCTTCTCAGGAAGCCACTAGCCATGATCACACGTGCCTAGAGATCTGCATAATTTGAAGACATGCATTCCTATGACCCTTTGATGGTGTTAGAAAATTATTATAAGAAAGAGATACATTCAGGCTAGAATTTGGTCCCCATTGCGTATTGTGTGCATATTGGGAGAGATGTAAATAACATATAAAAACTACTTTCTAGTTGATACCTTTCTGGAACATGAAGAGCCACTCTGGATCAGATAGAAAAGTTGCTCGTCGCTCAGGGATCCTGAATTTTGAACCAGCCACAGTAACTGTATGGGACTTCGAACACTTTAGGAAAAGGGTCGTGTGTTGCATGTGTAGGTGGAATAACGTGTAGGATATTTGGGTGGACAGAGGGGCAGACCACAGCAGACTGCAAGTTGTCTCTTTTTCCTGGACATGTGGTAATTCATATAGAGACTTTATTTATAAGTCTTTCTTGCAGATAGGTATGGTCATGTGACTAACACTGAACCAAGGAGATCTGAGAAGAATAAGTGACATTGTCAACTTACATCTCTTCTCCAACTTAAGGACTAGTTACTTTTCCCAGACAGTTGTTCTTTTCCCCCCGCAGGAACTGGAACAGAGACATGCCAGACCTGGCTATGACCATGAAAGCAAGGACAATGCCTTTGGGAATGACCAAGCACAGGTGGCAGACACATGGATCTCAGAATGCCCATGTGCAGAAGAGAGGTCCTGCCAACCTAGAACAGAGTAGAGTATAATGTGGTAGAGAAGTAGTAATCTTATTTAAACCATGCTCTGTTGTGGTTTCTGATCTATTATATCAAAATTATTATCATTGACAAATACAATGCATGTGTCATTGCATTAAAGTCATTTTTGTAGTTATTTTACTATGCAATAAATTCAGCAATAACCTTTTAGTTCTTGAGGCCATTTTAAAATGAGCAAATCCAAAGTCTTATACTTGGTTCCCATGGTCCTAGGTTTTATATGAATGCCTCTAATCTTGTATTCCCTAAACTCCCAATAGATGATTAACTCAGACAACATGGATTGGTTTTCATTGTATAGCTTTATAAACAAGTCCAAGGACATTGCAGAAGTTCAATAAATATCCTTTGATTGATTAGAAATGCTGGAAAAGGAATTTCAAAGGAATTTAAAAAATAAACTTAATGAAAATAAAAAGAACCACCTTCTTCAATTTTAGATAAAGAAGTTAATTTTGGCCTGAAGTTTGAAGTTCCTTACTGAAGCCATTCTTTTAGCCATTAAGAGATGGCTCATTTTTCACACTGATGTATGTTGGGTTTTATTCTTTCTAGCCATAAAGCAGTTTTTGACCATCATTACATCTTTGATAGCAATAGCTAATTCTGAAGTTTGTTTGTAGGTCAGAATTTTGTATATTATGATGTTTTCCATTGTTTGCTTTAATTTTCCTGAGATGTTCTTTCTAAGTTTTAAATGTTTTTGGTGGCTTTCATCACCTTCTTCAGCTCACTCTCCAAGCCATCTTCTTGAGGATGGATCATTCCATGCTAAAACTGCATATCTCTCCCATATCCACATGCCTGATCCCCATTTACCTCTTTCTATTTAGTTTCCACTGCACTTACCATCTTCTACATGCTATGTGATTTACTTATTACAGTTGTTGTTCTTCTCTGTCTCTTCCCACTAGAATAGAATGTCCGTTCATGTAGGGATTTATATCTATTTTATTAACTGAAGTATCTTTAGTACCTAGAGTGGGTGCTCAGTAGATAATGGCTTAATAAATGAAGAACTTCCACTCTGTTAAAGAATAATTTGATTTAATTCTATTTAGATGAATGATTGAACAATTTGATACTAGGAACCCTAAAACTATGTTCTATTTTTAAAACCTGAGTTATATATTTTCAGGAAAGATATTCAAACAACAAAATGAAGTTGAATTTCTCTTCTATGTATTATTACTTGCTTTGCCTAAGAAAAAAACAGATGGGGGGCGCCTGGGTGGCTCAGTCGGTTAAGCGTCCGACTTCAGCTCAGGTCACGATCTCGTGGTCCGTGAGTTCGAGCCCCGCGTCGGGTTCTGGGCTGATGGCTCAGAGCCCGGAGCCTGCTTCCCATTCTGTGTCTCCCTCTCTCTCTGCTCCTCCCCCGTTCATGCTCTGTCTCTCTCTCTGTCTCAAAAATAAATAAACGTTAAAAAAAAAAATTAAAAAGAAAAAAACAGATGGTCACTTGCCAGATTAAGGACTATACCATGCTATTTCTCCGTGCACGGAGTCAGTTGACTCCGTGCAACTGCATCCAGTTGGTTCTGACAGGTCAGTAGCACTTCTAAATGATGAGGGTTCCATTTCTGGGATTGCTGTGTTTCCACTCGGCACAGGAGCTAATTCAATCCTGCAAGTTAAATCTCACATATAATCAGGAATATTGGGGTAAAAAGGGGGAGAGAGGCAAATAAGTAACCATTGTTACTGTCTGGATGGCAGGGAGTCATGCCCAGTGCACATTATCATATGGGTGCAATTTAGTGTTGTCTTATTTTACATTCCTGCATCTATTTATACTCTTGGATCCTTATATGAGTAGCTGACATTTATTCACTTACTAGTGCCAGATACTGTTTTAAACATTATCTATCTATATCTATCTATCTATCTATCTATCTATCTATCTATCTATGTATATGTATATATATGTATATGTATATAGTACATACATGTATATATAGTTAACTCTTCTCAGCAATATGATGAATTAGATATTTTAATTATCCCTTTTTTATGGAGACATAGAGACAATTTACCCACGTGCACATGGCTAGTAAATGGCAGAGTTAGCATTCACACCAATAGTCTTAGCCTCTAGCCCATGCTCTCAAGTGCTATCCTAGTATGAGATTACTATTTGAGTTTCCTGTTCAAAGGTTCCCTGATGCCCGTTAAATTTACTTCCGTTGCCAGCCAGCACTTTCCGTGCTCTGGCATCACTTTGTCCTCCTCTGCATCTGCTAACATTCTCTCTGCTTCAAACACTCTGTTTCACTAAAGGGTTTATTGCCGTTTCCCTGCCTGCTGTGTTCGTGGTGATTTACTTTTTTAAATCCTTCATCAGAGACTGTGTGATATGTAGGAATGTGTTAATTATCTTTAATCCTCATGGACAGTGCTTAGTTGCCCGAAGAGGGAATACACACTTCAGGGATGGTGAGGTGGCATTCAATCAAAAGGGCGCTTTCAGAGAGAGAGAGAGAGAGCTCCTATGAGCTCTTCAACTATCTTTAGCTCTAATCAACCCTAGGCGTTTTGTTGATTAGCAAAATGAATGTTAGAAATTAGTTTTTGCTAGTGAAGTGAATTGTATTCTAGATGTGTGAATTAGCCTTAAATGTGGTAGAGTATAAGAATTCAGTAGGCCCAGAAGCCTCCTACCCTTTGGTATGGTGCCCATAGCCTGATTCCCAAATATTACCTGTGGGGAGTCGCCTATTCAGAAGAGTCTGGTTGTCTTGACGAGATTTTTGGAATGATTGGTGGGGGTGGTTTGGAGCTGACAGCTAAGAAAGAATTCTTGAAGATGTCTTTGGTGCAAAAACGTGATTTTATTAAAGCACGGGGACAGGACCTGTGGGCAGGGAGAGCTGCACTGGGGTTGTGAAGAATGGCTGGTTATATACTATGGAGTTGGAGGAGGTAAAGTCAAGGGGAAGTTTTCAAGGAGATTTTCCTATGCTAAAGAAGAGGCCTAGCTATTGTTAAGCTAAGGTTGTAGTTCCCTCTAGCAAAGCATTAACATTAAGACAGGGCGTTCCTGGAGAAATGTTCTACTCTGCCAGCCTCAAGTATTTGTCAGTGGGCTGTAGGTTATAAGGGAATTTAATTTACCTGCCATTTCCTTCTTGTCTTTGTTCCCTACATCACTGTGGAGGGGAGGGTGATGTTGGGGCTCCAGGAAACTGAGTCTACAGGTTTCTAGAGATTAGGCTATTGATAAGATTGCCCTTTTCTTGTAATTTTGTAAGATATTTGTAAACTGATGGAGACTCATGTCCTGTATGACTGTGATCCCTATCAGTTAGCCATTTGTTTTTTTTTTCCCTCCTTTGTTTTTGGGAAGCCAGGAGTGCCTGAGAAATGTCACACACATCCCACCTGGAGGGCGTATGTGTGCCAGCTTGTACTTTGCCCTCAGCCTGTCTTATGCTCCCTCATCAGTCTCAGGCGAAACAGAAGGTTCCTTGACACAGCCTTTGAAAAATTGTTAGTTTCCAATCTAGTGACCCTTTTGATGAGAATGTGTGGGGCAAGCTAAGGGCAAACAAAGTACAGGCTAACAGCACGCCCCCCCACCCCAGGTGGAATATGTGTGATATTCCTCGAATACTCCTGGCTACTCAAGAACAAAGGAAAGGGGTTTAAGTGCTTGCCATGTTAAAGTGGGAAACTAAGGGAAATAGAAAATTAAATTCCCTTACTGCCTACAGCCCATTGACAAGTCCTTGAAATAGGCAGAGTGATCTTCCTCTAGGGCCTCAGCTGCCTCCATGATGACACTTTGCTAGGGGCAAAAGGGAATCTTGGCTTAATATTATCCTGATCCCCAGGATCCTGTAAGTCTACTTTAACATGTAAAAATTCCACTGGAAACTTCCTTTATCTCAACTCCCCCAGGATATATGCTGGCAATCCTACTCCAAGTCTATGGTCCCCTGATATACATCTAAAGGATCTCATGACTGAAGTTTTAGTACACGGTAATAAATGGTGTTTTCCTAACAGCAGCTAGCTCCTCAAGGTCCTGGGAAACTTGCTTCCAAAATACCTTAGAAGCTTACTCTATCCCTAACTCCTCCCAACCTGAAGGTATATAATCAGTTACCCGTCACAACCCCAGCGCAGCTCTTTCTGCCCACGGGTCCTGTCCCCATGCTTTAATAAAATCACCTTTTTGCACCAAAGACATCTTCAAAAATTCTTTCTTGGCTGTTGGCTCCAGATCACCCCCACATCACCCCAAAACCCCATCACTTTAATGTCAGCTATGTATGGAGCACCTAAAAAGACAGCTGAAACTTGACCTCATAAAATAGGTTCCTATGTATTTATTTGTCTGTTTGCTAATAAATGTTTGTAGGTGTAGACAAATTAAGTTGGGAGTTAGTTTTTTGGAAACTGGTAGTGAGATTGGGGAGGCTCCCTAGCGCCTTACATCTAATAGCCATTACCTATCACTGGTAACAGATATCTATTTTAAAATTCTAATTATAAATGGCCACATTGGCTGCATGAGTTTGGTACCACACCTGTTCCAGGTTCATTTCTCCTTTTTAAATTCTTGTCTTTAGTATTGTTTCCTGCTGAGGTACTGTTCATCTCAGCCACACGTTTCACAGAACATTTCATCTTTTTATTTCATGGCTCACCTCAGAATTCCACATTCTCATGAAGGCTTTGCTGACTCTTTCAACCCTTTCTCATCATTGAGATGGGCTTTTACTGCAGTTATATATGGCACACATAAAAAAATCTTTTGATCCTACACAAATTTCCCTGACAGTGTTCATTACCTGATTGAGATACAACTTAATTGAGGAACAAGACTCACATTAAGGGGATCCCAGTTGGTGATAAGGCCAATCCCAACTGGGAGCCATCCCTTTGCAAAGGAGTAAACAGTGTTGCTGCTTTGCTCTCAGGCACCTTCGCCCTTTCCTCCTGTGGCATTTTTTTTTTTAATCATGGTTCTTTTTTTCTCTTATTTACCTTTGGAGAGTTTGAACTTTGATAGAAGCAAAATTACAAAGTAAAGGCCAAAGGTGATAGAGAAAAATAGTTCTTGAATGTGTGGATTCCAGATCAGAGGAGAAAGATTTTAATCCACCAATTTATTATTTTTAACTTGCAGTAATATGCAGCATAGAATCTTCTGCTATAAAAGCCATATTTGTTACTGAAATTCTTAAAAATTGTTTAATGTTTATTTATTTTTGAGAGAGAGAGAAGAGAGAGAGTGAGAGCAAGTGAGCACAAGGGGGGTGGGGAGGGGGCAGAGAGAGGGAGACACAGAATCTGAAGCAGACTCCAGGCTCCAAGCTCCAAGCTGTCAGCACAGAGGCAGGGTTCGAACTCATGAACTATGAGATCATGGCCTGAGCCAAAGTCAGACGCCTAACCAACTGAGCTACTCAGGCACCCTTATTATTGAAATTCTTGAAGGGAAACAATTTTGTGTAGTGAATCTGAAGTTATCTATAGCTTCATTCCTTTCTCTTTAAATTAATAGTTTTTACAGATTTTTATTATTTTTATTTTCATTTTGTTAATGTTTATTTAGTTTTGAGAGAGAGAGAGAGAGAGAGAGAGCGAGAGTCGGGGAGAGGCAGAGACAGGGAGACACCGAATCCGAAGCAGGCTCCAGGCTCTGAGCTTCAGCACAGAGCCGGTTGAGGGGCTCAAACTCACCAACTGTGAGATCATGACCTGAGCCAAAGTCAGATGCTTAATCGACTGAGCCACCCAGGCACCCCTTTTTAGATTTTTAACTAAAAGTTAAGATTTCTTAGGAACTTTGTTTTATACATACACATATACATATGTAATTTTATATATTCTATACTTACACACATTTATAATTATTATATAATTATGTATATGCATATAGTTTCATCAGAAAAGGCCACACACCATTGTGGTTAAGAGTTACATCATTTAATAGTTCAAATAGTGTTGATTCAGTGGATTTATAAAGTCCTTAAAGGATAGGAACCTGTTGAACACTTTTTTTAGATTTTCCTTATGCCCAACACAATCCTAGGCACAGGGGAGAAGGAGGCAGGAGCAACAGATCCAGTATTAAGACTTAGTCTGTCTAGCATTTTAGGTAAATTCACTGACAGAATCAACTTCGTATATGAATTATTCTTCTAAACATTTTGTAAACCTGCCTGATTTATTATAGCATTGTACCTCACAGCAACACATAAGAACATTGAGAACTTGAGAATATACAGCAAAAAAACCTGGTGTAAGAGCCAGATCAAATAATAGATTTAGCTAATAGAATTTCTAAAAAATATAAACAGAAGGCAGGTTTTCTAAAATGTCACGGTTACTATGGGCTTAACTACTTTATTAGAAAGAGCGTCCTTGTTGGGATGAACACTGGGTGTTACATGTAAGTCATGAATCACTAAATTCTACTCCTGAAACCAATACTACACTATATGTTAACTAACTTGAATTTAATTAAAAAAAAAAGAGTGCATTTAATTTGTTTCACCTGATTTCATAAATAATTGTGTTGTTCCTACTTATAACTTGATCTAATGAACAAACAAAGCCCTAATACTCACCAGCTGGGCAATGTAGGCTAAGTCATGTGATATCTCTGGGTTTCAAATTTCAACGTTTATAAAATGGGAACACCACTATTCCATGAGTTAATGTGAAAGCAGCCAGCACTGTGCCCGGCACATCACTAGCAATCAGCAGTACTAGTTTGCTGGGAAACAAGTTGAAATAACTTATTCAGGGAGTTTTCCTTAATTGTATCAGATTATCAGTTACTGAATACTAATTAGAAGCAGCATTACCGATGGGGAAGCGTGTGGACATGACCACGTACACATAGCAGTACTTGTGACCTTGGGCAAGGCCCTTAAGCTTTCTGTGCCTCAGTGTCATCGCTTATAAAATGGAAATAATGGGGCGCCTGGGTGGCGCAGTCGGTTAAGCGTCCGACTTCAGCCAGGTCACGATCTCGCGGTCCGTGAGTTCGAGCCCCGCGACAGACTCTGGGCTGATGGCTCAGAGCCTGGAGCCTGTTTCCTATTCTGTGTCTCCCTCTCTCTCTGTCCCTCCCCCGTTCATGCTCTGTCTCTCTCTGTCCCAAAAATAAAAATAAAAACGTTGAAAAAAAAATTTAAAATGGAAATAATAAGATCACTCTTGTGTTGAGGATTAAATCATTTGATGTACAGAAAGCATTTAGAACAGTGCTTGGCAATGGCAGGCACTCAATAAATTTCAGGGAATATTAAATTACATGCACAGGATTGCATTGGCAGTTTTAGAGGATAATAATTCTCAAAGATGAATGTGATTCAGTTCTTTTTTCAAGGAGTTTATAATCTATTGTGTACAGTAGGAGGGAGAGAAGCTAGCCTGGTTAATCAAATATTGAATAAGTATAAAATGTGATACAAAGTAAAAAGATAATCTGCTGTAAAAATGGGGAATAAGGAGTCAGAGATTCAGACTAGGCAGAGCAATGAGAGCTTCAAACGTGGCAGTGGCATTTGAATAGGCCTTAAATGATAAGAATTTTAATAGATAGTGGGAAAACTTCAGCTTGACAGAATCACATGAGCATGGGGTCTTGAAAATGCTTGGAATGTTTGGGAAATAGGCATGGCTGGAATGTAGGAGGCATTAGAAAATGTAGGAAAAGGGAGGATGGGAATCAGGTAAGGAGAATCTTGCATGCAATGCTAAGAATTTATTTATTCATGAAGAATGGAGGCTAGCTCCTTTCCCTCCCATAATATGCAATATATTATAAGCCTTTTGAAAATAAGAACTGAATCACATTCATCTTTGAGAGTTATTATTATCCACTACAACTCCTAGTAATTTTCAATGAGAAACTTTTTTTAACCTAATCTTTTTAAAATTGAGTTAATTGTAGATTCACATGCAGTGATAAGAAATAAACAGAGACATTTCTTGTACACTTTGCCCATTGTCCCTCGATTGTTAACATTTTGCAAAATCTTTATTAATAAAATACCACAAGTAGGATATTGACATTGATACAGTTCACTCATCTGACAGTATCAAATTTCTCCAGTATTTTTCATTCATGTGCATGTGTGTATTAAGTTCCTCCCCTGTGTTTGTGTAACCACAGTAAAGATCCTGAACAGCACAATGCCACCAGCATCACTTGTGTTGCTTCTATAATTTAACCCATTCTCTTCTGCTCCCTTCCCCCCCATTGCTGGCAAGTACTAATCTGTCTTCCATTTCTGCAATTTTTCTAACCTATTCCGATTGACTTTTTTCACTCAGGATAATTTCCCAAATTTATCATAGCTGCTGTGTGTGTGTGTGTGTGTGTGTGTATCAATAGTTCCTTTCAATTGCCGAGTCATATCCACTGTATGGGGGTACTGCAGCTCCTTTCATCACTTATCTGTTGAATGACATTTGGGCTGAATATAGACTCTGTTGATTACAAATAAAGCTCCTACGAACATCCACACCCAGGTTTTTCTGGGAACACAGGTTTTCATTTCTTTGGGATAAATACCTTGGAGTGTAAGTACTGGGTCATATGATAGTTACATGTTTAGATTTTTAAGAAACTGCCCAACTGTTTTCCAGAGTGGCTGTACCATTTCACATTTCCATCAACAATGCATGTGTGATCTAATTTCTGTGCATCTTCAGCAGCATTTGGAGCTGTCATTCATTTTTATCTTAGCCATTCTGATATGAGTGTACTGATATCTCATTTGGATTTTAATTTGCATTTCTTTAATAGCTAATTGTGTGCATTTTTTTTTTCATTCTCTTACTTGCTATCTGTAGCTCCTCTTTGGTGAAATGTCTGTTCATGTCTTTTGCCCATTTTCTAATTGTATGGTTTGATTTTTTTTTCTTTTTATTGTTGAGGATTGAGAGAACTTTATATATTTAGATAGGTGGTTTGCAATCATATTCTCCCAAATTGTGGCTTGTCTTTTCATTCTTTCCAGGGAGTTTTCATAGAATAAAACTTTTAGTGTTGAAGAGGCCCAGGGGGTACAGAGATCAATTGACGTGGGAATTCTCTCCAGAGAGCAGAATCTGGGAAATCCCACCTCCCCATCTCCCACTGCCTGGACAGGACAGAATTTTCTCAAAATTCCTGTCTGCAAGAATTTCATCATTGCTATGGATTAGTGTCTATTTTTTCAATTCTTTCCTTTATAAAATTAAGGTGTTTACTGTGCCTATCTTGTCCTTGCCATAACTTAAATATGTGAATGAGTATGAGTGCATATGTGTAAGAGGGGGGAGGCCAGGGAGGCAGATGACTTATATTTTTAAGTTATAAGTCTCTGGACTATGAAAAGACATTTTCATACTTAAAGAGGAACATGCATCATCCAGAGACTCTGGATTTCGAGCAAGATGCAGTTACTGGAAGGGACTTTGGCTTCTATCCCTTAGGGAGGGGGTAAGTGTGTTCTTTGTGTGGAAAAAGGGTGGAAAGGATATTTGATGAGCTGAAGAATGGACTGTGATAGAGTCTGACTAGCTGTTTATCAAACCTATTTCCTTTTCTTCCTGGGAATACAGTTAGATTACATATGGACTGAGTTGTGACCTCCTCAAAATCATATGTTGAAGCCCTAACCCCCAAAGTGACTATATAGAGAGATGGGTTTTTTAGGAGGTAATTAAGATTAAATGAGGCCATAATGGCTGTGCTCTATTCTGATAGGACTGTGGCTTTATGAGAAGATGACTCCGTTCTCTCACTTCCCTCTCTTCCCTCCTCACCTTCCTCTCCCTGCCTCTCTTTCCTCCCCCTTTCTTGTTCTCTCCTTCTTTGCCTCTCCCTCTTTTCTTACCCTGTCCACATAAGGACACAATGGGAAGATAGACATCTGTAAGCCAGGAAGAGAGTTCTTACCAGACACTTTGATCTTGGACTTCCCAGACTTCAGAACTGTGACAAATTTCTATTGTTTAAGCCACCCAGTCTGTGCTATTTTGTTATGGCAACAGGAGTTGATTAATACACCTCTGTTAGATATGCCATATAAATGAGTTCTAGTTAGTAGAAAGGGACCAGAAGTGATGTGCCTCATTTTCAGAAAAGGCCACAAAATTAGTTTTGCCTTATTTCCCATGCTGTTTTTCCTTCTACTGGCTCAAAGAAGATGTGCTCAATGAACTTGAAAACAATGTGTGAAATATGGCAAAGTAAAAACAAGATGGAAGGTGCCTGAATCTCTGAATCACTGATGGCAGAGAATGGCCTACTAATCAGGAACTTTTATTTTGGACTATATATGTGCAAGAAATAACTTAAAAAAAATTTTTTTTAACGTTTATTTATTTTTGAGACAGAGAGAGACAGAGCGTGAACAGGGGAGGGGCAGAGAGAGAGGGAGACACAGAATCTGAAACAGGCTCCAGGCTCTGAGCTGTCAGCACAGAGCCCGACATGGGGCTCGAACTCACAGACCGTGAGATCATGACCTGAGCCGAAGTCGGACGCTTAATGGACCGAGCCACCCAGGTGCCCCAAGAAATAACTTTTAGTATGCAAGCCAGTATTTTGAGAGGTTCTCTATGATAGCAGGTGGAGTAACCCTATCTAGTATAATAGGAATGTCACTAGAGAACATGGAGGAAAAAAAAGTTGGGGGGGGGGGAATACTGGATCAATATTTTTGATGTCCAGTAGGCAGTTGAAAGTTCATATCTGCCAAAGAGAACAAAATGAAAAGGTGTCTGTGTTAGTCTGTTCAGCTGCTATAACAAAACCTAACATACTGGTGGCTGATAAACAACAGAAATTTATTGCTTATGGTTCTGGAGGCTGGAAGCCTGAGATCAGGTTGCCAGCATGGATGGATGAGGCCCTTTTCTGCACCACAGAATTCTGTGTCCTCACAGGGCAGAAAGGGCAAGGGAACTCTGTGGGGTCTCTTTGGTAAGAGAACTAATCCCATAAGGACGCCATCCTCATTCCCTAAGCACCTCTCAAAGTCCCCACCTCCTAACACTGTCACATTGGACATTAGAATTTCAGTATATTAATTTTGGGGGAAAGACACAAAGATTTAAACCTGTCCAAGGACACAGACTTTAGCAAAGTCTACATTTAAGGGGTTAGAAAATTAGGGAGATGCATCCCAAAGGAGTGAGAAGGAACAGAGAGATTAGAAATAAACCAACAGAGTAAAGTGTTTCAGGCGACAAGAAGGGAGATTCAGTGAGGAGGTGGAGAATATCGGTGAGATGAGACTTTCTTCTTTCACAGAAGAATGAAACTCGATGAGACCACTGCTCTGAGAAGTTTGGCAGTGGAAAAAAAAATGATACACAGGGAAAAACATCTTCAAGGGAAAGATTGCTGAGGATTTGTTTGGTTTTGTGTGTTAAGTGAGAGGAGACTTGAACGTATTTGTTATTCAGGCAAAAGCAGTTATTCATGGGAGAAATGAGATCCAATTTATGAAAAAGAAAAGGAGTAACAGAGAAAGCCAGATTTTTGAAGCAATAGTATTACCTGTACAATTTCTAATTAACACTTCCTTAATAAATTTGAATCTGCTCAGCTTTCATATTAGCACAAAGGTAAATGTCATATTTTCCATTTTTAATTTCTTTCTAACTCAAATATGAACTAATTCAAATATGAACAGATGAATCTTTCCTTACTTCCTCTGGCAAATAATAAGAGTTGCTGGCGGTCAGAAATACATTTTATAGTTATATTTTTTATTAACTACAATTATTTGTTTTATGTTATTAGTATTATTACTTTAATGTTTATTTATTTTTGAAAGAGAGAGAGACAGAGCATGAGCGGGGGAGGGGCAGAGAGAGAGGGAGACACAGAATCCGAAGCAGGCTCCAGGCTCTGAGCTGTCAGCACAGAGCCTGGCGTGGGGCTCGAACCCACAAACAGTGGTATCACAACCTGAGCCGAAGTAGGATGTTTAACCGACTGAGCCACCCAGGTGCCCGTTTTATGATATTATTTAAATCTAACTCTAGATATAGAAGAATTTTCATTTAGGTCTAGAGCTTTACTATACATCTTTTGAAATATGAGTAGTAGGAATTGTTCTTTTATTTCCAGACCTTTGGAACTTAATCTGTTTTTTATTCCTTAAAGATAAAAAAAAAGAATGTAACATACTGCTGTTTATTGGGAGGAAAAAAGGAGAATGAGGGAGGGATTGGAGGGTGGAATAGGAGAGATTTCCAGAAATTCCTAGAGATTTCCACTCATTTCCACTTTATTATTCCAGAACTTGTTCAACACCTATTGTTGAGGAGCAAACTAATTAACACGCAGTGGCAGTCAGCTACATCTACCCTGAAAGATCTGTATGTGTAAAAATGTGGGAAAATGAGAAGTAGGTCTCTGTGGGGATTAGGTATGAAAATTATGTGAGATAACAAACATCGTATGTAAGACCTCTTAATACAGAGACTGGAATATGTAGGGAATCAATAGACATATATTTCTTTTCCATTTCTTTCATAATTGTTCTTTGTTTTTTAACTCCATAATTTAAAACAATTTTCTAGTGTTCTGCAGGTTAACTATTGCTTTTTGCTAATAATACCCAATAAAGTTATTACTCATTTAAATATGTGTGCTAAAGGTTATTCTGACATCTATCCTGAACATACACTTAAAATGTATTCCATGTTATAATAAGAGTTTTAATAATTCATTGAATCAGCACCATTAGAAGTCATGGTGGGGAGGAAAATAACTAACAATAAGTTACCTAATATTTAACTAAGTCCTATTTTTTTTTAACTAAGATTGCCTAACTTTGCGAGCTATTTATTATGATAATCAAATTCAACTGACTCAGTCTCATAATGATAGAATTCCTTTTCACAGAATGATGGAAGAATACCTGTTGTCCAGGAACAATAGGTTTTCTCTCAATTGTTTGAGTCTTAATGTAGGGATTAGATACACACTTTGGAAATGCTTTTAGATTTTTGCATTTAGAAACATGTCTATCTCTAGCTTCATCTTTACCTCTTTCTCTACGTTCCTTCTCCATGGCTATCTCTATCTCTATGTCTAGATCCTTCTGTTATACATGTTTCCAATACATTTGTGGCATTGATAGTACACTGCCATTTAACATAGGAGATATGACATAGAACATTTCAGAAATGGAAATGTTAGCAGAGAATTATATTAAGAACCAGTCCAAGGTCACATTAACCTTTTCAAGAGGATATGTACTTCTTTGGTGAGAAATGAAACAAAACAAGAGAAATGACCATATCACTAAAATTTAATTTAATCAAAGACATACAGGTAAAGACTAAGGCCATGGTCGACTCAATGGTTCTTCTTATGCATTAGGAATATGTCCACTTGGAAAAGGAGACTTAAATGGACCTTTTTAGTTTAATATGAAAGAAATATCTGGCACCAAGTCTATGTTTCAACATTTCTATGTAAAACCCTTCCATTAAATTGCACTCTCATCACTATTAAAAGGAATTAGCATCTGCTTAGCATTAGGAAATTAACTGACACTATTTTTTAACACCTTGCTGCACTTCATTTTCAGCCTTGAAAGCAATAGCTGTATGTTTTTTCACTGGATACCCACCTCAATGACTCCCTGGACACCCACTCTAATGAACGCACCAAGCCTTTCTAGCATTCTTGTTTCTTCACCTTGACCTCATTCTGATGTCTAATGACTCATAACACAGGGCTTGGTTATATGCCTAAATACATATATTATCAAGGGGTATGGTTTGATGGCTTTTTAAAGGGCAATGAAATGAAGATATATTTATGGTAAAGGCACCTCTGGCGACACCCCACATTTTTACCTCTGAACATTGTTAAGGCTATGTTTTCCGTTTCAGGTTGTAGTTGTAGGTTTAAGTGAAGTCATTCACCTGTATCTTGATGAAACTAGCCTTCCTAGGGAACAATTTAAGATAGGTGGTAATAATTCCTTTTGAGTCCTATAGTTTAGCACTCAACTATATGCAAGGTGCCCCAGTTTTTCCTTATTTCCTGCGTTTGGTTCTGAGTCCTGACATGGACAGAGCAACAGAGAAATGACAAATTGGGTGAAGTTATTCCCAAAATATAAAAGCGATGATGAAATAATATTTGGAGTAACCAAGGATATGGCTGCAAATCACTGAGAACAAGAGAAAAAAAGAACATGAACAGGCAATTAACAAGATGAAACCCAAAAGAGAAATTCTCACATAGGTCCATAAAGGAACATGTTCGCAGATGGTCATCAGAGCAGCATTTATGAGAGCAGGGAGCTGGAGGTAATCCAGTATCCAGTGGGAAGGTGGGCAGAGTAGATGGGTAATTGAAGCAGGGGGATGCTCTCTAGGAACTACCATGTGACAGTTTGAAGCTAGGTTTCCATGTAACATGAACGAATGGTAAAAACAGAATTAGAAAAAGAATATGAGACTCAGGATGCAATGAATACCTTAAAACCATTTATGAAAACTTAAAATGTATGCTCATGGAGCAGCAATACATATTTTGCAAAAGGTGAGACAGGAAGGAGAATGGGAGCAGATAATCATCGTATAGAGTATCCCTGAAGCCTTCCTGAAACAGGATCCATTGGGCTGAACTTACTGGATTCTCATTCTTGGATGGAGAAGTAAAATTTGGTGGCATATGGGAACACAACTCACTCACCAAGTAAAGTGGGAATTAAAATCATTGTGCTTTTCCCCAATTAACTGAAATTGAAATGTTGTGACATTACAGCTAAACCTATAACGGGAACCGTAGCAACCTGAAGGCATTGCTGGGTATTGGCAGTGGTGATCACAGCAGCATTGAAACCAGAAGACTCTAATCCCATGCTCATTCCTGTCAGTTGTGCAGAGTGTTGGCTGGCTGCTCTCTGGCTTTACTTGTAAACCCTGGACAAGTAGGAGAAGTACAACAAATGTTTTTAAAAATTCCTTCCAGGTTACAACTTCATATTGCATTCTCTAACACTCCCTAAGAATTCCCCTGGAGATTTGAGACTTTGGGTGGCATTGCTGGATAATCCTAATTCCATGGGCACAGCTCTTCACTGAAACAGATCTGCCAGTAGAGTAGTTACACATAAGACCACTTTCTACATTCACCATTGGACAAACATATCAGAAGTCTGATGCTGCCTCTCTTACTGCTTTGGGCAACAATTAGACATCTCATGGCCTCTATCTTATATCCAAATTATATCATCAATACTGCCAACATCACCCTTTCCATCCTTTCCTACTGAAGAAGGAAAGGAAAGAAGAGAAGGAAAAAAGAAGAGAAGCAGGAAAGCTTTCCCAGCCTCACATGTGAGGTCTTGTGATCCCAATTTGCAGCACGGATTTTAAATTATCCTTTTCTAGAGAGGGTTCTTTATAATGTATAAAAATGGGGGTGTATCTAATATTACCAGTGTTATCAGAATTTCAAATGAGATTGCTCTTAGATACCTCTGATAGATACCTAATCATACCAGTTTCTTAGAAGCATGACTATTGAAGTAGACCTAAAATCCCATAACCTGGTGTTGTAGATGTTCCTCAGTTTTAATATGCTATGATGTCATTAGGCCAATGAAAATGTAGAAACAGCAATACATTCAAAAGAAAACACAGAAAAGAATGAATTAAAACAAAACAAAACCAAGTATCAAGGAGATGCTGAAAAAAATTCTATTGGCTTAATGTATATGTAAATGGAGTTCTAAGAGGAAAATGGTGAAATGCATAAAAATTTTTTTGGAAAAATTTCTAAATTTGGTGGAAACTATAAGCCCACGTGTCCCAGAAGTTCAACAAAGATGAAGTGCAGACATATGAAGAAAACTACGGCAAGTGTTCTGGTTCTACATGTGAAGAGCTTGGAAGTCACCACTCCATCCTAATGATAAGTAAAAAGCTAAACAAACTGAAAAATCAGCTCATCTTTGATCCATAGGAGAGGGGAGGATGAAGAGCAAACCACTATGTACAAGATTGGAGGGACAGACAGGGGAATATGGGGAGTCACTGCTTATCAGAGCAGAGCTCGCAAGATGCTGCAGGAACCAGTGCTGGGATAGAAAAGCCTGAGTTAAGATGGCAGAGGAATAGGGGGACCCCAAGCTTGTCTCCTTCCTGGAACACAGCTAGATAGTTATCACATCGTTCTGAACACCCAAGAAATCAATAGGAGGTCTGAGAGAACAAAAACCGCAAGTCTCCAAGTAAAAAGGTGACCACCATTTGGAAGGTGAGAGGTGGGGAGAGTTGGGGGAGATGTAATTGTGGATACAGCAGCAGGGAGGGAGCCTACTTATGGAGGCTACCACAAAGTATTATAAGCAGCAAAGCACAAAATCTGAACGTTTAGAAGTTGTCTACCTACCTTAGGGGGACATGCTGGGCTTAAACGTGCTCGGGTGGTGAAGGAGAGTGGAGTCCCAGCAGTGACAGTGTGGTCTGAAGATGCCCTGTGTCACTAGGACAGAGCATTCTGCACTGTTCCCAGGCATAGGAGCAGGGACTCCAGCTGAGGGCAGCAAGCCGGGGTGTCAGGTTTCTGCTCAGTTTTGCCATAAACTCCTGAAGTCTATGTGGTCACATGACTGCTTTCCTTGCATGGGCTTGCAAACAGCAAAAAGGGAGATGTGCACGGGGAGATGCATCCCCCAGAGGAACAGTGCTAGTCTGCGCTGTGGGAGTCCCTAAAATTTTGAGTTTTGAAACTCATTCACATGCTTAAGATAAAAAACAAACAAAAAAACCAAACCCAAAACCAAACCCCCCACCCTCGGTTCCAGAGAAGGTGAACACAAGGTTCTGACAGAAATGGGGGACACACAAGGGGTGATTTATTGCTCTTCTGTGAGGATTCCCTGAAGAGTTTGGGGGGGTGGGGAATGCAAACTATCAGCTCCTGGGTTATAGAGCAGCGTGGCCCCATATTCATCCTGCCATCAGTACTGAAAGCTTTCAAATGGAGCCAGAGTGGAGCCACTTACAACAGACCCAGCTCCCTGCACCTTGGAGGTGCATTTCCATTAGGACAAGTCCACCAGAGAATCAGGGCAACAGGCTCCTCCCTCAGAAGACCAGAATAAACAACTTGCTGGCATCAAGTCTACTGATCACAGAGTGCTGCAAAGCTTCAGCTCTAGAGGAAATAGGATTTAACTTCCTTTTTACTATTATTCTTTATATTCTTTATTATTTTTAATTTATTTTCTTTTTTCAATTCTTTTTTATATTTTATATTGTTTTTTAAATTTATATATATGTGTGTGTGCATATATATATATATATATATATGTGTGTGTGTGTGTGTGTTTGTTTATTTTCATTTTACTTTATTTTTATTTTTGGATCTAGATTCTTTTAACAACAGACAAAAATGCACCCAGGAGCTAGTTTTTTTTTTTTTTTTTTCCCTTTGTTTTTGTTGTTTGTTTGATTGTTTTTCTTTCTTTCTGCTTTTCTCTTTTGGACAAAATGATGAGATGGAGACTGGGGAATCTGGAAGAAATGGGCACATTCCTAGCAATTATAAACCACTGAAACAGGAAGAAATAGAAAGTTTGAACAGACCCATAACCAGCAAAAAAATTAATAATCAAAAATCTCCCAACAAACAAAACTCCTGGGCCAGATGGCTTTCTACCAGACATTTAAAGAAAGGTTAATACCAATTCTTCTTAAACTGTTCCAAAAAATAGAAATGGAAGGAAAACTTCCAGTCTCATTCTATGAGGCCTGCATTATCTTGATTCCAAAGCAAGTGGGGTCCAGACAAAGACCCCACTAAGAAGGCGAATTACCAGGCAATATCCCTGATGAATATGGATGCAAAAATTCTCAATAAAATGCTAGCAAATAAAATTCAACAGTACATTAAAATAATTATTCACCATGATCAAGTGGGATTTATTCCTGGACTGCAGGGCTGGTTCAATATTTGCAAATCAGTAAACGTGATACACATTAATTTAGAAAAAAAGGATGAGAATCATATAATTCTGTCAATAGATGCAGAAAAAGCATTTGATAAAATACAGCATCCATCTTGATAAAGACCCTCAACAAAGTAGGCATAGGGGGAACATACCTCAACATCATAATGGCCATATGCGAAAGACCCACAGCTAATATCATCCTTAGTGGGGAAAAACTGAGAGCCATTTCCCTGTAGTCAGGAACAAGATAAGGGTGTCCACTGTCACCATTACTATTTAGCATAGTACTGGAAGTCTTAGCCTCAGCAATCAGACAAGAAAAAGAAATAAAAGGCATCCAAATTGGTAAGGAGGAAGTAAAACTTTTACTATTTGCAGACAACATGATATGTAGAAAACCCCAAGGACTCCACCAAAAAATTGCTAGAACTAATACATGAACTGAACAAAGTCACAGGATATAAAATCAATGTGTAGAAATCTGTTGCATTTCTACATACCAATAAAAAACAGCAGAAAAAGAAATCGAGGAATAGATCCCATTTGCAATTGCATCAAACACAATAAGATACCTAGGAATAAATCTAACCAAAGAGGTAAAAGGTCTCTACTCTGAAAATGATAGAACACAGATGAAAGAAATTGAAGATGACAGAGAGAAATGGAAAAACATCTCATGCTTGTGGATTGGAAGAACAAATATTGTTAAAATGTCTATACTACCCAAAGCAATCTACATATTTAATGCAATCCCTATCAAAATAACACCAGCATTTTTCACAGAGCTAGAACAAACAATCCTAAAATTTGCATAGAACCACAGAAGACTTCAAATAGCTAAAGCAATCCTGAAAAAGAAAAACAAAACTGGAGGCATCGTGATTCTGGATTTCAAGCTGTATTACAAAGCTGTAGTCATCAAGACAATATGGTCCTGACACAAAAACAGACACATAGATTGATGTGACAGAAAAGAAAACCCAGAAATGGACCCACAATCGTATGGTCAACTAGTCTTTGAAAGCAGGAAAGAATATTGAATAGAAAAAAAAGATAGTCTCTTCAACAAATTGTGTTGGGCAGTAACATGCAGAAGAATGAAACTGGACCACTTTCTTACATCATACACAAAAATAAATTCAAATTCGATGAAGGCCTAAATGTGACATGGCAAACTGCCAAAACCCTAGAGGAGAACACAGGCAGGAACCTCTTTGACTTTGGTTGGAGCAACTTCTTACTAGACATGTCCTTGGAGGCAAGGGAAACAAAAGTAAAAATGGATAATTGGGACTTTATCAAGATAAAAAGCTTCTGCACAGTGAAGGAAACAATCAACAAAACTAAAAGGCAACTTTTGGAATGGGAGATTATATTTGAAAATGACATATTGGATAAATGGTTAGTATCCAAAATCTATAAAGAACCTTTCAAACTTATCACCCAAAAAACAAATAACCCAGTTAAGAAATGGAAAGAAAACATAAATAGACACTTTTCCAAAGAAGACGTCTGGATGGATAACAGACACATAAAATGATGATCAACATCACTCATCATCAGGGAGATACAAATCAAAACCATGATGAGATACCACCTCAGACCTGTCAGAATGGCTAAAATTAATAACACAAGAAACAACAGGTGTTGTTTATAGCATATAGAGGAAGGGGAACCCTTTTGTACTGTTGGTAGGAATGCAAACTGGTGCAACCACTCTGGAAAACAGTATGGAGTTTCCTCAAAAAGTTTAAAATAGAACTACCCTACAACATAGTAATTACACTACTAGGTATTTAGCCAAAGGATATGAAAATACTGATTTGAAGGGGCACATGCACCCCAATGTTTATAGCAACACTATCAACAATAGCTAAATGTTAGAGAGAGCCCAAATGTCCACTGACTGATGAATGGAAAAAGAAGATGTGGTATATATATATACAATGGAATATTACCCAGCTATCAAAAAGTATGAAGTCTTGCCATTTGCAACAAAGTGGATGGAGTTAGAATGTTTTATGCTAAGTGAAATAAGTCAATCAGAGAAAGACAAATACTCTAAGATTTCACTCACACATGGAATTTAAGAAACAAAACAAATGAACAGGGGGGAAAAAGAGGATAAAGGGAAACAAACTACAAGAAAGTCTTAATAGAGAATAAACTGAGGGTTGATGGAGGGAGGGTGGTGGGGAATGGGCTAGATGGGTGATGGGTACAAAGAGGGCATTTGTTATGATGAACACCGGGTGTTGTATGTAAGTGATAAATCCCTGAGTTCTATTCATGAAACCAATATTCCACTGTATGTTAACTAAAATTTAAATAAAAAGTAAAAAAAAAAAAAAGAATGAGCTATCACGCCATGAAAAGATGTAGAGAAATCTTAAATGCATATTACTAATTTTGAGACGTCAATATGAAAAGGTCACATACTGTATGATTCTAACTATATGACATTCCAGGGGAGGCAAAACTATGGAGAGAGCAGAAAGATTGCAGGGGTTGGTGGGGTGAATGATGAATAAGTGGAACACAGATGATTGTTAGGTATAATGCCATAATGGTGGATAAATAGCATTATATCTTTGTCTAAACCCATAGCATGTTCAACACCAAGAATGAACCCTAATGTATACTATGGACTTTGGCTGATTATGGTGTATCAATCTATGATCATCAGTTATAACAAACGTACAACTCTGGTGGGTGATATTGATAATGGGGGAGGCTATGCAAATGTGTGACTGGTGGTATATGGAAAATCTGTGTACCTTCTTTCGACTTTTGCTGCCAACCTAAAACTTCTCTAAAAAATGAAGTCTTGAGAAATAACTTAAGCTAAAATGCAGTGTGAGGGGAAAAAAACAGAAAAACTACACCAAGACATATCCTTCTCAAATAGCCTAAACCCAGTGATAAAGAGAAAATGTTATAACCAGCCAGAAAAAAAGACACAGCATGTATAGAGGAAAAAAATATAAGAATAAAGGATTTCTCATCAGAAGCAACATAATCAAGGAGACAGTGGAGAAACATCTTTATAATATGAAAGTGAACACCTCTCAACTTAGAATTCTATCCCAAGAAAAATACCTTTGAAAAATATAATCAAATGATGGGTCACCTGGGTGGCTCAGTCGGTTAAGCGTCCGACTTCGGCTCAGGTCATGATCTCATGGTTCGTGAGTTCAAGCCCCGCGTCAGGCTCTGTGCTGACAGCTCGGAGCCTGGAGCCTGCTTCGGATTCTGTGTCTCCCTCTGTCTCTGCCCCTCCCCTGCTCATGCTCTCTCTCTGTCTCAAAAATAAATAAAACACTAAAAAAATTAAAAAGAAAAATATCATCAAATGAAATTTGAAAACCCCTCCTCTGTTCTCTTTAATTCTTCTCTCTTTCCTGTACCTGCCTGGTTCCCAGACTGTCAGTTTGCATATGCAAATAACTACCTGGGTATGTCACTTTCTGTATTCACCTACCAACAACATACAACCTAGAAGTACTTCCAGATCAATCACCCCTCCAAACAATGGGTGGTTACCTAGTTGTTATTTATGTAACTGAACTAGCTCACTGCTACTATTGTTCTCCAAACTAAGGGAGAGTATGTTCCACAGGCAAACCTAGTCTCTATTTAAGAAGCTAGCAGGGTATTGTAATTTTTAACTGAAGTCTTCTTAGAATGAAGAGCGAGCTTCTTCCTAACTAGGACCCTGGTTTTGCTTGCCCATTGTGTTCTACTTTATTTGGGTTATTTTTCTATCATTGCATGGTGTCTCTCTGTTCATCTTTTTGTCCAGTTTCTATGACCAGACTACTGGTTCTAGTATTTGGCTTCCTAATACGTGTTTTTGTCTCCCTTTGGATCATTGATTCACATGTACTCATTGTCTTTATGTAGATCATAAGCTCACAAGACTTTTTAAATTATGAGGGAGAGTGTCCTTGATAGGCCAGAAGCAAAGGAATCCCAGGCATTTCTTCCTGCCCTTCTGGAGTCAGGCAAGCCACATTCCAAAAGACATTTGTTTGGTTTCCTTAATCCTTCAGCTAGTTATGTGAATGCATGTTGGGGGGGGTGGGGGTGGTGGGCAATATTAAGGATTAAAAATTATTCTGCAAAGGACCCAAGGTGGCAGTAGAATTACTCTTAGTTTAAGTGCATAAAATTTGTCCCTCGTTCTTTTTCTCACCCTAGGTTTTATTTACTTCTGCTGTTTACTTTTCAATAATTGTTTACTTTTCAATAATGTCCTGTTTTGGGGGCAGGGAATTTCCAAGCTCATTGGAATTTGATTTTACACTAATTTTTTTCTGCTTTGATGATGATCATTAACTCTAGAAATGGGACTCTGTGCTTCCATTTCACAGACTCACTTCCAATGCCTAGTTTTATTGTTCTCTCTCTCTCTCTCTCTCTCTCTCTCTCTCTCTTTGCTCTTCAGGCTTCAGATTGGCAACATAATGGAGTGTGTAATGTTCTTTTTATGTTGGAAGCAAGTGACTAGAGGCAACTTGTACCATTTCATTCAAATTAACCAACACCCAGTGATCGTAGGAACCCTCAAGGAACACATTTTCACTGTGAATTTTATATTAGAAATCTTGAATTAAACATTGGCTGCCGGTTGATAAATAACATTTATGTTTATGGATATTAGGTTATAATTAACCAGCATTTAACTGAATATAAATTTATAGATTATTTAGCTGATAGAAAGAATAGTACATGCTTTTTTCACTATGTATATTATGTATATTTATGTCATTATGTATCTGTCTGCCTTATTTATCTGTGAGCTTTCTGATGTGCTCAGTCAGTGCCTTGCACAGTTTCTGGCAAATAGTATGCTCGAAATAAATATTTGTCGAATGACAGTGAAATTGCAAGATCATAGGAACTTGAGGCAAAGAAGGTTTTTTAGAACTTGCGTTTGGTAACTTCCTTTTATTTTTTATTTTGTTGAAGGGCCACTTTAAAGTGAACTGCAATGCCTGGCTTTCTCCAACTCTAATGTTGAGACATATATTCTTATTGTTTTTTCCTCCACTGATGACATTCTTTCCCTTGTCTTTGCTTTAAAGTAACACCTCATCGAATTTGTTTGTTTGTTTAGCGATTCCAGAACCACAGATAAGTAACAATACTTATCTGTTTGGCAGTTTTATTCATAGTTTTTTTTTTTCTTTGCTGCAGTTATTTAGTCAAATAGTCAGGAAATTGAAGTGCAGTGATTCATATGAAGGCTTTTCTATGAAATTTGTTAACTATATCTACATAGATAAAGACATTTCCAGTTTTCGCAAGCTTCAGTTACTCAGTACATGTGATAGTCTGAATGGCCAAAACAAGCAAAAAAACTCTGCTTTCTCTTGCATCCACATTTTCTTAGATTAATTCTTATATCCTAACACACATGTAGTTAGACTGTCAGTGTAAATCATTCATCCGTTTATTTAACTATTCATTCTGGCCTGAGAATATAAAAGATGAGAAAGCATTTTTGAAGCATTTTACAACCAGTCCTTGCATTTTAAAATTACTTTAATTTTAACGATTTCATTTTAAAAAGGAGTATTCTACAATGCAGTCAAGACTCAAGCCCACTGGTTTGCCATTGGGCAAATAATTCAGCATATTGGGGTGCTTATTTGGGCAAATCCAGGATGTAATTATCCCAGTGACATACACATTTGAATTCCACTAAGCAGTAAGAATCTATAGAATGTTTACTTGACTACCTGTTTCATCATATAGGACATCTTGATTGTTCCACTGAATGCAACTAAAAATACAGCGTAAAATATTTTAAAATCATCAAGTGCATCCATGAGCTGGTTAGAAAGAAAGGAATTTGGGGGCGCCTGGGTGGCTCAGTTGGTTAGGCCTCTGACTTTGGCTCAGGTCATGATCTCACACTTTGTGGGCTTGAGCCCCACATCAGGCTCTGTGCTGACAGCTCAGAGCCTGGAGCCTGCTTTGGATTGTGTTTCTCCTTCTCTGCCCATCCCCTGCTCATTCTCTCTCTCTCTCTCTCTCTCTCTCTCTCTCTCAAAAATAAACATTAGGGATGCCTGGATGGCTCAGTCCACTGAGTGTCCGACTTCGTCTCAGGTCATGATCTCATGGTTTGTGAGTTCAAGCCCGGCATCGGGCTCTGTGCTGAGAGCTCGGAGCCTGAAGCCTGCTTTGGATCCTGTGTCTCCCCTCTCTCCGCCCCTCCACCACTCATGCTCTGTTTCTCTCTCTCTCTCAAAATAAATAAAAACATTTAAAAATAAATACATAAATAAACATTAAAAATTTTTTAAAAAGAAAGGAGTTTGTAAAGGTAAAGACCACCTAACGCAAAAGTGCAGAGAAGTAAGCACTGAAGCTACACAAACTTAGACTTTTATTTTGATGGCCCTTTTAAAAGTTTTATTGAGGTGTAATTGACATTATGTATACAACATAATGATTCCATATTTGTAAACATTGTGAAATAATCATCACCATGGTAAGTCTAGTTACCATCCATCACCATACAGCTACAACTTTTTTCTTGAGATGAGAACTTTGAAGAATTACTTTCTTGACAACTTTTTAAAAAAAAATGTTTTAAAAAATGTTTATTTATTTTTGAGAGAGAAAGAGCGTGAGCAGGGTAGGGGCAGAGAGAGGGAGACACAGAATCTGAAGCAGGCTCCAGGCTCTGAGCTATCAGCACAGAGACTGACTTGGGGCTTGAACCCACCAACCATAAGATCATGACCTGAGCCGAAGTCAGAGGCTTAACCAACTGAGCTACCCAGGTGCCCCTTGGCAACTTTCAAATATGCATTGCAATATTGTTGACTGTAGTCACCATGCTGTATATTATATCCCATGACTTATTTATTTTATAACTGGAATTTTGTATCTCTTGACACCTTTCACCTATTTTACCAACTCCCCCACCTCACAAACACCCTCCGCTTTGGCGATGGACACTTAGGCTATTGTAAATAAAGCAGCAATAAACGTAAGGGTGCTTATATTTTTTCATATAAGTATTTTCATTTTTTTCAGATAAATATCCAGAAGTGAAATGCTGGATCATGTGGTAGTACTATTTTTAATTTTTTAAGAAAACTCATACTGTTTTCCATAGTGGCTGCACCAATTTACATTCCCATCAACAGTACATGAGGGTTCCCTTTTCTCCCTGCCCTTGCCAACACTTGTTATTTTTGTCTTTTTGATAATAGCCATTTTAGTAGGTGTTAGGTGATGTCTCATTGATTTACATCTCCATGATGATTAATGATGTTGAGCATCTGTTCTTTTTTTTTAATGTTTATTCATTCTTGAGAGAGAGACAGAGCATGAACAGGGGAGGGGCAGAGAGAGAGGGAGACACAGAATCTGAAACAGGCTCCAGGCTCTGAGCTGTCAGCACAGAGCCCAACACGGGGCTTGAACCTACCAACTGTGGGATCATGGCCTGAGCCAAGGTTGGTCACCCAACTGATTGAGCCACCCAGGTGCCCCACTGTTGAGCATCTTTTCATGTGCTTGTTGTCCATCTATGTGTCTTTGCAGTTCTTTGCCCATTTTTTAAAAAATACTTCTTTTTGAGAGAGTGAGAGAGGCAGAGCATGAGCAGGGGAGGGGCAGAGAGAGAAGGAGACACAGAATCTGAAGCGGCTCCAGGCTCCGAGCTGTCAACACAGAGCCTGACGTGGGGCTTGATCTCACAAACAGCAAGATCACAACCTGAGCTGAACTTGGACGTTCAACCAACTGAGCCACTCAGGCCCCCTATCTGCCCAATTTTTAGTGGGATTTTTTTCCTGCTGTTGAGATGTATGAATTCTTTATATATTTTGTATATTAGCCCCTTACTGGATATATGATTTGCAAATATGTTCTTCCATTCAGTAGATTGCCTTTTCATTTTGTTAATAGTTTCCTTTGCTGTGGAGAAGCTTTAAGTATGACAAGTATGACAAATAATCGCACTTGTCTATTTGCTGCCATTGTTTTTGTTGACAGATCCAGGAAATCATCTCCAAGACCAATGTCAAGGAGCTTTCTGCCTATGTTCTTTTCTAGGATTTTATGGTTTTAGGTCTTGCATTCAAGTCGTTAATCCATTTTGAGTTAATTTTTGTGTATGGTAAAAGACTGTAATCTATTTTTATTCTTTTACCTGTGGCTGTCCAGTTTTCCCACAGCATTTACTGAAGAGATTATTCCTTCCCCCATTTTATTTTCTTGCTTCCTCTGTCAAAAATTAATTGACAGTATATGTGTGGATCTATTTCTGGGCTCTTTATTCTGTTCCATTTGATCTGTGTGCCTGTTTTTATCCCAGTACTGTACTGTTTTTACTACCATAGCTTTGTAATATAGTTTGAAATCAGGAAGCTTGGTACCACAGCTTTGTTTTTCTTTCTTTAGATTGCTTCGACTACTTGAGGTCTTTTGTGGCTCTATAGGAATTTTAGGATTTTTTTGTTCTATTTCTGTGAAAAATGCCATTGGGATTTCAATAGGAATTGCATGCAATCTGTAGATTATTTTGGGCAATATGAACATTTTAACAATATTAATTCTTCCAATCCATGAGCATGGAATGTCTTCCCAATTTTTTATGTCTTTTTCAATTTATTTCATTAATATCTTATAGTTTCCATTACAGAGGTCTTTCATCTTCTTGGTTAAATTTATTCTTAGGTAGTTTATTCTTTTTGAAGCAATTGTAAATAGGATTGTTTTCTTTTTACATTTTTAATAAATGGGATTGTTTTCTTAATTTCTCTTTCTGATAGTTTGTTATTAGTATGTCAAAATACAACCAAATGTTTATATGGATTTTGTACTTTCTGACTTTACTGACTTCATTTTTTAGTTCTAATAGTGTTTTGGTGAGTCTTTAGGGTTTTCTACATATAAAATCATGTCATCTGCAAATAGTGACAGTTTTATTTCTTTCTTTCCAAAATGGATAACTTTTATTTCTTTTTCTTGCCTAATTGCTTTGGCTAAGACTTCTAATACTATGTTGAATGAAAGTGGGGTTAGTAGGGATCTCATCTTTTTCCTAATCTGAGAAGAAAAGTTTTGGTTTTTTGTTATTGTGTATTATATTAGCTGTGGGTTTGTCATATATGGCCTTTATTATGGGAGGTACGTTTACCCTATACCCACTTTGTTGAAAGTATTTACTATAAATGATGTTGAATTTTGTCAGATACTGTTTTCTACATCTATTGAGATTATCATATGATTTTCATCCTTCATTTTGTTAGTGTGGTATATTGCACCAATTGATTTGCATGTGTTGAACCATCTTTTCCTCTCAGGGAAAATGCCACTTGTCATGGCGATCGATCCTTTTAATATGCTGCTGAATTTGGTTTGCTAATATTTTGTTAAAGATTATCAGGGATATTGGCCTATAGTTTCCTTTTTTGGGGTGTCCTTGTCTGGTTGGTGTCAGGTAATGTTGGCTTCATAAAATGGGTTTGGAAGCATTTCCTTATCTTCAATTTTTTGGAAGAACTTGAGAAGGATAGGTATTAAATCTTTTTTGAATTTTTGATAGAATTAACCAACGAAGTTGACCAGTCCTCGACTTTTATTTTTTGGAGATTTTTGGTTACTGATCCAATCTTCTTAGTAATCATTCCGTTCAGATTTTCCATTTCTTCATGATTCAGTCTGAAAGATTGTATGTCTCTAGGAATTTATCCATTTCTTCTAGGTTGTCCAATTTGTTGGCATATCATTTTTCATAGTAGTATTTTATGATCCTTTGTATTTCTGTGGTGTCAGTTGTGATGTCTCCTTTTTCATTTCTGATTTTCTGTCTTTGAGTTCTCTTTGCTTTTTCATGTTGAGTCTAGGTAAAGAATTTTCAATTTTGTTTAGCTTTTCAAGGAACTAGCTCTTAGTTTCATTGATCTTTTCTATTGTCTATTTAATCTCTATTTTATTTATTTCTGCTATAATCTTTATTATTTTCTTCCTTCTACTAACTTTGACCTTCATTGTTCTTCTTTTTCTAGTTTAAGTGTAAAGTTAAATACTTTCTTTGAAATATTTCTGATTTCTTGATGTTATTTATTTACTGATGTTAATTTTCTTATCTCTATGAACTTCCCTCTTAGAACTGCTTTGCTGCATTCCATCAATTTTGGTATGTTGTATTTCCATTTTCATTTGTCTCACAGTATTTTTTATTCCTCTTTTAATTTCTTTGTTGAACCATTGGTTGGTCAGTAGCATGTTATTTAATCACCATGTATTTGTGTGTTTCCCAGGTTTCTTCTGGTAATTTTTAGTTTTCATACCATTGTTGTTGGAAAAGATGCTTGATATGATTTCAATCTTCTTAAACTTATTGACACCTCATTTATGGCATAACATATGATCAACTCAGGAGAATGTTCCATGTGGCCTTGGGAAGAATGTGCATTCTGCTGCTTCTGGACAGAGTGTTCTGTATAGATCTATTAAGTCTATCAGGACTTTTGTGTCTTTTAAGATCAATTATTTTTTTATTGATTTTCTGTCTGGATGATCTATCATACATCGATGTATGTAAGTGGGGTGTTAAAGTCTCCTGCTACTATTGTATTGTAAATTTCTCTCTTTAGGTCTGTTAATATTTGGTGGTTTGATGACATTCCTTAGTGTTATGCTTATATTCCTTTCTCATTATCTTTTGTGTATCTACTATGTATTTTTTGCTTTGTGTTTACCATGAGGATCTCCTATGCTGTCATCTGGGACTGCCCCCAGCCCCAGAAATATTTTTGTTTTGATGCTCTTAAGGGGCTCAACACTTGCCCAAGACGGGGATCTAGTCACATAAAAGAAAAACTTTCCATTTACAAAACTCTTGCCTGAGAGATATAAAAACTGAATGCTGTTTTTGACTGTAGCAGTTTTGAATGGTTGATGTTGATAAATAACATTTGGAGCAATACCCCAGCCAAAGCCGGTAAATGGTTAAGTATGTTAGTAACCCTAATAAGCCTAATTGAAAATTCTTTCCTGAATACATAAAAGAAATCAACTGGCTATACTTTATGGAATTTTCTACCTAATTCAAGGCACAAATTTTATAATTAGCATAACTACAATGAGCTTTCTAGAAATAAAAAACTTCAGAATTTCATCTTTCATAGGGCCATTCACTGAAGCTTTTCAGTGGTTATTGTCTCCATGTCAGGTAAAATAAATTGAGGACTTATTTTGTTAGTAGATGTGTTGGTCTTTTTCTCTTCTTAACATAGGTGACCTCACATGTAAAACTCTCAGTCCATTTAAGTGCAAGTGAACCAGAAATCAATTTTTACACATGGTTCTTTTCAAATTAAGATGGGAAAAAATTGCCTGTCTGAAACATAGGTGCTGGATGGAGGTAAAACAATATTCTCTAAGAATTGTAAAAACATTTTGGCCTTCTCATGGATTTGTAGTCCAAAACCCTCAAGATAGACATTCAAATGGCTCCAGGGTGGTCTGGCCTTAGGTTGCCAGCAGAAGCAAACACAGATCTATTCTAGTGGAGTGCTGGCCTCAAATAATTCCCATAAAATTATAAGAAACATGAGCTAATGCCACCTCCTTAAAAAACAAAATAAAATAAAATGAGACAAAACAGAGAATGCATAGAAAACTATGGTATTATAGTGAGATCCAGAAGAAAAATTGGATGGCAAAAACAGACAGACAGACAGACACACACACACCTCAAAAGAATATATTTAAACCCAGAATATAAATATGATTAATATATTTAAGAATATAAAGTGCGGGGCCTGGGTGGCTCAGTCAGTTAAGCATCTGACTCTTGATTTCAGCTGATCCGAGGGTTGTGGGATTGAGTCTTGCATTGGGCTCCACACTGAGCCTGGAGCCTTCTTGGGCATCTCTCTGTCTCTGTCTCTGTCTCTGTCTCTCTACCTTTGCCCTTCTCCTCTGCTCCCACTCCCTTTCTCTCTGTCTCTCAAATAAATTAAAAAAAAAATAAAAGAGATGGTTGAAAATATGAACAAGGAACAAGAGACTACAAAAATGAAAAATTTGAAAAAGAGAAGTTCTAGAAAGAATAACAATATCATTAAAAGTAAGAAATCAATGGATAAGCTTAACAGCAAATTAGACCCAGCAAAGGAATTATTTATAAAACAGTAGTGAGGGAAGACTCAATTGGAATTATGAACTAGAGACAAAGAGACATAGAGAATGATTTAGCTTTAGGTGGCCTTACTTTTTGTAGTCCTAATCTCTTACTGAACCCAATTCACAACTTTTCTTCTTATCAGCTGCTCTCTAGCTGTGATTATCCACTTCAGGCTCTCATTCTTTCCCATCATGGTCAGGGGTACCAAATCTCGTCACCACCGGTGATCTCTGTTTTGTTTTCATCTTTCAGCCCCACAAATATTTTTATTTGTATCCCTCTTATACTCCCATTTATTGCAGCAATCGTCAGGGTGACAGAGTAAGGTATTTTCATTTGCTCTGTGAATTATAACAACTCTGAATATATCCTGCTTTTTCCTGTGTACCACTGAGTGTGTGAATGCTGATCCCATTTGTCGAGAATAGCAGGTAAGCACATCCTGAAGTATGTGCTCATTCTTAGTATCCTACTTTCTCTGTTTTATTTCCACCATAGATTCTAGGGCTTTAAGGATCCACATACTCCTTAGTGATTAGATAGACCTCACAATGAAGGTATTCCTCCATTTCTTTTATTTTAAAAAATGTGCCTCCTATCACAAACATAATGCACATTCAGTGTGGAAAACTTAGAAATGCTAATATGCACGAAGAAGGTAATTAAAACCAACTGTGGTCCTGCTGCCTAAAGATAACCATTATTCAATTGGTCGTATGTTTTTGCAATTTTTCTCTAAGCAAACATATGCATGTGATATACTTCCTTTTTTTTCCTAAACAGGTCATATTTTTTGTAACCTGTTTCTTTCATAGTGTACTTCATGATTTGTCTTCTACAGCAGTTGTCTTCTGCAAATCATTTTTAGTAGCTGCAGTCTATTTCATTAGATGTATAATTCTGTCAGTGCCCCTCCTCTCTATCCCCTGAGCAGCCATTATCCTTGTGCATGTCAATGGCCTCTTTCTGCAAGGACCTGCTATCGCTGCTTTCTCTCAAGGTAGAAGTGTAGTTGGCCTTGCAGGAGAGGTCCAGCAAGGAATGCCCTGATAACAAGCTTTAGCCAATGTCCAAAGAGGAGTTGGTTGGTAAGAGCCCCAGCTTTTGCCCCTCTGGTGGGACAACTCTGAGGTAGGTTCCCCCCATTTTCCCGAGGTCTCTCACAGCAGTAACCTGCTCCTGGTTGCATCTTGTATTGCCTTCCTCCTTTCTCAATCTGACTTCCTAATTCTTCCCGTGTAACTCCTATTCAAACTACTTGTTCCACGTGTGCCTCTGGGGGAATCCAAACTAAGACAATATTTAAGTATTGTCCCTGCTGTGATTACCTGTTTTCCTTAACAGCCAGATTTTTGCCATTCATTTAGTTGCCTTGACATCTGGATTTTAAATCTGAAAATACAGATTCAACCAGCACTACTGGTTTTTAGTTGGGTGTCAGTAGGGGAGTCCTAAAATCATTGTACAAAGCAAACATCCACTTGGTCAATACGACCCTTAAAAATCGCTTTAGGGTTTTAGTTTGGTGTTTTTCAGCTTAGAAAAATTCTCTTTATCAGATACTGATGCTTTAGATTGAATGTGGCCATTTTCTGTGCCATGACGGGGGTGGTTGGGTGAGTAGGGGTGGAGTGTGTGTGTGTAATTCTGCCAGTGGCCACCTGTAAGGATCTGTCCACTTAACTGGAGGTCAGCTCAGTATTTCTGAATAAGTCCAACACACCAGGTTCCTGTTGGACCAAACTGCTGCTTTTTTGGGCAAACACCAGAGGCAGCAATAGTGTTTGCGCGTAGCGAAAATGAAGTATAAAAATACGTATCTTGGGGCGCCTGGGTGGCGCAGTCGGTTAAGCGTCCGACTTCAGCCAGGTCACGATCTCGCGGTCCGTGAGTTCGAGCCCCGCATCAGGCTCTGGGCTGATGGCTCAGAGCCTGGAGCCTGTTTCCGATTCTGTGTCTCCCTCTCTCTCTGCCCCTCCCCCGTTCATGCTCTGTCTCTCTCTGTCCCAAAAAAATAAATAAACGTTGAAAAAAAAAAATACGTATCTAAACATTAGCTTCCCGTTCAGCGAAGAGAACTGCTTATTCGACGAGAGGGACAGGAGTCCTGAGATTGAGTAAGGACAGGTTGACATGTCTCATTTCCTGCTCCATCTAGTGCACATCCTCACCTGAGTATATTGGCAAACTAATATCCCACATTATTTCGGGAGTTTCTTCTCTTTCTCATTGGCTAAACTGTACCTGTTGAATTTTAGAATATTAAATATATCCAAGCTGTAATTTCATCATGTTGAATTCTGTTTCATTTTCCTTGTCTATATAAAGAGAATAACAGACTCTATGGAGCATCTATGGCTCTATGGAGTCATGGGAGTCAGTTTTAGAAGACAGTCTCTAAGTCTCATGGAGTTTTGGGGAGACTCAGATGTTATGTGAAAGTCCTTAGGGAAATACAAAGGTCTATACAAAGGTAAAGGTTTATTTTTATGGGGTGCCTGGGTGGTTTAGTTGGTTTGGCGGCCAACTTTGGCTTAGGTCATGATCTCGTGGTTCATGAGTTCGAGCTCTGTGTCAGACTCTGTGCTGACAGCTCAGAGCCTGGAGCCTGCTTCAGATTCTGTGTCTCCCTCTCCCCCGCTAACACTCTGTCTCTCTCTCAAAAATAAATAAGCATTAAAATTTTTTTTAAAGGTTTATTTTTATATATTTTTAAAAGACTGGGTATATCACTATAGACTTGCCATTCATTTGGTTGTCCATTTAAAAGTATTGCCTGTCTGTGAATAGTGATAAAATTCTGACTGTATCCTCATAAATCTCTGTAGCCTGTGGAGGCTGTATTGATCAACTAAGGCTACTATTTTATTTTTGAACCATGGCGTCCCAGGTCCTGTAGGAAGGACCCCCACGTGGAAACTCTGGCCTTGGAGTCAAGAGACCATTATTAGTAATAACCAACTGACTTTGGCAAGCACTGAAACATTTTGTGCTTAATCATTTGTAAAACAACCCAATTAAACTTTATAGGATGATATCTAAGTTCCTTAAAACTTCAAGTTCATGAATCAAAACAAATGTTTATTAGTGTGGTCTAAAGGAAAGTCAGTTTCCGTAGAAGTAACCAGAGAGCTTGTTGATGAAATTTCTGAGCCTCATTCCCGATTTAATGAATCAGAGTCTCCTGGGGTGGAGTCCCAGTATTTGCATTTAAATATGAAAAAATAATATTTCAAGCCCTGTATTTTTACTTCAACTTTGGCAGTTGGAGCCAGCCTTAATGACCCATTTAATCAGAAAACTTGTAAGAAGTGAATATTCTTGACATTGGTTCTTTAGAATGCAAACCATGGCTAGCCATTATCTCATTAGATGCATATGGGAAAAATCAGTGAATTTGTACACATCCATTACCATAAAAGTATACTTATATATAGTATCATTGCAAAATGGATTTTTTTTCTCTAAAACCTTTTACTACAAAGGGCTAATAGTATTTCTTTAATAATGAGAGATGTATTTTAATAGATTCATGAACTGTTGGCTCATCATCTTGAAACTAAAAGTTGGAAAAATACAGTTCACACAAACTGAAAATTTACCCTAAAGGAACAAAACAACTCCATTTGCCCAAAATCTTACTGGCCTTCTATACTTACTCTTCCTTTCCTCCATCTAAGTGATTCACTGGCTTTCTTCTTGCCAGTTGCTTTCCATAGGCTATCTCTTGTTTCCTGTGCACAGATCAGCCTCACAAACACTTGCATTTATCTCTCAAGCTTCCCTCCACTCATTATAGCAATGATCAGGGAGACAGGAAGATGGTTTTTCATTGGCTCTGTCAATTGAAACAAGTCTAAACTAGTCCTGTTGGTCACCAGGGTTCCTCTCACTAGTACTGCTTTTCTCTGTGAACTACTGAGTGGGTGACTACTGATCACGCTTGTCTATAAAAGCAAGCAAGGGCATCACAGAGTAAGCGTACCTTGAGCCTAGATCTGATGTTGTGGTCGTTCTACAACTATCTCCAAGTCTTTCTTTCCATCCCAACCTTTCAGTTAGGTTTGAATTCTCTATTTTCAACTTTCTATTAAAAACCACATTTGTGGACAAAACCATTTTTTTTTTTGCCTTTAAGACTGTATTTGTCATAGAAAATATGATTTTATCTAATGCCCTGGATTAATTAACTCACCATTGTTGGCCCAGTTGATCTAATTAGGTAGCCTCACTTGTAAATGTGTGGCTTGACTTCACAAGTTAGTTGGAATGCCTCAAGGTCTTTGAGAAATCATTGACTTTGATGATAATGAAAGTTAATTTCAAAATACATGTAAGTGTAGATTATTATCATTGATTCATTAATTCAACCAACGTCTATTTTACTTGCAATATACTCTAAATCCTATGATAAGTGCCGGTGATACAAGACTAACTATTTTGACCCCTTAGTATGTTTTATTAAGACCCTCTTTTATACTTTTCTGAGGAAAGAGAGGAGTGTTATAAAAAGCAGAAAGAAGTAAATTAAGGTAAATTAATAGACTCAGCAGGGCATTGCTATTAATGCATCAGTGACAATTAAGAAATATTTCCATTTTAGTTAACCAACAAAATTTGAGTTCTTCTTAATGTTAGCCTGGGCCATCTATGTGAGGAGGTGGGTATGAAGAAGAAATTAGTTATGCACTTATCTCTAAAGAAGTTCCACCAGTAGCTTTGGGGGAGAGATTAACAGAAAATAATGAGAGTGTTTGCCATATATCTGTAAGAAAGTCGTATAAATTTGTGGAAATGAACTGCAAATCATAAAATCTCTATGGTGCGAGACCCATTTATCTACCTCCTTACTCTATCTCTCCGCTTTGATGTTTAAAGGGGCTCACTAAAACTTACTATATTAAAAGTGGAATTTTTGATATTTTCCCATCCCGACATCCACTCCTTCTCATTAAGTGACACTACCGTTCACTTAGTTGTTAGGCCAAAATCCCCTTCATGTGCCCCATACACAGGATTAGAAGTCTTCCAAATCTGATCACTCTTCACCATGTCCATTGCTTTTATCCAAATCCAAGCCAGCCTTACATTGTGCCTGAATATATCCTTTTAATTGCTTTTATTCCTACTTTTCCCTCAATCTATTCTCTCTCCATACAACATTCAAAGCACTCTTTAAAAATAATATATCGAGGGGTGCCTGGGTGGCTCAGTCAGTTAAGCGTCTGACTTCGGCTCAGGTCATGATCTCATAGTTGGTGAGTTTGAGCCCTGCAGTCTGGCTCTGTGCTGACAGCTCAGAGCCTGGAGCTCGCTTCGGATTCTGTGTCTTCCTCTCTCTCCACCCCTCCCCGGCTCATGCTCTGTCTTTCTCCTTTAAAAATAAACATTAAAAAAAATTAAAAAAAAAAAAGTATATAGATTATAAACACTCTGTTTAAAATGTTTGGTTATCTCTGATTGTAATTAGAACAAACCAGAAATTTATTGCAATGACCAACACGGGACTTTGCATAACCTCAGCTCTCCCTGCTCCTCAGATCCCATCTCCTGCAATTCTCTCATTTTTTCGGTACCCGCTACCTTGACCTCCTTCCCATTCCTTGAACACTCAGGCTTATCTCTGATTGATGGCTTTTGCATTAACTGTTCTCCCAGACTGGAATGCTGTCCTCCCAGATTGTTGTTTGGTTGGTTCTTCTTGTTGACTCTTGTTAGATTGACTTCCTCCTGACTTCCCCATTGACAGTAGCCATCAGACAGTCTTGCTCCCATTACCCTACTTAATATTCTTCATAGTGTTTGTCACTATGAATTTGTTCTCTTTTTTCGCTTGCTTTCTTCTGTCTCCTTCAAATAGAATATGAACTTTATAAGAGTTATAATTTTCTCTGCACTATTCTCTATGATATCCTAGTATGTAGAACAGAATAGGACATATATGGGGCTCTCAGTAAATATGTGTTGAATGATAGTATATTAAAAACAGGAAAGCTGTATTGGTTTGAGGGTAATACGCATAATGATGTAAACAGAGGATTTCACCATTACTGCATGGTATTCATAAAACAAATTATGTGGGGGCGCCTGGGTGGCGCAGTCGGTTAAGCGTCCGACTTCTGCCAGGTCACGATCTCGTGGTCCGTGAGTTCGAGCCCCGCGTCAGGCTCTGGGCTGATGGCTCGGAGCCTGGAGCCTGTTTCCGATTCTGTGTCTCCCTCTCTCTCTGCCCCTCCCCCGTTCATGCTCTGTCTCTCTCTGTCCCAAAAATAAATAAACGTTGAAAAAAAAAATTAAAAAAAAAATAAAACAAATTATGTGGTTTAATTTTATTTTTACATAGCATTATCATATGTGAGAAATACTTTTTGAAGTATGTTAGGAGAAAATGTGGGAAGAAAAAAAGGATATTTTGAACGCTTATTTTCCCTTTCTGATTGTCTTATAATTAACTATTTTAAACAATCACTCTCTGGATTATTTACTAAAAAATAGGTGATTAATATGGAAAATGTCTTATAGATATTTTTTTCTGGCAAAGTAGTAATAGTAATTTAGTGATCCACTGTTATTTACTTTTCCTTTTTTTTCAGAGGGCTATAAGTCATCAAATCAATACTCCTACACTAATATAGTGGTGCTGGAAGCACTGGAATAAAACATACTTTTAGGAATATTCTAGCTAATTTAAGGAAACAGAAGGTAACATAATGTCAAATAAACCTTTGATATTTGGTTGAGCTTCAGGTTCTGAAGACCAGTGTTACATTTACCAAATAGGTCACCTGAATATCAATCAAAGAAAATAAAATTCAGTGGCTGGATGTTGATCAACAATTTTTTAAAAAATGGCAAATCCTTCTCAATTTAGCAAGTGATATTTCGGTTTACATTTTATGATTTTATAAATGTACAATATTATGAAATGTCCCCATATTTAGAATTCAGGCGATGAACGAAAGAAATCTACTCAAGGCTCTGTCAGTCATAGGTTTGTGATATGGAGTTCCTTTTTTGTCAGTGCTTTTCCCATAAGGAATTTGTGGGGCAGGGGAGGGGAACAACAACTAAATTAGCCTTCATTTTGACCTGAAGATAATATAGGTACAGCAGTAACTCTAATCCACAGGAATAAATGGCACATATCATAAAATGAGTGTGGAAAAAGTTCCAGTGGGATTGCAGAGAAGGGAGATTTTGTTTCTAGCCAGCTGGGAGAAGAAAGGATCCGAGAGACTGACAGGATAGGTCATTTGTTCCTGCAGAGAGGAAGAGGGGAGAATTCCAGGTGAGAAGACCAATCACCTTATGTGTTTGCAATGATGGTGGGCTGTTTGGAGGAGTGGACAGAGGCCAGTGGTGGTGTGACCTGAATGTCAAAAGGATCCAGAGAACATCTAGTTAATGTCCATTATTTTATGGCGAAAGTAACTGAGACTTAGAGAAGGGAAGTGACTTGCTCAGGGTCACAGAGCTAGTTAATGGCATGTGTGGGATTGCAACACACAGTAGGTTTCTTTCAGAGCAGTGGTCCTGATCATACTGGACTCTTTGTTATTTTTGTAATGCAAAATGGGTATATGCCCACAAAACAAGAAACCGCATGTAATATGCCTACTCTTATTTTTGAAGCATTAATTGCATCACTGAAATGAGAACCCATCTAACGTACAAATACAGTAGAGCTGTTCACAGAATCCTCTCTATCACAGAGAGAAATAAAGGCCATAGGTTTTCAGTGAAAACCTATAGAATTGGTTATTTCAGAGCAAGATGGGATTTTCAAAGCACTGCCAGTGACAAAAGCCTTCGAGCAATATGTATTCCTTTTGCTTCTAGACGAGTGCCCCATATACTCGATCAGATAAGGAGTGCTGTTTCTGCAGCCTCCTTCGTTGTTCCAGCCAGCACTGAGGATAACGGGCAGTTCTCCAAAGATTAGGGATTTCAGTTGAAATGGAGAGTTGTCCACCAATCCAATTGTTCCACCTGAGAAATTGGAGTGAAAGTTTGGAAAGGACAAATTTTCTAATAAGGTATCCAGTGCTGTTTACTTCTGCCGTGTGGCATGGTGATTGCCCCTGTGGTGGTAGGTAAGTTTCCACTCATTCCGCTTTCCAGAAGAGGTGGCTCAGGGGCTGTGAGACTCCAAGCATGATGGGCAACATTTTCTGTGCCAAACCTGCTATTTTTTTCTCCAGGGACCAAAGATTGAATTTTTAAAATTGAATCTATGTCAGTGTGACCCTGAAATCTTTGAGTATTATTAAACTTTGAGTCTCCTTTTAAAACGAGGGCATTAAACAAAACAAATTTTAACACCCTATACTGTTCCCTAGGTGTATTTATTAATAAGCTTAGAAACATTTTCTGGGAGCTTAGATGAAAGAATCCTGTTCTGAATCTTTTTATCGCCCTAAATCATTTCTATATTTAAATGTTTTCAAATATATACTGCTTTTAAGGAAGGCAAGCATAATAGATACTTAAAAAAAAACAGGTTGAGATAAAAATCATTCTTTTGAAATTTAACTCGGGGATTTTAGTATAGTCACAAATTTATGCATCCATCCATCCTTTAATTCCAGAAAATTTTTATCACACCAGAAAGAAACTCCTACCCATTGTCAGTCACTCCCATTCCTCACTCCCTCTAGGCCCTGGCAGACACTAATCTACTTTCTGTCTTTATGTTTTGCTCATTCTAGACATTTCATATAAATAGCATCACCGCATGTGTAGCCTTTTATGTTGGGCTTCTTTCACTTAGCATAATGTTTTTGAGGTTTATCTATGAAGCATGTGTGAAATTCCTTTTTTACGATGGAACAATATTCTATTGTATGGATCTATTACATTTTGTTGATCAATTCATCAGTTGATTGACATTTGAGTTTTTCCAATCCTTTGGCTATTATCTATGCACATTCATGTACAATTTTTTGTGTGGACATATGTTTCCAATTCTTCACAGAGGAGTGGAGGAGCACAAAGGAGTGCTTTTTTTTTTTTTTTTTTTTTTTAATGTTTATTTATTTTTGAGAGACAGAGAGAGGCAGAGCATGAGCTGGGGAGGGGCAGAGAGAGAGGGAGACACAGAATCCTTAGCAGGCTCCAGGCTCCGAGCTGTCAGCACAGAGCCCTGACTTGGGGCTCAAACTCACACACTGAGAGATCACGACCTTAGCCGAAGTCAGACGTTTAACTGACTGAGCCACCCAGGCACCCCAAGGAGTGCCGTTTAATGGTATTAATCATTTTTGGAATAAATGGTTTGCAGAGTAATCAAAAGTTGTTTGCAGATACTTTATTTCTAAAAGGAACAGATGCTCTTTTTTCCTAGAAGTGAAATTAATTTCCTTGAAATCCATTTCCATGGCCATTAATTATTCTGTATTGAAATGAAGTGTTTTATGATGGGCATGAATATAAATCTTAATAAGTGAAATGTGTTTTTCTCCATAATCTAAGGGTATGAAAAAAAAAACTAATTAGGTCAATAAACCAGGAATGACTAAAATGTTGATTTCCAGTTACCATTTCTTTAACACAAACTTTTCTGGCTGAATACCATGGTAGGTAGTTTTATGTGTCAACTTGACTGGGCCACAGGTTGCCCAGATATCTAGTCAAACATTATTCTGGGTGGGTGTTTCTGGGAGGGTACTTTTGGATGGAATTAACATTTAAATGTAGACTGAGCAAAGTGGATTGCCTTCCCTGATGTAGATGGGCTTCATTCAATCAACTGAAGGCTTGAAGAGAATGAAAATTCTGACCCTTCCTCCAATAAGGGAGAATTCCTTCTGCCTGATTGTCTTTGAATTGGGATGTCAGCTTTTTCCCCGCCTTTGGACTCAAATTGAAGCAATGGTTCTTCCTAGGTCTTGAGCCTACTGGCCTTTGGACTAGGCTGTCTTGGGTCTCCAGCTCGTCAACTTGCCCTACAGGTCTTGGGACTTGTTGGCTTCCATAATTGAATAGCCAATTACTCATAATAAATCTCTGTCTTTCATCTATATCTATAGATAAATTTAGGTACAGATAACCGTAGAGATATAGAGTTATCTACTTCTGTTTCCTATCTGTCTATCTATCTATCTATCATCTATCTATCTATCTATCTATCTATCTATCTATCTATCTATCGCTATTGCTTCTATTCTGAAGACCACTGACATATCTAGATAATTTCCTCACCTTACTTTCTTTTCATTGCCAGGGCCAGCAAAGAGTATAAACAAGTGACACAGTCAGTGATAATACAAATACTAGATACCATTTTAAATGCTTACCAGGTGCCAGGCTCTTCACATGGTGGGATACTATAACTCCCACTTTACGGATGAGGATATAGAAGCCCAGGGAGGATATTTAACCGGATGTTGCACAATGGGTAAGTGGTAGGGCCAGGGCTGTCCCTCTTTCCCAACCCACTTACTTTTTATTTATTTATTTATTTAAAAACTTTTTTTAATGTTTATTTATTTTTGAGAGAGAGAGACACACACGTGTGTGAGTGGGGGAGGGACAGAGAGAGGGAGACACAGAATCTGAAGCAGGCTCCAGGCTCTGAGCTGTCAACACAGAGCCTGACACAGGGCTTGAACCCACGAGATGTGAGATCATGACCTGAGCTGAAGTCAGACGTTCAACCGACTGAGCCACCCAGGTGTCCCCCTAGTTAGTTTTTTAAATGTCTTTATTTTTACTTTTGAGGGAGAGAGACAGACAGAGTGTGGGTGGTGGAGGGGCAGAGAGAGAAGGCGGACACAGATTCTGAAGCAGGCTCCAAATTCCAAGCTGTCTGCACAAAGCCTGACTCGGGCTTGAACCCACCAACCGCAAGATCATGATGTGCGCCAAAGTCAGACACTTAACCGACTGAGCCACCCAGGTGCCCCAATCCTTGTGCTTTAGAAGCTCACATCCTCATGGGGGAAGACAAACTTCTAAGCAAGAACATTTTAGTAAATGTTGGTCAGTGCTTAGGTCTGCACATAACACTTGTAGGAGCTGGGGGAAAGAATGAGTCCCATGTGCCATATATCTAAAGATTTGAAATTTGTAAATCCAACTAATAGACAATTGCTAAGTAAGATATATTCTATTCTTCTATCTTTATTATTTTTTTAAATAATTTATTGTCAAGCTAGCTAGCATATAGTATATACAGTGTAGTCTTGGCTTCGGGAGTAGATTCCCGTGATTCACCCCTTACATACAACACCCAGTACTCTTGATAAATACACCTGTATGAACAGATTTGAATCTAGAATTGTGGGACCCCGTGGAATTCCACATGGAAGCATGGCAGCAAAGGAAAGCCAGATGCCGACCTTTAGCTACATCCCTTCTCTTACCCCCGAGAGAATTAACGAGAATGCATATGGACACCCCAGTCCAAATGCCCAGAATGCATCCACTTAGACACAGACAACTGGCCTTTGACTACCTCTAATCTTATGGGTACACTCTCCAAGTTCTTGGAATGGGCTCTAGGCCATTTGGACAGAGATTTCTGGGACCAGGGTAGTATAATCTGGAAGGGTTGTATAAGGTGGTAGGTGGGCATTGGCCCTGAGGATTCCCCCACTGGGAGGAGGCTTGGAGCTGTGGAAAGCTTGGGCCCAGGGCAAGGGTCTCCCAGTATAGACATAGTGGAGCACAGACACAGGGCACAGGGTACAGCAGGAGTATAGAGAAAGGCACTTAGAAAGAAATAAAAGGCCAGGGAAAACTTCTGAGAGGAAATAATATCTGAGTTGAAATTTTGAAGGGGAGGTTAGCCAGATACACAGACGGCCATTATAAGCTGAGCAATCAGCAGGTGCTCATTTGCAGAGAGATCAAGTAGCACAGTGTGTGTGAGGGACCGGGAGTGGAGATTCCACATTGCCAAGGTGGGAATAGGTAGGAACTGGCACCTAGATGGTGGATGGAGTCCTGGTCATGAGAACATAGTCTGTCTTCCTCAAGAGCATGGGTTTAATCTGTAAGTCACAGGGAACCCTGATATACTTCTACTTCTGTACCTACTTGTGGCTTATATTGGGATCTCCTCAGCCTCTTTGGGCCTCAAAGCACTGTGGGGTTTTGGCTTCAGGTTACTATTTTGGTTCCAAAGCACTAAGGAGCTACCTTGCTGACTGTAGGAGCCCTGACAGTGACTCTCTGTTGCCCCTTCTTGGCAGTAGCTGTAATTTCATTTTTTTCCATTCTACCAGAACTTTTTTGCAATATTTTGTGCTTTTATTATATTTCCTCCTCTTCTCTTTTTTCCCAAGACAATTTCTGGCATAATATATCTATCCATCACATATTCATCCACCCATTAGGTGTTTAACAATGCTCCGGAGCTCCCACTTCCTTTACTAAAATGTCACCAGAATGTAAATTGAAGAAGTGTATGGGTCTGGATTTTTGTCTGTTTTGGTCACTGATGTATCCCAAGTACTCAGAGCAAGGCCTTACACATGGATGAAGAAACACCCATAAATGATGAGACATCCTTTTATCCTTTTTGCTTGACATGAAGGTTTTTATTTTTATTTATTTTTTTATTTTTTTAAATCTTTTTTTTTTTTTTTTCAACGTTTATTTATTTTTGGGACAGAGAGAGACAGAGCATGAACGGGGGAGGGGCAGAGAGAGAGGGAGACACAGAATCGGAAACAGGCTCCAGGCTCTGAGCCATCAGCCCAGAGCCCGACGTGGGGCTCGAACTCACGGACCGCGAGATCGTGACCCGGCTGAAGTCGGACGCTTAACCGACTGCGCCACCCAGGCGCCCCAACATGAAGGTTTTTAATTGGCCTCCAAAACTTGTGTCTAGGCTTCACCTCCAGGAGGAATTTGCCCTATATCAGTTTGGCACGGCACTTGACGTTTGATTTAAAGTTGACTGATTTGCATTTCCTGCTCTGTTTAGGCCTCTGTGCTCAGAGTATCATGCTGCATTCTAAGTTTCAATGAATACCAAGCCACAGTTCCCTAGAAACCTGGTTATCTCTTCCATTGTTCCTGTCAGAGTGAATGTCACCAGCCTTCACCCAGTTACTCAGGCCAGAAAGCCACCGGCTTTCTGTTCTTTCCTCTGCTTTATTTTTTTTAACTTGTTAAATTAAGTACAACTAACATTTATGGAATACAAAACCACCATTTGTTCAGTTTGAGGAGTCTCGACAATCGTTTACCCATATACCAGTTACACAAAACAAGACACAGAACGTTTTCATCGCCCCAGAAACTTCTGTTCTCCTCTTTTACAGTTAATCCACTCCCCAGAACCAATGACTTTCTGACTTCTGACACCAGAGATCCATTCTGCCTATTTTTTTTTCTTCATTTAAATGGAATCATACAGTATTCAGTCTTTTGTGTCTGGCTCCTTTTACTTAGCATACTTTTTTGCCTAACACATTGTGGTGCATGTTGTTTTATATATAACAGGATTATATAACTCTTATATGTATATCAGTAATTTGTTCATTTTTCTTGCTGAGTAGTATTTTATTGAATGAATATATCATCATTTGCTTATTCATTTCCTATTGGTAGCTACTGGATTGTTTCCAGTTTGGGGTTATTTTGAGTAAGAATGCTAAGAACATTCTTGTACAGATCTTGGGGGGGGCCACATGTTTCATTTATTTACCTTGGGTAAATACCTAGGAATGTGCAGGTTTGGGGTCCCCAAGATCACCCTCAGCTTCACTAGTTTTCTAGAAGGACTCAGAACTCAACAAACTGTTATGCTCATATTTATAGTTTATTAAGATTTAGAGATTAAAATTAGAAATGGGGAAAGACTCAGAGCAGAGTCTAGGAGAGAATAGGTGTGAGCTTCCAATTATCCTTTCTCAGTGGAGTCAAAGGGACAGTGTTTAGGGAGAACACAGGCATGATGTGTGACAATATGTACAAGGTATTTCCAACCAGAGAAGTTCACTTGATCTTTGGTATCCAGAATTTATATTGGGGTTTGGCCATGGAGACCCAGCTGACTACTCCACATGACTGACAGCCCCATCCAGAGGTTGAGCTGATACCCCTTGGCCACAAATCACACTGGCCTGATTTACACATGTAAATTTACACATGTAAATCAGTATCTGGTGTGGCCCAAAGTAAACAAAGACACTCCTATCAGACAGGATATTCCAAAGGCTTAGAGATTATCACTCAGGGGCTGTGGGCAAAGGGCCAAATCTTTCTTTGGGCAAAGTTAATCCTTTATTGTACAGAGTGTAGTTGCTAAGTCACAAATACATTTATATTCAACATTATAATAAGCTGGAAAAGATTTATCCAAATGGCTGTGCCTTTTCGTATTCCTACCAGCAGCATATGAAAATTCCAGTTGTTCCCCATCTGTACCAGCATTTGGTGTTATCGGTCTTTTTGATTTTAGCCATTCTGCTGGCTGTGAATAATATCTGATTGTGGTTTCAATTTTCATTTTCCCTCATGATTAACGAGGTGAACTCCTTTTAATGGAACCATTGGACATGTATTTGTGTATATCTTCACAGAAGTCATTCTCGACACCTCCCTTGCCTTTACATTCTATATCTAAGCCTTTATCAAGAATTCTTGATTTTGTCTCCTAAATAACTCTCAAAACTCTGCTTTTCTCCATCTCTACCACCATCACCCTAAACTGAGCCACTTGGGTCTCTATCCTGGGCTTCAGTAGAGGCTGTTTAGTGGTCTACCTGCGTGCTCTGTAACCTCCCCCTGATCCATTCTTTGGAGTGATCAATTGAAAAATTAATTTCTACTGTTTTATAATCCTTCTTAAACATGCCAAAATAAAAGCAAAAGCAAAAGCAAAACAAAACCGACTTCACTGCCTGCTCATTTCTCTCAGGTTAAGGCACTTCTGGGCATGATGTAAAAGACCTTGCAGTGCCAAACCCGCATATACTATCCAGTCTTATTTTCTATCCTTCTCACCCTTGCTTTCTAAACTCCAGCCATGCTGACTTTCTTTTCTATCCCTTGTTTTCGCCTCTGGCTCTCCTGCCATAAGGCCTCTATTTGTACTGTTACCTTTCCCTCTTTTCTTCAGTACATTAACTTCCTTACATTTATCATAATTCAACTCAAGTGTCACTGGCCCAGAGAAGCCTTCAACACCTATGCCTAGGTCAAATTCCTCCATAATAGGTACTCTTGGCTCTATGTAGCTTTTATGAGGAAGATTTATCACAGCTGCAATTTTAAATTTATTTGTATGATTTTTTATTACTACCTCTCTGTCTGGAAAGGCCAGTAGAGAAGGACTCAGCTGGAGCTGACTGCAACAACCTATTGTGGTCATCTTTTCCCAACCCCACTATCAGAGATAGCACGTTGAAAGCTGGAAGCTATCTAGGGTAGGAGAGTATACACTATGGAAATTGGCAGATGCTATACACTAGGTTCCTCCCCTCCCCCAACCTTCCTGCAAAGTTGGTTGTTTAAGTATTTACCAACACACTTTATTCCTCCAGGTTCTTTTGTCCGCTACTGTGGTGTCCTCGTCACATATGTCTTTGGCTACATAATAGATTATCAATCAGTATTTGTTGAATAAGAGAATAATTAGGTGCCCTGGGCACCCTGACCCTTCAAGATGACTTTTTGCTTTTTAAGATCTAACTCTGTTTTCGTATTTCACGAGGAGGAATTGGATGTGACCTGTTTCCTATTTTTGAGTAGATTGTAGGAACAAAAATATGAATGTTTGTATTTATAATTGTTTCTCCTTTTCTGGATGGCCGATGGAACAGGTGTGCTCTTCCCTCCTGCCCTCAAACTTGCTGCTCTTTAAAGTCCACATTGTTTATCAGGGCAGACCAGATGTGCCAGCATGAAACAAATGGGGCAAACATATAAAAAGAACACATAAAAGTTTACATGGAGTGTACTTCTGTGTGGAAGTTAAAGTTCCATTTCTGCCAAAAAAAAAAAAACAAAAAAAAAAAACCAACAACAAAAAAAACTAACAACAACAACAACAACAAAAAAACACTGATTCAAGATCTTCTGGAATTACTTCCTTTAGCATGTGTAGAATGTACTGTGGACAACAGTTCAGTGTCGATCCAGTTGTTAATTGCTGCCTGTGGGGAGGCAGCATGATGTAGCTCTTGGTTTTTCAAATTTAGACATCTCATGCACCATTATAATTTTTGCCGTGACATCCTGTGGTAACACATCTGCCAGGCAATTGTATTATTATTTGTAATATTTAACATTTTTATTTAAATTGAGCAACTTCAAAAAACTTAAATTTATTTTAAAAACATTTTGTATCATTCCCTTAAATATAAAACTGTTTATTATCCCTCAAGTTCATATTAAATCAAAACATAGAAAATGTCCATGTATGGACACTAAGAATCATCTCACATACGGCCAGTGGTATTCCTAGCACCCTTTAGGAAATAAAATATGATAACATAGATTATTGAATTTTAGAATTCCCTACATTTGGCTTGGTATCTTTAATCTCCCAGAAGGGGAGGCTACCTCTCTGAGACTTAGATTCTTTGTCGGTAAAATGCAGATCCCTGACTTACAGGGGAGACTAGTAAGCAAGACAATGTATAGAACCCAATGACCAAAGGGTGGAGCTCAGAGGAGATTCTGCGTAGATCGATATTTTTTTACGTTTACTATTGACCTTTATTACTGGCTCAGTCATCTTTTTTGGTTACTACTGAAGCTTATTATCATCGAGGTACAATTTTTATACAGCATTTCTTTTTAATTGTTGGTCTTAAATTTATTGATTCAATTGGATGTCTAAATATCTGAACTGTGCGATCAGATGTGGTATTTACTAAGTGTTTGATTTGATGGGTATCGTGACTTCTGTGAGTCCCTTTATTCAAACAAAGGATGCTGAGTGCATCTGAATCAAAAGTACTACACGTTTACAATTGTGAAGTACTGCCCAGGCATTCTTGTTAGTGATATTTTTTTCATTATTCTTATTATCACATAAAGAATGGGGGGCGCCTGGGTGGCTCAGTTGGTTAAGCATCCGACTTCGGCTCAGGTCATGATCTCACGGTTTGTGAGTTCAAGCCCCGTGTCAGGCTCTGTGCTGACAGCTCGGAGCCTGGAGCCTGCTTCGGATTCTGTGTCTCCCTCTCTCTCTCTCTCTACCCCTCCTCTGCTTGTGCTCTGTCTCTCTCCATCAAAAAATGAATAAATGTTAAAAAAATTAAAAAAAAAAAAAAGAATAGGGTTTTCTAACTTGGAAAGATCTGTAATTTGTTATCTGCATCTTGCCCAGGCCTGCAGTGCAGTTTTGGTCCATGTGAACCACTTAGCAATCAGCGACTTGCAATTCAAAATCAGCAGCTCACTGGAGGCAGGCTCACAAGTGTAACACCATCACCTGAGGCTTGCTGATTTGTGTTTCTGCCTCAGATTCCATGAAATGAGCAATTAGCCACCTTTGGGGAATTTCCACAGCTGGGTTTTGAGTCATGATCAATAAAAAGTAGAAGTCAAGAATTAAGAGTAAAAGGAATCATGCTTAGGTACCAGGTTGCTTACTACTAGCCTAACCCATCCATCAACACATTTATTATTTGCTTACTGTATCCTTGGCCATTCTGGTGCCACCTCTGGCAGAACCCTCCCTGATCACACCTGTGCTCATGTACCTCTCTTCTCTGAGTCTTGCATGTGTAGGCGTGCTGTGCCATTATTCCCAACACCATCCCCTCTTGTCTGGTGACTCACATCCTCCATGCCGGCAACCCTAGGAAGCACTGTATCTTTGTAACTATTTTGTTGGGGGTGTGCTTTGTTTCCATAAGTTCTACGTCTGAATGGCCACGTACAACAATGATCAGTTCAGTGGAAGCTTGGGGAAGAGAGCATCCCTGCTTAACATAAGAAAGAACTTTATTGCAGTCAGAAATGTTTAGCAACAAAGGTGGCTGCCCCGAGAGAGTGAATATGCTCCAAATGAATATAGTCAAGCGAAAGCTACCATGTCATCTGACAGTGATGATGTAAACAGAGATCGAAAAGTTCAGAAGGGCAGTTAGACTAGTTGAACTCCAAGTGTCTTTATATATAGATTCCATGATTCTATGCATACCAAAGAAGTATGCCGAATGGTTACCAGCACAAGGAATAGACAGTAGAGTTGGAGAAACGAGATCTACAAGCCTAAATAATTGGTGCATAAGATCTTGTAAAAACCAGAGTTCCCCACTAACATACTAATAGAGCACAGAGTTAACTAGTGTTGTGTTAGTTGTGTACTTTAAAATCCTTCAGTGTGGAGTGTGGGCCATTGTGCTGTCATTATCACTCAGGTTAAGCTACAACCCAAGTAGTCCTTGACTTAGCTAGTATTCTAATCAGAAAAACTGCATTCCAGGCTAGCTTTTATAAATGCTTCTGTTATCCAGAGCGACAGAGGACCCGTGAAGACCATAAACCCTGGAATCAGACTGCCTTAGTTCGAATCCTGGCTCTGTTATCTGCTAGTTATAACATTCCAGGAATTTAACTTCTATGCACTTCAGTTTCTGAATCTACAGAATGGGGGTAAAAAACAAAAAGGGATATTGGTGACTACCTTATAGGTTGCTAAGAGGATTAATGAGTTAGTCTCTGTGTACAGTTTAGAGGGGTATCTGCCACATAGTGTTATATAAGTGTTAAATAAAATCCTCAGACATCAGACATTTTGCTTAATAACCCACTAAATGTCAGAAGTGGGTTCTCAGTGGTAAAATTAAATGTATTCAAACTGCATAGGTTGGTTAACATTACTTAGAGGCCCTCTGTGTCCTTCTGACCTTGAGTGAATAGGATGTTAAGAGTCTAGCAAGGACACTAAGGATGACTCCAAGATTGAATCCTTAATTATCCTGTGTCCAGTAATCGAGTCCGAGGATTCTGGTTTTCTGAAGCCAGCTGTAAGGGAAAACAGAATTCTGCCTCTGGAATATTATCATTTTGTCTTTTTAAAAAATGTTTATTTATTTATTTTGAGAGGGAGGGGGAGAGCACTGCAGGGGAGGGGCAGAGAGAGGGAGAGAGAGAATCCCAAGCAGGCTCTGTGCTTTCAGTGCAGAGCCCGACTCGGGGCTTGAACTCACCAACCGTGAGATCATGACCCGAGCTAAAATCAAGAGTTGGACGCTCAGCCAACTAAGCTACCCAGACACCCCTATCATTTTGTCTTCATTAAACATTTAGTGTAGAGTGGTAATTGGATCGCTGGAAGCATAGAGAACTGGAGTGCACAGAGCTTGCAAACAGATGGATGAACACTTGTGTGCCTCCTTACGAATAATATTTGTTTAACAAATATACTTAGGTAACAGAATTTGGTCTGAAACGCGCTCGTGTTATAGCCCAATGGACAGGTCATAGAGGAGATGCTGGCTTTCACCTATATCACATTTTAGAATAGGATTGCATACAACAATTCTCTGTCCTCAGAACTGTGTATGACCAAATTGAATTGGGTTCAGTTCATGACCAAAGGACAATTGACTAGAGTATATCGAGGTGAAGGGGTTCAGTCTGATCCTCTTTTTTTTTTTTTTTTCAACGTTTATTTATTTTTGGGACAGAGAGAGACAGAGCATGAACGGGGGAGGGGCAGTCTGATCCTCTTAACGCAGTAGTTCAGAAGGATCCAGGGAGACACTTTCAGAGGGTGAAACTTGAACCTCTGGGAATGGATGAAACACAGTAGCAGCAGTGGTTCAGATGGGAAGGAAAGTATGAGAGAGAATGTGATTCTGAGTTAAGGAGTAGTAGGAAGAAAAAGATTGGATATGAGGGGTAACGTCAGAATAGGGAGAGATTAGAAGTGAAGAGAGTTGTTTCTTTCTGGCTGGGTGGGCAATGCTTAGCTTCCTCGTATAGCTTCTCCCTACACTTTATAAAAACGCTCTTTGTGCGTCACGCTCAGTGACCTCCTAGATCCCAAAGCCAGTGACTTTGGTCTCAGTCGTTCCCTTTGTCTATCTTTCTGCAGCATTTGACCTGTGAGTTACCTTCTGTTTTGGAAGATGCCTTGCACAAAGGTGGAGATGCCGGTGTTGGGAGGGTTGGGGCTGGAGATTCAGATTTGGAAAAGGGCTGTTGATGCTGTGGCAAAGGGTAAGGTCCCTGGGAAGGTGCTGGGGTGCAGAGGCAGAGAGCTGTGAGGGCAGTTAGAGGGCAGGGGGAGAGATGGGCAGGGGGCAGTGGTCAGCAGCCAGGAAGGGAATCAGGTAAGAAAGAAACCAAAGGGCAATCTGGGTGCTCAGTGATGCACCGTTTGTGGGTGGCACTCGGAGTCAACAGGGCTGAGAGGAGTGTCTCGGTGTGTTTGCAGAGAGAATGGGGAGGACAGTGAATAAAACTGTGGAGAGCAGTGGGAGAACAGGAAACACATCAGAACTGCCTGTCAGTTTATTAACTCCATGGATGCATCTACCTGGAAAATACTGATGATTCACTGAGATAATGATTTTCCTTTTCTTCCTCTGTTTTCTTTTTTATCTTTTTCTGTACTTCCTCTTCCCTGCTTCATGGGTAAATTGAATCATAAAATGATGGAAGTTGAGTATCTCTCCTTGACAAAGCATCCTATCTCTTCCTGTTGCCATGGGACTCCCCGAGGTTTTCTATTATGAGAATTATTATAGATATGTGCACAGAAAGAACAGATAAAAGGTCTCATCAAGATGAATATGTAATTACATTTTTTTTTTTTTTTTACAACACTGTCTTCTAATCAGTGGGAAATGTTTGCATTTTAAGCATTTGGAATTAAAACTAATTGGTTTAATTTATGCTGTGTTCCTTCCTGGAGGCTCTGGCCACGCCTTATTGATAAGCCTTTCTCTAAGTTTGAATAGAATGTAAAGAACAATATTCTAGTGAATGGAGTCATTCATCTACCCAACAGATATTTACCAAAAGCCTCTCAAGCGCTGCCGAGTGTCTTAGGCACTAAAGAGGCCATGGTAAATGTAACAAAAAATGCCCCTGTCCTCATGGAGCTTGCATTCTGGCTCTTCTGCAAATGTCACACAGACAATACATTTTAATTTACCTTATCAGCTGTTTTTTCTTAGATAACTTTTGAAATCTGCCTGCCTCAGTTTTCTTACCTATACACTAGGTAGGTATGAAGGAAGGAAAATACTTTGAACACCGTTAATACTAAACATATGGGTTAAAGTCAGGGGATGAGGTATGCAAAAATGCTATGAAAACTGGAAAGCAACGTACATAATTTGACTCATAAATTATCATGGGGTGGACCACCTTGGAAGCTACTTTGCCTGTGACTTTTATGCTGTTTGCCCTTGGAGGAGGGACCGTCATATCTGATAACCTCCTCCCTGTTTTTAGTGCCACTTCTGGGTATTCACCGGTATTACGAATCCCTGGAAACCCACCTCCAGGAGCCTCACCCCTTGGGAAGTCATTTGGTCTACTTGGTTTATACCCAGTATAAGGAATCTTGAGTGAACTTTTAAACTCTTGAGTCTGTCCTACATAATGTTTATAAAAAGCTAAAATTCCTTTTGAACATTTATTTTGTAAAAGAAACTTCTGTTATCATTGTGTTTAATTCTCTTCGTCACACAAAATGATTGGAACTTTTCTGCTACGTCACTCTGCAAAGCTAATCAGGTCCTGGTTGTTTCATGACTATGGGAATGTGGATGCTTAGCTGAGGTCCTCACGATCTATAGAGCAATAAAAGGGAGAACATCGTTACATTGTCGTATCACGTGTTGGGTAGAAATTGGGCCTGTTGTAGGCAGAAAGATCATTTTTCGGGGCTGCAGGTTCTGGGAAGACAATTACATAATGCCTTCCAGTATTTGTGAATAATGTTCTTATAAGATTTAATGAATATGTTGGTTTCCATAGTGAAATTAAGTCCAAAGCATAAGGTGAAGCTTGAATAGAGTGTGTAGAAGTGTCATATTGTAGTCACATGCCCAACATCAAAACGAGCATCAACATGAATCATCAACTCACATCTTCCTGATGGAAGGAAATATGGAAAACGCTCCAGTGTTCAGGACTTTTTAAAGTGACTTTAATATGAGGCACCTCTGGCCTGGTGACTTAAAATTTTGTAACATCAAATTTCTTAAAAATACTGTGAAGTTAAAAAAAAATATTTTAAAGTACAAGGTAGAAAAGGAAAGCCATCTAAAGTTCTATCACCCTGAGATAACTACCATAACATTTCATGCCTACACAGCACACACCTTAAATTTTACTTAAATGATATATGACACGTGCTGGGATTTTTTGACATGGCATATTAAATCTTTTTTTTATGTTCTCCCTCCCACTGGTCATTTTTAACTGCTACATGTGCATCTCTCCATATCTTTCTCAATGCATATGATCATATACAAACACACATAACAGGGCACTTTTTTAACTCATTGTTTTACAAAAGTGAACTCCATTATATATGCATCTCTCCATATTGCTTCTATAAGTCAACAGTAAGTTGTTAAATTCCCTCAAGTTAACTGGTATGGATTGAGCTCATTTAAAAAAAATGTTTTTTAATGCTTATTTATTTTTGAGAGAGAGCATGAGCAGGGGAGGGGCAGAGAGGGAGAAGGAGACACAGAATTTGAAGCAGGCTCCAGGCCCTGAGCCATCAGCACAGAGCCAGATGCGGGGCTCGAACCCATGAGCCGTAAGATCATGACCTGAGCCGAAGTTGGATGCTTAACCGACTGAGCCACCCAGGCGCTCCTGAACTCATTTTTTAAAAAGTCTATATACTATTTCATGTTATGGATAAACTGCAATCCAATCATTCATTTTCCCACTGATGAATATACCTTTTTTTTTAGGTTTCACCCCTATAAATAAGGCTGCCATCCATTTTTTTTTTCCTGCCTGTGTATCTTTACATTTGGTACTTTTCTGTCCAGGGAAAGATTCCCATGGATGTGATTGACTGTACAATGAATACTTTGGACTGGAGAGGTAATTCAGCCAAATGGAATGTGTTTTCTGGAAGTGGGGTATGAGTGATACAATGAATGACATAAGTGGTTAGGTGAATCTTAGAAGCTCTCCGTCACGATCTGAGCATCGTATGTGTTCTTTTTTTAAAATTAAAAAAGATTTTTTTTTTAAATTTTTGAGAGAGAGTGAGTGAGAGAGAGTAAGGAAGGGACAGAGCGAGAGGGAGGCAGAGTGTCCAAAGCAGGCTCTGCAGCGCAAAGCTGATGTGGGTCTCGAACTCAGGAACTATGAGATCATGATCTGAACCGAAGTCCAACGCTCAACCTCCTGAGCCACCCAGGTGCCCAGAGCATCGTATGTATTCTAAAAAATGCATACTGACTAAAAAAAAAAAAAAATGCATACTGACTAATGGAATGAATGAGTGAAGGAGTACTTGCAGAACCCCTCCCCCCTTTTTTTTTCTTTATGGCTCAAAATCCATTTCAGTGAAGTGACAAAAACAGATCTCTGTGGTTCTTGTGTCATATAAACTTTGTTCCAGTCACCTGTTGAGTTTCATGATCTGGGGATGATTGGCCCATTAATTTGTTGCCATTTCTTGCTGTGTTTTATATGCTTATTTGTGTTGCTGAAAACCTGCCTTGGATGTCCACGTCCTCCAAGATATCATGTCTCCCGCCATTGGTATTCTCTCCATGAGTTCTACTCAGGACACCTATCACACAATTTTAGTGCTACCATTAGAAATAAATTTTCCCAAAGGTTCTTTTCCTTTTACTTCTGTTATGTTCTGTTCCAGTTCTGATTGTAAATTCTCCAGACAGCTGCCAGAAGTCAGCAGGGTTTGAAAGCTCTAATTATCTGATGGCCATTTTCCATATTTTGTGCTCCAAATATTTGCATTTTTATATCAATACATGAATCTTCCTTCCTGGGGGTAGTTTATACACCAAATTCAGATTTGGATTAATGACTAGGGATGCACTACTCATAAAATGAGCACTCATGTTTTAGTTTGATGGAATGAAACAGTTACATTTAGGTTCTTACAATTCAGAAAGTCAAGGCTCATTATTTCATTTACTTGCTAATTTCTAATGGCCCCCTTAGTGTGCTAACTGGAAATCTTGAACGACTTAATCATCCGTGAGTTATTGGACACCCAGAGCAGCAGAATTTTATTTCAAAAAATGCATCAAGATTAGTATATGTGCCTATAATATTTTTAAGCTTTTACGAATGACTTATTTTTTGCCTGCAGTCAGATTTGGTAAATTTGTCAGTGCACTCTGTACATTTATGAATAGCAGTGTACAAAGATTACAATGTAAAAATTTTTAAATGTTTCTTGAGGGGTTTTCAGTTTTTATTTGATTTTTTTTTTTTTTTTTTTTTTTTTTGCCTTTCAGGAAAAGATGAAACCATTACCTCCACAAAACTTAGGAAGAAGAGGAAGAGATTCCTCCCTTGATCTCTCCTCAGTTAACCCTTAAGCACCCCTCAGAGAGTCCCTAAGTCACAGATCTCTTTATGAAAGCTGGGATTGAGAGCTCTTAGGGACATGAAAAAAATAGGCTTACATGGAAAAACAGGTGAGATTTCCTTTTAAATTCTAGAGAAACCTAAGGATAACATGAACAAGAAAACAATTAGGGAGAAGAGAACAGCTACAATAATGAGGACTAATATCTACTGGGTTCTTAATACTTGATAGCAATTTATATGCCTATTTTATTTATTTATAGTGTAACTTTGCAAAGTTGGTACGGTATTACCATTTCCATGAGGAAATGATGGTTTTGACACATAAAGTACATCTCCTAGGTTACTCAATTGGTAATTGACCATGGTGGACTGGAACCCAGATCTCTCTGACCCAGATGTCCATCATATTACCATCCTCCTCTGTGGAAGAAGGGCCTCTCTTGGGTTGTTTTCTGCCTGATGATCTTTGGGAAACTGCTGCAGCTGGTAGAGGCCTTCTGTTTCTGTGGCCCATCATCTGCCCTGGCCTCTTGTCCTCCTCATGTCAAGTATCTAGATACCTAGCAGGATTACCTGCCCAATGGGGGCTCATTTGGCTCTGGCTGTTTCTTATGCCACTTCTTACCCTTGCCATGCCCTTGCTGGCCTCAACTTTGTTCAGATCTCCTCTAGACTCTGCCCAAGAGTCATGCCCTTTGCCATGCCATCATCTCAAAGGCTCATTTGAAGACAGGGTTTCCTAAAGCTTTGTTGGCCCGCTTGTGGGTTGGGGAAGAACTGGGGAGAGAGGTTAGTGAAGGAGATCCAACTCAAGTAGTATCTGGTACACATGTCTCAGTATCCCCAGAAGCCTTGTACACCAAGGAACCCTTGTACACCAAGGAAGACTTCTCATCCTGTGGGCATAACTCAAGAATACAGACACCGTATGCAGTTTCTGAACTGAATATTTATCTTCTTGGTAGGAAGAGATCTTTACTCTAATTTAAATATAGAACACGAATACAAGACTTGATGATTTCTGCCGCTTACATGGTCTGCAATTTATTTGAAAGTACTTGCGCTTAAATAGTGTGAAGTGCATATGGGTACACGTTCTACGTTCCATGAAGAGTTAACGTTAGGAATACCTTAATCAGGCCTCCACACCCTAGGAGTTTTTAGTTAGCATTTTTTTTTTCAACGTTTATTTATTTTTGGGACAGAGAGAGACAGAGCATGAACGGGGGGAGGGGCAGAGAGAGAGGGAGACACAGAATCGGAAACAGGCTCCAGGCTCTGAGCCATCAGCCCAGAGCCCGACGAGGGGCTCGAACTCACGGACCGCGAGATCGTGACCTGGCTGAAGTCGGACGCTTAACCGACTGCGCCACCCAGGCGCCCCTAGTTAGCATTTAAAGACCCAAGTTATGAATCCACATTCTACAGCAAGTGCTTTATTTTTATTTTTATTTTTTTAAAATTGTTTTAATGTTTATTTATTTTTGAGAGAGACAGACAGACAGACAGACAGAATGTAAGCAGGGGAGGGGTAGAGAGAGAGGGAGACACAGAGTCTGAAACAGGCTCCAGGCTCTGAGCTGTCAGCACAGAGCCTGACACGGGGCTCGAACTCACGGACCGCGAGATCATGACCTGAGCTGAAGTCGGAGCTCAACCAACTGAGCCACCCAGGCGCCCCCAGCAAGTGCTTTAAATATTGTTAGTGGGTCTATATTGAAGTTCTCCTTAAAGAGCACAAGGATTGTGAAGAGTACATTTTCACTGGAGAAATATAAAACATGCAGTTGGGTAGGAAGACCGTACAGACACTCCTGGCCTTGTGTGATCAAAGTATAAAATATAGCAAGTCTTTCAGCCCGTCATCAAAACAGTGTTGTATCAAGCCTGAGAACGCTCTTGCAAATAACTTGTGGGATCACTTCTGTATAGAAAGCGGTGAGCTTGTGGTTACAGTTGTATGTTTGCTTTTGTGAGTGGGAGCTAATGAATAATTGTACCACTCATTAGTAATGTAACTGTGAGCAAATTACCCAAACTTTCTGAATCTATTTCTTCACCCAAAGAAATGGAGGTAATAGTTTCCATTTCATAAGGTGCTTGATGAAGACTAAATAAGATGAAATATGTAAGGTTTTTAGTTTGAGTAGATGCTCAGTAAAGTTTCCTGTTCTTCTCTCCGTTAGAGTTTTGTGCAGAAACTCCAAAAAAAGTCAGAATTCTAGGATGCACATTAATCAGTTCTTCCAGACATCAGTCTTATTTAGCTTTCTTCTCACGTCATGGCATAAAGGAGCAGTGACATTGCATCTCACGTGAGGATTATTTTCTGATATTAAAACATAAAGGAAAAATAACATATGGTCAAAATAGTCTTGAAAACCCATTAATTCACACATGAAGGACAATAAAACTCATACTTTGGTGTATAGAGCTCCATACCATGAAATGTATCTAGAGGTATCAAAAAAATATAACGTACTACACAGCAAACAATTCCATAAGATTCCAAATCTATATGTATAATATATAGCATGCAATTCCACAAAAGTTTCTGAGTATGATGGAATCTGAGTATGATTTTATGACTCAGAAACTAAGTCAGTCAAGAATTTTACTTTGTGTAGTTTCTAACTTGCTTCTCTTCATTGCCTATGATTTTGTTAGTTCCCATACTTTTGTATTAATTCGTCAGTGTCTTCACTGGATGAAATCGTTCCTGCCCACTCATCTGAAAGGTAATCAAGGTGTTCCACTTCTTTGTCAGTGGCCAGAAAACTCCTAAAATCACTCTTTCCAGCTTTCTGGACATGTAATTACTGGTTTAGACTGGACTGTGTCACATACTCACAGATATAAGATTATTTTGTGGACTAGCAGGTAGAATTACCAGGCTATTTGAGTTGTTCTCTTTAATTTCTTCTGCTCCATGTACATAATTAAGTTTGTTATATTAAAAGTATAGCAACTACATTGTTTATGAAATTATGTTGAAAGTTCCCATGTCCTATATGCAGGCAAGTACTGTTATTGTTGATGCTTTTATTAAAAGTGTTACTCTGGAGAAAGAAAAAGAGTATAAAGACCCCAAAGAGGCATCTTTGGGGTCCAGACTTCTAGGATGGGAAAATGCTCCTAGTTGATGGATATCTGAAATATACATAGCAAATGCTTATTGGCCCTCATCTTGGACCAATAGGCAGGAGCCCCTACCCAGAGAGAGGCAGTCACTTGGGCCACTAGCTAGAGGTGACAAATGGCGAGTAGGTGGGTATGTCAGCTTGGTGTCTGGAAAGCGAGTTTTGAGATGCAACCTGCCAAAGCCAAACTATGCCCAAGGAGCTATCACCAATAACAGCATTTAGTGGGGGTAGTGGGCATGGCTTCTGCTTGGCAGGAGTCTCTTCTTCTTTGCTCTCAAGTTCCCTGATGAATTACCTGGATTTCCTCATATCTGCATTGTGGTCTGAGGCTCTCTAACTGAGGGCCGTCCTGAAGGCAGTGCTGCGGAAAGCTGTCTGATAACTAACTGCACTCTGCACTTCCTGCAAGGTGTGCCCTAAGTCTTGTTTGGGAGGCACCAACCTTAAAAACAAACACACACTACCTTTTTTTGGAAGAAGATAATCGATAGCACCTATTCCCTTTAAAATTAGCTTTCAAGTCAAATTTTGTTCATTGAGTGACTTTCCTGTTACTGCAGTTTGCCCAGGACTGTGCACTTGAGCATGTGCCCAAGTTCCTGTGGTACCCACTGTGGGGTACCACACAAGTGAAGATGTTACAAAGACGTTTTTTTTTTTACCAGGTTTTGAAAACTGTATCTTAGATTGAGTTTCTAAATTATGTGGAAAAGAAATATTGGGAGACTGAAAATAATAAATTTGTTTTTAAAATTCAAAAACATACAGAGGAAATTTTTAAATGTTTATTCCGGTATCTACTACGTGATAGATGTTATTTTAAAGACGTTTGTCTAAAAACAGGAAAATTCACCCAGTGTAATTTCTAAATTATAACCAGTCTTAAAAGCCAATGGCCTTTCAACATTCAATTTCTCTTATTTTTCAATATTCTTTAAAAAGAGAGCTCCATTAGCCCGTGTGGCCACAGTGCCTGCCAGCTGATGTAGTTCTTAATGGCATGGGAACAAAACACTTCACCATTACCGAACAAAGGATGTCAACCAGAGTTGGTTCCAAATACCTCTTCACTGTCCCAGTTCTACTCCAAACTCAGAGAGTGGGACATCACAATCTATGAACCCATGTTAGTGGAGGACAAATTTCCCCATGGACCACATGTTTGATTTCTTGCTTAGGAAAGATCAAAAACACACTAGGAAAAATGGAGAGTTTTGTTATAAAATGGCTTACATTTGCTTTCATTTAGATAGTTACCTTTTTACTTGTCTCTTCTTAGTAAATGGCTTTCAGACTTGGTTGTTTTAGAACATTGTTTTATTTTTATTGAATTTCAAATATCTTCTTTGTTGTCAATCATTAGGTTGTCAAATTTCTGTCAATTCTTGTAGACCTATTTTTAAAAACCATCCATAGGTTATAGTGGATGGTGCTTAGGTCTCCTTTCCAGGAAAGGGAGTGCCCTAAGTGAGGACTGACCAATTCACTATGATCGGCTGGCCTTCTGTCTGGGGACTTGTTTGATGGGTTATTTCTAGTTATGACACATTTGTAATATTTTCCCTTCCCTAAATCAGCCCTCAAACTGTCTTGTCTCTGAGACATATTGATCCTTCTTTGTTGTGGAGATGATGCATCAACTTCTCACAGACAGATGTGCTTAAACAGTTATTAACGTATACTTTACCTTTCTAAGTCTGTTACCTTCCTTCATTTTGTTCTGACAAGAGAGCCTACATTTATCTCAGGTTGTCAGAGTTGATAACGGGAAACAAAGATATCATGTTGTTAGCTTTTAGGTGTTAAAAGTTTCAGCCTAGGTAAAGGACAAATATATATAGGAAAAAATATTTACTAACTGACCGTGATCCTCCCTCCAGCCAAGACTAGAAGAAGCCAAGACTTTCTCTAATGAGGAAGCAGAATTGGAGGAGGAACATGAATCAGGGATGGTGTTTGATAAAATTCTCTAGGTTGATTCTAAGAGATCTAGGAGTATAATAATTTTAGCTCTGCTTTGCCTGGAGATCTGAAAGATGGTCACCTCCACCCAGAGCTCCTGTGCTAGCAGGACTCTGAAAAGCAAGTAGAGACAGCCATATGGAGTGCCTAGAGTAACAGGGTAGGCTGAGACATCCCCAGAGAGAAACCTAACCACACAAGTGCCTTCCTGCATGGCTGGGGAGGGTCCAAAGACCTGCAAAGATAAGGAAAGTATGGATCTCTGACAGAGACTTGCATGCCTAAGAGGGGCCTGACTGTGTGGGAAAGAGGGCAGGATTCTCCCAGGGATTTTCCAGATCAGAACAAGGAAGATACATGGCATCTGTGACAGAAACCCATGGAGACATCAGAAGCCTAGAATGTGCTAAGGAAGAGAGATGATACTACCTAGGGACAGAATGGGACCATATCTCTCAGCAGATGTCAGGTACTATTCGTTCTCCCTGGAGCTGAGTCACCCAGTGAAAGGGAGGGCAAAGAGGGAAGATAACTGGATTTCACAGACTTGTTCTTAAGAGTGGCAATTCAAAGAAACTTATTTATTTTAGGATTCCATGCTGGGAAAAATGCAGTACCAAACAGAGGTACACTGAGTTATAGGAAAGTAAGGTTATATTTTGCACACGAAGTTGGTGATGTGAGAAAACTGCACCTCTATTAGCCTTTGGATTATAATTTGATTTCCAGGGATGTTTCCTTAAATTTGCCGGCCAGTAAAAGTGTCTGCTCTCGTTGGCAATCATATTGCTTAGCACGGCTAACTGTATGGCAATTTTGGCTTGTCTGTGGGACTTTTAATGAGCTTGAATTGTGTAAGTGCAAGCTGGAGGGATGGGTTCCCTACTGACAAAATGAATGGCTGCATCTGCAGAGTTGAGGACAAAAACGTGGCATAGGGTGACATCACTGAAGCAGTGCAGTCTAATGAGTCTCTCCTGGGGTCACATTAGGGTGAGCCCTCTCATGGATTTCCCATGAAACTGGGAGCTCCTTGAAGAAAGGGACTAAATCTTACCTACCTTTTCATCCTGTGTCCAGATTAGTTCATGCCAGATATAAGTTTTCCGTAAATATTTAATAAACTACCCAAACTAAGTCCATTTCCGCCTCATTTTGATTCCTAGTGTCTTTCTAAGCCTTGTTAACTTAACCTTTCCTCCTAGATGGCACTTTCCTTTCTGGAGAGCATGGTATACCGCAGGAGCCTCCCTTTCTATGCTGCTGTTTTGAGAAGCACGGGAGTGGACATTCAGGTTCTCACACCCACTCCTGCTGGGAAGGAGCCTTGAAGACAATGAGAAGTAAACATTGTAGGAGGGCGAGATGAAAAGGGACCAAATAGCCAAACTGTGGAGCAAATAATTAGGGAAGGGCTTATTTATTTTATTTTATTTTATTTTATTTTATTTTATTTTATCTCATTTTATTTTCTTTTTGAGAGAGAGAGAGAGAGTGCATGAGAGAGTGAGTGGGGAAGGGACAGAGGGAGAGGCAGAGAGAGAATCTTGAGCAAGCTCCATGCTGTCAGTGCAGAGCCTGACCCAGGGTTCGATCTCATGACCATGAGATCATGACCTGAGTCGAAATCAAGAGTCAGATGCTTAACTGAGTGAGCCACCCAGGTGACCCAAGGAAGGGCTTATTTTAAATCTCATGCCTCAGTGACTCTCTGTGGAAGGAACAAATTCACCAATCTTGAGCCCAGTTCTCCAGAAAGAGGAGTCTGTGTTTTGGTTGTGGAACACAAGAGGGTGTTCAAGTTGGATAATTTCAATCCCATCTACTGGACCTAAGTGTGTAAGGATGATAGGCTACCTCAGTGGTTCTTACCCATAGGCAACTTTGCCCTCAAGGGACATATTTTGTTTGTCACAATTGTGAGGGAAAGTGCTACTGGCATCTGGTGGGCAGAGACCAAAGATTCCACTAAACCTCCCACAATGTACAGGAGAGCCCCTGACAACAAAGAAGTATTGATCCAAACTGTCAAAAGTGCTGCTTTTAAGAAACCCTGGATTAATATTTTAATTTAAACTGTTTTAAAAACACAAATATCCTAAAAATAATTTAGTGGTACATATTAGTTATGTCTCAGGTACAACAGCCATAGCAAGAACACCACACTGAATAGACAATATTTGTAACATCACTTTGATAAGCAGTTAAAAAAATTGAACCCTTGCATTTGTCAGAAAGTTTGAAGAGGTGGTAAGAGAGAGGAAAAGTCATAATCTTGGCATCCACTGAGTATAAACACCCTGCATATCACAGCTGGCTGTTTTGTGGGGAGCCATGAAGATGAAGCATGCAGTTTCTTTTTTTTTTTTTTTTTAAACATTTGTCTCTTTTTTAAAAGTTTATTTATTTGTTTGTTTGTTTATTTATTTTTGAAAGAGAGAGAGAGAATATGGGGTGGGGGGTAGGGGCAGAGAGAGAGAGAAGAATCGAAGCAGGCTCTGCACTGTCAGCACGGAGCCCATTGTGGGGCTCGACCTCATGAACCATGAGATCAAGACCCGAGCAGAAGTCAGACACTTAACCGACTGAGCCCCCAGGTGCCCCAAGCATGCAGTGGATGCTGTAGTATGCAGCGCACATCTCCTGCTTTGAGGACTGAAATACTCCAAGAGGCTGCTGGCTGGACCCTTTCAACTCCAAAAATTGCCCTCAGATGAGGAGAACAGCCCAAAGTCACCCCCACACCCCACCCCCCAGTGAACCTGACTCTTAACGACTCATCCAAGGAAAATATAAGGGCTTGCCTTCTCACTTCATTTCAAGGCTACCCTGAAGGGCCATCCTAGCCCCAGAGTCCCAGTGGGATCATTTGAGGCCTTTGTGAGAAAATATTGCATTCCACTACTCCCTCCCATCCTGATTCCTTCATCCTCCACAGTGGTTTATCCCAAGGGCCCTTCCTGAGAAGCTTTATCGGAGTGTGTTTTCCAGGGAACTCACACTGGGATATGCACACAGCGTGATAATTGGGGGCAAATGTCGCAGGGCCGGGTAAAGATCTTTGTTGGACATGGGAAGAACAAATCCATTGATGATTCACGTAAGAACATTTTGTGTCCTTGTATCTCAGGGGGGTTGGAGGGAAAGTGAAGGAGACAGTCATTCAGTGGATACAAAGCTATTTTTTGAAATGATGCACAATGATCTAGTGGAAGTAGAATGTGAGTAAACCATGTGATCTGACTGGACCAGGCCCTTTTTTATTTAAAAGTGTCTTTTCTCTTATTTTTTCCCCTATAAATATCGATATGCCATGTATTGGAACTGACAGGTGGACCATGACATAGGAAAGATTGTATTGTAGAGAGTGGCCACTCACTTATAATTATGTGTCCAAAGAAGCCCATCACTTCCCTTCCAATGAGAAGGAAAACATTTGATTTATCACCTTTAGTATCAACATGCACTTAAATCATTAAAAAGAGGGAAAAATACAGAACATTTTTTCTATTTCAGTTTGTGTTTCTAATGGAGGAGTAACAATCTGGCAAAAGCATTTCAGCTCTTTCCACAAATGCAAGTCTCCATTTTTGTGTAAATCGCACGTATACGATGGTGTTCGTTATCCAAAATTTTTGTAGGGTCTGTATTTTGGTTTGTCTTACTTGCAGACACCACAGAAGATACGAGAAGGAAACTACTGCTCTATGCAAGTTAAGGGCACTGTTTTTTTTTTTCTCTTTCTGTTATTGCTATAAAAATAATGTAGACGCATACCAACACCATATGCAGAGCAGACAATAAGTGTGTGGTTTAATGGAGAATTGGAAGTAGATGTGGAGATTGAATTATATCCTAGTAAAGCTGCTTATCTTTGTAGTGTTTATCTTTTAAACATTTTAAGCCACTAGAGATTTATTCCATGTTGGCATTCAGTCAGGAGACATTGCATTGCACTCATATCTCTATTTAAATCTTCTTGATGATTACATTATTCCTGAAGAATGCCCACATTGTTATAATGTATGAAGTAAGGTGTATATTAGAGTAACACAGGATTAAATTTTTTTTGTTGCCAGCAATCACTCTCTTGGATTTATGCCACATTCCTTCCTCCTTTGGTGAGGCTTTCATAAATATCTCTTTTAACTCATACATTTCCTGAGGAACAGCTTGGGCAGGTTTAAACTTTTTCTTCACTCTGGATTAGGAAGTTGGGACACAAAGAAGTTGCTATCATGCAAAATTAAAAGTTTATCTCTGTGATCGGAATGCACAGCAGAACCCCAGGAGAGACGATTTTATATATAGTCTTATTTCTGGGGAACTTGTTCAACTTGCCCAAAATGAAACATTTTAAATGAATCCTGATAATTACAAATATTTCTGATCTGTTGGTTTAAAAAGGTCCAACACAGGGGCACCTGGGTGGCTCAGTCGGTTAAGCGTCCTACTTTGTCTCAGGTCATGATCTCATGATTCGTGGGTTCACGCCCCGCGTTAGGCTCTGTGCTGACAGCTCAGAGCCTGGAACCTGCTTCTAATTCTGTGTCTCTCTCTCTGCCCCTCCCACACTCATGCTCTGTCTCTCTGTGTCTCTCAAAAATAAATAAATGTTGAAAAAAAAATGGCCCAGCACAAACTCCACCTGAAACTAGAATGTCAGCAGTGAGGCCTGGTAGCTGGAGGTTTCGAGTACATTATGAACAGGGCTTTCATAATTTTAATACAAAACATGATTTTAACTAAAATAAAATAAAAGCCAGAATTTCTTCTGGGGTCTGTGAATATTTTTAGCTCCATTTTCTTCCTCTTCTTCATCCAGGTGGGAGGGAAGGAGAAGGTGTCGAGAGTAGTAAAGAAGTTCTTGAAAAATATCAAGAGATCTTGGGGCCTGAAAACACAGTTGTAGGAATAAAGACCACAGATTTGATTTTTTTGTTTTTATTTGAGAGAGAGTAAGGGAGGGAGGGAGAGAGAGAGCATATGGAGGAGGGGCAGAAGGAGAGAGACTCTCAAGCAGGCTCCACTCCCAGGGTGGAGCCCAATGTGGGGTTCCATCCCATGACCCTGGGATCATGACCTGAGCCAAAATCAGGAGTCAGATGCTCAACCAACTGAGCCACCCATACAACCCCAAAGCAGACTCAATTTTTAAATGAAGGCTTCATTACTACTAATCACATGCAGCAGGAAGAAAATAGGGTGACTAACTCATCTTTGCAGTGACTCATAGCTTTTCAGGCTCTTCAGTCTCTTGAATTCATAAGAGACTATTATGCTTTCATGGGGGAAATAGCTTGGTAAGTTGAACCGGCAGATAGGGCTGTCTTAAAGAAAACTGCTTTACACTCTAGTCAGGCCTTCTTTCCTTCCTTCCTTCCTTCCTTCCTTCCTTCCTTCCTTCCTTGCTTCCTTCTTTCCTTCCTTCCTTCCTTCCTTCCTTCCTTCCTTCCTTCCTTCCGACTGTTCTTTTTTTTTCTCTGTGACTGGGACAGCTTTGGCTACAAACATCCTTGTCAGAGGGACGGGGTGGCTTTTGGCAGAGGAGCAGTGAGTGGAGTATCCCTCACTCCTATGCTAGGATACAAAGCGTGTGAATTATTCAGTTTGTGGAGGTAGAACATGGCTATCTCAAGAAGGGTTCTTCTAATTGAAATTAGTATTACAATGACACACTTTAATTCCCCCCCCCCCACCTTTAATCATATTGAATCCACACCGACTAATGGTTCTAGGAAAATTTCTTGCAACTTTATTCTCTGTTGCAAGGAATAAATATTGAAAGTCATCAGCAAGGCCCTTTCTTTTTGTTATAATTAGCATTTGCGATGTGTATGTGAAGAGGGAATTCAAAGTTTCTCTACCCTGATATCTCTCTTTTGTTCTCTAGAGAGGAGTTAGAACAAGAACTTCCAGTCCTTAAAAGGAGAAGTGTTGTGTAAATGGTAGAATATTATGGAGGCACGTTTTTTTTTTTTTTTTTTTTTTTTCCTTCCTAGAGCTGGTGTTCTTTCACTGAATCACTTGGATGCCGTGTCTCTTTCATGTGTCTGGACTTAAGAATCTGGGGCTCAAGCAGCCCTGGCCAGCTCTCATTCTCATTTTTTTCCACATGCAATCCAGTCTTTTGCTCTTATATTAGCCTGGCAATCCAGGGCGGTGGCCTGGATTAACCCTAATATAGGTATTGAGTAATCTGCTCCCTCCTTCCCTTTGTCTCCATGTCTAATATCCATGGTCCTATGGGATATGGATCTTTTTTTTTTTTTTTTAACAATTGATATTTAAGATTCAAGATTTAAGTCTGGGCTTGGAAGGAAGAAGGCTTCCCAAGTCTGTAACCTAGGCCAAAAAAAAAAAAAAAAAAAAAAAAAATTGGTTTTTCTGTGGTCCAGCCAAATATCTTAGATTTCTGTAATGGATTTTGAGTCCAAAGCTTCAGCTAAATAATAAACTATTTTATTTTATCTCTTTGCCTTCTTTATATGCAAGTAGTAGAACTTTCTCAGGGAGAAGGCACGGGTGGACCAGGCTGCTCCCGCTAGGATGCAGTGGGGAGAATCGGACAGATCTGTCCTCCCACTGCAATAAACGATCCAAGCACATTATTTCGCCTGAGTCATGGTTTCCCGTTCTGTAAACTAGCTGTAAAACAGTGCTGTTGTGAAGATTTACTGGGATTGGATTTATGTCTAGTACAGTGCTGGACACAGAACATAATGCTAAACCAACAGCAAAACCAATTTGAGGAAACGAAGAAGGAAATGAGAACACTCTAGGCGAAGAGAAAGGTTTACCTGTAATTAGATTTATTAAATAGACGTGTGCTTCCTGCATGTCTGTAAATGTCTGGCATCCCACTGGCCGAGCCCAGGCGGGAGTCCTCCTCAGGGGTGGAGGGGCCTGGAGGGATGTGAAGGAAAGCAGAGCTGGAGGACCACTGGACTGTGCCGTTCTTTTAAAGCAGAATCAGGCAGTTGTGGCTGGTTTGAATAAGCACGGTTACTTTTAGAATCACCGAGACTGAAGTGAGGGAATGGGGCTACACGATAAGTCGAAATGGTGAGACAAAGTGGAAATGAGAGCACCAACAGCTTATGGGGAGTTGCCTTTTTATGTCATGTGTGCCCCCTGCTGAGGGGAGATGTAGTGACTTGACAGAATGGGACTCCCGGGCAGGGTCTGCACTCCTGTCTTCCCAGAGGGTTTGTTTTCAGGGATGCGTCCTGCTTTCTTCCTGGGCATTTTCCGTCTCCATAGCTTAGGCATCTGTTTTCCCTGTCTGTCTTCAAGTCTTTGGACCACCCTTCCTCTTATTTTTCTTGACTTTTTAAGACTGCTGGAACTTAGAAATCTCTCTAGTAGACAATTCCCACAAAGTGTGATGTTGGGCTGCTGGCTCCTCAGATGAGGACTCCCTCTCGCAGTGGACATTTTGAGGCTCTCTTCAACATCCCTTCACGCCGCTCCCCTATTGTGTAATATTCATGTGGTTTGGGTGGGATGGACCCCATCTCCAGCCTCGCGGGATATAAACCAAGCAGGGTAATCCCATTCTTCTCCCAATTTTGGTAATTTACGACCAAGTCAGGCAGTGTATGGCATGCCTCTAGCCACAGGGGTTAGTTTGGTGTGGTCTGGTCACTGAAAATCTGAGGAATTTTGCTCAGTGGTTGTAGAAATCAAGTTCTATCTCTTACTGGTGAAATGAGGTGACATTAGTAGCTTTCCTACAGCTATGTTGAGCCAACTTGAGCATGGAGCTGGCTGTGAGAGGCACTATATCCTTATGATAGCACCGTAGAAACCAGCTCTAAAGCTCACATGGCCTCTAGTCTTTCCAATAACATGGCAAATTCCTTTGTTGTTGAATGTAGCTTGATATTATTCTTTTTCTTTCTTTTTTTTTTTTTTTGAGTTTATTTATTTATTTTGAGGGGGGTAGAGAGAGACTGAGATGAGAATGTGAGTGGGGGAGGGGCAGAGAGAGAAGGAGAGAGAGAAGTCCCTGAGCAGGCTCTGCACTGCCCACACAGAGCCTGATGTGGGGTTTGAACTCACAAACTGTGAGATCATCACCTGAGCCCAAATGAAGAGTTGAGCTCTTAACTGACTGAGCCACCCAGGCACCCCACTTGACATTTCTTCTTTTTTAAATTTATTTATGAGAGAGAGAGAGAGAGAATTCACAAGTGGGGCGGGGAAGGGAGAGAGGGATACAGATAATCCGAAGCAGGCTCCAGGCTCTGAGCTCTCAGCACAGAGCCCAATGCAGGGCTTCAACTCCTGAACCATGAGGTCATGACCTGAGCCAAAGTCGCACTCTTAAGCAACTGAGCCACCCTGGCGCCCTGACATTTATTCTTAATTGCCACTATGAACACCTCAATGGATACAATAATAGGTATGTGTCTCCATGTACACCAGATATCGGGAACTTCTTTTTATATATAAGAGTGCTAGTTTGGACACATGTTCTGTTGGTAAGACTGCCAGAAAAAGAAAGGAGGAGGCATAGAAATTTGTGCTGCATATAGTTGAAGAGGCTGTAGGGAAACAAAACCTCACTCTTGCAAAGTGGATAGTTCAAAGGCTTAGAAAGGGACTTGCTTTTGGTGATACACTAACACAAAAGAGCAACCAAAATATAACTGTTTGGGTGGGGGGCAGGGGGAGAATAGCTTTAAAATACTGCTTTGCAGTTTTAAATTGGAAACCTTATCTCACCAAAGCTTTCAGTACAATGTTCTAAATCCAAAGGCTTTATGCAAGTGGATTTTTGGTGGCAAAAAAAACAGGGAATGGTTCTGAGTTTTACTTCTGGGTTGACATGTTGCTGAGTAAGATTAAATGATCCATAAGCTAAAATAGGAGCTCAGAGACAGAGGTTAATCTGAATTCATAAGATGCCATTCTTCTGAATGCTTGGAGGAATGATGAGCTAACTCTCCTAAAGGGATGTGATTCAAGCTAATTTTATTTGACTGGCTGAAGGTAGGATTTTGGTGGGGTTGGTAAAAATATTTGAGTTCCATATAGAAGGGAAAAATTATAGAATCCATACTTTTGAATTTCTATGGACGCCAAACAAAAATAATGTAAGTCTAGCCCAAGGTAGATTAGGGGTAGTGCTATTTCCAATTCCAAATTAGAGTTGTCAAGAAATAAATTATCATTAAAATGAACAATTTTGGCTTAAATGTTTTCATCAGTCATGGTCTAGGTCGTCTTACATGTTACTCTAGGCAGGAACACCATCAATTGCCTACTCCTAGTTCAAATTGGAGAGGACACACGTTTGTCTGTGTTTTCATATTGACTGTAAGCCCATTCCCAATGTTTCATATTTAAGAAAGTGGGCATTGGGGCGCCTGGGTGGCGCAGTCGGTTAAGCGTCCGACTTCAGCCAGGTCACGATCTCGCGGTCCGTGAGTTCGAGCCCCGCGTCGGGCTCTGGGCTGATGGCTCAGAGCCTGGAGCCTGTTTCCGATTCTGTGTCTCCCTCTCTCTCTGCCCCTCCCCCGTTCATGCTCTGTCTCTCTCTGTCCCAAAAATAAATAAACGTTGAAAAAAAAAAAAAAAAAAAAAAAGAAAGTGGGCATTGCTTTGTGAACCTAACACTCTGAGTTTGGGTTTACTCTGTACCAGCGGTAATTGAACTTGGTCTATAGGTATAAAAGGTCTATAGGTATAAAAACTTTTGTTCTTAGAACAAAAGTCAGGAAAGAAAAATGTCAGAATTGTGAAGTGCAGCTTTTCCAATTTATTTTCAGATTTGACGTAGAAAATAGAAGCCAATTGTGTTTTTTCTGCATTACGGGCATCATGAAGTTTATTTTCCATAGGAAAACATAAGTTTAAATAGAAGTGGAAGTTGAGGGACACCTGGGTGGTTCAGTTGGTTAAACTTCGGACTCTTGATTTTGGCTCAGGTCATGATCTCATGGTTCCTAAGATCGAGCCCTGCATTGGGCACCGGGCTTCAGGGCAGAGCCTGCTTGGGATTTTCTCTCTCTCTTTTTGTCCCCCCCTCACTGACTCATGGATATGTGAGTTTGCTCTCTCTCTCAAAATAAATAAATAAACTTAAAAAAAAAGAAATGGAAGTTGAAATTAAAGTTCTTTACTAACCAAATTTAAATTTAGACCTTGTAGCAGGAAATAAGGGAGAAAAAAAGCCAAACCAGACTTTACTACACTTAGTCAGGTTTGAAAGAGTCCTCAGATCTCTTTGGCCATTCAAACTTGTGCTGAAGACACTGCAGGGGTAGCATGTGTCATAAACGACCCTAGAGGGGTTCCCAGCTTATCACCCAAGCCAGCCTGGAGCCACTCCGAGCACCTCCTGTCCTCTTCTCCTTTGCTCACAAGCTACCGCACTCACTGGGGAAAAGGGAGGAGTGTGGGTGAGAGAGTGAAAACCTAACGGGGCTTGAGTAAACACATGATGATACATCCCTACAATGGGTTCCAGTAAATCACTGGAAATCATGTTGTTGAAGATTGTGCAGGAAAAGCACAATATTTGAAACAGGCTGCAGGTAACATTATAGTATGTTTGTGTCTAGTAGCACATATATTAATTCGTTAAAAAAAAAAGTGTGGGAAGAAAATATACCAAAAGATTTGCAGTGATTGTCTTTGAAGCATTGGGATTATGAGTGATTATTAAAATTAAATATTTTCTTTTTGGTCTTGTATTTTGAAAGATTAGTTCATTGAAATGGTATTGGTATTTAGAAAACTATGTGTATTCCATTTGGCTAGAATAAAGAATATTGGTAGTAACTGTAAAATATCTGAAAAAACAACCGGCAGTAGGTTCATTTAAGTCAGAAAAGGGAAGTAAATTTAAAAATGGTGGGGTATAGGGTAGATATGAAAGATGCGGACTTAAGAGGCCAGATTCCTTGTGAGGTTAGGTACCTGGGGACTAAAACAAGGCTGCAGGGGCAGAGACCTCAGAGCCATAGTCCTTTGATAGACTTAAGACCACTCTTTTCTGTCACCCACCTTGTAAGGAAACCCAAGATGTCGATAGACTATATGGCAGAGTAGGGGTAGGACAAAATATAGCTTAATGTTGTGAGGATTTTGCTTAAAGTTGCCTGAGGAGGTTGAAGTTCAGTTGGATCTCCAAAACTTTGGGTACCTTCTGGGGTCTTTCTAACTCCCTTTAAGGCTGGCATTTGTTTATATGGTGACTTAGGAACAAACCTGGATGGGGCTGGGCACCCTGGGATATGTGCCTAGCCTACTTATTGAGGGTATAGCTTTGGTTGTAGATCATATGGAATGCTACAACCGCTACATTTTAAACAAATGGATTACAGCAACAACGTCATTATTACCATTTGCATTCTGTGAATATTTTCATATTAACGTTCTGACATTTAAGAAAGGCATATGCGATTAGGTGCTTGGATTCCTTTAACATAAATCCAGTTGTAATCATGTATTATTGTTTTTAGTAAGCTCTGAAAATATGTTAGAGAAAGAAGGTTTAATTGGGAATGAGCAACAGACTCCATATTAAGCACTTCCCATACAGCAGAGCTGAATTTCGGAAGAACGTCTCATCTTTATTAACCACATAGTGACAATGCCTACTTATTTTCAGGAGCATTAACAGGATCTGTGACAAATCCATGGATAACTACTTGGTTGATGTAGCAATGGGTTCTTGTTCTGGGAATAGTAATTAGCCCAATTAACAACTATTTATTTTCACATTTATTGCTTGCCCACTACATGTGAAGCAGGAATAGATAACCTAACAAAGAGACAGGGAACCCTACCTGAAAGACATGTTTCATGCATAGTCCTAAATACACTTTTACCTAATTGAAATCAGTAGGTAGACATTTTTCTTGATTTATTTTTTGATGGGGTTCAATATTTATTTATTTATTTATTTATTTATTTATTTATTTATTTAAAAAAATTTTTTTTTTCAACGTTTATTTATTTTTGGGACAGAGAGAGACAGAGCATGAACGGGGGAGGGGCAGAGAGAGAGGGAGACACAGAATCCGAAACAGGCTCCAGGCTCTGAGCTATCAGCCCAGAGCCCGACGCGGGGCTCGAACTCACGGACCGCGAGATCGTGACCTGGCTGAAGTCGGACGCTTAACCGACTGCGCCACCCAGGCGCCCCTCAATATTTATTTTTAAAACAGTGCGTTGTGTTGTTGCTTTTGGTGCTTCACCCACCACCAATCCATAGCACCTGCTCCCAGCTGCTGTGAGTGTTGGCTGCTAACAGCCCACAGTGGCGTCCTTCCCCAGATAGCTAGCTACCCTTGGCCAAATGGGAGTCATCCCATTCAGGTGGTTATGCCCCTGTTTTTTTTTTTTTTTTTTTCACCATCCTCCATACTGCAGAACCCACACAAAGCGGGTACAAAACGTTAGCTCTCTTGCATTAGGGAGTGATCATCCATGTGGTCTGCAGTGGAGGCCACATCGTGGCTGAGCATTCCCCACCTGCCTAAGCCTGCCCCCTCACTTCCTGACAGGCTCATCCTGGGAGCACTCCCTTAATCTCTTTTCCCCAAATCCCCATCTCATTTGCTAACCAGGCATTGTAGTATGTACAAATAATATATTGAAGAAATAAAAAAAATACATGCACACACAAAAACAGTATATATTCCCAAGGAGACATTCTTGTATGTGAATTTCAGATATATAATGACTGCTGCTTTGTTATTTTTGCTTTTGTCTAAGTTGAAGAGTATTTACATCTGAGAATTCAGCCCAAACATTGTTATTAGTTTATCTGCTGTCAGTGATTTTAAATATCTTAATCTATCCCACAGAGGTAGATTTCAATTAGATTGGAGAATAATTGAGAGTAAAAAAAAATATTATTATGGAAAGGGCTTATTTTGGCATTGCTGGCTAGAGGTTCAACCTTCTTCTAGCATAGTGGATATATATTTCTAACCTACTTGAATAATTTCCTTACTGTCTTGGCTTTCAAGCATCCTCCAGCTCGGGATCCAGGAGACTGATGAAGTAACTTCCATCTAAGACAATAGGGATCCACATCTTGAAGTGATAGCGTTCTACTGCCTTGTGGATTACTAGGGTTACATTTTGCTGATTTTCTTGACTGTCCTATATGCTTACAACAATCCTTCTCTTCACTATGAGATATTTTACCTCCTTCCTTCCTTTATTCCACGTGTAGAGTGAAGTTATTAAGAATACCAAATTTTGAGGTCTGTCTGGGTTGAATGCTGCTCCCAACACTACCGGCTCTGAGGTTTAGAGCAATTCATTGAATTGCTGTATGCTTTGGTTTCCTGATCTGTAAAAACATTTGCTCCATAGTGCCATTGTGAGGATTCAATGAGTTAATACATTTAGAGTAGTGTCTGGCACATGGTAATTGCTCATAAATATTAATGTTTATTAATAAGTAGTGGTTAGTTTGACTCTATTCAAGGCATTCTGAGGGCCATAGAGATCTCCATGCTTCTTCTTTGCCCACCCCCCTCCCCTTATGTCTCCTGCTGCCACATCTCCACCTTTGTCTTAGTGCAGGTGGTCGAAAGCTCATTACATTGACTTTGGGACCTACCTAAGATTCCCGGTTGTCCTTGCTGTGATTGCCATGTGTATTCTTTACACCCCTGCCAAGCCCTTCACCCTTTGGCTCGCCCTATATGGATTAAGAGACCCCTTTACTCTGGTCAAATCCTGTTTCCTCAAGAAGGCTATGTCACGGAAGGGTTGTCCTGACTAGGCTGTTTGTGACTCTTAAGGTATCTAATTATGTTGAGGCTGGACATGTCCTTAGTGTCTTACTTTCAGTCTAAATTTAAGCATGGGTTACCTCAGTTTTTTTTTTTTTTTAAACTGAGGAAATTATTTAAATAAATAGAAAAATAACAACATAATGCAAAAGAACCAGAATACTTATGCAGATACTATTTCAATTAACATATTCTATATGAAAAAAAATACCTCATAACTGATACATAAACTAGTTTATTTTCCCTTTCCCTTTCTTTCTAAACAGACTCATTTCTTTTACTGATAATAGAAGCTATACATGGACATTGAAGGTAATTTAGGAAACACAATAAAGAAAGAATATGAATTACTCACAGTCCTACCACACATAGTGAGACACTTCTAATATTTTGTTAACTTCCTTCTGGACTTTTTTTTTTCAGAAAAAGAAAAGCCTTGAAGTTTTAAAAACTGCTATTACTACATTCCTTTTTTGAACACGTGTTGCATATGTTTTAATTCTTATTATTTTTATTGCTATAAAAGATATTTCTTCCACTTCCCTCCTAAGTATGCCAAGAACTTAAGATTTAAATCTTTTGTATAGGTGGTGGATAATTATTGAGTACAAACCAAGATGTTTTTAAGGATTTCCAAAATCACCATTGTGGAAGGAATGAAAAAAAAAAAAAGGGAAGAGACAATGGGCAATTTCTCTTGGAAACTTTCAGATCAAAAGTAGAAACACAGTAGTTTAGAGTGGAAAGAGATTCACTCCCATTTTATTTAACAAGGAGGAAACAGAGGCCTAGGGAGTTTATGTGCCTGGTTCAAGGTCACACCCTTTCTTAGATCTTGGCCCCTGCATTTTTCTGGGTAAGGTACGCAGGTTCTGATCTTTCTGATTGTGTATGTGAGTGGAAGGTTTTCCTGGAAATGTGATGTGGGTCTTCTACCTCTGTCTTTGTAATACATATATTTTTAGATTAACTCTCTGAATATCCATTCTATCTTCATGATTTTGTTTTCTGAGAATTTGGCATTGTCTAGTGTGGTTCAAAGCTGATAGGTGCATTTAGAACCATAATTTTGAGAGCTATTCCGGGGACATTTATATTTAAGCACTTTCCCTTGTGAAATGTTTTCCTGGCATTGCTGGCCTCCAGCCAGGCAGGATCAGACAGCTTACTATCCATCAGAATTTTAAAAATTCCCAATTGAAAAGCAGCATTTAATTGAATTAACAAAACAGTATAATAGATCAATGAGGAATATATTGGCTGCTCCAAAAATGTCAGCATGAACTCTGAACAAAATTCAGGGAAACTCAAAATACTCCAAATTTCCAAAGTCCTTTAGAGAAAGCCCCATAGTCTAGGGTTGAGCACTGTACTGCAAAACCCAGACATTATTATTAATACAATTCTTATCTATAAAAAATTGACTCAATTCCTGCATTTCACCTTTCATTTTACGGTTGTTTCCTAGCAGCTTTCTCCTCTCTTGTCTTTTCATGGCTAAATCCAAGCTTGAAAGGAAAGAAGTTGAGTTACCTATACTAAAGCTTAGTCGACTGCAGCCTGTTGGTGATTTCCTCCTGGTGTAATTTTGCTGTTTTTGTATATCTGTACAGAATGGGTAATTCTTAGGATTTAGTGATTTTTTTTTTTAATGTTTTTATTGAAGCGCCTGGGTGACTTAGTCGGTTAAACATCTGACTTCTGCTTAGGTCATGATCTCATTGTTCGTGAGTTCAAGCCCTTAATCAGACTCTGTGCTGGCAGCTCAGAGCCTGGAGCCTGCTTTCAGTTCTGTGTCTCCTTCTCCCTCCCCTCTCCTTCGTACACTCTGTCTCTCTTTCTAAAAAATAAATAAACATTAAATTTTTTTAACTCTTTTCATTTATTTTTGAGAAAGCACAAGCCAGGGAGGGGCAGAGAGAGAGAGGGGCAGAGGATCTGTGCCAACAGCAGTAAGCTCGCCATAGGGCTTGAACTCATGAACCATGAGATCATAACCTGAGCCAAAGTTGGATGCTTAACCAACTGTGCCACCCAGATGCCCCAGGAGTTAGTGATTTTTTTAATTAAAGAGACTTGTCTAGATTTCTGCAGTAACAGATTCTTGAAAATTCAAGTCAAAGGTAGGTCAATAAGCCTTGGGGCAAAAGTTAAAAGCAGTTTGGAGGAATGTGAAAGAGATGTTTAAGTTGCTGATGTGTCTTAAGGAGGACCTGAAGATCAGAAGAAATAAGCTTTAGTGGGTATCTTTGGGGGTGCTCAGCCTGAGCTGAGAGCAGGGTAGCATTAAGATGAGGATATCAATTTCTTGGGAACAGAGGGAGGGAAGGATTTAGTTGGAAAAAGGTGAATTTTTGAAAAGCCCTGAATAAAATTCTACCAGATGGCCAAAGAATTTTGGTTTTGTTTTTCCCCTATAATAGTAATACAAAAACTAAACAAGAACTACTCATTAACAACCAAAAAAATTTAATAATTATACCTTTTTTTTCCCCCTGGGGTTTTCACCTTTTCTCTAAAATACGATTTTTCTGACCAAGTTATGAATGACACATTTCAAAAATTACAAAATGACAAAAATTCTTAAACCCCAGGAACTTCTCTATTTTGGTTGTTCAAACATTTAATAAATATTTATTAAGCATTCTGGCAAGCACTGGATTGGGTGTACTGTGTATAAAATCTCGCAGACCAAGACTGATCTGGATTGTCTCTGGAACTAGACACCTTTTAATTTGGTTGAAACTTTGGAAAACATTATCAAGTGGACATTACTGTGATAGTGACCTGTTTTCCTTACGTTCTGCTTCCCCTCCATCTCTCCGTCCCAATAATGCTCTCCATGGGCATCAGAGTACCTTCGTCTCTTCACTATTCACCCCACCATAACACAATCAAATCTTGTGCATACTGACTATAATTTGAGAGAAGGATCTGAGAAACATGTCATAAAAGGAAACTGTAACCTTAATTTATGATGACAAGACAGGAGAGACAAGGAAATGGGCTTCAAGTGACTGAAGGGATGCCGTATGGCATGGAGAGCAGATTTATTTTGCTTTTGACAGAGATAAAACCAAGATGGCTTGTCAGAAAACTTAGGGATGTTGATTTTTCATTAGGCAATATATACATTTTGTAAAACTTGAGGGGAGTTCTTTCAGGGTAAATTGTTGACCTATTGCTTAATGAATTCATTCACAAACTGGATGGTTATCTGTCAGGAAAACTGTAGAGGGGATTTGTTTTAAATGGGAGCATTGAACTGGGTATCATCTAAAGTCCTTCTAACCCTAAGATTTTTTGAGAGTTGAATATCAGTAAAGACCCAGATAAGATTAAGTTGCATTGAAGTGGATCCAGTAAAAAGAAAAAAAATTGGCAGCCCTAGGAGTGGAACTAGAGAAAACTGATGTTGAGAATGGCCTCTGGGTGAATTTGGCATGGCTGAGGGGAATGAACATGAAAGGTTCTGGGACATTATGGGGAACAGTGGTTAAAGACTAAACTCATAGTCTCAGCCTAGTGAGAGGGGAGTAAAGCCAGGAGAAGATGGTAGACTAGAAGAATATTTTGAGGATTTTCATGTCTTTCAGTTTCAATCGTTTTAAGTCCTTGGGAAAAGGCATTATTGTTTAATTAGTATTTAGTAAAGGGTTGGTTTGGAAACACTGTGCTATGTTCCAAGGGCATTTTTATTACTATAATGGGCATGGTTGAATAGATGTGTCTAGCAGGGGTTTCTGTAAGCAGGGTGGTCTTGATGTGGGCGTTACTGCTCCCAAGTACTATCCCCCATGGTCTGGCTAAGGCAGGGCGACTCATCAAAGTCCTATCTTTCATCATTTACACCAGTGGTTCTCACTTCCACTTCTGTGTGTGCATGATCCTCTCAAAGTGGTAAAGCTCTTCAGGAGAAACCTGCTAAGGATTGTGGGAACTTTCTGGATTCACTTTGTGCTTCCCTCCCCCAAGCTGTAGGATATCTACATACTTTCTGTATATAAATATGTCATACCATAATCCTTAAATTACCACAGTTCTAGACATTTATGTGAATCACAAACTATTTAGTACCTCCAGGGAGAAGAAGGACCTCCCTATAGTTGAAAGAATGGACCTAAAATAATTTGCACCATGACAGGTTCTTCATAATATGTAACACATTTAAAGTGGTGAGGGTTGACTACAATTTCTCTATATTATAATAATGAAAGAAAGTTTATGTTCATATACAAAGATGAATTAAACTACAGTTTGTTAGAATACAATATCTTCAGTATTTCCTACAACCTACTCTAGAGGCTCAATGAAGTCCCAGCTCTCCTTTTTGTTTGGATACTCTGATCATACCTTGAATGAAAGGTGCACTTAAAGCAGACACAACAGCATTCCAGAGGATTCTTTTATTCTTGTAGTTAGATTCAAACATTCAGAAATCTTTCTGTATCAATGACTAGACAAAAGGACAGATTAGGGAATCAAGCCTCAGGTTCTACTCTAATGGTGAAAATGGAGGTTTTGCTAGATTCTTAAACTTTTTCATCAAAGAATGATGAGCATATCTCAAATATTTTACTCAACCCACATGTCATGAATATGTTTGATTGTTTCACCAGTAAGAACCAATTTCTGAGATTTATGTGCTAGTTATCAGGCCATAGTTTTTAGTTATGAAAAGACCCATGTCTGATATTAAGTATTATAATTATCAAAGTGTCAATAGTTGATTAACATAGGGTAAAAGAAGTACTTATAATAGCAACTTATAGAATTTGGACCTTTTTGATATAATATTAGTTGACTACCCCGAGCTGTGCATTCTTGATTAAGACAACTGCCTCTGGAGCTTAAACTTTTTTTTTTTTTAATTTTTTTTTTCAACGTTTATTTATTTTTGGGACAGAGAGAGACAGAGCATGAACGGGGGAGGGGCAGAGAGAGAGGGAGACACAGAATCGGAAACAGGCTCCAGGCTCTGAGCCATCAGCCCAAAGCCCGACGCGGGGCTCGAACTCACGGACCGCGAGATCGTGACCTGGCTGAAGTCGGACGCTTAACCGACTGCGCCACCCAGGCGCCCCAAGGAGCTTAAACTTTAAGCCTTAACTGCTACATATATATTATTTGCACAGCCCATGCTGGAGTATTTACAAGTCCATTATATTTAAAAATCCATTACAATCACTGTTAACAACTTCAAAATGTATAAGTGGTTCTCTCAGGAACTACTACTGTGAGAGATTGAGGATGTAGTTCAAGGTGCTCTTCTGTTTTTTTCCCATCAACGGAAGAGGGAGGAACCAATTCTAATTTCTAAATTCTAGAGAACTTTGTGCTCACCCAGTAGACTGCTGTATTCTCCCATTTAATCATTTTTTCTATAAATGTTGGAAGAATGTAGAAATGAGAATTTTTGCCATGGATCTTTTGCTGGAATATCATCCCCTTTAAAATTAGAGCAGGGAGTTGAATCCCACTGGGGAAGTGGGATTTACATAGTAAAGCAACCAGTATTTTGCCTGAAGTTCAATTCCATTTCCCTCAAAAACTGGGATTGTTGGCAAGGAAGAAGAACAGAACTTAATGATATGTCTCAGGTAATTGCAAGATAATGATACATATTTATTGTGTAACACTATTTTTGGCAAAAGATCTGTGATCATTCTTTTGCTGAACCAAATGCATAATGTACAAATAAAAGTCAGACATAAACAATATAATATTGTTAATAAATGCAGATCAATATTAAGAGTCTATGGATGTGCTCTAGATGTATAAGATGCTTCTTCCTATCCTCGTTTTTGTATATATCATGGTGAGAATTCTAACTACACTGCAAACTGTGAACAATACATTGGAAAAACATTTCTTCTCATTGGGTACTTTTCCCTCTCCTCCTTCCCTTTCCCCATAAGCCATGAGCACCTTAGCATTTTAAGAGTATTTTTATTTTGAAATTTATTTTTAAAATGTATGCAGCAAAAATCACTTTTAAGTCCATAGTTCTGTGAGTTTTGACAAATCAAAAAATTGTGTAACCACCACCTATATACAGAATGGTTTCATCATGCCCCAAAAGTCCTCTTGCTCTCCCTTTGTAGTCAGATCTTCTCCCTACACCTAACCCCCGGCAACCACTTACCTGTTCTCTGTCCCTATAGTTATGCCTTTTCCAGGTGGAAAAATCTGAGTGGAATCAAATTTGGAGTAGTTTTTGAGCCTGGCATCCCTGACTCACAAAAGGCCTTTGAGATTCAAATATATTGATGCTTGTATCAATGCACATTCTTTTTTTTTTTTGTGGCTGAGTAATAGTATTATAATTTGTACTGCAATTTGCTTATCTATTCACACATTGAAGGACATTTGGATTGTTCCCAGTTTTTGGCAATTATGACTAATACTGCTATAAACATTCATATACAAGATTTTGTGTGGAGATAAGTCTTTATTTCTCTTAGGTAAATACTGAGGAGTGAGATTGCTGGGTCAAATGGTAAGTGTATGCTTCATTTTATAAGAAACACCAAATTGTTTTCCCAAGTGACTGTGATTTTGCATTCTTACAAAGAGTATATGAGAGTTCTAGTTGTTTTGCATCCTGTCCAGGATTTGTCTCCCCCACACCCTCTCCATACCCATTGTGGTAGATAAGTAGTGATATCTCGTGGTTTTAATTTGCATTTTCTGATGAATCATGATGGTGAGCATCTTCTAACATGCTTATTTACCATCTGCTTATCTTCTCTTATGAAATGTCTGCTCAAATCTTTTGCCCAATTTTAATTGGATTTTTTGTTTTCATATTGTTTTTAGAATTTTAAAAACATTTTGCATAGAAATGTTAATCAGATGTGTGATATGAAAATATTTTTCCTGTGATTAATAATTTCATTCCACCAGCAGTCTTTTTTCATAGAGCAAAAGTTTTAAAATAAGTCTAATTTATTAATTTGTTTTATGGACCATTTTTTTTTTTACCAATTGCATCTAAGAACTCTTTGCCTGTTTCAAGGTCAAAAGAATTTTCTGCAATGTTTTCTTCTTGAAGTTTATAGGTTTATTTTTTATACTTAGATCTATGATCCATTTTGAGCTAATTTTTGTATAGATGTGAGAAATAAGCCAACGATCTATTCTTTGCATACAGATATCCAAGTGTTTCCATCACAGTTTGTGGATGCAAGGAGTTATCTCTTCTCCATTGTGTTCATCAAAAATCAACTATAGGCTTACTTCAGAACTTTCTGTTCTGTTCTATTGATCTATGTGTCTTTCACCAATGCCACACTATCTTCATTAACGTAGTTTTATAGTAAGTCTTGGAGTCACGTAGTCTGAGTAATCTTTTTTTATTTTTTTCAGAATTGGTTTAGCTATTCCAGTTCCTTTATTTTTTTCATAGACATTTTAGAATCAGCTTGTTGATATCTATAAAAAGTCTTTCTGGATTTTGATTGTAGTTGTGTTAAGTTTATAGATCATTTTGGGAAGAACTGACATCTTAATAGCATTGAGCCTTTCAATCTATGAACATGGCATATTTCTCCAACGATTTAGATCTTCTTTAACTTCTTTCCTCATTGCTTTGTAGTTTTCAGCATATAAAACCTGAAGATATTTTGTTAGATTTATGCCTATGTATTTCACATAAATTTTTTGTTACTATTATAAATAGTAGTTTTCTCTTAATTTTGATTTTCAATTTTTTAATGCTAGGATATAAATAATACAGTTGATTTTTATAGATTATCCTTGTATCCAGTGAACCTGATAAACTCACTGTTTCAGAAACTTTTTTTGTGGATACCTTGGTATTTATTATGATGAGAATACAATTATCTGCAAATATAGATAGTTTTATTTATTTACTTATATTCTGAATGTTTTTACTTCTTTTTCTTATCTTATAGGATTGGCTGGTACTTCCAATTCAAGGTTAAAAGGAATGGTGAAAGCAGGTACCATTACCTTGTTCTTAATCTTAGGAGGAAGGCATTCAATCTTTCACTGCTAATTTTGTTGTTAGTTGTAGGGTTTTTTCTTATAGATACCCTTTCTCAAGATAAGGATGCTTCCTTTTTTCCCCTAGTTTGCTGAGAAATTTTTAAAAATTATGAATACATGTTAAAATATTTTTTGTTTTTTATTAAAAAACTTTTTTTTGTTTATTCATTTTTGAAAGACAGAGAGAGACAGAGCACAAGCAGGGGTGGGGCGGACAGAGAGGGGGACACAGAATCTGAAGCAGGCTCCAGGCTCTGAGCTGTCAGCACAGAGCCCGACATGGGGTTCAAACTCACGAAATGCGAGATCATGACCTGAGCTGAAGTCGGAGGCTCAACCGACTGAACCCCCCAGGCACCCCTAAAATCTTTTTTTGTATCTATTGAGATGATCATATGATATTTTTCCTTTAGTCCATTAATACAGTCAAGTACATTGATTGATTTTCCAATATTGAATCAGCTTTGCATTCCTGGTATCAACCCCAGTTTGGTTGAGATGTATTATCCTTCTTTATATTGCCTTATATTCAAGTTGTTAATATTTTAGTGAGGATTTTTGTATCTATGTTCATCATGGACATTGGTCTATAGTTTTATTTTCTTGTAACACCTTTGACTTACTTTGGTATCGAGTAATGTTGGCCTCCTTAAACTGGGAAATGTTCTCTTTTCTGGAAGAGATGGCATAGGCTTTCTCAACAAATTTGCTATGATTTTTTGGGTCTGTTCTGTGCATTTGTAGCTAGAGGGTTAGCCTGGGATTTGTATTGGTTAAAATACAGAATTTGGAAATCTCTTTCTCCATTTCTCTTCTCTCTGGGATTCCTCCCATGTTCCTTGGCGCCCAGGAAACCCTAGCGAAAACTCTCAGGGTTTTCGCTTCCCATGAAATTGCACAGTTTGAGCCTTGGTGGCTGCCCTCAGAATACAGTAATGAGAGAAAAGAGAAAAAAGAAAAAAAAAAAGAAAGAAATCCTCCCCTACACTGTAGGACACATAAGAGCTCCATTTCTGATTCTTGCCAGAGGGAATTATTTTCCCTTAAGATTTCAGGTGCCCACTACGTGGCGTCTAGGACTATATGCTGCCATAACAGTGCCATTTTGAGACTGGGACTGGCTTCAGGGAAGGTCGAAAGAGAAAAGAAAAGAAGGAGAAAGAAGGAGGAATCGCTGGACCCTTGCCAGAATGCAGAGATCCTCTTTCCTGGGTTTATGATTAGAGAGTGAGCCTCTTTTTTTTGTTTTTTCCTGGAGTTTTCACTGTCCATGCCTGTTGCACAATTTTGGGACTTGGTCCATTTTTGGGTGAAAATCTAGACATAAATGAGAAGAAAAAAACCCCAGTAAACTCACTGCTACGGGTCATTTTCTAGGTTTTGAGTTCTTTCCCAATTGTCCTTCAGTTGTTTCACTTTCAGATAGCTGCTTTTCAAAAATTTTTTCCAGAGTTTGTGGTTGTAATCAGTAGGAAAGATCCATCTTACCAAAAGCTGCAATTTCTTTTAAAAAGTTAATTGTTACAATAAAACCATTCTGTATGTGTCGTTACACTTCTTAGTAGCTATTTCTGTTTCAGTAAACATGACTCATGTTTGCATCTTAATCCAGAAACCAAGAGTCACTATGATGTTGCAATTAATCCATAACTAGTCACTAAATCCTGCTGATTTCTACAGAGAGTCAAGAGGAGGGTGGTTAAGAATATTGGTTATTAACCTCAACTGTCTTGTTTTGAATCCGATTGCTCCCACTCACTAGCTCTTCATGCTGAGAAGGTTATTTCACTCTTTTTTTTCATCTTGCTTTCCACTACTATAAAATGGGAATAATGTTAACAGTGATAATAAATCTTGAAGCATTTGTTTTGGGTTAGCACATATAAAGCAGTTAGAATAATACCTCGTACATTGTAAGTTTCAGCTATTATTCCCCTCATCCTAGATCTCTCTTGAATATATTTATTTTCCACTATTCTCATCGCAGTTCAGGCAGAAATCGGAAACACTTGGAACAATATCATCCTAGGCTCCGAGAACTAGAAACCAAGCTTTAAAAACTGTTCAGTATAAAACGTAGGAGGATATAAGTGATTTTTGAAGCATTTCAAACTTTTGTTTACTGACTCAAGAAAATAAAAATCACAACTGTTAAGGCAGGATTTAAAGGTAGGTAAGAGGTGAGAAGTTCGTTTTCCTGGTTCTCGAACTTCATGCTGTTGTAAGAATCAGCTGATTGAGAGATTCTGATTCAGTAGGCCCAGGAATCTATAATTAACCAACACACCCTCATCATTCTATACAGATAATTCTCAAAGCAAACGCTGAAATCAGTACTGTTTCCTTGACAGCATGATCAAAGTTGACAACGTGCTAAATTCTGTTTGAAAGTGGAATTTTTGTGTTGTTTTATGAAAGATGACCTGTTACAACATCACCTCAGGTCTAAAGGCGCAAGAAATGGCCCAAATGGCCCATGCATTAGTGTTAGCCTTTCCCCTTAACTCTGTGTGTTTGTTCAGTATAATTTCTCCATACACAGAGATAACCTTTTAGTGCTCACTCTCTTTGATTTGGGAACAGCATACCTTTTATCCCTAATTGCACATCCATTGCTGTTATTAGCGGTCTCTTTGCGGCGGCTCCTCACTATCAGCAGCTATGCGGCAGTGTGCGGTGTTGCAAGAGGGGTTTCCGATTCTGATGTGACTTACCAGTTCCTCCTCTAAATTCACTCTTCAGCTTTTGTTCTGGTTTAAAGGACACCGTAGACCAGGAATCTGGAGGCCTGCCTGGCTTTTCAGTCACTGCGAGGGTAACTTTTGTTCATCAGATCAGCAGTATGGGCTGTTGTTCTACTTAATGATGTTGTTGATGATTTCTAAAATGTTATTCCATTTTATTTTAGTCTAACTTAGTCTGCTTTCTCTTCCTTTTTATCGCTAGCACCAAAGTGGGACAAAAAAGTCATAATTATGATCATAAGCTGAAAAATGCTTCCAGGAGGTCATTGTTTTGAGTGCATTTGCTGGTGGACGTTAAGTGGAGCTTGATTTCTAGATTTAGGAATTTGTCATTAGGTTAGGCTTCTTTTCCGTTCTAGTAGTCAGATGGCAGGATTGTTAAGAATTTTGCCAAGTAAAGTTTTGTTTGAGAGCTATTATATTTAGTTTTTATGTTTTAGATCTCTTAACCCCCTCTGAAGTTCTTTACCGATACCTTCAAAGTCTTCCGGTGCCATAAATACAGTTGCTAAGCATAGCATATTATAAACATCTTGGATGTAGAAACCATCCCTGTATCCTGCGGATCTTAGTAAACATTGTGTTCTCTGTGGTACTCTCTGAGTACTTACAGGAAGGTTGAATCAAGGAGCAGAATTCTTGTACTCCATAAACCCTAGGAGACAATATGCCCTCTATGGTACTCGGCAAGCACTTGGAATATTGATTGAGTCATTTCTTTTTTGTTGAAGGAATTCCTTTTGAAAGCAAAGGATATAAGTCCCTATCTTATAAAGCAAAGATTCAGAATAGGGGAATGGAAACTTTAATGTTTGGATAAAGCAGACAGGAGACAAGTTAACTACCTTTTTTTCTCCCTTCATAAATGGTGCATGCAAGTTTGAAGTAGCTAACATTACAAAAGCAGTTAAGAAAATGGCTTTCAGGAAATCAGGAGAATTGTAATAATTTGGGGGAAAAACATCTGCTCTAGTTTACAAGTCTCACAAGATATTGTTCACAAGATTCTTTTTCCATTTCACTTACTGGATTTTTAAAATATAAATTGTTTTTCTCTCAAAAAAATCCTTATATTGAGATTTCTATCAGGATTCAGCTAGGAATTCATCGGTAGTCTGTTTAGGGAGTCTATCTTTGGGTTATTAAATTTAAGTTTATAACACTGAACTTCAGTTTTCTTTTGTGGGTGGTGATTCTTTGGCTTTGCATGGTTACTTTTGAATTGCACAAGAAGATGAAAGTTATAAATTTGAGGAAGCTTCAATGCATTTTAAGCTAAATGGATGATTCATTGATCCCCTAAATACCTAATATGTTGAAATATTCAGGGAGCATTGTTTTACTGGTCAGTTAAACTGGATGTGGACAATTTATTTTTCAAAATGAAGGAAAATCTAATATATTAGGCATGAACTAGTATTTAAAGGAAACAATGTTGCCTAAGGTTTCTGCATATACAATCTATTGAAATCATGATATCTCAATATGCCATTACTTTAAACAATAATTATATTTACATGGCACTTGGTACCTTTCAAAGCTATTTTATAATGTCATTACTATTGACATTTACAACTGAAGTGCAACTTGTTATGTTTTAAAAGTTATCCCAGGACTCTTGTTTCAAGTCCAGTATGTAAAGGGCTCAGAAGTCACCCCTCTGTCTTAACTGTTCACCTGGGCTTCAACTGAACACACTGAAAAATTAATAATTCTTCTTAGATCCATAAAAAAGTGGGGTCACAGGGCACATTGCTGCCGCTAAAACTGGAGAGTCAGACAGAAAATCACAAGTCACTAAAGCAGAAACCCTTAAGCAGAAATCTCTACAGGAACTAGTTCTGGGGAGGAAAACTTGAACTATAATTGAAAAATTTCTACAGGCTCAGTGTGGACAAGTATAAGTTAAAAACTCACCAGGTCCCCACTTTTGTGATTTTTGTCACCCAGAGCCCAGTCTGGTTCTCATGGTGAATACTGGAGAAAAATCTCCTGGGGCTTCTGGATGGAAGAGTGGAAAAAGGAACAATGTAGAAATATACCAAAGCATTCTGTTTTCGTAACAAGGTCCACCTTTATAGAACCCAATCTGCTGGGGTTTTAGCAGAGACTAACCTACCTGGGGAAGGGAAATATTAATTCCAGCCCCCTCTAGCTATCTAATTCCATATAAGAGGTGAAAAAACAGAGAAGCACTGGTGAGATCTACAGTTCAGGGACACATACTCACCAAAAGACAGAGACATAATCATAGGACTATAGGATGTTTCCCATCTCACCATACCTTACCACTATATTACCAAAGGCCTATTTTCTGCAGTTCCTTTTACTCATTACATAATGTCCACATTTCAACAGAAAATTATAAGACATACTAAAAGGCAGAAAGCACAATTTGGAGAGGCTGAATAAACATCAGAACCAGAGTTTGATTCAGCAAGAATGCTGGATCAATAATCAGACCAGGAATTAAGAAAAAAAAAACATAATATGTTAGAGACTTTAGTGGAGAAAGTATATTACCTATTCTTAGGTAATATAAGATAATATAAGAAGGTAATATAGGTAATATAAGAAGAGATAGGTAATATAAGAAGAGAGATGGAAATTCTAAGTAAAAATCAAAAAGAAATGCTAGAGATAAGAAACACCATAACAGGAGTGAAGAAAGCCTTTGATGAAGTCCTTAGTAGACCAGACACAGCTGAGGAAGGAATGTCTGAGCTCGAGGAAATGACACCAGAAACTTCCAAAACTGACAAAAAGCAAAAATACTGAAAAGCCCAACTTAACGCAGATAATCTGAGAACTGTGGAACAACTACAAAAGGTGTAACATACACATAATGAAAATGCCATGAGAAGAGGAAAGTGAGAAAGGAATGGAAGCAGTATTTGAAGTAATGATGGAGAATTTCCCCAAATTAATGCCAGACTCAAAACCACAGATCCAGTGGCCTCAGAGAACATCAGGCAGCATAAATGCAATATACAGATGAAAAATAAAAACAACAAAAAGATACAAGGCATATCATATTCAAAGTTCAGAAACTCAAAGTTAAAAGGCCTTGAAAAAAGCCAGATGAAAACACATCTTACCCGTAAGAGGAACAAAGATAAGAACTACATTTGACTTCTCAGAAACTAGGCAAGTAAGAATAGAATGGAGTGAAATAAAGTGCTAGGAGAAAAAAGATCCACCAACTAGATTTCTGTTTCCTGTGAAATTATCCTTTAAATGTGATGGAGAAATAAAGACTTTCTCAAACAAAAATTGAGAGAATTTGTTGCCAGTAGATTTGTCTATGGGGCGCCTGGGTGGCGCAGTCGGTTAAGCGTCCGACTTCAACCAGGTCACGATCTCGCGGTCCGTGAGTCGAGCCCCGCGTCGGGCTCTGGGCTGATGGCTCAGAGCCTGGAGCCTGTTTCCGATTCTGTGTCTCCCTCTCTCTGCCCCTCCCCCATTCATGCTCTGTCTCTCTCTGTCCCAAAAATAAATAAACTTTAAAAAACAAAACAAAACAAAAAACGTTGGAAAAAAAAAAAAGATTTGTCTGGCAGGAAATGTTAAAAGAAATTCTTCAGAAAGATGGAAAATGATATGTCACATATTTGGATATACATAAAGAAAAGAAGAGTACTGGCTAAGGAATAAAGGAAAGTAAGAAAAAGTTTCATTTTTCCTATCCTTAATTGATCTAACAGATAACAGTTTGTTCAAAGTAATGATAATGACAATGTATTTGATTGTGTATGGTTATGTATATATTTATGCATATATTCAATGGTGTCTGCTATGTATTATATATTTTATTTGTATATTTATTTTGCTTACGCTGCACACACACACACGTATACTTATTTATAAATGAAATGACTGACAAATGATGACACAGGGATAGGAGAAAGGAATTGGTAATATTTTGTTCTTATATGGTGCTTGCAGTAACTGTAGAGTGATAAAGTATTATTTGAAGTGGGACTTGGATTAGTTATAAGGTATATTGAAAACGCTAAGGTAATCATTTAAAAAAGCTTAAAAAGAAGCTTTTAATATCATATCATATCATAATTGATATGATAAGAAAGGAGATAAATGGAATCATGTAAAATGCTCGATTAAAACCACAAAAAGTAGAACTAAATGTTAAATGCTTAGTCTTGTTGGGTTCAGAATTAATGGATTTTGATGAATTAATGGATTAACGGATTCATGGATTTTCCAAAACCGTAAGTGAAACTCTGACCCTTTAAAAATGATAAAAGTAGAATGGAATCCATAAAAAATACTAAATCATACAGAGGTGTATGTGGAAAAAGTTAGTAGTTACCCTCCCACACTCCTCTTACCCAGCTCCATCTCTGTATTGCATGTCAAAATCTTCAACAAAGTATTAGCAAACCGAATTCAACAATACATTAATAGGGTCAAAAAGCATGATCAAGTGGTATTTATTCCAGAAATGCAAGGATGGTTCAACATCCACAAATCAAGCAATGTGATACACCACGTTAACAAAATGAAGGATAAAAGGTATATGATCATCTTCATAGATGCAGAAAAAGCATTTGACAAAATTCAACATCCACTTAGAGTAAAACCTCTCAACAAAGTGGGTATAGAGCAAATGTACCTCAAAGTATATTAAAGGCCATATATGATAAGCCCAAAGCTAACATAATATTCACCCTAGAATCCCAAACTTAAATGTTTTCTTGGGAGCAAGACAACAATTCCCATTCTTGCTACTTTTATTCCCACTCTCACCACAGCAGTATGTTAAAAAAACAATAATAAAATAAAAGGCAACAAAATTGGAAGAAGTAAAATTGTCTTTATTTGTAGATTTTCATGATACTATATATAGACAACCCTGAAGACTCCACTCAAAAACCATTAGAACTAATAAATGAATTCAGTAAAGCTGCAGGACACAAAATCAATATACAAAATAAGTTGCATTTCTATACACTCATAATAAACTATCAGAAAGAGTGATTATGAAAACAATCCCATTTACAACTACATAAAAAATAATAAAGTACCTGGGAATAAATTTAACTAAAAGGGTGAAAGTGACACACTGAAACTTGTAAGACATTGATGAAAGAAATAAAAAAAGACAAAAATAAATGCAAAGATAATCTGTCATGGATTAGAAGAATTAATATTGTTAAAATGTCCATACTCTACAAAGCAATATGCAGATTCAATCAATGCAATCTTTATCAAACTTCCAATGGCATATTTCACAGAAATAGGAAAAAAATTCTAAAATTTTTATGGAACCACAAAAACCCCAAGTAGCTAAAGCAATCTTGAGGAAAAAGAACAAAACTGGAGGCATCATCCTTCCTGATTTCAAATTATATTACAAAATTATAGTAATCCAAACAGTATGGCTTTGGCATAAAAACAGACATACAGATCAATGGAAAAGAGTAGAGAGCCCAGAAATAAACCCGCAATTATATGTCAATTAATGTATGATGTAGGAGCCAAGACTACACGGTGAGTAAAGGGCAGTGTCTGCAATAGGTGGGTTGGGAAAACTGGACAGCCATGTGCATAAGAATGAAACCTATGGACTACCATCTTACATAATACACAAAAATCAACTCAGAATGAATGAAAGACTGGAATGTAAGATCTGAAACTTTAAAACTCTGAGACGAAAACAGAGCATAAGCTCCTAGGCTTTGGTCTTGACAATGATTTTTGAATATGACACCAAAAGTGCAGACAATAAAGCACAAATAAACAAGTGAGACTACATCAAACAAAAAAGCTTCCATACAGAAGGAAATCAACAAAATGAAAAGGCAGCTTATTGAATGGGAAAAAATACTTGCAAGTCATATATCTGATAAAGGATTAATATGCAAATGTTTTAAATGTTTATTTATTTGAGAGAGAGAGAAACAGAGAGAGAGAGAGGGAGACACAGAATCTGAAACAGGATCTAGGCTCTGAGCTGTCAGCACAGAGCCTGACGCGGGGCTCAAACTCACAACCGGTGAGATCATGACCTAGGCCAAAGCTGGACGCTTAACCGACTGAGCCACCTCGGTGCCCCAATATTCAAAAATTTTAAAGAACTCATACAACTCAATAGAAAAAAATCTAAATAAGCTGATTAAAAAAAATGGGTAGAGGATCTGTATAGACATTTTTCCAAAGAAAACATACATACAGATGACCAACAGGTATGTGGAAAGTGCTTAATATCAGTAAAGATCAGGGAAATTCAAACTAAAACCATAATAAGATATCACCTCATAGCTGTTAGAATGGCTATCATGAAAAAGGCATGAGGTAACCACTATTGGTGGGGATGTAGAGAAAGGGGGGCTCTTGTCTTCTATTGGTGGGATTGTAAATTGGTGCAGTCACTATAGGAAACAGTGTGGAGATTCCTCAAAAAATGAAAGCTAATTCTACTATATGATCTAGCAATTCCACCACTAGGTATACGTTCCAAATGAAATCCCTATCTCAAAGAGATATATGCACCCCCATGTTCATTGCAGCGTTATTAAAAAAGCCAAGACATGGAAACAACCTAAAGTGTCCATTGATACATGAGTGGGTGAAAAACATAATATATATTTTATACATGTATACACACACAATGGAATATTATACAGCGTAAAAAAGGAGAAAATCCTGCTGTTTGTGACAACATGGATGGAGCTTGGAGGCATTGTGTCGAGTGAAGCAAGTCAGAGAAAGACAAATACTGTATGATTACACTTAGGTAAACTTTAAAAACAAAAAATATAAACTTAAACAGAGAACAGACTGGTGACTGCCAGAGTGGTGGTTAGGGGACTGGGTGAAATGGATGGAAGTGGTCAAAAGGTGCAGATTTTCAGTTATAAGATAAATATGTCCTGGGATGTAGTGCACAGCATTGTGGCCATAGTTAATAATACTGTATTGTATATTTGAAAATTGCTAAGATGGTATATCTTAAAAGTTCTCATCACAAGGAAAAAATGTGAAACTATGTGTGGTAATGGATGTTAGCTAAACTTGTTGTGGCAACCATTTCACAATATATGCATACATCACATCATTTTTTGTATACCTAAGGCCAATACAATGTTATAGGTCAATTATATCTCAATTAAAAAAAAATAAAGCTGCCTCAGTGTGACTGCACAGTTACAATTTTCTTGATTTAAACATGACTGTAAAAAAAATAAAGCCGTATGTATCAGGGGGTATAAACAGCAATTTTATTTGCATTTTCCCTGATGACTTATGATGTGGAGTATATTTTCAAATGCTTACTTGCTATCTGTGTATCTTCTTTGGTGAGGTGTATGCTAAGGTCTCTGGCCTATTTTTTATCTTTTAATTTTTTTTTATGTCAAGTTAGCTAACATACAGTGTATTCAGTGTGCTCTTGGTTTGGGGGTAGGTTCCTGTGATTCATCACTTACAACACCCAGTACTCATCCCAACAAGTGCCCTCCTCAATGCCCATCACCCATTTCCCCTCTTCCTGCCCCCCCCCATTAACCCTCAGTTTGTTCTCTGTATTTAAGAGTCTCTTATGGTTTGCCTCCCTCTCTGTTTGAAATTTTTTTTTCCCTACACTTTCTCCATGGTCTTGTTAAGTTTCTCAGGTTCCACACATGAGTGAAAACATGATATCTGTCTTTCTCTAACTGACTTATTTCACTTAGCATAAAAGCCTCCAGTTCCATCCATGTTGTAAATGGCAGGATTTCATTCTTTCTCATTGCAGAGTAGTGTTCCATTGTATATATAAACCACATCTTCTTTATCCATTCATCAATTGATGGACATTTGGGCTTTTTCCATAATTTGGCTGTTATTGAAAATGCTGCTATAAACATTGGGGTACATGTGCTCCTGTGAATCAGCACTCCTGTGTGCTTTGGATAAATTCCTAGTAGTTCTATTGCTGGATCATAGGGTAACTCTATGTTTAATTTTTTGAGGAACCCCCACAGTGTTTTCCAGAGCAGCTGCACCAGTTTGCATTCCCACCAACAGTGTGGGAAGGTTCCCGTTTCTCCACATCCTTGACAACATGTGTTGTTTCCTGAGTTGTTAATTTTAGCCACTCTGACCTGTTTGAGGAGATATCTCAATGTGGTTTTGATTTGTATTTCCCTGATGAGGAGCGATGTTGAGCATCTTTTCATATGCCTGTTGGCCATCTGGATGTCTTCTTTGGAAAAGTGTCTATTCATATCTACTGCCCATTTCTTCACTGGGTTATTTGTTTTTTGGGTATTGAGCTTGGTAAGTTCTTTATAGATTTTGGATACTAACCCTTTATCTGATGTCATTTGCAAATATCTTCTCCCATTCCGTTGGTTGCCTTTTAGTTTTGTTGATTGTTTCCTTTGCAGTGCAGAAGATTTTTATCTTGATGAGATCCCAACAGTTCATTTTTGCTTTTGTTCCCTTGCCTTCTGAGATGTGTTGAGCAAGAAATTGCTGCGGCCGAGGTCAAAGAGGTTGTTGCCTGTTTTCTCCTCTAGGATTTTAATGGTTTCCTGTCTCACATTTAGGTCTTTCTCCATTTTGAGTTTATTTTTGTGTATGGTGTAAGAAAGTGGTCCAGATTCATTCTTCTGCATATTGCTGTCCAGTTCTCCTGGTACCGTTTGCAAAAAAGACTCTCTTTTTTCCATTGACTACTCTTTCCTGCGTTGTCCAAGATTAGTTGGCTATACATTTGTGAGTCCAATTCTGGGTTCTCTATCTATTCCATTGGTCTATGTGTCTGTTCTTATGTTTGGCCTACTGTTGAGTCTTAAGAGTTTTTTGTATATTTTGGATAATAGTCCTTTTCAAGATGTGTCTTTTGCAAATATTTTTTCCCAGCCTTCTAATTTTCTTGATATTTTCTCCTGCAGAGCAAAAGTGTTTAATTGTAATGAAGTTAAAATTATTAACTATTATTCTTTCATGGATTTTGCCTTTGGTATTCATTATTGCACTTTAAATGACAGATTATATATTCATACCATGCTTTATTATTCTATTTTTTGTGTATTTTCAACTATGAATTAAAAAAACAAAAAATAAAGATTTTCTAATAATATCCTATTTATCCTTAAGAAAAAGATTATTGATTTTTGCTATTGTGTCCTCAAAAAAAGTATTCCTGTGACTACTGACAGCATGAACATTTTATTTCATACATCATTCTAATAAAAACAGAAAAATTGTGAAGGGGTGTTGAGATCATTATGCATTATTCAAGACTATACTATAAATTTATGACATAGAACTCAATTATGTTAAAAGCATACAAATTGCCCTTGTAATGTTCTAGCTTTGTGATAATCACAGAGAGTTCCCTTATAAGATACAAGTAATCATAAATGGAAAGATATTTGTCATATTTTAAATTATATAACTTGTTTTCTAATGTTTTCTTAAAATAGGTAAAAATCTTAACTGAATTGCTTCACATACTTTTAAAATTTGTCATTCTGACAAGTCTTGTGGAAAAAATTATTATGCAGTTTAAGTATTGATTTCTCATTCTTATGGTTGAAATAATGTTTTTTGAAAATAAATTAGGGCTCAATAGAAAAATTAAGTTTGGCTATGCTGTCTAAAACTTTAGCATCAAGAGAAGAATTGCTACAGAACTCTGACAGTTTGAAACTGGTTACTGCCTGTGATCAAAGCTTGTCCTGTAGAATTTAAATTTTGTCTCCCAAATAAACATTACAATATGTAGTTTAGAATATATCATACTAAATATTAGAATTCTCTATAGAGTTTTGAATTGTAACCAGACCAAAGGTGAGGGTGATACTTGGAAAGAAAACTTATTTTCCTCCTCACCCCAGTGAAATTGCTCTTGTTAAGATAAATAATCTTCACGTTGGCAGACCCAATGATTAATCTGTAGTCTTCATCTCCCTTGAGCTCTTTATGGTGTTGGTATTCTTCATTCTAGAAACAGTTTCTTTATGTGGAGCATACTGTTCTTGTTTTTCTTCTGCCACACTCTCCAAGTATTTTCAGTATTTTCACTTTATTTATTTATTTTTAATTTTTTTAAACATTTATTTATTTTTGAGAGACAGAGAGAGATAGAGCATGAGCGAGGGAGGAGCAGAGAGAGAGGGAGACACAGTATCCAAAGCAGGCTCCGGGATCTGAGCTGTCAGCACAGAGCTCCACATGGGGTCCGAACCCATGGACTGTGTGATCATGACCTGAGCCGAAGTTGGATGCTTAACTGACTGAGCCACCCAGCTGCCCCAATTCACTTTTTTTTAACTTGTGCTTTACATATCTATCTATCTATCTATCTATCTATCTATCTATCTATCATCTATCAATCATCTATCTATCTATCTATCTATCTATCTATCTATCTATCATCTATCTACCTACCTACCTACCTATCATCTATCTATCTTAGTTATCTGCTTTACTGAAATTCTATTGCTTTAAATGTCAAACTTCATCTAAAAAATACCTTCTCTGGGACATTTAGGCAAGTGTGTGATCAAATAGCTGGGTACCATGGCCCAGCCAAGTTGACACATAAAATTAACCAAACATTGCACCTATATACCTATACCTACCTCAGAATCCCCACCCCTGTGCTTGATATGACTTCCCCTCCATAAATATCAGAGTTATTCTTGAATCCTCTATCTCTGTCACACTCAACATCCCAAGAAAACTTTGGCTCTACTTCCATAATATGTCCTGCATGAAGTGATATATACATTGCTATGAGAAAAGTGTGTCACCATCATCTCTTGCCTGGAGACTGTAATAGCCTTTAATGGTCTCCTTTCTCCCCTTCTTGTTTCTCTCTAAAGGCTATTTTGCAAATAGTAGTCACTGTAATCTAAAGAAAATGCAGTGCTGCATCTGTTTATCTTCTTTTCAATATTCTGAGATAAAATTAAAAGCTTTTGCTCTGGGTATGTCCTTATATAGCCTGATCCCCACTTGCCCCTCAGTTTTCTCAAGTTCTCCATCCCTGTAGGCTTTCTTGCTACTCCTTGAAAGTGCAAACACTCACTGTCTCAGAACCTTTGTATCTGCTATTGCTGGGGTCTTGAATTCTCTTCCCAGATACCCACATGGCTTTCCCTCTCACTCCATCGGGTCTTTGATGATAGGCCTGACCACCCCATCTAAAGTAGTATTCCATGATGATGGCTTTTTACCTTCCTCGTCTTGATTCCAACATTCCCATCCTTGCATGCCTTTTCCTTAGGGAACTCTCTGGCTGTCATGGAACTGACAGATCTGAAGTGCCTTTCAAAGTGAGTGTCAAAGTGAATGTTACATAGGGTCACCTGGGTGGTTCAGTCATTTAAGTTAGTTCTGACTTGGTTTCGGCTCAGATCGTGATCTCGCAGTTCAGGAGCTCCAGCCCTGCGTCGGGCTTAGTTAGCGTTGACAACGCAGAGCCTGTTTGGGATTCTCCCTCTCTCCTTGTCTCTCTCTCTCTGCCCCTCCTCCAGTCTCTCTCTCTCTAAAAAATAAAATGAATATTATACAGAAGTGAGTAATGTTAACCCCAAAACCACATAGGGTTTTACTTTTTTCCATAGCTCTTATTTCTCCCTGATGTTATTTAATATAATTCTGTATTTATTTATTTTCGTCTGTCTGCCTCACTAGGATGTAAACTCCATGAAGTCAGACTGAATCTGTCTTCACTTCTGTGTCCTCAGAGTCTAGAGTTGTGTCTGCACAATAGGTGCTCTAAACTGAAGGGGTATTAGAGCTACGTTCTGAATCATCTCTCATGGCAGTAATTATACATTGATCAGCTGCTGATCAGGCCATGGAGTAAGAAAATCCTTTAAAAAAAATCAATGCTGTTTTCATCAGGAAAAGGCACTCCAAGGGAAAAAAGTCTATAAAGGATCCTCTGTTCATTCACTCATGTAACACATCTCTTTTTTACACTTATCTAAAAACCCCTGTTATGAATTTTACCTGAAGAAGGAAAAAATAAGGAATTAATTTTGAGTAAAAATGTCTATGTGTATAATTTTGGATAGCAGCAAAAGTTCAGAATCCCAAACAGTCTTAAAACTTTCATTTTGCCCTTATTAAGTCTTTAAACTAGAAAAAAATAAAGGGGTTTTCTTTTCTAGGCAAGCATACGATTTTCATAAACTCCAGAGTTCATCTGGTCCTGTTAGCCTGTAATGCTGGTAAGGGTTCTATTTCAAACACTTTTGCTATAATGGGGAGCAGAGAAAAAGTGTCAGTAACTAGAGGAAGATATAGGGTCAAGGCACTTAAAACAATGGGTCAGCTATGATAGCATATTTGACACTATTGAGAATAATAGAGAGAAAATCTACCTCTTTAGCACCCTAAGGTTTTATCTCACTGTTTTGGGCATGTACACTGGCTGTAATACCTCTTTCTTCAACCAAAATATCTCTCTTTGTATCTGATTGTGTTAAACTGAAAGGAGTTATCTAGTCCAGACCCCTGTGTTTTACAGATAAGAAAGGCAAGGTGCAAGGAAACCATGATTTCCACCATCTCCTTCCTAGATTACTCCTGTCTATTCCTAACCACGTTCCCTGCACCTTCAGTCATTATCCACACTGAAGCCAGTGATTCTTGCAAAATGCAGGTCTGTTCTGCTCCTACCACCACCCCCTTTGCACCTGCGGGCCCAGGCTTTAGAGTTCAAGTTCCAATGAGCAATCATTCCATTAAATTTTCTGGATATGTGATTTGTATTTTTGCTGTTTGTAAAAGTAAAGTTATAGTTTAAGTTGGTAAATTCTAACTTGGTTGAAAAGAAAAAAAAAAAAAAGTATGGTATAACAGTGCTTCTACTGGTTCTAGAAACTTGATGTACTTGAGAATCACCCAGAAAATTTTTAAAAGTCTCAGTGCCTGATCCCAAAGCCCACATCTGATCTGGCCCCTGCCTACCTTTTAGGTCTCCTCTCCTACCTTCACCCTAGCTCTCTGCACTTAGTCACTGGGCCTCTCTCAGTTCCTAGATCATACCATACTCCCTCTTGGGAGGCCATGCCTCAGGGCCTTTGCATTTCCTGGTTATTTTGATTGTATAGGTAAACCTGTTTTTCTCTTGGAAGAGATCTGTTATCATTTCTTTAGTTACCTTTTCCTGACCCAGCTGATTACATGAGAACCCTTTGTTAATGCTCTTCATGACATTTACTGTCTTTCAGTGCAACTCAATGTGTATTATGTGCTCACCTCCTCTGATGATTAACGTTCCTTTTTCCCACCAGACTGAGAGCTGCATGAGTATAGAGTCAAACACTATTTTTGTTTGCCCTTAAACAGTGCTTAGAAGAATTGCTTTTTAAGCACTCCATAAATTTTTTGTCAGCTGAATGAATGGATAATGAATTGCCATGGAGAGGTTTGAGTAGTTTCTGTGAGACAGATTAGACATAAAGGAAATCATGCATTTATGTGACAATTATTTCCCTTGTGTACTTTTATTTTTCTCTTTTCTCTTAAAATTTCACACGTTTCCTAGAACATTTACGAGGGGATTGATGATTTATTATTAAACAGAAATGTCCAATGATGAGAGATACTGAAATAAGGTTCAGTATAAAAAAAAAATCAAATTTTTACTTTGCTTTGTTAAAAATCATTTATACTCAAGGCTTAGACCAAATATTTCAGTTTTTATTTCCTTTGAGAGGAATGATCTATCCAATATATCTAATAGACATATTATACCTGTTTATTATGATGTTTGCATAATTCCCATGGTCTCCTTTTTCTAGTCATTCTTCTAATATAATGGGTTTCCTTTCATATTAACTAGTGTTATGTTAATATTTCAGAAAAAAACAGAACTACAAAATTCTCATTGAAGATACATGCTGCACATTAGTGTATATCGCTAGATGTTTATCTTGAGCATCTTCCTAGGGCTGCTAAGTCTTATTTCCTTTGCTGTGATTTTGTTATTTGTTTGGGATCTTTCCTGCTTGAGTCACATTCTGCAGTTGGGCCTCATGCATTTGTTAAGCCACTGAGTATAAGGAGATACTATATTTTATTAAATAGAAGGATTTTTTTTTTGGTAGTGACTATTATTGACCCTTCCTTTTTCTTTCTTTCTTTCTTTTTCTTTTTTTTTTCAGAGAGAGAGAGAGACTGGGAAGAGAGAGAGAGAGAGAGAGAGAGAGAGAGAGAGAATCTTAAGCAGGATCCATACTAAGTGTGGAGCCCAATGCAGGGCTCAATCCCACAACCCTGGGATCATGACCTGAGCCAAAATCCAGAGTTGGACACTCAACCAGCTGGGCCACCCAAACACCTCCTCACTTGACCCTTTTCAAAAAAGGATAAATGTGCCAACTGATTTCCATCCTTTACTCCAGTATGAAACACTCCTTGAACAAATGGTAGTTTGATCACATTTGTATCTGATGTTCCTACAGAATTTAAGGCTCCAGGGACTCTGGAAAGCATTAATATCTTCTTGGAATAAGCTTAGCTTTGAGGGACAGTTAAACTAGTTTCAAGCCCTCATTTTCATACTTAGTAGTTATGTGGCCTTGGATAGTTTCAATATTCTGAGTTCCAGTCTTCTCCTACATATCCATGGGGTAAATAGTCACTATATTGAGTGTGGATTAAAGAAGACTTCACAGTGTGGGGAGGAAATACCTGTTGGTCAGTAAATCTGATTTTTTTTTTCCTTTTGTATTACACCTGAGGAAGCCTGAACCCAGAAGAGCCCATATAAATATACCATCAGAGCTGGGACATCTTCTACATCTACCTTCCTACTCCACTATATTTCATTAAGTAATTTTTAATTTTTGCTCTAAATGAAAATAAAATTATAGAATAGGTCAATAAATGCTATGTTCATTGAACAGAAAAAAGAAAACCTGAATGATCCAATATAGTGATTGCCAACGACGTTTAAAACTTGTTGCACATTAGAATTGTCCAAGAAGCTTTTTAAAAATCCTAATGGCCAGGGGCGCCTGGGTGGCGCAGTCGGTTAAGCGTCCGACTTCAGCCAGGTCACGATCTCGCGGTCCTTGAGTTCGAGCCCCGCGTCAGGCTCTGGGCTGATGGCTCAGAGCCTGGAGCCTGTTTCCGATTCTGTGTCTCCCTCTCTCTCTGCCCCTCCCCCGTTCATGCTCTGTCTCTCTCTGTCCCAAAAATAAATAAACGTTGAAAAAAAAAATTAAAAAAAAAAAATCCTAATGGCCAGACTGTAACTCATTTCAATTAAATCACAATCTCTGAGGATGGGACCCAGGCATGAATACTTTTTATAGCCCCCTATGTAGTTTCACACATGGAATTTGCCGAAAGTGCTGAGATTCTCCAAACCATCTGTAGGATAGTTTTTAAAGGTCTGTTCTTTTGTTACCAGATCAAGTATCTTGGGGAAATGTATTTTAAGTGCTTCTTTTGGGTTTATTTTCTGGTATATTTTCTCTTCTCTTTATATAGAGATACAACCCAGATCCCACATTAGTGACCTCATCACTATCACTAATCTGAATGCTGTTGTACATCAAAGAGGTCAATGGCTTGTTTCTTAGTGTTCATCTCTACGTTGTTTACAAATGAGTCCTGCAGAGATAGTGGAGACGGACTCTTCTTTCAGTAAGGACATGTTTTCCACACTTAATTCAACAAGCCTTAATGACCTTTGGTTTAATTACTTAATGAACTTTGTCCCTCTGGTATAAATCCAGGGTTTCTGGACCAGGGGATGAAAGTCTTTCCAGAAGACGGCATTGCCCTTTGCAGATGTAGCTAGAGATTTGTGTGGTAATATGCCCAGATAATTTAGAAACCCTAGGGTGATTATCTGGAGGGGTCCATTTCAGACTGATTGGTTATTTAAAATAATATTGGACTTTTGATTTTTCAGGTTGTTTTCTTTCCATGCTTTGGGATTTCTTACAAGCGACTGGGAGATGCCAGAATTCTTACTATGTCACTGTTTTATCTCTGACATTTTTTATATTTTCACAAGATCAGGGCAGGGTCTGGAAGCAACTAGCTTCATTTTTATTATCATATTTTACTATATTTTTATTACATCATATCATCATATTTTATTTTATTATTTACTAGTTGAGGTCCTGAGGGAACTATTGGATATTTTTTCCATAGCAGAAGAGTGCCGTGGGTTTACTCTTCAGGTCTTTACTGGACAAAGTCAGTATCCAGATGGTAGTGGTCCTGTAGGTAATAATTCTTCTCCTCCTCTAAGGGTTCTCTATTTATCCTTTCATTTCTTACATAGATGGCCTCACTCCGACTTATAACTATAATAATAGAAACGGATACAATTATGCTCTCTGTAAACAAAAAATCCTTTGGATAAACTGTTATTTAATATATCTTAAAAAGAACTTATTATTTGTTATTTCTACATCTTTTAAATTAATATATATTTATATTTCTAATACATTCCTGGTTATTAAAGAAAACTTTTACAACAGATAAGTACTAAAGGCAAAATCAAATCTTACTGGATTTGTAAACTAGTTGAGATTAACTTTTTTTTTTTACTGTACATACACATACTTCTATCTATAAAAATAATTTTTTGCATACTGCTTTATAGGCTATCCTATTCACACTCAACATGTCCTGTATTGTGAATATTTTTTATCTAATTCTATAACACCATTTTTGGTGACTGTATGATATCCCACTGTGTGGGTAAACAGTTATTTATTTAAGTAATATTCTTGCTAGATACCTAGTTGGCTCCTGATATTTTTGGTATTATCAGTAATCTTCTGATAAACATCTTTGTGGATAACTCTTTAAATGCAATCCCAATTATTTTCTTAGAATAAATACCTCTGATGATCTTGGAATTCTCAGCATTGACAGTCTGAATTTTAATTTATATAGCATTAAAGAGATCAAAGTTTCTGGATTCTTGACTACGTAGATTAACATTGGTCAGAACTGCTAGTTAGTGTTATAACTAAATCTCATAGGAGCCTGTCTCATTGTCATATATCTTTTTTTTGTTGTTGTTCTGAGAAAGATGGAATAGGGGAAGACTCATTGGCTTCAATTTTATGAAAGTTACATGTATAAAATAACCACTGTGCAAATGTTGTATAACAGAGCAAAAGCACAGTACTTATGTCTTTTGTCACTAACGCAGCATATGATAGAACTCACTGAAGCAAGGTCCGTTTCTCTGACGGTAAATCAGTCTTGAAGAGATGGCTCTTCCTACTGGGTGGACTAGATTTTTGTTTGTTTGTTTGTTTGTTTGTTGAATTTTTTTAAGTTTATTTATTTACTTTGAGAGGGAGACAGAGCAAGCAGGGGAGGGGCAGAGAAAGAGCAAGAGAGAGCATCCCAAAGAGGCTCCACACTGTCACCATGAAGCCCAATGCAGGGCTAGAACTCATGAACCATGAGATCATGGCCTGAGCTGAAACCAAGAGTCAGACACTTAGTCGACTGAGTCACCCAGGTGCCCCTGGGTGGACTAGTTTTTAAGAATTATTCTTAGCATGATATTTAAGCCTACGTTGAGCATATTATCAATAGTGTTTCTTCTTAAAGTTCTCTCTGATATGTTGTCTGACTTTTGTGATCTTGAGTTCTCCCATTTTTAATGAGCTCTCCTGACTCTCTCTTTCTACCTACCTACCACCCAGTATCCTTTCTTTCTCTTTCACAGTTCTTAAAAGTCTATTCTATACTCAAAATTTTCACTTACTTTTTAACTCAAAGCTCCTTGACTACTGTTCCTGCCTCTCAGCTGAAACTATTTCCTTAATGTCATGATTGACTGCCTTGGGATCACACATCATCATGTATAGGTTTAGTTCTACATAATTTGGAGGTGATTTACAACACTTTGAGTTCTGCGGAGGACAATTTCTACAACTGGACCTCGTTAAATGGTCTACTCAATTGCCAAGGTAGAACAGTCTTTGTAGCCTGGCTCTTACTATCCACTTACTATTTCCATGGCTTTGTTGTTCAACTGTCTCCTTCCATCCATCCCTCATTGTTGGTGCTCTTAGGGATTTTATCCCTGGCCCACTTCTCTTCTCATTCCACCTACCCTCCCTGGAATAGCTATTTTGTATGCTACCTACACCTTTAGGTACCCTTTTCCTTAGCTATCTATCACTTTAGGAATAGGTGGCATATAGCCTATAAATGAGATGTCCCACAGTACAAAGCTGGAGTGAGAGGTGGGCTGTGTTAGTCAGCTTGGGCTGCCATAATAAGATACCATATGATGGCTTAAGAAGGAGAAATTTATCTTCTCACAGTCTGGAGGCTGGGTAGTCCAAAGTCAAAGCACTGGCCAATTCAGTTCCTGGTGAAAGCTCTCTTCCTGGTTGCAGATGGCCAACTTCTTGGTGTCCTTGCATTGCAAAGAGAGAGAGCAAAACTTTTGGTGTCTCTTCTTTTTTATTTTTAATTTTTTGTTTAATGTTTATTTATTTTTGAGACACAGAGAGAGTGAGAGCAAATGGGGTAGGGGCAGAGAGAAAGGGAGAAAGAAAATTCAAAGCAGGATCTGCACTGTCAGCACAGACCCCAATGCAGGGTTTGAACTCATGAAATGTGAGATCATGACCTGAGCTGAAATCAAGAGTCTGATGCTCAACTGACTGAGCCATTTGGGTGCCCCTGGGTCTTTTCTTATAAGGACACTAATCTAATTATATCAGGTCCCTACCATGATGGCCTCATTTAACTAATTCCTTATAGGTCCTGTCTCCAAATAAAGTCACATTGGGAGTTAGGGCTTCAACATGTGAATTTTGCGGGGATGCAATTCAGTTCATAGCATGGACCAATGAACAAATTCTGGAGGATACCTTCATGATGCTCCAATTTGAAACTCAACTACCTGCTGGTCACCTACACTTGGAAATCCCACAGGCTTCTCATAGTCAATATATCCTAAACTGAAAACAAGTCCTCATTATTCTTTCAAGGGATAAATACTGGCAGAATCTCTGACCTGTTTGTCTCCCTCAACTTTTCATCAAGGCTTGCTGATTTTACCTCCTACATTATTTCGAATATGCCTTCTTTGAATATGTCTTTGTTGGTGCCCTCATCATTTTTTCCCTGGCCCAATGTGGAAATTATCTCATTGGTTTTGCTTTCCCCATCTCTCCTCTGCCAGACTGATACATAAAATGGTGATTTTCCCTCACTTATATTATAAAACTCAAACTCTGTCATGTTTCATAAAAGGTTTCCATTATCTTACATCTCCACCCTGTCTGGTCCAATGGTTCTCAAGATTTTATGTGCATAATAAACACTACTTGGAGCTTGTTAAAATACAGACTCTCATTACCAATCCCCCAGATCCTAATGTGATGGGGCTAGATCAGGACCTAAGAGTCTGTAATTTTATCAAGACACTCCAGTGATTCTAATATATGTGTCTCCTTCACATTTGAAAAAACCATTTCAGCCTCATAGATCACCTCTTTTTTTTTTTCACACTTTTTGCTCTAGGAACACATTCCCCATTACATTTACAACCTTGTAATTATCTCTTATATGTCAATTTCCGTATAATGAGCCATGATGAGACTTGATTTTGTGCCCAAAGACAAAGTGAGAAATGAAATGCAGAGTTGTCTGACTGACATAGCAAGAGTAACCTCCCACAGAAGTGGGTACACCCTTGAATGATGACTAGTTCCCCCTCCAGTATAATGGCATAAAGGCCACTGTGCTTCTCAGAGTTCAGTCAGAAAAAACGCAAAACATTCTGGGTATTCCAAATACAGGGGGTTCCAGCAGAGAATGGATTATACAGATGTTGAAAGGCTGAAAGAGAAAAAAAAAGACCCTAGAAAGCAGCTACCAGTCCTAGGATTGAGGTAACCTAGAAATTACAATGGCAAAAAAAAAAAAAAAAAAAAAGTGGCTACAATCCTTGGATCTGGGGTGGGGGGGTGGGGAGGAGACACAAGAGTTAACAGAAATTGAGAAGGAAAGCAGGCGGGAGCAGATAAAAAATGGCCAGCCAGATGTCCGAGGCCAGATACTCCCCTTGCATGTTTTTGGCTTCTGTAATCTTGTTTGCCTTTTGCATCAGCCAACTGCCTGTGTAACATAACTGATAGTGCCCCCCTCCCCCGTGCAGCCAATAGAATGTTCCCAAGTACCTAAGCTAACCAGGTAAAAGAAGGCCCACACCAGGGCTCAGGGCTCAGGCCTTGGAGGGGACTCCGCTGGGCTGGCACCGATGTGAAATAAACAGTCTTTGCTGATTCCCCGAGTCTGTGTCACTTGTCTCTTCCTGGGTGCCGAATATTTGCTGTAACAAAACTATAAGGCTGACAGAGATGCATAGAAGGTACTCAGACTTCCAAGGAGGGCCCTCAGGTGCCCGATGCCAGATGCTGAGGATGTGAAAAGATGCTAGGGTCTGGATTTTATTGCTGAAGTGAAGCTACCAGGAACCGGAACAAAGGAAGCAAGTTTCTTCCTAATCCTTCCCAATAAAACCAACTTCCAAGGGAGTCTAAGAAATGCGGGTGGCAAACCCAAACCCCACGTTATAGAGCAGGAGGGGGAGGGGGTTGGGGCTGAGGACTAAACACAGGTAAAAACTAGTGCAGTCAGCTAACCAGTGAGTGCTTTGTCCCCTCATCTAGAGGTTTCTCCATGACAACCAAATGTCAGGAGCATCTCCCTGAGAAACATGGGAGTCTTCTGGGAGCTACAGTCTTTCACGCGTGTCCTTGATAGCTCCTGGCTTTTGCACTGCATGTTTATTGACCAAGTGGTTCCAAAGTGAAAGCTATCTTAAACCTCATCCTTGTGTCAGTTTTGCCAAGTTTGGCATCTGGGTCACCTTTGTGGTCTGACTAGATCATTCTCTCACTAAACTCTGAGGACTTTGAGAACAGTCCCTTGGTCCTTAGGGTCTTTGTATCCTTTGTATCCTAGCACAGTGCCTGATGCATAGCGGCCCCTTAGGACCCCCTTTTTAAGTATGAAAAAGCTTATTATGTAGAAAAACAAAGTAGATTTATGTGATTTTATGTAATAGCTTTATATCCTATGACTCTGGGAAAGTCATTTGCCTGACCAAAATGTTGTTTGCTCCAGGTAGTACTGGGTGCACCTACCTATATAACTCACAGCAGACAAGATTCAGCAACAAGGAGAAAGGAGGTCAAGGAATGGGGAGGAGAATCAATGAGACACAGACACCATGACAGTGAGAGACAGGAGTGCTGCCCCCCGACACTGAAATAGACAGGATGTCTAGTAAGAAGGACAGGATTCCCTAACTGTAAGAAATCCTCTACTCTGTTACTACCCTGCAAATGTCATGTTCAATTATGTTTCTCTACTCTATTGCTTCCCTTCCTTGGAATGCCCTTCATCAGAATGCCTAGTTGCATTCTCGGGTGGGGAATTGTGGATGGTAGGTGGAGTGGATGGAGAAGAGGAAGTACATACAAAAGGAGCCATCTTTGACTATCTTCTTTACTAGTTTGGTGGTTTCCATGTTGCTTCCTCTGATTTAAAGAAAATACACAAGCACACATATGCCATCTTTAAAAAAAAGTATAATCAGTGGGCACGACCATTTCTGCACTCATGTGCATGCCTGCCCTGCATCTAGTCATGTTTCTACTTCAAGGTCCAGCTCAATGCCTGTTTTGTTGGGAGTTTGTATGGAAGTTCTACAAGTGGCACAGCTATTCGTATACCCTTGATCAAAGAGGTTCCTCCTCTATCAGGATGGTTGTCTTCTTCCACCAAGGATGCAGCTTCAGTAACAATGAAGAAGAGGATACCGGCCTAGCCACCTCGATTAGCCAACTCAACCCTGACAATGAATTGGGCGACAGCAGTCGCAACTAGATAGCCTTTATATTGCCAGTGCCTGTTTTCTATAAGAACCTTCCATGACTTCTCTGCCTTTTATTAATGACGATGTTTGGCTATAAAAGGGCTGATAGTTTAAGACTCATGGTAATGGTACCCAATATTTACTGAGCAGTTTCATCAACATGAATCCTGGCAAGAAACAGCACATTTAGCTAGGATTTTTGAAGGCATTTTCTTATTTAAGAACTATTTACAGCAGTGTGGGCAGAGTAAAAGGAGCCATCAAGAAATAAATACTGGAGGATCCCAGAACCAGCACAATAGAAACTCATTATCAGCCCTCTGATAATGGCAGATTCCTGGCAAATTCAGATCTGGAGATGTTATGAGAGGGTATTGAACGTGAGCTGTAGTCAGGGAAGGTCCCTGCAAGGGGAGAGAATAGGAGAAATAAGTTCCCCAAAATTTCACTTCTCTCTTCCTGTCTCCTGACTACCTCCCATTGTCTGGGACCAGACAGAATATAGGCTTACAAGCCTGGGTGATACAGTTCTCACAAGTCAGGAGAGAATGTGCAGAAGTACAGAGAATGAATTGGGACAAAAGGAGATTATGTCAGACACTGTGTGAAGTGGGTATTATTGCCAATTTACAGAGTAGGAAACTGAGGCACAGAGAGGTAAAGATCACATGATAGGCTCACTGGTCCTAACTGGGATTCACATCTGGATCTCTAGGCTTTGAAGACCAAGCATTCCATCTTGGTCAGCTGCCTTGTCTTGCACAAGTTACCTTCCTCCTACAGTGCTTTCCTGCAGGGTAACATTCAGTGAAACACATAGTGGGGTTTTCAACACAGTATAGACTTGCAGTGGCACTTTTTTAATGTCGTAATTCCAGAAAAGAGTCTTTTTTTTAGTACTTATGTTATTGTTATTTCAAAAAAATTTTTATTGAGGTATAACTGATACATAACATAACAGTTTCAGGTGTACAACGTAATCATTCGATATCTATCTACATCACAGAATGATCACCACAGTAAGTCTAGTCAACATTTATCACCACACAGGGTTATACATTTGTTTTCCTTGTGATGAGGTTTTTTAAAATCTACTGTCTTAGCAACCTTCAAATATGCACTACGGTATTATTAATTCTAGTCACCATGCTGTATGTTTCATCCCCACGACATTTACTTTATAACTGGAAATGTGTACCCTTTGACTCGTTTCACCTAAACAAGAGTCCTTAATCTAAATGTGTTTAATGCCAAAATAAAAATTTTCCTTTTCGGTCTGAACATTTTTCGCCACAGTTTCTTGCCGCATTCCTATAATCATTTGCTATTGGATTTTGGAGCAAGATAGAAGAGCAAAGACCTTCCTTTAAAAGAGAACACAAATTTGTTTTCTGTGGGCATATAAAAGGGTAATATTTTAAGGAAGAATAATGATATTCACAGTTTAGAGGAATAAAATTTTCTAGAAAATTCCGATTTTTTTATTATTATTTTTTTATTTTATTTTTTTTTCAATATATGAAATTTATTGTCAAATTGGTTTCCATACAACACCCAGTGCTCATCCCAAAAGGTGCCCTCCTCAATATCCATCACCCACCCTCCCCTCCCTCCCACCCTCCATCAACCCTCAGTTTGTTCTCAGTCTTTAACAGTCTCTTATGCTTTGGCTCTTTCCCACTCTAACCTCTTTTTTTTTTTTTCCTCCCCCTCCCCCATGGGTTCCTGTTAAGTTTCTCAGGGTCCACATAAGAGTGAAACCATATGGTATCTGTCTTTCTCTGTATGGCTTATTTCACTTAGCATCACACTCTCCAGTTCCATCCACGTTGCTACAAAAGGCCATATTTCATTCTTTCTCATTGCCATGTAGTATTCCATTGTGTATATAAACCACAATTTCTTTATCCATTCATAGAAAATTCTGATTTTTAAGAAAATTCTAAGGGAAATAATCAAATTTTCTAGGAGGTACCAATGAGTGGAGTGGCAGCATGGTGAGTTTAGAACAAGCACGGGACCAGACCAGATTTCAGAAGCCTGGTATTAGTTCTAAGTCTCTCACTTTTCAACTCTATCTACAAAGTGCGTAAACATCTCCGTGCTCCCCTTCTCAACTACGATATGGAAATCATACTTATATGAAAACTACATAGGATTGTTGTAAGAATCAAAGGAGATTATGAGATTGGTTTAAGTAATTTTTAAGACGCCTTTCCAGCTCTCAGAGTCTCCAAGGTGTACCTAAAGTACTTTATGTTATAATCGTAAAGAACTATTCAAATGTAAAGGCTAGTAGGATGAAATGAGACACTGGAGTTATTTAAATAATTACAGTGTTCTGTCTGGGACTTTCTTCTTTTATATTGACATAACATATTAATTTTCAGTTGTATAAGGTAATGATTTGATATTTTTATATACTGCAAAATGTTCTGTCTGGGACTTTTTATGAAGAGAACTTTGTTTTAATTTTAAGACCAAATTATAAGGATTAGGTGTACCAGAGTCAAGTTAGTAACAATTATTTAAGAGGAAGTTATAACTTATTTGAAAAGGACTTTTGTCATTGCATGCTCCCCACTCCCTCTTATATTAGCTTCATTTGAAATTACTTTTTGGATTTGGTACACTTGACACATTGAATAAAGATGAGAAAGGCAGAAAGAATGCCTTGTCCCCATGGTGCTAATGTGCTTTCAAGCAGGTAATGACTAACTGGCACACGGTGTCTGGAGGAGACCATGCGCTTGTAGCCATATTCCCCATATTCCCAAACTCCACTCAGGAAGTGGGCAAGTGGTTCTTCAGTCATCAAAGGATGCACAAAAGATGCTGTTCCTGTTGCATGAGCTAGTAAAAGAAGGGAAGAAAAGGGATTTCAAAGACTGGATTCTAATGTTATATTTGGAATTTATAAATTAAAATTGTATTTTAAATATATTGCATATATTGCATTTTATTTTATTATTACTTCTTAATTTTTTGTTTATTTTTGAGAGAGACAGAGAGGCAGAGCATGAGCGAGGGAGGGGCAGAGAGAGAGAAAGACACAGAATCTGAAACAGGCTCCAGGCTCTAAGCTGTCAGCACAGAGCTCCCTGCGGGTGTAAACTCGTGAACCACGAGATCATGACTTGAGCTGAAGTTGGAAGTTAAACCAACTGAGCCACCCAGGCGCCGCTATTGTGTTTTAAATGTATATGTGTATTAAAAAATATATATATATAATATCCCATAGGTTTACCTAAAGTATGAGGCACAGAAGAGTTTGAGTGGAGCTGTCAGATGCACAGGAGATGATCTGGGCTCTTGTTCAGCTTTGTCAGATGATTCTGTCATCAGGGAGAAAGCTGGAGATGAAAAGTAAACGGTGGGGACTGGGACCTTCCACAAAACTTTTATGTCACTACCCAGTAAAAAGAATTCTGAAGACTAACCACTTGCAAGTTGGGGGCCTAACCAATAAACAGGTTCACTATTTGACTTTATTTAGTATGTTAAATGTACACAATCCACAAGCCCTGACAGTGGGCATTGGAGCCAGCAGACGTTGACGGAGCATCAGGTATTGAAGCGAGAATGACTACGCTGGAGAGAAGAGATGATCCCTGTGTGTGTGAGAAAGAGAGGGCAGGGTAGCCCTGAAGGGAAAAAGATTAGAGGACAATGAGGCGGGGAGGGTCACAGTTGGAACCATTGGTTGGGCTTTAATGAGGGAGAGGAGGCCCACCATAGAGTGAGGAGCACAGGCACCAACGTTTGCATCTGATTTACTGGAGTTCATAGCCAACACCAAGTGGCAGTGTGATGCTGGCACACTTCCTTTTCGATGCTCAACTTCCCCCTTTGTAAATGGGAATCATTAGGAGATGTGTTTAAATGAAATAATGTATGCAAAGCCTTCTTTTAGAACATAGGCAACTGCTCATAAAAGATGAAATAGTTTCATTTATTGCTTTTGTTCACAATAAAAGGCAGAATTAGGTCAACAGATTGAATTTACAGGGAGATTTTGGTTCAATATAAAGACTACTGTAATGATTAACTTTATCTAAATAGACCTACCCAACTGCATCTACAACTTCCCAAATGAAACAAACAAGCAAACAAGGTGTGCACGTTTGCTTCTCTCTCTCTGTGTAAATATCCATCAACAAATATTTTTTGAGGGCCTATTATGTCAAAGAACTATAGGGAATGTAATACCAAGCATTAAAAGTTATGGTTTATGCTATGAAAAATTTACTAATCCCAGAGCATCCCAAACATAGCAGCATCTATACAGACTCAACAAATTAAAATGATTTTATAAAGAACATATCTTTGTGGCACTTGGGTGGCTCAGTTGGTTAAGTGTCCGACTTGGGCTTAGGTCATGATATCACGGTTCATGGGTTAGAGCCCCACATTGGGCTTTGTGCTGACAGCTCAGAGCATGGAGTCTGCTTTGGATTCTGGGTCTCCCTCTTTCTCTGTTCCTCCTCCACTCACTCTCTCTCTCTCTCTCTCAAAAATAAAATAAAACATTAAACAAATCTTTTAAACAACATATCTTCTAGGACACTGGGGCTTGAGTTGAGCCATCAGGATCAATAACATTTTAATTTACATTTTAAAAACGTAAAGTTCATATTTCAACCACACAACCTTAAAACCCCTTTCTATATTTTGTATATTTCAGGGTGCTCACCAGCTGGGACTCTGGAAGTTGATCCTTTATCTATCTGTTCAAATATTTAAAGATAAAAAGAAATCCATAGAAAATTTTTTTTTGCAATTGAAATTATCTTGAATAATCAGTATCAGTGTTATATTATTTATTTTCTTCTTAAATATATTTCCCTTACGGTGGACTCAAATGTCAATGAACCCTACTCAAAAGGGTAGTTTATAACTTTTTCTAAATTATGTATCTGATACTATCTCTTTTGTTTTTTTGAGATGATTGCATTTTTTTTGTTTTGAAAATGAAAAAGTTCTCTTGCCTTTTTCAAGTCTTTCCTCAAATGTCTCTATCTCCAGTGAGGATTACTCTGGCCATGCTATTTAAAGTTACATGTACTCTGCTTCTGCCTTCCTGGTCACTCTCATTTAGCTTTCCTTTTACTTTCCATTTTTATCTTCTATATGTGGTACAATTTTCTGGTTTATTATATTTATTGCTTCTTGTTTATCTCCCCTGGAGAAAATAAGTTTCTTGGCATTGATCTGGGCCATGATTTTTTGGATATGACAACAAATACACAGGCCATAAATTAAAAATAAGCAAATGGGATTGCATCAAACTAATAAGCTTCTGCACAGCAAAGAAAGCAATCAACAGAGAGAAAAAGCAACTGATGTGATAAGAGAAAATATTTGCAAACCATATATATGGTAAGAGGTTAATATCCAAGTTAAATAAGGACCTCCTATAGCTCAGTAGCAAAACAAAAACAAAAACACAAAGCAAAAACATAAAACAAATAAACTAATTGAAAAATGAGCAAAGGATCTGAATGGACATTTTTCCAAAGAATACATACAAATGACCAACAAGTACAAGAAAAGGTGCTCAGCATCACTTACCATCAGGGAAGTGTAAATTAAAACCATAACAAGATATCACCTCATACTGTTAGCATGGCTTTTATCCTAAAATCAAGAGATTACAAGTATTGGCAAGGCTATGGAGAAAAAGGAACAATGGTGCGTCATTGGTGGGAATGTAAATTGGTCCACCTATTATAGAAAAAAAGTAAGGAGATCCTTCAAAAAATTAAAAACCAAAGGATCCAGCAATTCTGCTTCTGAGTAAATATCCAAAGGAAATGAAATCAGGATCTTGGAGAGATAGCTGCACTCCCATGTTCATTGTAGCATTATTCACAGTATCCAAGACATGGAAACAACCTGTCTGTCAATGGATGAATGGATAAAGAAAATGTGGGATACACACACACACACACACACACACACACACACACACACACTGGAATATTATTCAGCCTTAAAAACAAGGGAATCCTGCCACTTGTGACAACTTGGATGAATCTGGAGGATGTTATGCTAAGTAAAATAAGTCAGACACAGAAAGGCAAATACTGCATGATGTCACTTATTTGTGACATCTAAAATAATCTAACTCATAGAAGCAGAGAGTAGAATGGTGGTTTTCAGGGGCTGGAGGGAGGGGAAAATGGAGAGAAGCTGGTCAAAGTGTACCAAGTTTTGGTTGTACAAGGTGGTAAGTTCTGGAGATTTAATGTATAGCAACATGACTGTAGTTAACAATACTATATAGTATATTTGAAATTTGCTAAGAGAGTAGATCCTTAGTGTTCTCACCACACACACAAAAAGAAAGAAAATGGTAATTTTGAGAGGTGATAAATATGTTAATTCGCTTAATTGTGATGATTATTTTATAATGTATAAATAGACCAAAGCATCAAGTTTACACTTTAAATATACAATTTTTTTTTGCAAAAAAAGAAAAAATAGAATTAAAAGCCTGATTAAAAGTCTAGTTGGTCCAAATGAGTTTCCATTGTGTAGCCTAACATGATGCTAATCACATAGAAGGTTGGTTTAATAGCTAGGGAGGTTCTTGGCTAAACATTTGATCCTTTGGAGATCAGGCTTTTCTAAAGATTTAGAGCAGTTAAAAACCAATTCCTGGGAGACAATTAGGAACACTTTCTTAGTGCCCTCGTGCGTTCTGATTTTGTGTCGTATTATATTGAATTAAAATGTCTGCTCTACGTGTCTGTTTTCTCCACTACTCTTTAAGCACCTTTAAGAAAGAAACTTTTTTTTTCTCTATTATATCTGCTGTGGTTAGCACAAATAAGTATTGATAAATATTTTTGTATATATTAATGTTTTATAGACAGTGCTAATGAAGGAATTAAAATTTTATATTGAGTAATGATTTTTCTTTAAGGCTACCAGCAGGGGGGTATTTGTTGGCTAATAACTATTTGAGCAGCACTGGCTTACATCAGTAGCTTTTAAACTCTTCTAACTGTAACTCACAGGAAGAATTACTTTGTATGTTGTATAATCATGCACACGCAAGTTCACACAATCATGGACACGCAAATAAAAATTTTTTAAGTTCTATTTAAGACTATAGTTAATAATACTGTATCGTATATTTAGAAGTTATTGAGAAAGCTGTTCTAAAACGTTCTTATCAGGAGAAATCAAAATCAAAATGTACTCTGTATAGTGATGGATGTTAACTAGACTTATTGTAGCGACAACTTTGCAATATCTACAGACATGGAATCATTATGTTATACGCTTGAAACTAATGCAATGTTCTATGTCAATTATATCTCAATACAAAACATAAAAAATGAAAATTTCCATGAAATAACTCATATACTTACTACCGATTTTGCACTCTGATACTTCCTATTTTATTTAATTTCATTTAAACAGTCTTGGTTTGCTCCATTAAATTGGTATCATCCCTTACAATGGGCATCATGACCTGCAGCTTGAAAAATGCTGCCCTGGTGGTAGGCATCCCTTGCTATCCTGTGGAACCTGATGGTTAGACAACAAAACATACCTGCATAAGGTAAAAACATACAGAAAGCAACAGGCTGGTGAAATTTGGAGCAAAAGGGGGCAAGAAATAGTCTGGGAGAGGTCTATGAAAACACTTGCGGAAGTGAGTTTTAAACTGGATGTGGAGAAAGTAGATCGTAATGAATTGGCAGAAATGAAAGAGAACAGGGCCTTGCCAAAATTTTCGGACTCTGATGTCTCTTGCTGTCAAAAAGGTATCTGTGAGCAAGCTACAACATATTTGGGAGCAGAATAATAATAAAAAAGGATTCTCAGATTGTTTCATCTCCATCTTTTAAGTTCTCACTTAATTTGAAATATTTGAAGAAAAATGAAGCTTGACATGGTAGACTAGATGTTATTGGTGTGAAAACAAGAAGAAACTTGGCCTAATGTCAAAAGAGCAGTGAATGAGTATACATTTGTATCTTTAGGGTTTGCATATATAGTTATGTTTAAAAATCATTTTCTGCTTTAACAGACTTTTATGTTACATAAAAGGCTATCTCTGTAATGGTTAAGAGTCCAAGACAGATGAAATAAAAAGAGGTTTCAAATAGGAACTTTAATTAGAATCACAAGGCTGGCAGGTTTCTGAGTCGCAGACATGTTTGTACAACCGAGTTCCTTTCACATGGGCCACTCTGGATCATTGGGTCCTACTTGTGCACCACTGGGGACTGATTGACTTACTTAAGGTGGTGAATGATTCTCTCAGGCTCTGCTGGTGATGGTGGAGAGTCTGAGCCACTGTCAGAGACGTCTGTGAACTGGAGGATGGAGGAAAGATAGTTAGTACAAGGTCCTCAGTCTGAGTATATTAAGAAACAGAAGCAGATAAGAAAAACCTTGCTAAGACAGTGTTTTGTAGAAGGTAGCTTGCCTTCTTCATTCACTTTGGAAAAAACACCTTCACAGTTGTCAGTTTTCTTTATTGATGCTTGGAAAGGCTCCTGACTTGGATTTTTATAAAGAAAACCCAAAGGTTAACATGAAAATAGGAACCCACATTTTAGAATCAGAATTTGGAACAGTTAGTGAAACAGCTAAATGCATTATGATGGTCGTATCAATGTTCTATGGTTCTGACATTCATTACCAATTTCATTTTGGTAGAGAATGGTTGAGTCTTTACCGGGTGAAATTGATAGAATCTCTCTTTCCTGATCTCTGTCTGTTCTAGTCTGCTTTGGTTATTCTGCTTTTCTGATAATTTTCTTCTTTGCCTGTGGTGCTCTGGTTCCATGCCGGTTAGCACTGGGAATGTTTGCTGCCTGGTGTTAGAGCTTGTCGTACCAATTTCAGAGAATTTGAATTCTCAGTACCTATCTGCAACTGTTTGAAGGGTAGGGTTTAGAGTCATTGCAACCACTGGTTCCTATGGAACAGTTTTTGAAGAGTGTAAGAGTTTTTTTGTCCATTTGGCTAAAAGATTTCAAACCTTGAAAAATATTTAAGACACTAAGAAAATCACTTTAAAAATAGGAAATAAGAATTGCAGTATCAAAATTGATAGTAATTGCAAAAACAAAATTATACACATCTTTTCCCATTTTAAGGCACATGATTACATTTCATGTGGGATATGGGTATAACACGCCCGATATGATCACGTTAGACAAGATACTCTGGTTCTCTGCCTCAGAGCTTTCTGCAAGCTAAGAGAAATGGATCATTTCTCATCTGCAAACGGGGCAGGAAGTGCAGGGGAGTTGAATTCCTCAGGGCCTTTGACCAATCGTTGTGGTAGCCAAGGCACCAAGGTCCAGACTCCTACCCTAGGTGAACAATGCTGAAAACATTCTTATGCTTCTCTGAGGTTTTGTAGAAACAGACCCCATTGCCCACGGCAGCACCTTGATAACGCAGCCTTGTACTGGCTCTTCCTCCTTAACTGTGCCGCTCTTTGCACCCCCTCAGCGCTGCTTCCTCAGACTCCTCCTCAAGTAAATACCTGCATCCAAGTCTTTGCCTCAGGCTTGGCTTCTAGAGGAATCTAAATTGAGACACCTAGAAATCCATCCTTCTACTTAAAGAATTGTAGCCCTTTTCTTTTTCTTCTCCCGAAGCCTCGAATATCTGTGCAGGGAAAAGTCTAGAACCTGTTTTGACATCTTTTCTGTAAAGAGAAGAATGGTTTTCGTGTTGATATCCAAATGGAGACCCAAATGTCCATCTGGGCAGAAGTCCTTCAATTCTAAGATCTTTTCTGGATGTCACTGTCCTATGTCCCCTTACTGGCTTGACTAATAGACTTCGATGATATATGAAGTTAGGTATTATATATTCTTCGGGCATATTTAAACTAATAACATAGCTGTAGGAAGCAAGGTTTGCTGTATAAAAACTGGAGGTAAGAAGAGTTGTTAAGATACTACTTTCAGAATATATATTATAAATGAGGAAGCTTTGTACCAGGGTGATGATGGCTGGGGAACACTGAACCTGGGGGGCATTGCAGATCAAAATTGTTCAGTATTTAATATATAATGACATATGTAACGCAAAGCAGAAAGAAAGAATGCAAAGTAACTAAAGGCAAATGGCAGTGGAGAAGTTGGTAGCAGGAGGGGCACAGACCACATGTGGAAGCTCCAGACTGTGAGACGACATTCACAGTGTGAACTGGTTTTTGCTAGAGTGCAATATGCAAAAGGTTTTGAAACTTTTGTTGTAGCTTCTCTAAAAGATATAAAACTGGATTGGCAGAAACGCAGATCATCATTGTGTTAGACAAGGCTGCGCTAAATCAATTAGGACAACACACTTCTCTTTTTTCACACTATGGATTATTTGCTGTGTATTCATTGGCTATACTCATTGGTAAAACTATTGATATTAGGGAATTTAACACTGACAGATAATGTAGTTTGGGAAAAGAATGATAAATAAAAGAACACACATTTTTTTCACTGAACGTATATTCTAACTTTGGCAAAATATTAGTATTAATGTGCAACTCGATGATTTTTGTAATTTTTGTTTATGAGGCAGATTTATATGAAGAGATGTTTGTAAAAATCAAGATATGTAAATTACACTTTACATGGAGGCAGACAGAATTTATTGATGTAGAGAAAGTCAGGATTATAGTGTGATAGCAAAATGGGAAAGAAATGAGCCTTTAACAGAAATAGTACAAAAGTATGTTTTTAATAATTAGAGGAATATGAGATTTATCATCTAAGCAAGACTGTTCAAATAGTAATTTTCTGGATTTCAGTTTAACATTTTATTCTTAGACTATTTAAATTTCAGCTTCACTTTTTGTAAGTAGGGAACTTACTGTTTTCCTTTTTTTTTTTTTTAATTTTTTTTTTCAACTTTTATTTATTTTTTTGGGACAGAGAGAGACAGAGCATGAACAGGGGAGGGGCAGAGAGAGAGGGAGACACAGAATCGGAAACAGGCTCCAGGCTCCGAGCCATCAGCCCAGAGCCCGACGCGGGGCTCGAACTCACGGACCGCGAGATCGTGACCTGGCTGAAGTCGGACGCTTAACCGACTGCGCCACCCAGGCGCCCCCTGTTTTCCTTTTTATATATTTAGGTGGTGAATCTAATTTGACTAAAAAAAATTCAGATTTTAGTATATGTCAGATATTATGGGGGTACAGTTATGTACAAGATGTAGGAGCACGTAGAACGTCATTGTGTCAAGCTGTGTGTATGTGGCAAAATGTAAACATACAAGGGAAGTAGACACTGAAAAGGCGGAGTTTGTTACTGAAAAAGCAGAGGGAGAGATTCCTAATGGCTAGACCCTAACCCTGCCAAGCTAAGTGGTGAGTTGATCTTCCAGCAGAGGGCAGTGCAACAAACTTTTTGGTGGAGAGGGACTTGAGTGGAGAGCATAGAGATTTAAAGAAAATTCCTCATCAAGGGAAATTGGTATTACTAATTGAAGGGCACGAAGGGGCTATGGAAAGTTGAGGGACTTGGTGTTACTTCTGCTTTTCTGGGTTGTGTGGAAAGATGAAGTAATTTATCCCCTTTCACCTTTTTGTGTCTTCTCTTCCTCATGGTTGATCGAAAGGGGACACTAAGTATAATTATGTTTTGAGGTGATTATGGATGACAGTATCAGTAAGAGGAGCTTTTTTCTTTGCTGAGACTTTGGAACATGGTTCCTTGTGGACTGGAATGTGACCCTGTAAAAACAGCAAAAAATAGTATTTTGCACCCCTCATGTTCATGGTTAGCTACTGTTTTCATCTGATAATGCATTGTACCCGTCCACCATGTTCAGATGTTGCAGTTCGTTAGGGAAACGTTAAAGACTATTCCTCCCTTCCCTTCCCTTCCCTTCCCTTCCCTTCCCTTCCCTTGCCTTCCCTTGCCTTCCCTTGCCTTCCCTTGCCTTCCCTTGCCTTGCCTTGCCTTGCCTTGCCTTGCCTTGCCTTGCCTTGCCTTCCCTTCCCTTCCCTTCCCTTGCCTTCCCTTGCCTTCCCTTGCCTTCCCTTGCCTTCCCTTGCCTTCCCTTGCCTTCCCTTCCCTTGCCTTGCCTTGCCTTGCCTTGCCTTGCCTTCCCTTCCCTTCCCTTCCCTTCCCTTCCCACCTCTGCCACATTGTATTTTGCATTCTAAGGAAGGGGTATCTGTGTCCTGGGGTATCTAATGGGGGAATTTTTCTGCAGTTGGAAACAGAAATGGTAATAAAAAGAATTGTGATGTTCATGAAAAATTCATGTCTTTTGTGTCATGACTATTTCTGGCACGATGGTTACGGAAATTAAGATATGTTTTAATAATAGTGTTTAAACATGAAAAGAAATGCTTTGCAGCACACAAAATGCAGGTACAAAGGCAGTCAGCCCTTGAACAGTGTGGGGGTTAGGCATGCTGACTCCTATGTAGTTGAAAATCCATGTATAACTTTTGTCTCCCCCAAAACTTAACTACTAATAGCCTACTCTTGATAGCCTTACTAATAACATAAACAGATGAGTAACACACATTTTGTATGTTATATGTATTATATACTGTACTACAATAAAATAATCTAGAGAAAAGAAAATGTTATGAAGAAAGTCATCAGGAAGAGAATATACATTTACAGTACTCTACAGTATTTCTAAAAAAAAATCTGCATATTAGTGGACTCGTGCAGTTCCAACCCATGTTGTTTAAGGGTCACCTGTGTAGCACATTTCAAGTTAATAACCTCACATTTTCAAAGTCATATTTTAACAAGCCTTTTGCTCAGTTGAAATTTTTACCTATTCCTAGAATTAGGACTGGTCTCACATACATTTTCAAATGTAATCCATTACCCTCCTAGATAAGTCCATTCCCTCCTACTGCACCTAAGAATTATTTTGAGTATCTTCTTCGTGTGTCTGCTTTTAATGAATCATTATGTTATTCACTGTCCATTCAGCTGTGAGAGGGCTCCAGAGAGGAGAAGTACTGAGCACTCCACATGGGCACACAGTGTCTCCACAGAGAAGACTCTGAAATAACATCTGTGATTGTTGACTGGTACTCATTGCTACTCAGCTTTACCCCCCTGCAGTGATTCCCTGGAAACAGAACCACCTGATGTGTCGTGTTATACATTAGTCTTCGAAGGGTACCTGCAGTGGTTCCATAATACTAGTTTTTGTTTTTTTTTTTTTTTAAATAAAGGTCTTTTGACAAATGGGAGCAAAGCTGTACCCTGTTTTCCAGACCTGAGATTTGGAAGAAGTGGCTGATTAAGGGGCCTAATATTTCCTCTCACGTGTCCTTTCCATGATTCTGGAAGATGCTCTGACCTCAGTCTTTCTGTCCACTTCAGGGGAAAAACATGGTGTGGTTTTCTTTTGTTCCTCAGGATTATACCAAACAGTGACAGGGCTTTGTTTGGCCACTCTGCCCTAATCCGTGGTCCCATGGCTTGGTGGTTAAGCATTCACCAAAGTGGTTATTGAATTCAGGCTGCCTGGGTCCGTTTCCTATTTTTACAACTCAAATACCTATATCACCCTGTGATGTACTGAATATTTCTCATCCCAGAGCTAACATCAGGTTGATGATAATAGACCTCCTCTTTATTGTTGTGAGGATTACATAGAATAAATTTTCTAAGTGTCTGATCCACATAATAAAAAATTTCTACTTTTTGGGTTTGGTTTTTTTTTTTAAACTTCTCATAGGTGTACGTTTTCTTTCTTTCCTCCTCCTCCTCCTTGCAATCTGTTTAAGGTAGTTGTAAGATCATTATAGAAAAGGCTCAGGCAGCCCTAAACAAAAAGGTACAGACAGGTTGAAGAAGAATGAAGAAGAGTAATCTGGAGAACTTAAGTTCTCTTTAAATAAGATCTGGAATTTCTCTACAGTCCTCCATTATGGTGTGGGCCCTTAGAAAGTACTCCAGGAGGGAAGCTTGCCATATGAATTTCCAAGGCACCAGAGTTAATATGCTACAGCAGTGGTTCCCAAGTCTGTGTAAGGATCAGAATCACCTGGGAAACTTTATAAACTGTTCCCTGAGATTGGGTTATTAGATAGGGGATAAACATAGGAATCTGTATTTCTAAAATGTTGATCGCGAATCCTTTTAAAAATCCTTGTCTGGTGGTTTTATTTATTTATTTGTTTGTTTGTTTGTTTATTTAACTTGTTTTGTTTTTTATTTTTTTTTAAATTTACATCCAAATTAGTTAGCATTTAGTGCAACAATGATTTCAGGAGTAGATTCCTTAGTGCCCCTTACCCATTTAGCCCATTCCCCTCCCACAATGCCTCCCACAACCCTCAGTTTGTTCTCCATATTTATGGGTCTCTTCTGTTTTGTCCCCCTCCCTGTTTTTATATTATTTTTGTTTCCCTTCCCTTATGTTCATCTGTTTTGTCTCTTAAAGTTCTCATATGAGTGAAGTCATATGATTTTTGTCTTTCTGACTAATTTCACTTAGCATAATACCTTCATCCCATCCACATAGTTACAAATGGCAAGATTTCATTCCTTTTGATTGCCAAGTAATATTCCATTATATATATATATATATATATATATATATATATATATATATATATATATACCACATCTTCTTTATCCATTCATCCATCAATGGGCATTTGGGCTCTTTCCATACTTTGGCTATTGTCGATAGTGCTGCTATAAACATGGGGGTGCGTGTGTCCCTTCGAAACACACCTGTATCCCATGGATAAATACCTAGTAGTGCAATTGCTGGGTCATAGGATAGTTCTATTTTTAGTTTTTTGAGGAACCTCCATACTGTTTTCCAGAGTGGCTGCACCAGCTTGCGTTCCCACCAAAATGCAAAAGAGATCCTCTTTCTCTGCATCCTCACCAACATCTGTTGTTGCCTGAGTTGTTAATGTTAGCCATTCTGGCAGGTGTAAGGTGGTATCTCATTGTGGTTTTGATTTATATTTCCCTGATGATGAATGATGTTGAGCATTTTTTCATGTGTCGGTTGGCCATCTGGATGTCTTCTTTGGAGAAGTGTCTATTCATGTCTTTTGCCCATTTCTTCACTGGATGATTTGTTTTTTGGGTGCTGAGTTTGATAAGCTCTTTATAGATTTTGGATACTAATCCTTTATCTGATATGTAATTTGCAAATATCTTCTTCCATTCTGTCGGTTGCCTTTTAGTTTTGCTGATTGTTTCCTTCACTGTGCAGACGCTTTTTATTCTGATGAGGTCCCAGTAGTTCATTTTTGCTTTTGTTTCCCTTGCCTCTGGAGACGTGTTGAGTAAGAAGTTGCTGCGGCAAAGATCAAAGAGGTTTTTGCCTGCTTTCTCTTTGAGGATTTTGATGGCTTCCTGTCTTACATTTAGGTCTTTCATCCATTTTGAGTTTATTTTTGTGTATGGTGTAAGAAAGTGGTCCAGGTTCATTCTTCTGCATGTCGCTGTCCGGTTTTCCCAGCACCACTTGCTGAAGACACTGTCTTTCTTCCATTGGATATTCTTTCCTGCTTTGTCAAAGATTAGTTAGCCATATGTTTGTGGGTCCATTTCTGGGTTCTCTATTCTATTTCATTGATCTGAGTGTCTGTTCTTGTGCCAGTACCATACTGTCTTGATGATTACGGTTTTGTAGTATAGCTTGAAGTCTGGGATTGTGATGCCTCCTGCTTTGGTTTTCGTTTTCAAGATTGCTTTGGCTATTTGGGGTCTTTTCTGGTTCCATACAAATTTTAGGATTATTTGTTCTAGCTCTGTGAAGAATGGTGGTGTTATTTTGATAGGTATTCTATTGAATATGTAGATTGCTTTGGGTAGTATTGATGTTTTAACAATATTTGTTCTTCCTACCCAGGAGCATGGAATCTCTTTCCATTTTTTTGTGTCTTCTTCAATTTCTTTCACAAGCTTTCAGTGTATAGATTTTTCACTTCTTTGGTTAGATTTATTCGTAGGTATTTTATGTTTTTTTTTTGTGCAACTGTAAATGGGATTGATTCCTTGATTTCTCTTTCTGTTGCTTCATTGTTGGTGTATAGGAATGCAACCGATTTCTGTGGATTGATTTAATATCCTGCAACTTTGCTGAATTCATGGATCAGTTCTAGCAGTTTTTTGGTGGAGTGTTTTGGTTTTCCATATAGAGTATCATGTCGACTGCGAAGAGTGAAAGTTTGACCTCCTACTGGCTGATTTAGATGCCTTTTATTTCTTTGTGTTGTCTGATTGCAGAGGCTAAGACTTCCAATAATATGTTGAATAACAGTGGCAAGAGTGGATATTCCTGTCTTGTTCCTGACCTTAGGGGGAAAGCTCTCAGTTTTTCCCCATTGAGGATGACATTAGCGTTGGGTCGTTCATATTTGGCTTTTATGATCTCGAGGTATGCTCCTTCCATCCCTACCTTCTTGAGAGTTTTTATAAAGAAAGGGTGTTGTATTTTGTCAAATGCTTTCTCTGCATCTATTGAGAGGATCATATGGTTCTTGTCCTTTCTTTTATTGATGTGATGAATCACGTTAATTGTTTTGCAGATATTGAACCAGCCCTGCATCCCATGTATAAATCCCACTTGGTTGTGGTGAATAGTTTTTTTTAAATTTTTTTTAACGTTTTATTTATTTTTGAGACAGAGAGAGACAGAGCATGAACGGGGGAGGGGCAGAGAGAGAGGGAGACACAGAATCGGAAGCAGGCTCCAGGCTCTGAGCCATCAGCCCAGAGCCCGACGTGGGGCTCGAACTCACGGACCGCGAGATCGTGACCTGAGCTGAAGTCGGAGGCTTAACTGACTGAGTCACCCAGGCGCCCCAATAGTTTTTTTAATGTATTATTGGATCCGGTTGGCTAATATCTTATTGAGGATTTTTGCATCCATGTTCATCAGGGAAATTGGTCTATAGTTCTCCTTTTTAGTGGAGTCTCTGTCTGGTTTGGAATCAAGGTAATGCTGGCTTCATAGAAAGAGTTTGGAAGTTTTCCTTCCATTTCTATTTTTTTGAACAGCTTCAAGAGAATGGGTGTTAACTCTTCCTTGAATGTTTGGTAGAAATCCCCTGGAAAGCCATCTGGCCTTGAACTCTTATTTTTTGGGAGATTTTTGATTACTACTTCGATTTCCTTACTGGTTATGGGTCTGTTCAAATTTTCTATTTTTTCCTGTTTCAGTTTTGGTAGTGTATCTGTTTCTAGGAATTTGTCCATTTCTTCCAGATTGCCCATTTTATTGGCACATAATTGCTCATAATATTCTCTTATTATTGTTTTTATTTCTGCTGTGTTGGTTGTGATCTTTCCTCTTTCATTCTTGATTTTATTTATTCGGGTCCTTTCCTTTTTCTTTTTGATCAAACTGTCTAGTGGTTTATCAATTTTGTTAATTTTTTCAAAGAACCAGCTTCTGGTTTCATTGATCTGTTCTACTGTTTTTTTGGTTTCGATAGCATTAATTTCTGCTCTAATCTTTATTATTTCCTGTCTTCTGCTGGTTTTGGGGTTTATTTGCTGTTCTTTTTCCAGCTCTTTAAGGTGCAAGGCTAGATTGTATATCTGAGATGTTTCTTCCTTCTTTAGGAAGGCCTGGATTGCTATATACTTTCCTCTTATGACCTCCTTTGTTGTATCCCAGAGGTTTTGGGTTGTGGTGATATCATTTTCATTGACTTCCATATACTTTTTAATTTCCTCTTTAACTTCTTGGTTAGCCCATTCATTCTTTAGTAGGATGTTCTTCAGTCTCCAAGTATTTGTTACCTTTGCAATTTTTTTCTTGTGGTTGATTTCGAGTTTCATAGCGTTGTGGTCTGAAAATATGCACAGTATGATCTCGATCTTTTTGTACTTACTTAGGGCTGATTTATGTCCCAGTATATGGTCTATTTTGGAGAATGTTCCATGTGCACTGGAGAAGAATGTATATTCTGCTACTTTAGAATGAAATGTTCTGAATATATCTGTTAAGTCCATCTGGTCCAGTGTGTCATTCAAAGCCATTGTTTCCTTATTGATTTTTTGATTAGATAATCTGTCCATTGCTGTGAGTGGGGTGTTGAAGTCTCCTACTATCATGGTATTACTATCAATGAGTTTCTTTATGTTTGTGATTAATTGATTTATGTATTTGTGTGCTTTCACATTTGGCATATAAATGTTTATAATTGTTAGGTCTTCTTGGTGGAGAGACCCCTTGATTATGATATAATGCCCTTCTGCATCTCTTGATACAGTCTTTATTGTAACGTCGAGATTGGCTGATATAAGTATGGCTACTCCAGATCTCTTTTGTTGACAATTAGCATGATAGAGGGTTCTTCAACCCCTTATTTTCAATCTGAAGGTGTCTTTAGGTGTAAAGTGGGTCTCTTGTAAACAGCATATAGATGGATCTTGTTTTCTTATCCATTCTGTTACCCTATGTCTTTTGATTGGAGCATTGAGTCCATTGACATTTAGAGTGAGTACTGAAAAATATGAATTTATTGCCATTATGATGCCTTTAGAGTTGGAGTTTCTGGTGGTGTTCTCTGGTCCTTTCTAATCTCTGTTGCTTTTGGTATCTATATCTATATCTATATCTATATCTATATCTATATCATCTTCATCTTTTCTCCCCTCAGAGAGTCCCCCTTAAAATTTCTTGCAGGGTAGGGTTAGTGGTCACAAACTCCTTTAATTTTTGTTTGGGTAACTTTTTTTATCTCTCCTATGTTGAATGACAGCCTTTCTGGATAAAGGATTCTTGGCTGCATATTTTTCTGATTCAGCACATTGAATATATCCTGCCACTCCTTTTTGGCCTGCTAAATTTCTGTGGATAGGTCTGGTGCAGACCTGATCTGTCTTCCCTTGTAGGTTAGGGGCTTTTTTCCCCTGGCTGCTTTTGTGATTCTCTCCTTGCCTGAGAATTTTGTGAATTGACCATGATATGCCTTGTTGATGGTCGGTTTTTGTTGAATCTAATAGGGGGTCCTTTGTACTTCCTGGATTTTGATGTCTGTATCTTTCCTCAGGTCAGGGAACTTTCCTGCTATGATTTTCTCACATAACCCTGCTACCCCTATTTCTCTCTCTTCCTCTTCTGGGACCCCTATGATTCTGATGCTGTTCCTTTTTAATGAGTCACTGATTTCTCTAATTCTTTAATTGTGCTCTTTTGCCTTAATCTCCCTCTTTTTTTTCTGGTTCATTATTCTCTATAAGTTTATCCTCTATATTGCTGATTCTCTGTTCTGCCTCATCCATCCTTGCCGCTGCTGCATCCATCCATGATTGCAGCTCAATTATAGAATTTTAAATTTCATTCTGACTAGTTTTTACTTCTGTTATCTCTGCAAAAAGGGATTCTAATCTATTTTCAACTCCAGCTAGTATTCTTATCCTGATTCTAAATTCTTGTTCAGACATCTTGCTTGTATCTATGTTGGTTAAATCCCTGGCTGTCATTTCTTTGTGCTCTTTATTTTGGGGTGAATTCCTTTGTTTTGTCATTTTGAAGGGAGAAAAGGAATTAATGAGGTAGAAGAATTAAAATTAAAAAAATTAAAATAAAAAGTATTAAATTAAAAAATTAAACACACACACACACACACACACACACACACACACAAATCTTATAAATGATGCTAGGTCCTAGGTGTGTTTTGGTCTGGGTGTTGAAAGTGGTTTGACAGATTAGAGAAAAAAAAGGGGGAAAGGAAATCTTTTGAGAAGTTGAAAAAATAAATACACCGAAGTAGACTAAAATGAGATGATGGGAGTAAAATAGAATTTGAAAAAATTTACACAAAAGTAAAGGATATAGTAGAAAAAATTAAAGAAAAATATTTTTAATAAAAATGAAAAATAAAAATGAATTTTTCTCTTTCTGTATTCAAGAAAAAAAACAGAGAAAAAAGAGAAAAAAGAAATCATTTGAAAATTTGAAAAAGTGAATACACTGTAGTAGACTAAAATAAAATGATGAAAGTAAAATAGAATTTGAAAAAATTTACATAAAAGCAAAAAATGTAGTAAAAAATTAAAGAAAAATATTTTTAATAGAAATTTAAAGTAAAAATGAAGTTTTTCTCTTTCTGCATTCAAGAAAAAGAAAAGAAACAAAAAAGAGAAAAAAGAAAAAGAAAAAAGAAATCATTTGAAAATTTGAAAAGGTGAATACACTGTAGTACACTAAAATAAAATGATGGAAGTAAGATAGAATTTGAAAAAATTTTCACAAAAGGAAAAAAATATAGTAAAAAAATTAAAGAATATTTTTTAATAAAAATTGAAAATAAAAGTGAATTTTTTCTCTTCCTGTATTCAAGAAAAAGAAAAGTAGTGTAAAAGAGAAAAAAAAAAGAAAATTGAATAGATGGACCTGCTAACAGATTGAAATAGGACTGCAATTACTTCGTTTTCCCATAGAAGTCTGAGTATGAAGCACTTTATAGTCCATAAACTAAGCAGGCGGTGAGAGTTGTGTTCTTGAAGAGCAAGGTTGGCCCAGTTGGGAGGGGCTTAGTGTAATGGCTGTATTATCCACTAGATGGCGCTGCTAGCCTCCCTGGGGTGGAGTGTTGAAGCACTCGTAGGTGCGTATGCGCACGCGCGGGAGCAGTGAAAATGGCGCCAGCCAGCTACCCAGTCTCTAGTATCAGAACTCTGTTCTCCCCGATCAGCAAACGTGCACCCGTCCTCCATCTTCAGCTTTCATCCACTACCCGGTTTTTCACTGCCCGTGACCAGGCCCCAGGCAGTACTTCTCTCCCGAGTTTTGTCTCAGATGCAGCTGTTTTCTCCGGCCCCTTACTTCTGAAGGACTGAAACTTTGACCCATTCAGCCCCTCTGTAGGAGGGTCTCACTGAGCAATGGCTGAATGTCGGCCATACCCACGAACACTTGCTGGACCCTGCTGCTGCCCCGAGACTGTGGCCAGGTGCCAGCCGCCCCAGAAAAAGTTTGCGAGATAGTGTAGCAGCAGCGTTTCAGGGATTATGGAAAATCGCAACACACATCTGGCACCAGGCTTCACCTTCAACAACCTTGCCCCAGCACCAGCGAATGTGGCTGCCTTCCGGGGTCTGCTGGGACCAGGTGGCTTCAACAGTCTCTACCAAATGTCCTTCCAGCAGTGGAACTGCTTTTCCCCGTGTGGCCTGAGGACCTCCCGGACCCCACTCTGTTCCTGGGGATTCGCCCTTCCCACCAGAGCACTGCCAGGTATCGAGCTATGGAGTTGCAGACTGCACTCCCCTTGTTTATAGTCTTAATAGAATTTAAACCCTGTCCTTTCTCCTTTCTCCCTTTTTAGTTTAGCCCCTGCAGCTGTTTCCAATTTTCCACTTTCTCTCCAGCTGCTTTTGGGGAGGGGTGCTTTTCCCGTATTGTCCCCCCCACCAATCTCCATTCTCTCTCTGCTCACAAAAGCACCTCCTTTCCCACCCTCCAAGTTCTCCTCTCTGTGCCATGTACCTGCTGAATTCTGTGGTTCAGGTTGTGCAGATTGTTGTGTTAATCCTCCAATCAGTTTTCTAGGTGTGTAGAATGGTTTAGTGTTGGTCTGGCTGTATTTCATGGATGCGAGACACTCAAAAGACTTCTATGCTGTTCCGTCATCTTGGCTCCGTTCTATTGATTTATTTTAATGTTTATTTATTTTTGAAGGAGAAAGAGACAGAGTGTGAGTAAGGGAGGTGCAGAGAGAGAGGGAGACACAGAATCCAAAGCAGGCTCCAGGCTCTGAGCTGTCAGCACAGAGCCCGATGTGGGGCTCGAACTTGTGAACCGCGAGTGATATCATGACCTGAGCCACCATCGGATGCTTAACTGACTGAGCCACCCAGGCACCTCCTTGTCTGGTGGTATTAACAACAGATTTTGGGAATGGAAATTAGAATGAAGATAAGTACTACATGAGAATTATGCACAAAAAAAGATGCCAAAGATGTTTCCTATTACTATTCTTTTGCAGAGAAAAGTCTGATCATGATCTTTGTTCAATTCGACTTTGTTCAGTTAGCCTGTACAGCCATATCTGAGGGAAGTCCCTTGTACGGGGGACTGAAAGGTGGGAAGTGAGGACAAATGTTAGATATAGCATTACCTATTTGATTTCTGCAATTTTGGTCACAAATTTACATTATTTTATTGGCTTGATGCACTTTGCAGAAGAAATTACAAATCTGAATGAGCAGTGAGAGGTATGCTTTTGTGGAACATGCTCAATTTCAGTTGAGGCCCTCCGTTATCCACCAGCAATAGTTACTGCTGTGAGAATATTGTTTCTACCTGCTTGCCTTCTGGCCAAGGGGGAAGGTAGAGGGTTCAAACAGCCAAACCAGACTCAATGTGAACAGGCAGCTTTATTTTCTTTGTTGTCATTGGGCAGGCAAACAGAGCACATTGAAACTTTGGGGTTATGAAAACTGAAGAGATTTAGGGAAAATATACCTTCATCCTCACTTTTACTACATGTTGAAAAAGGTGTCTAAGCTGAGATGTTTGGGGAAGTTAGTTAATGGCTCTTTTATGGAGTGAAAAAGACTAATTAGTTGTTTTCATTGATAAGATCCCCAAATAATTGCTCAAGTCTTCTATCAGCCTAGCTAATAATAAAAGGGGTGGTATATAACCCAAATAATTCTTGACTATCTTGAAATCTATTTCCACCTGTCAGCGCATCTCCCAAACATTAGTTTGGTTAATTTAGTGACGGGGGAACCCGTCTCTGTACCTTCCCCTCCACTGTGGGAGCAGCACAGCAAACCACATGGCTCAGCCTCCACCAATTCTCTTTACACACCTCCCTCCACACAGTCCCCCAGCGTAACTGCTGAAAGCTCTCTTCTTTTCCTCTGTGGACCTTCATTGCCATACTGCCCTTTCTCTCACCTCTTCTTGCTCTTCCTTCCAAAATTCAGATCCCCTGCACATGGCAATTACTTTTGCATAGCTCATTAGTAACTGGTCTCTGCTCTTGACTTTACTGTTCTTCTTTATCCCAGCAAATGAATAAAATGATCTTTACACACTTTAACACAACTGCTATTGCTATTATTACCATTATCACTAATCTTTGCTATTACTCCTCTCATTACCCTCACCAGTGATGAAGGTGATAGTGAAACAATTCTGACTTTTTTCGAGCACTTGTACCAGTATCGAAATACCTTGCACGCAGGTGAGAAAATGAACTCAGTGGTTAGCTGATGGCCACCAGTTACTCAATGGAGGCAGAACTGTAGAGCATATGGGTTTGTAGCTTATACCTTTTGTGTTATAATGACATTTAAATTTATCAATAGAATGCATTGGTTTCAGTTTATCTTCTAGTTTACTAACTTGAGTGAATTTTTAGCCATTTTTGTTGTGTTTTTCGGGGCGACTTCCACTTGAAAGCATGCACAGGATAACTTATTTCATTGTCTCTGGCAGAAAGAAATGAAATGAGAGCCCACTAAGAAATTAGAAGGGAATTGAAAGGATGAACCTATGTTTAGGGTCAGTGGGCTGGAACTGAGCTCGTAGTGGCTCAGAGCTATCAACTGTGTGCATCTCTTTCTAACACTGGTCAGTGACTATAGATTGGTAGCTGAGAATCAGCCATGGTGAGATTATTTACACCAGAGAAGTCACCAAATGCTACTGTATTTATTTCTTGTGGCTGCTGTGACAGGGTTCTGTAGTCAAGGTGTTGGTAGGGTCGTGCTCCCTCTGAAGGCTCTAGGGGAGAATCTGTTGCTTGCCTCTTCCAGCTTCTGGTGGCCCCAGGTGTTCCTTGACCTGTGGCCACAGCATTCTGATCTCTGCCTCTGTGGTTCCATTACCTCCCACTGCCTCTCTCTTATAAGGGTACATGGGACTATGTTTAGGGACAACCCAGCTAATCCAAGGTATATCCAGGACAAGCTCCTCCTCTTAAGATTCTCTCTTTTTTTTTTTTTTTTTTTGAGATAGAGAGAGAGAGAGAGAGAGAGAGAGAGAGAGAAAGAGAGAGAGATCACATGCATGTGTGCTCAAGCAGGGGAGAAGCAGAGAGAGAGGGAGAAAGAGAATCTTTAGGAGGCTCTACACCTAGCTCAGAGCCCGGCACAGGGCTTGATCATGACCTGAGACCATGGAATCATGACCTGAGCCGAAATCAACAGTCAGATGTGCAACCTACTGAGCCACCAAGTCAGTGCCCCATTAAGATTCTCAATTACTTCATTTGCCACGTATAGTAACATTCATTCTTTTGCAACATAAGGTAATAATACAGGTTCTGGGGATTAGGACATGGACTTTGGGAGCCCACCATTTAGCCACTACAGGTACAAAGCAGTCTCTTCCCCCACTGGACTGCTGCTTTGCCTGCATACCACCGGTCCTGTGTTCAATAAAAATGGTTACCTGGTGTGACATAGGGCTTCAGAGCAAATGCCACCATGAATTACTGGTGCAGTAAGAGCAGTGTGTCCTAGTTCAGTGTCAGCCCTGTCGAGGAAATACCTTCCTCACTTTGAAGGGTCAGCATGATTGATGAAATTATCAGCACATTAAAGTTAAAATTAAAATCCGCCATTCATTACAATGGATGGCACTGGGGGCACCTGGGGGACTTGGTCGATTAAGCGTCCGACTCTTGGTTTCAGATCAGGTCCTGATCTCATCGTTCGTGAGTTCAAACCCCATGTTGGGCTCTGCACTGACAGTGCAAAGCCTGCTTGGGGTTCTCTGTCTCCCTCTCCCTCTGCCCCTCCCCTGTTCTCTCTCTCTCTCAAATAAATAAATAAATAAATAATAAAAAAAGAAACAAACAAAAAACAATGGATGGCACTGATGTTTTCAAAATTGTAAAATGATATGGAATGGCCATGATGCAAACAACTTTATTCAACAAAGTCCTGAATTCATGACTGGATTGTTTTAGATTTCCTGTGTTTCTAAGCTTCCCCTTACATCACACATATGGTCTTCTGTCTTTCAAAAATATCCCATTGATAACTTTTCGTGTCCATAATCACATTATTGGATGAAAAATCTATTTATAGAGCATGGATCAGGGAATCTTTATTGACAGTTTTGGTAGGTACTTAACTAAAGAAATGAAATTCTGGGGATGACACCCAATCTCTCAGATATTTAAAAATGATACTTGATCAAGGATTTGTGATAGCTTACCTTGCACTGCCAAGATAGTCTGGAACTTAAAGTTGTTCTTATTCATTACTTTGGCATATTCAAATGAATTTTTAAAAAGAAAGTGTAACTATACTTATCCATATTATCATCATCAGTAATTTCCAGTAGAACTGGAATGCCACCAAGTTCCATCAGTTTTATGGCTATTCTCCATCAGATAGTTATTTGGCTAACACAAGTTGTTGCCTTGAAGATGGATTGACTCTTAAAAGCAAAATCCTTCTACATGAAGCCTACATTGATCCAGGAAAGTGATCAAGCTTTAAATTGCTTTTCAGATGTAGTTGGTCCTGAGGCAGGCCATTAAACATCTGCTTCCTCTAGGACAGTGGTTCTCTATCTCGGCTGTACATTAGAATCACCCAGGAGCTGATACAAATCCTAAAGCGCAAGACCAGTTACAGAGGACTCTATAAAACTGGTGCTTCGTCTTCAGTAGTCTTTAAACTCCCCAGGTGATGGTATTGTATTAACAAATTTGGGAACCAAGTCATTGCTCTAGGAAGAAATAATCCTTTCTCTTCTCCCAGGTAAAATGAATCCTCAGAAATAATCTTTGACCAGAGATGCTAAGTGTCCCCAGTATCATCATTTTACTATAGGACTGGGATTATAAGCTTTAAAAAAATTAGATGTTTAGGTGTTTATGGTACTTGTTACTAATAACCAGGTTTTTTGTTCACCCTATGTGGGAAAGAGCATGGTACTTTTGAGAATCATAGAATTTATTATATTAGGCCCAAGTAATCTGAACTATTAATTACTCAAAAAAGAAAAGTGTATTCATTTTATAAGTTAATCATGCTCTATTTCCATTCTAACCTCAGATATCTTACTATGCCATTTTACTGCTTACTAGCATATGCAGATAATGATGGGGGGGTGGATACCAGAGATGTTGAACAAACAGGAGAGGAATAAAGTTGAATGGATCTCCAGATGTAAATTTTTTTAAATGTTAAAAATTTTAAACTATGAATTCTACACATTTTATAGAGATGGCATATGCTCATTGTAAAAAAAATCAAGAAATGTAGAAAATTTGAAAGCAACATATAAAGAAAAAATCTCATATTTAGAAATAACTAGTATTAATATTTCCTAAAAATAAACCAAATATGTCTCTGTTTATATAAACTGATAAAAGAGTTATGCAGATAAATAGACATTTTTAAGAGACTGGGATTCTGCTATACATCATGTTTTTAATATTAAAATTATTACATTTAATTTTGCTTGAATTAACAGAAGAAAAACATATTTAAAAATTTTTTTTCTCAACGTTTTTATTTATTTTTGGGACAGAGAGAGACAGAGCATGAACGGGGGAGGGGCAGAGAGAGAGGGAGGCACAGAATCGGAAGCAGGCTTCAGGCTCTGAGCCATCAGGCCACAGCCTGACGCGGGGCTCGAACTCATGGACCGCGAGGTCGTGACCTGGCTGAAGTCGGATGCTTAACCGACTGCGCCACCCAGGCGCCCCAAGAAAAACATATTTAAATATAATAAAGAAATTGTTGAAATTCAGAGGTATATTGGACTCAAAAATTTAATATGAAAATCATTAAGAACCTGGAGTCATCATATTCCAGTTTTACAGAGTATGAACTGATGACTTCTTGATATGGAATATGAAGGATTAATAGTTAAAAAAATTCTCCCACTTCCTTGCCACAACCCGCTGATAATTTTTACTTACAGTTTTACATTGTTAGTTTAGAATATTTACATTTATTTTATTTTTAAAAATTTTTTAATGTTTATTAAAATTTTTTTTATGTTTGTTTATATTTGAGAGAGAGAGTCAGAGCATGAGCAGAGGAAGGGCAGAGAGAGAGGGAGACACAGAATCTGAAGCAAGCTCCAGGCTCTGAGCTGTCAGCGCAGAGCCTGACCTCAGGCTGGAACCCACAAACTGTGAGATCATGACCTGAACCGAAGTCAGAGGCTTAAACAATGGAGCCACCCAGGCACCCTAAGAGTATTTACACTTCTAATGTGCAACACAATATCTACGGTTGTTTACAATTAGTTCCCCTTTTCCATAGTTTGTTCATCAGTTATGACCAAAGTTCCATAGTGTATATATTGTTTACCACTAAATTTTCAACCCCCAAGGATAGTTCTAGCACAGCAGATTTGTTAAATAAATAGCATTCCTGGGGTATTTGTAATGATTAATATCTTAGTTGGTTGGGCTTATAATTGAGTAGTTTTTGTTTTTGTTTTTGTTTTTTTATTTTTAAAGAGGGCTATTGGTTCTATATTCTTTGATTCCTTTCAATTTTAAACTCTCATTTTTGTTTATAATTATGATTTTCACTTTCCTTCAAATATAAATATAAATACCATCGCATTTTGCAATGGAGAAGCCTGAGACTCTCTGGCATTTACTCCCCTTACAGATAGTTTGTTTTCTCTCTCTGCAGTATTCTTCATTCTAAAAGTTTAATCACTAGGACTTTTTTTTTTCTGGAGACTTGGTTGTTCTGTATCACAGTTTCATTAAACATAGTTTACTCTTTTGATCTGTAGATTCAGATCTTCCTTGATTTTCTGTGTTATTTGTTTAACTTGTTTTTCTCTTTTGGGGATTCTTTTCTTCAAGGCTCTCATGTTTGCTTATGTTTGATCATTTTGCCTGATCTTAATATGCACTTTTCTTTAACTGCATTTTTATAATTCATTAGGATTATTGTAATTCTTTATTCTATGCTGCTAATATGGTTTTCAGCAATACATTTGTTGTAGCTGTTTTTTCAAATTAAGTATCTAGCAAACTATAAAAATTTCAGATAATATGAGAATAATATGAAGGAGAACAACAGGGAAATAACAGACAATAGAAACAGATTCATAGGGACTCCAGATATGGAAATTAAGACACAAGTTCTAAAATTAGCATGTTTATTATGAGGAAATAAAGACAATCTTGAGAAATTTGGCAGATACTAGAAAGTATAAAGAACCACAAAAATATGAAAACAAAACCAATAAAATGTCTAGAATTTCAAAACATAGTAACTAAAGCTATAAACCCACTGGATTGTATTCTCAGCAGGGATGAGACATAACGAACCAGAAAATACATCAGAAGAAAAGAATCAGAATGAAACACTAGTAGACAAAAAGATGGAAAACGCATAAAGAGTAAAAAATGTAGAGGATATAGTGAAAATATCCAAAAAGGGGAAGGCAGCACAAAATGAGGTGGACACAATATTTGAAGAGATAAGAGCTGGGAATCTTCTAAAAAGGATGAATGCCTGAAATTGCAGATCATGAGGCCCTCCAAAACACCAACCAGGTAATTAAAGCAATTCTACATTTAGCACATGAAAATAGAAGAGCTGGCAGCAGAGGAAAGGAAAATATCAAAAGCAGCCAGGGACTGGGGAGCTGAGGAGGGGATTCATATTTCTTCCACAAAAGTGACAATGTAACTGATAGCTTACTTCTCAAAATCAGAAACAATGAATGCCATAAGGAAATGCAGTAACATTTTTGTAGTGCAGAAATAAAGTAACCGCCAATCTAGCATTATCTACTTTAAGGTGAAGTGAAGACATTTAAACAAGAACAAAACAGAAACTATGTCATCAATGGATCATTATCAAAGAAAAATCTAAAGAGTGTTTCTTGTGAAATGGGTAGATAATTTAGAGATATGGGGAAAAATGAAAAGCTGTGAAAGTATAAATGTGTAGATAAATTGAAATTAATATTGACTATATAAAATTATATAAGAATAAATAGTGACAAATTATATAATAAATTTTGTTGACATTAAAAATTAAAAATTTATTATTTTTTATGTGTTTACAACACTTGTGTTATATATATATATATATATATATATATATTTATATTTATATATGTAAAAAAGTGTATCACAAATATCCAATATGTAGGAATCAACCTAACAGAGGGCTATGAGAGTACTTTACACAGAAAACCAGAAAAAAAAGTTGAGAAAAATACATATGTATAATATTAGACATTTGGAAGTAATCACCAGCAGAACTAAGGACAGAAAGATTAAATGAGCTAAAAGTTGTTTTCCTGGAGGAATGAGAAGGGGTACAAAGAATATGATTGGGGACTGCTTCTTTTGGTAAAAGCCCTTCTGTACAATTGGAGTTTCTAAACATGTGAATGTATTTTTTTTTTTTGTTAAAAATACTTATGTATTTTTTAAACCCCAAATTTAAAGTTTTAAAGTTCCCTGAGAACTGCATCATTTAACTTATCAGCTCAACCTTTGAACTGACCCCTTTCTTCAAAGTCCTTTCTTATTTGTAATATTTCTGTTTTATCATTATCCATTTTATTTTCTTTTTTAATTCAAACTCATTGAAGGCAGAGATTCTTCCTTATTTTCCTTACATACTCCAAGGGCCCAGTGTGGGTTATAAGTGCATTGTATAAGAGCTATTTCTAGATCAACACTAGTATAATCTTGAATGTCAAAAATATGAAAGGACAAGGATACCATTATGCCTACACAAAATCTGGACAAAAATAAGCTGTTCTGAGTGAGAATCTTGTCTGGATTTGAGTTTTAGACAGAGAAAATCTGAATTTGAGAGGTTTTCTGGGAATAGGAAAAATACAGTTTTTTGGAAAAAGTTGGTAGCTTTTCAGGATCCATAAGCTCTATGAACAGTATAATTTTGGTGAAAAAAAAAAAAAAAAGTAAATTCAAACTTCTTCCCTCCATCCCTAAGCTCATTTCTAACCTGTGGTATGAGGACTTCTATTTGGAGAGGGGACTTCTCAAGTTCTCTCATCTGTCTCTTTCTCCCCCTGTCCCTCTTTTTATTCCCTTTGTTGGTCCTCCAGAGTCAAAGATGAAGAGGGGAGACTAGTGAAGGAAGTGTAACTGTCTCTAATGTAATCAGTGCTGTAGGTAACTGGTTGTTGGTGCCTCTGTGGTAGTTACCAAATGCTGGCCCTCTCTTCCTTCCTGATACTCTGAGACTTTGTCTTTAATCTTTTCTCTATTTGAAGAAGTTCCTTCACTTAATCTTTAAGGGTTTGTCTGCTAGTGACAGATTATTTTAGATTTTCTCATTTGAGAATGTCTTCATTTTCTCTTCATTTTTAAACTTTATTTTTGAGAGAGAGACAGAGTGTGAGCAGGGGAGGAGCAGAGAGAGAGAGAGAGAGAGAGAGAAAGAGAGAGACAGACAGAATCTGAAGCAAGCTCCAGGCCCTAAGCTGTCAGCACAGAGCCTGCCGCAGGGCTCGAACCCATAAACCGCGAGATCATGACCTTAGCCGAAGTTGGACGCTCAACTGACTCAGCCACCCAGGTGCCCCAATTTTCTCTTCATTTTTAATTTATTTTTTTTTTTTCAACGTTTATTTATTTTTGGGACAGAGAGAGACAGAGCATGAACGGGGGAAGGGCAGAGAGAGAGGGAGACACAGAATCAGAAACAGGCTCCAGGCTCTGAGCCATCAACCCAGAGCCTGACGCGGGGCTCGAACTCACGGATCGCGAGATCGTGACCCGGCTGAAGTCGGACGCTCAACCGACTGCGCCACCCAGGCGCCCCTTCTCTTCATTTTTAAAGGATGCTTTCCCTGTATAGAATTGGCAGTTACCAGATCTTTTCCTTCAGTATTTGGAAAGATAATATACCACTCTGGCCTCCATGGTTTCAAATGAGAAATCTGCTGTCATTTTTTTCCCAATTTTTTATTTTTATAAGCAATGTATAGTTTCTCTCTGGATGCTTTTAATGTTTTGTTTTGTTTCTAGTTTCTAGAAATTTAATTATGTCTTTCCTGGCATGGATGTCTTTGGATTTACCCTGTTAATAGATTGCTCAACTTCTTGAATCAGTAGGCTTCTGCCTTTCACCAAATTTGGTAAGTTTTCAGCCACTATTTCTTAGAATACTCTTTCAGTCTTCTTCTCTTTTACTGGGACTGCAATGATGCAAATGTTAGGAATTCTTGTTATTGTTACACAGATACCTGATGCTCAGTTTCTTTTTCTCAGTCTGTTTTCTCTTTGTTGTTGAGATTGGGTGGTCTACTGATCTGTCCTCAAGTTCACTAATTCCATCTTCTGTCATCTCCATTCTACTTTTTAAATTTTTTTAAGGTAATTTATTTATTTTTGAGAGAAAGAGAGAGCATGAACATGAGTGGGAGAGGGGCAGAGAAAGAGAGAGAGAGAGAAAGAGAGAGAGAATCCCAAGCAGACTCTGCACTCTCAGCACAAAGTCCAATGTGGGGCTCGAACCACATTATGACCTGAGCCGAAGTAGGATGCTTAACCGACTGAGCCACCCAGGTGCCCCAAGCAAGCTTTTATTTCTATTATTTATCTTTCATATCTACATTTTTAAAAATTCTTTAAAAATAACTTCTATTTTTTTGAGATATTCCAGCTTTTTCAATTTTCTTAAGAGAATTGCTTGTTGAAGTGTTTTTATGACTGCTCCTTTACAGTCCTTGTCAGATAATTCCAACATCTGATTCATGTTGGTGCTGACGTTAAGTGATTGTATCTTCTCATTTAAGTTCTGTTTTTCCTGGTTCTTGGTATAATGGGTGATTTCCAGTTGCATCCTGGACACTTTGTTCATTATGTCAGGAGACCTGGTTTCTATTTCAGTCCTTTATTTTTTGTCAGTCAACCCTATTTAGGTCTTCACTCAAGTTCTGGACTACTATTGTGGACTGTCGTTCCAATGACAGTTTAATTTTCACAGTGTCATTGTTCTTGTCTTTGTCTGGTGATGCAGTGCCTCCTACAGGTCCCTGTGAGTGCTGCCTGAGGGGGTGAAAGGAGTTTCTTTAGACTGGGCACTCAGTGTCACTGGGTGGAGGAGAGGCTATTTAGGTTCATGAATACGAAGAGGCTTCCTAGGCCAGGAACCTATTGTGGCTAAATTCCTTTTTCCAGAACAAAGAGAAACAGGGAAAGATATTTTCTCACAAGGTGATAAGTGCAGAAGAAGCTGTGAGAGCTCTTTATCTCTTGGCAAGGAAATATTCCAGGCCCAAGGACTATTCTTATATAGTCTAGTGAGGAGCAGAAAACTGCACCTCCCAACAGTAGGAAACACAGCACCACATTAAAATACCATGACTAGTAAGTTCCAGAGAAACTGTACTGAAAGAGTGTGAGGGTTTAAGTCCACCTCATATGCTTATTAAGATTTTAAGGGGCACCTGGGTGGCTCAGATAAGCATCTGACTCTTGATTTCCACTCAGGTCATGATCTCACAGTTCATGGGATCGAGCCCTATGTTAGGCTCTGCACTGAAAGCATGGGGCCTGCTTGGGATTCTCTCCCTCTCTCTCTGCCCCTTACCCACTCATGCTCTCTCTCTCTCAAATTAAATAAAATTAAAAAAAAAAAAGATTTTAAGTAGTTGAAAGTTTCCCTAAAGAATGAAGAAGTACTTTCCTTTGGCAACGTTCTTGGATTTTTATTAAGAACATCTTACATTTCATGTTTAATTTTAAAAACTAGTAATAAGAAAAAAATTTCTGAAAATTTTTAAAACAAACAAAAATGAAAAAAATTACTTATGGCTGCTTGCAAATATAACTACATTTATATTTGTATATCCTCTGACATTTATTGTTTTCAGAAGAATTTTGAAATCCACAATCATTTTTAAGGTGGATTGTAGATTTATTTATTTTTTTCCAGCTTTATTGAGGTATAATTGAGAAATAAAAATTGTATTTGTATTAAGATATATATTGTATTGTGGTATATATAAGGTGTATATAAGGTGTATATAAGGTATTGTATTAAGGTATATAATGGGATGACTTGATATATGCATACACAGTGAAATAAATACCACAATAAAATTAACACATCTATCACATAATTATTCTTTGTGTGTGGTGAGAACAGTTAAGATTTACTCTCTTAGGAAATTTCAAGTATATAATTTGGTATCATTAACTATAGTCATCATGCTGTACATTAGATCCCTAGAACTTATTCATCTTATAACTAAAATGTTTGAACACTTTGGGGACCCTGGGTGACTCAGTCAGTTGAGAATCTGACTTCGGCTCAGATCATGATGTCACAATTTGCAAGTTGGAGCCCTGCGTCGGGCTCTGGGCCTGCCAGCTCGGAGCCTGGAGCCTGTTTCGGATTCTGTGTCTTCCTCTCTCTCTCTGCCGCTCCTCCACTCGTGCTCTCTCTCTCTCTCAAAAATGAACATTAAAAAAATTAAAATGTTTGAACACTTTGAACAACATCTCTCCAAATTCCTAAGCCCCTAGCCCCTGGCAACTACCATTTTACTGTCTACTTCTATAGGTTCAACTTTTTTAGATTCCATATATAAGTGAGATCACATAGTGTTTGTCTGTCTGTATATGGTTTATTGCACTTAGCAAAATATCCTCCAGATTTACCTACGTTGTCACAAATGTCAAGGTTTCCTTTTTCTATGGCTAATTGCTATACTATTGTGTGTGCGTGTGTGCGTGTGTGTGTGTGTGTGTGTGTGTGTTTACCACAGCTTCAGTGTCCATTCATCTGTCCATGGTGAGCCTGTTACCAGGTACTCAGGTGTGTGTAGATTCTATCTGATCCCTGGGCTGACAACACTGCCTCCAGGACCCTTGTCAGTAGGGCTGGTGCTGGGACAAGGGCCCCATTGAAGGCTCACAGTTGGATCTGCACATAGCAGGTCTGCTGCCAGGTGTGTGGATAATGGGACTCCTGCCAGATCCCTGGGAGAGTTCCTGCCGGGCCACTGGGAGGGTCCCTGGGCAGGTCAGACTAACCTCAGACTGCAGCTGTGAGGAACTAGAACTGAATCAAAGGACTGTTTCAGGGTCTGAAACAGACAGATGGTGCTGCTGACAGGATGAAGCCCAAACAGGTCTATTGCCCAGTCTACAGGGGGTTGGAACTGTTTCTGAGTCTGAAATTGGGATCGCAGTTGGTGAGCCCACCACCTAGACATGGATCTGCCTTCTCAAAATTGTCCTCCTTGGTTGTGTGCTCCTGTGGAGTTTTGTAACCTCCTGTCTGGAAACCAAGGCTCCCATAAATTCACTTTTATCCATGGAGGCCATGGGGGAATATGAGCGAGGGACTTCCTATTCAGCCATCTTGTGGACATCATTCTCAAAGTATATAGTCATTAGCTATAACCTTTTGTAGAACTTTGTCCTTGAATTTACATATGCACATGTATTCTTACAAAAACATAAACATGCTTATGCTATGTTTATTATTCAACTACTATGGGGATGGGGTCAAGTGGAAAAGAGAGGTAGACTTCCAAACGTCATTCTTGCTTAGGGGGTCGTAGAAGCAGTGTGTTAGTGGAATTGGCAGTTGTAGCATAGCTTCCAATTCATACAGCTTCTTGGCTGTTGTAGGAGCAGCAACTGTCTTGGTGGTGTGGCTCCCAGAAGCAGTGAGGTTTCATGGACATACCCTGCAGTCCTCCCACCAGTCCTAGAAGTGATTCCATAAACTGTTAATTCCCTGCAACCATTTTCCTTCATTAAACTGATTAGATTGTTTCCTACTCTTCTGTTGTGGTTGGACTCAGACTTATATACTTCTCTTCTTGCTGACATCCCTCGTGTCTTTGAGTGATTTTATTTTCTTGGACCCATCACCTTATTTTGGAGTAGGGCAAGAAGAATCCTTTTTTCTCCTCTGGTAAGGAGGAGGAAAAAGCCACACTACTTCCCCAAGGGTTGCTCTCTATGAAGGACTCTCTTCTCTTCCTCTTCCCTAGTCTTTTGCTTACAAGGATAAGGATAATGTTTGGGTGTGGCAGAATCAGTTCAGATGTCACTAAATAACTGGAAGGGCTGTCTGGCCCTCAATTATTTGTGGCCCCTTCTATCATAGGAGTACTTTACACCCTCAAGTTTTCATCTTTGGGCCCCCGTTTGCAGTGATAAGGCAATGATGAAACCCCTCCACACAACATCTGTTCCAGAGGCTATTGAAGAAATATTGACCAGGAAGTATTGTTAGCTGGGGCTCCTTTTTTTGCAGTAGAGGTGGAGAGACTGCACTGGTTTGAACTAAGTTCACAGGACAAGGTGAGAATTTGAGGGTGGAAGGCTTAAAGAGAGGGCTGTGGCAAACAAACAAACAAACAAAAACAAACAAACAAAAAACCCCACAAAACAAACAACCTTTTCAGGCCCCTAGCTTGAATGTGGCATCATTTCCTGGGATGGCGACTGTGGGAGGAATTGTAGTGGGACAAAGGTCACAATATGGTTTTGGACAAGTGTGAGATGTCTCTTGGGATGTGCAGATAGAGGTAACAATAGGAGAGCTGGTGCAGGAAGAGAGGCTGTGCTGGAGATGTAATGTGGCAGTTGTAGGGTTTGAAACTCGGTAGACAAGATTGTCCAGAGAGAAGAATAGAAGAAAGTGAAGGGAGAAAGTAGTTCCTTTTATTGCTGGTTTTATTTTATTTATTAATTTTTTTTAATGTTTATTTATTTTTGAGAGAGAGAGAGAGAGACAGAGAGACAGAGACAGAGCACGAGCAGGGGAGGGGGGAGAGAGAGAGGGAGACCCAGGATCTGAGCTGTCAGCACAGAGCCTGATGCAGGGCTTGAACCCATGAACCGTGAGATCATGACCTGAGCCAAAGTTGGACACTTAGCCAACTGAGCCACCCAGGCTCAGTTAAAAAAAAAAAAAAGTTTTTTCCTTTAAATAGTGTAAGTTTATCATGTTAGCATAGTGATGGGAAGCAGTAGTGAGGGAGAGGTCGAAGAAGAAGTGTTAGCCCCTTGATTGGCCAAAGGGCGCTTTAAAAAATTATTTATTTTATTATTATTATTGTTTATATTAAGCAGAAGGGAAGAAAGAAGCTTGGCTATAGATGCAGCTAAATTTGTAGCCACAATTATAGAACGTTGAAGGGGTTCCCATCTTAAGACTCAGGAGGAGTCAAATGTCTTTTTGGTGCCTAAGAATAATCAGTGTCACTGGTTTCCGCAGCTATGAAACAAGCAGAGTTCATATTTGTATGACTTTATGAGCAGAAATTTTATCAATTGTCTGTTTTTCTTTCTTTTTATTTTTAAAATATTTTTATTTATTTTGAGAAAGAGAGAGACAGACAAGAGAGTGAGCAGGGGAGGGGCAGAGAGAGAGGGAGACACAGAATCTGAAGCGGGCTCCAGGCTCTGAGCTGTCAGCACAGAGCCAGACGCGGGGTTCGAGCTCACGGACTGGGAGATCATGACCTGAACTGAAATTGATGCTTAACTGACTGAGCCACTCAGTCTCCCCAATTGTCCTTTTTTTTTTTTTTTTTTTTTCCTAAATTATCCCTTAGCCGTCTATATTTCCTGGGGGGAGGTGAGGAGGACTAGTATAAGTGAATCAAAGGGAAAAAAAAATCAAAGGTTGAAAAGCCTAGTAGGACATAACACTTTGAAACTAAACTTTCAGGATCAACCATGTACCTTTTCTGAAGGAGACAAAAGGATACACCCAATAGTAATAACCAGCAGGTTTTATTTTAAATAGGACCTAACATTCATTGAAGGAAAACTTAACCTTTCACAACCCTTTATTAATTTTTTTTTCTAAAGCCGCGCATTCTAAGAATACTGCTATTTTCTGGGCAGCTAACTACTGCACTTCTTTTACTGTAGAGCCCACGCCTAAGATTGAGATATAAAAGATCCGCTCCTCTGAAATTGTTAGAAGCCACAGCAAAAGGACTGGGGCACTGACCAAAAGGAGATGAGTCATTCGTAGGAAAGCATTTTTCTCAGGGACGTAGGGCCCAGAGGCTGAAGGCGCACAGGCAAGACTGGCGATGTACTTGCAAATTAACTGCGTGAAAGCCTCAGTCACTGTCATCATTCTCGGCACGTTCAGGCCCATGGAGTAAAACAGCATTTCAGTACTGATGTATCTGCTGCCATTTGAGCCACTTTGCAGTAGATTTAAAAAGATGAGGGATGCAATATTAACGGTAAAGAGAAGGGGAGGGGTGGGCAGGAACAAGGAAGATGACTTCACATTTCGCTGTATATTTCCAAACCACATTTCCTCTAAAGAGATTCTTGTTCATATTCTTATCCTGTGGTCAAATGAGCCCCATCCAAACACTCAGGCAGCATCTGGCTATGGGGGTCTAATCCTGACGAGTGTGCAATGCTTTCAAGAAAAGAAGACTTAAATAAGTGAAATGACTCAAGAAAAGTTCCAGGCAATAACTGAGTAAGTATTAAATTGTGAGGAAGTGACAAATGCTGCTGGAATTCAGTAAAAACAATGAAGCACAGTGGGTTTGGGCAAGAAGGAGAGGTTGTGGAAAGGATATGTCTTGAAGAAGGTGGCAGGGGTGAGAGGGTTAGAAAGGAGGAGAGAAGCATGCAGGAGGAGTGTTGTGACCAGGGTTCCCGGAGCAGGCTTCGGGAAGCATCGATGGTCATGATGCTGATGGAGATGTGATGTGGAGAAAGAGAATGAGGGATGAGTAGGATCTGAGGCAACACTGAAATGAGCGCCAGCCCAGGGGAGCCAGCTCCCTGGTCTAACCATGTCCTTTATGATGGATTAGTTCAGTAATTAACAAGTATAATTCAGTTCCTTCTTACTGGTTCGTTGTTACTTCGTTTCCTTTATTAACGAAAAATAGAGAAATTCTAGAATGCTGTCTGGTTCAATGTACCCGCATGCTAAGGCAGGCTGTTGATCAGGGCCTTTCTCTGAAAGCAGGTAACACAGACAAAGAGGAAAAAAGGTGAGACAATAAAAGATGTGCCCTTGTGAGCGATGGGGTGGCTACTATGCCCAGGGCTGACTGAGCTGGGGATCTGGGGTCACGTTGGGTGATGCGAGCCTCTCAGTTTACTCATTAGTTCTTAGACCGAACAGGAGAATTATGTCTCAGGGCTTTGATAAGTCATGTTCTTTTGGGGCACTGTAGTTCTGAGGATTTAATCAGCGATAGGTGGTGAGTGAGGCAGTGCTCTCCAGAGAGCTGCTGATAGTTTGCCTGCATTTACTAATTTCTCAGGGACACTCCGCTTCAATGAACTCAGGACCACAAATTGATCAGCTCCATCTGCTGGCATGATTTGCCCTCCTAGCAAAGCCAAGCCAACCTGTCTATTTCCTTACTTAAAAAAATTTTTTTTTTCCATGCACTTGCTTGAACATTTCTTTCACTATAATTGCTACGTATTCTTATTTTTGTAGTATTATATACATGGCTATAAGTCATCTCAAATCTTTTTTTGAAGGAAATAAAATATAATAATAGTTTTTTCTTTGGCTTACATAAGAAATTATGAGGGGAGAAAACCCCTCAGAGAAGCCATCTAGGATACTTACCTGTTATGAGGTAGGATTAAACTAACCCCTACAGTCTGTTTTTAAAGACTTTCTGAGAGAAGTAACTTGTATCTCTGTGATACATTTTCATATTTTCCATGGCTCAATGTCAGGAATTCCTTTATGTTTAACCTAAATTCATAGGTTACATTTTTTTTAAGTTTTTAAAGTGTATTTATTGAGAGAGAGAGAGAGAGAGAAAGAGAGCAAGTGGGGGAGGGGCAGAGAGAGGGAGAGAGAGAATCCCAAGCAGGCTCCGGACTGTCAGCACAGAACCTGATGTAGGGCTTGAACCCACAAACCATGGGATCATGACCTGAACTGCAATCAAGAGTCAGATGCTCAATAGACTGAGATACCCAGGCGCCACCATAGGTTACATTTTAATAAGAGTTTCTCTTTTACTCACCTTAGGGGTGTTCACTCCTTCTTGTTTCAGCTCTTAGTTGTCCCTTCCAACCTCAAAGTCATGCATGGGAGATGCACCCACCCCATCTGGTAGGTCCCTGGGGGCCTAGGCCCTGGGTGTGGTAGGCACAAGCCTTCAAGAGAAGGTTCAGTGATTGGTGTGTGTGTGTGTGTGTGTGTGTGTGTGTGTGTGTGTGTGGACTCATACCTGAGGACCAGGAGTTCTGCTCACCAGATGCTTGGCAGCTGGCCAGGAGGGGTCCTGACATTTGGGCGGGTAGGCAGTTTGAGGCCGGTGGGCCTCTGCTGAGGTGTCACCAGGCCACCACAGTACTAGAGTGAGCTCCATAGGACTTTTGGATCTTGGCGCGTTTCCCTTTCAGAGTCATGTGTTCCAGCCTGGCATCTGCTATGAGATCAGTCAGGGAGGGTGTCAGGACATGCTCCCACCTCCTACTCTTTCCCTCCAGCCCCCTTGGTGTTTTCACACCATTCGCCTCTGGACTTTTATCCTCAATCATGCAAAGCACACAAGACATGGCGACCCTCTGTCTACAGTAGAGCAGGACTGCTTCTTAGAAACACAGGACTAATTTCTTAGAAACTCTCCAGTAGGTGAGAAGAACAGCTTTCATTACGTGTTGGTGAGTCACTCCTTCTCAAGGAAGGAGAGAATAATTTTCCTGGAGAAGCAAAATGACAACAGATACCTCCCCCAAATAGGGCTTTTATATTTTGACTCCCAAGGAAAATGAGCGGAACTGAATAGCATTCTGATTTATTTATTTATTTATTTATTTATTTATTTATTTATTTAATAGCATTCTGATTTAGTTGTCACAGCACATCAGAAGCTTGGTGATGATTATTAAAATCATAAAATGGCCTCCTTCTATTTTCTGGCCACAATAAGAACAACCCTTTTATTCTTTCAAAAATTAATTATTTTCCAAACCTTGTCATCTTTATTATTTTCCTTGTGTCTTTCCCCAAATCTTCATATCTTTCTTTAAAATCAGGTCCTACTACTACTCGGTGCTCGGTGAAGGCTCTGTTTGATGCAAAGTCATATCAGGGTCTTAAGTGACACTTTGGTAGCCACTTGTCCTATGCAGATTTTAGTTTTGGAATTGTTATAATTATACTGCTTTGCTAAGTCATGCTCGCTTTACTCCACGTTATCTGGATAGCCAACCTTTGGCAAAGCAGCTTCTGGCGAACCCTGAGACAGAGGTCGTGGAACAGTTCACGTCTTAGAGAAACTACCTCCCAGATGCTTGGCCTCTATGCTGCTGCCTTGGGTCAGTTTGATGGCTTTTTAGTTTCTATCCTGGGACTCCACCTGTTTTAGTCCAAATATATATTAGGTGTAAGTTACATTAACTCTGTCTTGAAGATGGCATAGTCAGATAGAGGTTCATCTGTCTCCCATGACAAGAAGTCTGAGGTTGTTGCCCGGTAGCATTGGTTCAGCTGCTCATCAGCATCACCGGGGTCCTAGCTCTGCCCTTCTTACTTCTGCTACCTTTCATTCTCATATTTTTGGTCTCATGATGCCAAATGGGATCTACAGCTCCACACATGGTATCAGTGATATATGTGCGTGGGGTGGAGGAAGAGCTGAAAGCCCTCAGCACCCTCTTCTCTCGCCTAGAAATCTGAAGCTATACTTCATTGGCCACATCTTTGGCCACCCCTACCGGCACAGGAGAGTAGGAAAGAGATGAGGTTTTCTGGCCTTGATGGCAGAGAGGAGCACAAGAGAAAAGGGCTGGAAATGGCTGTTTGATCACCTAACCACCAGTGCTGCAAATCACACAAGAAAGAGGCATTCCAAAGTTGTTATTTAGGGTGGTCCCTGTACAGGAGCTTTGCCAACTTGTTGTTGGGGAATTCCTCAAATTAGGGGAGGTAAGTTCTGTCTTCACTACTGCAGATGAAAATACCAGAAACCCACTTTCCCAGCCTTCCTTGAACTAAAGTGGGAATCTGAGAAGGAGAGGTGGGGTGGGGGAGAAGCCCACGTCCAGTTGTACTTGAAGCCAGTCTTACCCCCATCCCTCTCCAAAACCATTCAGTTGTATGGGTCGGTATACATAGGTCATCACACTTTTTTCCTGAAGACAATTTGGGTTGAGGTTTCTGTCGCTTGAAAGCAAAAGCATCCGAGTTAATACATACTTAGAGTAAAATTCTTCTGGTATGAAATAATAAAACTACTTCACTGGTATAATTTTTGTTTCTAAAAACTTCGTCAGCTTGCTTAGACCAGTTAAAGCCACAAATCCTTGTTCTTTCTTCTTCTCATTACCCCCTCTTCCCACTCCACTGTAGCATGGTGTCTGTGTTGTCTTAAGGACCTTTATTCCATAAGATAAATCATAATGGACACAAATTCCACTTGCAATAAAGCTATTCAAAACTCTTCTTTCCCCATCCCCCATACAACATATATTCCCTTGGGAATATATATTCCCATATATTTACATTGTTTCAGAGAATATTTGGAGGTTGTAGTAGCCAGCTTCTAAGGCAGCCCCCACTCATCTTACCTCCTGATATTCATACCCTTCCGTGCTTCTGTCTCACATTGAACCAGGTTGGTCTGGTACAGCATATACCCTGATACGTTGCTAGTGGTGATCCACTGATTTGTCCTAAAGATTTTGGCAGTCAGCGCACAAAGAAGGAGACACAATTAGTATGATCCAGAAAGAGACTACTTCAATAGTCCTTAAAAAGAACATTGTGCAATATCATGAACAGATGTTTCAAAAACAATGTTTTCAGTAGAAATAAATTTGCTCCTATTTAGACTTATAGTGTCTAATAATCACGTCGGTTGTAAGAAATAGAATGTTTTCCTTCAAAAATGGAATAGGCTTAATTCTAGACCCAGCAAAGATGGGTTCAAGTATAAAGAACTCACCAGTATGAAGAAATTAATGAGAGTCGGAGCTCACAATTCAGACTCATCTTCAATGAGCTTTTTAAATTTTTTTTTTTCAACGTTTATTTATTTTTGGGACAGAGAGAGACAGAGCATGAACGGGGGAGGGGCAGAGAGAGAGGGAGACACAGAATCGGAAACAGGCTCCAGGCTCTGAGCCATCAGCCCAGAGCCTGACGCGGGGCTCGAACTCACGGACCGCGAGATTGTGACCTGGCTGAAGTCGGACGCTTAACCGACTGCGCCACCCAGGCGCCCCTTCAATGAGCTTTTTAAAAAATGGATTTTTTTTAAAGTTTATTTATTTATTTTGAGAGAGACAGAAGGAAAGAAGGGGCCAGGGGAGGAGCAGAGACGGAGGGGGACAGAGGATCCGAAGTGGGCTTTGTGCTGACAGCAGAGAGCCCAACATGGGGTTTGAACTCATGAGCTGTGAGATCATAACCTGAGCTGAAGTTAGATGCTTAACTGACTGAGCCACCCAGGCTCCCTTAAAAACTGAATTTTTAATTAATTGTTTTACATGAGAGTGCATTTAAAAGACTCACTGAGAAGTGGGATCTATGATCATTAAACAGTTGGATTTGGCTTATAAATCCCTGGAAAATAAACCTCCCAAATGTTCTTGAATCTGCTTTCATTTGTATATAAGACAGCTAGAAAAATACAACACTATCATGTTGTAAAAAAGACAACTAATCACATCCTGTGTGGATTTCTTAGATCTAAGTCTTTTTAAGGGTAATATACATTAGCACATAACTTTGGGGCACTATAATCAGGAGAGTGAACCCACAACAATGTGGATAAATTAATTCAGTGTTGTGCTGCAGTTGGCTTGTACCAGCTCCCTTCCCGACTCTGTGATCAGTGACTGCATGCTGGGAGCTTGAAATCAGTCAGTTGTTATAACTTCTCCAGCACACTGCTGGATGAATTTCTCAAATAGAGTGTTGAGCAAATGAAGCAAAACAGTATATATGGTGTGATCCATTTATAAATAAACTACAAAAATTGGCCAAACTAATCTACGCTTGTAGTGGCCAGGAGAGAGAAAGGGTGGTGAATGAAAGGGGCGTGAGGTGGGCCCTGGAGGTGTTTGTGAGATTTTATTGCTTGACTTGGGTGCTGGGATCATGGATGTATTCAGTTTTTGAAAATTCATAAGTATGTACCCTTCTGAATTGTACATGTTTCCATATGTACATTATCCTTCAATAAAGAGTTAAAAATAACAAAAAAGTAAGCAAGCCATTAGACTAAAAATGAGTCTTTAAACAAGATAAAGAGTTATAAAACAAAAACAAAAGACAAAGATGTATAATAGAAGGCAACAAAATCTGCAAAAAGCAAAACTCTTTCTGTAGGAATTGGGTGTCCTGGTATTTGACACATTGTATGTGTCATTGCATAGGTGTGGAATCAATGGACATTTCTCTTAAAATCCTCCTCCAGTCAACTCTGCAAATACATTATTTCAAACATTGTTATATAAACTCTTTTTTAATTAAAAAAATTTTTTTTGATGTTTATTTATTTTTGAAAGAGAGAGGCAGGCAGAGCATAGGCAGGAGAGGGGCAGATAGAGAGGGAGACACAGAATCCAAAGCGGGCTTCAGGCTCTGAGCTGTCAGCACAGAGCCTGATGTGGGGCTCGAACTCATGAGCTGTGAGATCATGACCTGAGCCGAAGTCAGACGCTTAACTGACTGAGCCACCCAGGAGCCCCATTAATTGTTTTTATCAACATAAAAATGTTTCCTAGTTAAGTATTTAAAAAGTTTCAATTCTCGGGATGCCTGGGTGGCTCAGTCAGTTAAGTGTCCGACTTTGGCTCATGTCATGATCTCATGGTTTGTGAGTTTGAGCCCCGCATCGGGCTGTGTGCTGAGAGCTCAGAGCCTGGACCCTGCTTCCATTTCTGTGTCTCCCTCTCTCTCTACCCCTCCCTGCTCAAGCTCTGTCTCTCCTTCAAAAATCAATAAACATTAAAAAAAAATTTTTTTTTAAGTATCAATTCTCTTTGTGCATACATTTTTTTTTGCAATCATACTTAACTTTGCAGCAAGTAACATGAGACAGGCAACAGGAATGATGAGATATCTGGAAATAATTTTATACAATGCATCAAGGAATGAAAGAGAAATTCCCTATTTATAAGTGAAAAAGGCTCAAAGAGCCTCTTCTTGTAGATTTACTTAGTCCATAGTGATACTTCTGCAAGTGACTGCTTATGGTGGGTGTTGCTGACGGGCAGATTCGACTTTTTATTCCCACCAAGCGTCTCTTATTTGGTTCCATGAAAGTTTGATAATTCAGTTCCATTGCAAGAGTAGCTTTTGTGGTTTCCTTGCAGAAAACCCTCTAGAATTCATCTGTTAATATTGGTAGCAGCTCTTCTATTATTAGACAAACAAAACAAAATAAAATTTTTTTATTTATGCCATAAAGTATCATGTAATAGCATATTATACAATATGATAAAATATATTCTTTTTCATCTATTTCTCTAAACTTCCTAAGATCTTACTACAATGAAAAAGGTGGTATCAGTAAGGAGTGGGTTGGACTCTATTAAATATCTTCAGGAAACCCTCTGTAAATGTTTCTTTCAACTAAGCTTCTGATAAATACTTGGATAGCAGCTCATGTCTATTGCTCTTTATTTGGATACCATAGGATTTTTTTTTTTTTTTTTACAATTGTAACTACTTATTAAGGACTTTTAAGTGGATAACTAAAAGAAGTTAATAGCTGAAAATATCTTTGAGGGCATCTGAACCTACTCACTTATTTATTTATTTTATTGAAGTATAAATAGACATAAAAATCCAATTAGATTCAGGTGTACATCACAGTGAGTCAATATTTTTATACATTACAAAATGATCCCCATATTTAGTCGTTATGATCTATTGCTATATGAAATTATTTTAATATTTTTTACTATATTCTCTATGCTGTACATTACATACCTAAGATTTATTTACAGTTGACCCTTGAAAAACACAGGTATGAACTACAGAAGTCCATGTTTACATGGATTTAAAAATAAACACAGCATGGAACTCTAAATGTATTTTCTGTTCCTTATGATTTTCTTAATAAGATTTTCTTTTCTTTAGCTTACTTTATTGTAAGAATAGAATATATAGGGGCACTTAGTTGGCCCAGTTGATTAAACGGCTGACTCTTGATTTCGGCTCAGGTCGTGATCTTGTGGTTCATGAGGCTGAGCCCTGCTTTGGGCTCTGCGCTGATGGAGCATAGTTTGCTTAGGATTCTGTCTCCTTCTCTCTGTCTCTCCCTTGCTTGCTCTCTCTCTCTCTCTCTCTCTCAAAATAAATAAATAAACATTAAAACAAATGATAGAGTATATAATACATGTAACATACAAAAATATGTGTTTTTTAATGCTTATTTACTTTTGAGAGAGAGAGAGAGAGCGAGTGGGGGAGGGACAGAGAGAGACAGAAACACAGAATCCGAAGCAGGCTCCGGGCTCGGACACTTAACCGACGGAGCCACCCAGGCGCCCCTACAAAATATGTGTTAATCAACTGTTTATGTTATCAGTAAGCCTTCTGGTTAGCAGTAGGCTGTGAGTAGTTAAGTTTTGGGGGACTCAAAAGTTACAAGCAGATTTCTGATTGCATGGAGAGGTCAGAGCTCCTTACTCCCACATTATTCAAAGGTCAACTATGTTTTATAAGTAGAGGTTTATAGCTCTTAGCCCCATTCACTTATGTCCCCAGCCCCTCTACCCTCTGGCAGCCCTCGGTTTGCTTCCTGTGTCTCTGAGTCTGTTTCTGTTGTGTTTTGTTTGTTCATCTGTTTTGTTTCTATTAGATTCCACATATAAGTGGAATCATATGGCATTTGTCTTTCTCTGTCTGACTTATTTCACTTATCATGATGCCCTCTAGGTTCATCTATGCTGTTGCAAATGACAAGATCTCATTCTTTTTTATGGCTGAGTAGGAAGCCATCTGATTTAACACTGAGAAACACTGGAGGTCAGACTGGCATCTAACTGGGAATTTTAAAGCACATGACAAAGCTCAAAATCTTATCTTAATAGGAAAGTGGCCCCTAAGTGCTGTGATAATAAAGCTAAATTCATGTACTCTCCATTTGAGAGTTCCAATATTTTCTCTATTGCTTCACTGATTTAAGTGATATGTGAGGAAGATACAATACAAAAACAACCCTTTATTAGGCGAGATTTAATTTCTTTCTAGGCTCAATATCCGTAAAGTGGAGATAATAATGAAAGCAAAGGAAAATTATGAGCTTAAATTAAAATATATCAGTAATGTGTGTTTGTATCTTGCAAGAGAGAGACTATCACCTCAGGGAAATGTCATTGTATTTTCATTGCTCCTGACTGGCATTTATTTGAATTTCATTCAGTTAAAAAATGTGTACAGAGTCTCTACTCTATTAAGCCCTCACATACTAAGGAGGGTATAAGAATAGTTGAGGTATAATTCCTGTGGCCAATAAGTTTCCAACAATTTGTGGGAGACAAGTGCACACATGAGAAATGAACATATATACCATACAATGGGTCTCCTGCAACAAGTGTACTATTGGAATTTAGCTGGTACAGGCATACCTCAGAGGTACTGTGGGTTTGGTTCCAGGCAACTGCAATAAATTGAATATCACAATAAAGCAAGTAAAATGAACTTTCTGGTTTTCCAGGGCATATAAAAGTTGTTTATGCTATACCATAGTCTATTAAGTGTACCATAACATTATATCTAAAAGGTAATAATGTACTTACCTTAATTTTAAAAAATAATTTATTGCTAAAAAATGCCAACCATCATCTGCGCTTTCAAGAAGCCCTAATCTTTTTGCTGGTGAATGATCTAACGTTGATGTTGATGGCTGCTGACTGATTAGGGTGGTGGTGGCTGAAATCCGGGGTGGCAATTTCTTAAAATAAGACAATGATAAAGTTTTCCATATCAATTGACTCATCCTTTCATGAACAATTTCTCTGTAGCATGTGACACTGTTTGATAGCATTTCACCCACAGGAGAACTTTCAAAATTGGATTCAATCCTCTCACATCCTGTTGCTGCTTTTTCAACCAAGCTTATATAATATTCTATATCCTTTGTTGTCATTTCAATAATATTAGCAGTCTCTTCACCAGGAATAGATTCCATTTCAAGAAATCACTTTCTTTGCTCATCTGTAAGGAGCAACTCCTCATCTGTTAAAATTTTATCCTGAAATTGTAGCAATTCAATCACGTCTCCAGGTTCCACTCCTGATTTTAATTTTCTTGCTATTTTCACCACATTGGCAGTTATTTCCTCCACTGAAGTCTTCAACCCCTCAACGTTATCCATGAAGGTTGGAATAAACTTTTTCCAAACACCTGTTAATATTGATATTTTGACCTCTTCCCATGAATTATACACGTTCTTAATGTGATATAGAATGATGAATTCTTTCCTGAAGGTTTTCAATTTATTTTGCCTAGATCCATCAAAAGAGTCACTGTCTTTGGCAGCTATAGCCTTATGGAATGAATTTCTTAAATAATAAGACCTGAAAGTTGAAATTACTTCTTTTATTTTTTATTTTTTTTGAGAGAGAGAGAGAGATAGAGAATGAGTGGGGAAGGGGCAGAGAGAGAGGGAGACAGAATCCCAGACAGGCTTCCTGCAATCAGCACAGAGCCCAATGTGGGGCTTGAACTCACAAACCGTGAGATCATGACCTGAGCTGAAACCAAGAGTCAGATGCTTAACTGACTGAGCCACCCAGGCAAAATCTTGATCTATGTGCTGCAGAATGGAGGTTGAGTTAGCAGGTATGAAAACAACATGAATCTCATCCATTTCCACCAGAGCTCTTGGGTGACCAGGTGCATTGTCAATGAGCAGGAATATTTTGAAAAGAATCTTTTTTTCTGAGTAGTAAGTCTCAACAGCTTAGAATATACAATAAACCATGTTGTAAACAGATGGACTGCCATCTGGACTTTGTTGTTCCATTTATAGAGCACAGGCAGAATAGATTTTAGCATAATTCTCAAGCCCCTAGGATTCCTGAAACGGCCAATAAGCAGAGGCTTCAGCTTAAAGTCACCAGCTGTTATTTGCCCCTAACAAGAGAGTCAACCTGTCCTTTGAATCTTTGAAGCCAGGCATTGACTTCTCCTCTGTAGCTACGACAATCCTAGATGACCTTTCCTTCCAGTAGAAGGCTGTTTCATCTACACTGGAAATCTGTTGGTTGGTGTAGCCACCTTCATGAATTATCTCAGCTGGACCTTCTGGAGAACTTGCTGCAGCTTCTCCATCAGCACTTGCTGCTTCATCTTGAACTTTGATGTTATGGAGACGGCTTCTTTCCTTAAACCTCATGAACCAACCTTTCCTAGCTTCAAACTTTTCTTCTGCAGCTTCTTGTCTCAGCCTTCATAGAAATGGAGAGAATTAGGGCCATGCTCTGGATTAGGCTTTTGTTTAAGGGAATGTTGTGGCTGGTTTGATCTTCTATTCAAACCACTCAAACTTTCTCCATATCAGCAATAAGGCTGATTTGCTTTCTTAGCATTCATGTGCTCACTGGCACAGCCCCTTTAATTTCTTTCAAGAACTTTTCCTTTGCACTGAAAACTTGACTAACTGGTACAAAAGCTTTCCACCTATCTTGGCTTTTGACATGTTTTCCTTGCCAAGCTTAATTATTTTTAGCTTTTGCTTTAAAGTGAGAGGGATACAACTCCTTCTTTTACTTGAACACTGAGAAGGCTTTAAAGAGTTCCTGGTTGGCCTAATTTTAATATTGTTGTCTCTTGGGGAATAGGGTGGTTTGGAGAGAGAGAGAGACAGAGAGACAGAGAGAGATGGGGGAACAGGCAGTTGGCAGAACTGTCGGAACACATACAACATTTATCAGTTAAGTTCACTGTTTTATATGGGTGTGGTCCCTGGCATCCCCAAAACAATTACAATGGTAACATCAAAGATCACTGATCACAGATCACCATAACACAGATAATAATGATGAAAAAGTTTGAAATATTGTGCGAATTACCAAAATGTGACACAGAGACGTGAAGTGAGCAAATGCTGTTGGAAAAATGGCTCTGATAGTCTTGCTTGACAGAGGGTTGCCACAAACCTTCAATTAGTAAAAACAAAACTAACAAAACAAACAAACACACAAAACCCAGTTTCTGTGAAATGCAGTAAAATGAAGCACAAGCAAACCATAAAAAGATGAGGAAGAGGCTCCTGGTCAGATATTTTTGGAAACACTATGTTGATTAAGTTAAAATTAACTAGATGCTTACATCAAGGATTTTCATAACATATAACATGCTAATGTTAATCATGAATTTCCAAGAAGGAGAGAGGGAATGTTGTATCCCAGACTTTTGTATCTTAGAAACCTTGGGTCAGAGAACATCTTGGTGGAAAATGTACGTTGATAAATGTCACAACTCAGGCTACAGAAGCAAAATGCAGAGAAGATAACAGAATTTGGATTTAGAAGACCTCTATTGAAATACTGGCTTTTCTGCTTTCTAGCTTTCTGAATTTGAAAAACATTATTGCTGGGATTTAGTAAAAGAATAAAGCTATTTTTGGTTTTATTTTTTCAGTGGTGCATTGGAGCTGGCTCAAAAGTTTTCAAGAATTTTTTACCTAGTTACTCAACATAGACATAATTAAAAGTAGTATATATGATATGTGTGTATAGAAACTTAAATTAATGATATGATTATAAAATGTATATAAAATTATAAAAGGTAATAAATATTCAAAATTCATCACTTTCTGGTTATTTTATTATATCTATTATATTTTACTATTTATTATATTTACATTTATTACCATATTGATGCAATGAAAATCCTATATAATTATGTGCTTCTGTACATCTCTTCCCAGCTCCATGTTCACTGATATCACAGCTTGAAATTAGCCAGGGTGGGCTATTTATACCATGGAAACATACAAATGCTACAAATCGGCCCCCTTTCCTCTCTGGTTGTTAGACAATGGCCAGCCCACCACTAGTTTAGTGACAATTAAATATGATATTGTGTCTTAACCTCCTTAAAAAATGCCTTAGTTGTGGGATAATTGGAAATAGTGTAACAGGATGCTGTGAGGTACCTCAGTATACAGTATAGGGTACACGGAAAACAGCTAAATTAAGGCCCTGTTGAGAATAAAATTATAAACTTTCAAAGTCAGCTTGGAAAAGAACCAGATCTTGACTGAGATGCCAGCTCTGCATGAGGTGTTAAAGAGGCTCTGACCCAGGAGGGTGCCTGGGAATTAGGGGAGAGCACCTTTTGTGAGGAGAGAAGAGCTCTTAAAGAAAAGCTATCTGTCCCTCTTACCACTCTCTGGGGCAAGATGATACTTGGTCAATAGACACCTTTGGTGGACTTGCAAATTTTGTGTGTGTAGAAAGAAGGTGCTGTTGCTGTCTGTACTAATTTCCTATTGCTGCTGTTACAAATTAAGACACAAACTCTGTGTCTTAAAGCAATACAAATTTATCATCTTACGGTTTTGGAGGTCAGAAGTCCAAATGGATCTTAGAGACTAAAATCAAGAGTTCAACAGAACTATATTCCTTCTTGAGAATTTAGAGGAGAATTCATTTCCTTACCTTTCTCCTTACCATTCCTTACCTCTCCAGAATGTAGAAACTGTCTACCTGCCTTGAGTTCTGCTCTTTATTTCATCCTCAGAGTGTGTAACTCCAGCCCCTGCTTTCATTGTCATACTTCATCTCACAGCTTTGACCCTCTTGCCTCCATCTTATAGGAGTCCTTGTGATTCACTGTATCTACTGCGATAATTCAGGATAATCTTCTCATTTTAAAATCTTTAACTTAATCACATCTGCTAAGTCTCTTTTGCTGTGAAGACTGGCATACTCACAGATTCTGAAGATAAAGATGTGAACATCCTTTGGGGATGCATTATTCTCTCTACAACAAAATTATACTATGAAGTGGATGTTCTCTTAGCTACCAGTCTTGTCTCCTTGTTCATGTGGTCCCAGAATTGCAGAAAGGGCAGCATGGTCAGGCAGAGATTACCCTTTCAAATTCCTAGTTCTCAAACAATGCAGATTACAGAGCCTACCTGCTCCCGCAGCTCCAGATTTGGGGTAATAAGGAATGAATGAGACCAAACTGTAGGTTCACTGGAACCAACACATGTGAGGCAATGTAGTTCAAATGCTAGAGGAATGTGGCAAGGGGGTGCTGGTAGGGATAGCTTGAAAATGTAGCTGATTCTTGCAAGGGCCCATTGATTCTATGGGATTGCATACCATGTCAGCAAGGTTTTGTTGGGCTTCCACTGATCCACATAAGTCTGGAGATAATAAGCCAGGTCAGTGGTGATTATCAACAGAATGAGAACCCCTAACCACCACTGACATAAAGTTGTTTATGACCCATAAAGAGAAGCATAGTCAATCCAAGAATCAAATGACCATGAAAGGAAAAGGCTTTTCCCACTCCCCTCCCCAAAACCAGAGTAATACACGTGAGAAAGAAAGGAGTATGAAAAAGTAGATCATTTTATACTCCTTCTCACTCTACTCCAAATTCGATCCTCCATAGGTGAGGTGAAGGAGGAGGGGATATGCAGTCAGATTGACTTAGATGTGGGATTAAAGCTTAAAAATGATCAGTACTGAGTCTTAGTAACTAAAATGCAATAGCCAGTACTAAACAGAAAGTGAAAAGTTGTAGAAGCAGGGGCGCCCGTGTGGCTCAGTTGGTTAAGTGTCTGACTTCAGTTTAGGTCATGATCTCACGGTTCAGTTCCTTCCTGAGGGAAGGACCCTTCCTCCCCCCCCCCCCCCATTAGGTTCTGTGCTGACAGCTCAGAGCCTGGAGCCTGCTTCAGATTCTGTGTCTCCATCTCTCTCTGCCCCTCCCCCACTCATGCTCTGTCTTCCTCTCTCTCAAAGAATAAATAAACATTAAAGAAAATTTATAGAGGCCGACTGGGATCTCATAAATAGAGTTTGGTATTTGGCAGAAGTTGAGGGGTAGGCAGAGCACAGTTGCTGTCAGTTGTTTGAAAAATAACATCTTAAACATATACCCCAATGTGGTGAGATTCCTCACTTAAACTGGTCACGGAAGAAGTCATTGTTATTGCTGTGCTCAACCGCCAGTGGGGTCATGTAGCTAGTAGACGCCGCTCAGAGTGGAGAAGCAATAAATAGACCGAAAAGCAGAGCAGTATCTGGGGAAATAGCACTGAAAGGAAGAGGCCCATGGGAATGGGCAGGATTTGGTTGGACAGAGCATTTATCTGCTTTTACTCTCCTAAAATATGAAACATTTGAAAGGATAGAGGAAAATATGAAAATTGTTTGAACTGAGAAAATGAAATGGGTTAGTGTTAGAACCTGGGCTAATTGTCCCACAACCTAGGAATCATACAAGGAACAGCCTTCCAAACGTTCTGTGACCGATGACAGCTGGGCTGTTCACCCTGGTACTAACTGATGCATCTTGGCACCACGTGAGCCATTAGGCTGTTGATAGTGAGCAGGCTGAGCTCATGCATTCTCATCACTCATGCAACAACCTGTCACAGTGTAGGGATGAACAGATAGTGTGCACAAGAAAATGGCCTTTTTTCTTTCCTAAGATGTGCATTCCAGCCGGAAATGCCAAAATTGAGAATAAGGAATAGCTATGGTTCATAAAGAAAAATAAATGGGTCCTGAAAAAGTCATACTTTAATATTTTACCAGTAGTAGTCTATTTTTCTAAATCGGCTCTGCATAGTATAACTCATCTCAGAGTAAATGACAGGGTGGAGAGATAAGCGGATGTCCCCTCTGCAGTACCTTCGCCAGGACGTGGAGGTTTGGTCAGCATTTTCCTCCTTGTGAGTCCAGGCAGGAATATTCCCTCTACAAACAGGAGACATTTTGAAGCATTTTGATCAATTTCAGTATCTGACCAACTGAAATAGCACTTTGGTGAACTGATGGTATGTAAACAGTGGCCAGGAAGAACCCTCAAGAGTGGCAAGGGGCTCTCAGGTTGCACTAGGGTCAGGTGTTGCCCAGAGAAATTCGGGCAGTCAGGATGCTGGCCTCTGTAAGCAGTGGAGGATTGTATCATTCAGCTGGTCATGCCTGTTACTGGATGGTTTTCAAATTTCAGACACTTCAAAATGGTAAGACAAGGAATTTTAGAATTTACATTTCACATTCTTTTCCTTGGGAAGATGAGGGTAAAATTATAAAAATTAGAGAACACAAATCACTATTTTCATACTGACAAAAAATCCTACTAGCTAAAAATCTCTCATATATGGGGGCGCCTGCGTGTCTCAGGTGGTTAAGCATTGGAATTTGGATTTCGGCTCCGGTCACGATCTCACAGTTCATGAGAGTGAACCCTATGCTGGGCTCTGCACTGACAGATCTCTGTTTGGAATCTCTCTCTGCCACTTCCCTGTTCTCTCTCTCAAAATAAATAAATAAAATTTAATAAAATAAAGTAAAATTCTCTCATATATGACATTTAACACTAATTTAACAATGCATTTTTAATGAATTCCAGGTCTTAAATTTCCAGCCATCTGTTGTTCATTTCTACCTCCAAAGTCTACAGACACATCAGACTAAATGTATCTAGAATTAAACTAGCTCCCTTCTCAAGACTAGTCTTGGCTTTTTATGTTCTGTAGTTCAACTAGAATTAGTCTCTCCTCTCTCTCTCCCCCATGTCTTTCTCTCTCTCCCTCTCTTTCTCTTTCTATGATACACACACATGCACATACATGTACACACCTATTCAAACTCATGCACACACACCAAGATAGGTTAAATGATGTAATTTCAATAGCTGACCCCAGAATTTATCTTAGGACTGAAACTGTTTCTGTTTATGTTAATGTAATGATAGGCTTCCTCGTGTCTGGGGAAGATTGTTCTTCAAGGGAATGATTCACAAGACCATGAAACAGAAAAGAACTAAATTTCTCTGCATATGAAGTGGAGGGAATTTGGAAATAGTGTATATCAGAGAAGATAGGAAAGCCAAGGAACACAGCAAAACTTTTATCTTTGGAGAAAGTTGGTGAGAAGTTTCTGGTGGTGTGAGTGGTAACTATTAAGAACAGGGATTTTAAAAGTAAGATCATGTTTCTCATATAAATATATCAGTTTATATGAAACATTTTATTTTACTTCTTTTTAAAATTGTATGTTATTGTGGAGAGAATATTTAACATGACATTCACCTTCTTAAATTTTTAATTGTACAGTAGGTTATTGTTGACTGTAAGTACAAAGTTGTACAGCAGATCTCTAGAGCAAGATTGAAACTTTATGCCCACTGATTAGTAACTCTCCACGTCCCCTTCCCCCCAGTTCCTGCCAACCACCATTCTGCTCTTTGACTTTATGAATTTGACTATTTTAAATATCTCAGGTAAATGGATCATGCAGTGTTTGTCTTTCCGTGATGGGCTTATTTCACTTAGCATAATATCCTCAAGATTTATCCATGTTGTCATATATCATAGAACTTTTTTTAAAAATTTTTTTAAACATTTATTTATTTTTGAGACAGAGAGAGACAGAGCATGAACAGGGGAGGGTCAGAGAGAGGGAGACACAGAATCTGAAACAGGCTCCAGGCTCTGAGCTGTCAGCACAGAGCCCGACGTGGGGCTCGAACTCACGGACCTGAAATCATGACCTGAGCTGAAGTCGGCTGCTTAACTGACTGAGCCACACGGGCGCCCCAGAACTTTCTTTTTAAATGCTGAATAGTATTTATTTATGTTTTTGTGTGTGTGTGTGTGTGTGGTTCGATACAAATTTTAGGATTGTTTCTTTCTCTTTTGTAAAAACATCATTGGGATTTTGATAAGGATTGTACTGTATCTGTGGATTGCTTAAGTAGTATGGACATTTTAACAATATTACATCTTCCAATCCTTGAACATGGAATGTCTTTTCATTTATTTATGACTTGTTTAATTTCTTTCATTAATGTTTTGTAGTTTTCAGTATATAAGCCTTTCATCTCTTTAAGTTTATTCCTAAATATTTTATTCCTTTTTACTGCTATTGTGAATAGGATTGTGTTCCTAATTTTTATTTTTTTATTTTTTAGATAGTTTGTTTTTAGTGTTTAGAAACTCAGCTGGATCTTTTAATGTTGATTTTGTATCATGCACCTTTACTGAATTAATTTTTTCTAACTTTTTTTTTTTAAATGGAGACTTGAGAGTTTTCTATATATAAGATCGTGTCATCTGTAGACAGGGACAATTTTACTTCCTTTTCAGTTTATGCATTTCTTCCTTCCTTCCATCCTTCCTTCCTTCCTTCCTTCCCTCCCTGCCTGCCTGCCTGCCTATTTGCTCTGGCTAGGACTTCCAGTACAGCTGCGAATGGGCACCGTTTTCTTGTTCCTGATCTTAGAGGAAAAGCTTTCAATTTTTCTCCATTGACATGATGTTATCTGTGGGTTTGTCATATATGGCCTTAATTATGTTTGAGTACACTCCTTTTATATCTAGTTTGTTGAGCATTTTTACCATGAAAGGGTGTTGAATTTTGTCACATTCTTTTTCTGAATTTATTGAGATAATCACATAGATTTTATCCTTCATTCTGTTAATGTAATGTGTCATATTAATTGATTTTTGTATATTGAATCATCCTTGCATTCCAGGGATGAATCAGACTTGGTCATGGTGTCTGACCTTTTAATGTACTGTTAAATTCAGTTTGCTAATATTTTGTTGAGGGTTTTAGCATATGTGTTCATTAGGGATATTGAACTGTAGTTCCCTTATTTTTGTGATGTCTATGTGTGGCTTTGGTATAGGATAATGATGGTCACATCAAATAAGTTTGGAACTATTCCTTCTCTCCAATATTTTGGAAGAGTTTGAGAATGATTAGCATTAATTTTTCTTTAAACTTTGGTAGAATTTGCCAGTGAAGTGTTCTAGTCCCAAGCTTTTCTTTCTTGGGAGGATTTTCAGTACTGAGTCAATCTCCACGCTGGTTATAGATCTGCTCAGACCTATATTTCTGTTTCCTCAGATATAAATTAATATGTTACATACTTCTACATATTTACCTATTTCTTACAGTTTGTTAGTGTAAAATTGTTTTTATAGTCTTTTATGATCCTTTTTATTTATGTGTAATTATAATTATATTTATTTCATTTCTGATTTATTTACTTGTGTCTTCTCTTTTCTTAGTCTTTTCTTTTCTTAGTCTGGCTTAATTTGCTATTTTTTCTAGTTCCTTGAAGTGTGAAGTTGTGTTATTTACTTGAGATCTTTCTTCTTTTTTGAATGTACATTTTTATTGCTATGAATTTCCTACTTTCTTCAGCTTTTGCTACATTCCATAAGTTTTGGTAAGTTGTGCTATTATTGTTCTTGAGATATTTTTTAATTTTTATTTTGATTTCTTTTAACCCAATGTTTATTCAAATTTATGTCCTTTAATTTCCACATATTTATGAAATTACCAGTTTTCTTTCTGTTGTTGATTTCTAGTTTCATTCTTGTAAAAAATATTTTTTAATGTTTATTTATTTTTGCGCGTGCATGAGAGAGACAGAGAGAGACAGAGTGCAGTGGGGGAGGGGGAGAGAGAGGGAGACACAAGATCTGAAGTAGGCTCCAGGCTCTGAGCTGTCAGCACTGAGCCGGACTCAGGTCTCGAACTCACAAACTGTGAGATCATGACCTGAGCCAAACTCAGACGCTCAACCGACTGAGCCATCCAGGCACCCTACTAGTTTCATTCTTGTGATCAGAAAATATAGTTAGTATAATATCATTGTTCTTAAGTTTGTTAAGACTTGTTTCGTGACCTAATTTTTCTACCTTAAGAGTTCCCCGGGGCGCCTGGGTGGCTCAGTTGGTTAAGCGTCCAACCTCGGCTCAGTTCATGATATCATGGTGTGTGAGTTTGAGCCCTGCATTGGTCTTCGTGTTGACAGTGCTGAGTCTGCTTGGGATTCTCTCTCTCTCTCTCTCTCTCTCACTCCCTAAAAATAAATAAATAAACTAAAAAAAAAAAAAAAAGAGTTACCAAAAAAAAGGAGAGAGAGAGTAACAATATCAAAAAATAATTAACCAAAAATTCATCCCTTTTCCTCTTATAAAACAAGAATCTAATTATACCTTTAATTTACTTGCAGTCTTTTATTTTCTGGCATGATTTTTTTTTTTTTTTTTGGTAAAAAATTCTTTCTTCATACTATTATTTTTTTTAATTATTATTTTTTTTAAACTTTTATTTATTTTTGAGACAGAGACAGAGCATGAACGGGGGAGGGTCAGAGAGAGGGAGACACAGAATCCAAAACAGGCTCCAGGCTCTGAGCTGTCAGCACAGAGCCTGACGCGGGGCTCGAACTCACAGAGCGCAAGATCATGACCTGAGCCGAAGTCGGACGCTTAGCCGACTGAGCCACCCAGGCGCCCCTCTTCATACTATTATTTTGATCCTTTTTCAGTAACTCTTAAAGTAGAAAAGTCCGTCTGCACAGGTATTTCCCAAGGCCAGGGAGCTTCTTCAGCCTCAGCTTCTATCGTCACTCCCAACCACCTATCCCTGCGCTTCCACTCTGGCTTCCAGTTATGCAGAGTGACTTTTAGCATACTGAGCCCTTCAAAGCTTACTGTCACAGAACTTCTCCAATACCCTCTATCCCTTCATTCTGGCTAAATTTTCTTTCCTTTTCTTTCTTTCTTTTTTGTTCTAAATTGCCTTTATGATGTTTATCAACCTCGGATATTGAATATATATATATATATATATATATATATATATATATATGATATTGCACATATCGTGTCTATGTATGTGTATATATATAGTTTGTCTTCCTTAACTATAAAGTGGCTCCAAGAGATCAGTGACTTTGTTTTATTTACTGCTGTATCTTCAGAACATAGAACAGCATCTGATAAATAACAATGCCCAATTAATATTTATTGAACGAGGGGTGCCTGGGTGGCTCAGTTGGTTGAGCATCTGACTCTTGATTTTGGCTCAGGTTGTGATCCCAGGTTCATGGGATGGAGTCCCACATTTGGCTCTGTGCTGAGTGTGAGGCCTGCTAGAGATTCTCTCTCTCTCTCCCTCTGCCCCTCTCCCTGACTTTATGCTCTCTTTCTCTCTAAAATAAAATAAAATAAAATAAAATAAAACAATAAATATTTATTGAATGAATGAATAATTGAATGGAACTTTGGAGCTCTCTGTGTTTTATTCCATATGTCTGAAATATCCTCCGCAGACCCTCCTTCACCTGGTTTACTACTATGAATCTTTAAGGTGTACTTTTCTTTTTTTTTTTTTCAACGTTTATTATTTTTTTGGGGGACAGAGAGAGAGGGAGACACAGAATCGGAAACAGGCTCCAGGCTCTGAGCCATCAGCCCAGAGCCTGACGCGGGGCTCAAACTCACGGACCGCGAGATCGTGACCTGGCTGAAGTCGGACGCTTAACCGACTGCACCACCCAGGCGCCCCTAAGGTGTACTTTTCAACATCACTTATTCATAAACCCTTTCCTGCTTTTTTTCTTCCAGCTTTACCTTTATTCCACAATTGATTGTTTGCTTGTATCTTCTTTTATTCCATGAAGACAGTGATAATGTCAACCCTGTTCACCTTAGTGTCCCCATTGCTAAACAGCATCTGGCACATAGTAGGTATCATATACATCTTTGTTCTTTTTGTTAGTTACTTTCTATTCTTCAAACATCACATGCATTTTTAACCTAAATTTCTATGTATGCTACTTCTTAGGCATAAAATACTGTTTCTTCAATTGATTTCTGTCACGTATTTTTAAGAATAATTTTTTGCCCATGATTCTCAAACTGTGCACCAAGGTACCTCGAGACACCATAGATTGTTCACAGGGAGCACTGCAGGATACTTAAATTAAAAAAAAAAATTAATTTTATTCACTTTTGAGAGAGAGAGAGAGAGAGAGTGAGAGAGAGCAGGCATGAGTGGGGGAGGGGTAGAGCGAGAGGGAGACACAGAATCCGAAGCAGGCTCCAGGTTCCCACCTGTTAGCACAGAGCCCAAAACAGAGCTCAACCCCACAGATGATGAGATCATGACCTGAGCCGAAGTCGGACGCTCAACTGACTGAGCCACCCAGGCGCCCAAGGATATTTTAAATTTTTGACAGAAATACAGCAGCATCGGTAGATGCCACATGAACTACTAGCATAAGGTAGTCCATAGTTCCACGTTACATTGTGCTACATTCCTTTCAGTGACACTATGTCTTTGTGGAGCTATGATTTAGTGGTTTCTGTGATAAAAAGCAAATACCATGTGAAATTTAAGGTGGAACAGAAAATGTGAATGTTAGTGTCTGTTGCTATTCCAAGTGTTGAGAGGTTGCACAGCACCCATCAGGCTCACTAATCTCCTAATAGGTAATGATGGCTGAGACTGAAATAAAAAAAAACTACTTTCCCCTTTCAAATTGTACGTATTATATTTTACACAGCTGCTAAGCTTTAGGACATAAAATCTTATTAAGCTGTTTGGATCTAAGTAACTCATATATATATTTTTTGGCCTGGGTAAGGAGGGTATAAGAAATTACTGAGATACTAAGGGCACCGTGAACCAAGAAAATTTGAAAACCTCCGTATTATCTGAAATCAGTATTCCAATTTCAACCTTTTAAGACAAATTCACAAAATCGAGTTCATTTGAATTTACTTCTCCAAATTGCCAGACATCTGTAGAGTTCATCCTTTTTTAAGTCTATAGCAATGCATGATGAGGTCTCTTTTCCTCTCATCCCTTTTCTATTGCAACCCTGCTCCCCCAGCTCTATCTCCTGCATCTCCCCTTCTCTCTTTGGTCTACATGAGTTTCCTTCTATACTGATTAGTGTGGCTGAGTAAAACAAATGCTGAGTCTGAGTCATTTCCCATTTACTAGTGAAGGGATTAATTGAGATGCATTTTCCCATGTGTTGATTAGAGCTGAGGCCACTATTAAATTAAGGAAAGGGTGCGTTTATCGCCTCCCCCTGGTGAGCTCTACCCTTTTATCTGCCATATTTCTGATGAATATATCATCACTGAATACTTCATTTTGATACAAAATGAAGAACAGGTCTTCAAAGAATTAGCTTGTTAGGGTCAATGAACAGAAATTTTAGTTCTTGCTTGACAGAAATTATTTCATTGAACTTAATCATTTGATCGCAATCATCCTCTTAGCACATTTCCAACAAGAGAACAATCGCCGTGTGTTTTCTTTTCTCTATATTCAAAGTGATACTTAATTAAGGTAAAGAAAACACTTTCCAGGGCACTCCTTACCATTGTTAGCTGCCTTTTTCCTCAAAGAACTCTAATTTGGATCCCTTTGTTTCTTCTATCCCTTCAAAATCTATAGTAGAAGCATCATCCACAGTCTTTGCCTGAACCCACTGGTCATCTGCACGCTTGTGTTATACCTAACTGTACCACAACACACTCACACATCATTCTCTCTCTGCCCATTGTGGTTGCCACCACATCCTCTAAATCTCTTAGAAAAAGAAAATAAAATAATAGGATACATTGAATAAAAAAGTTTTCTTTTTTCCACAAGACACCAGAGCGTCCTGGTAGACCAGTTTAGGAAGGAATCAAGAAGTGAACATGGGATTGTGTGGGAAACAGTCCAGGGAAGATACAGATAGGAACAATTCATAGGAAGCTAGTTTCACCATCATTCCACTCTGAGATTGGATTGAAAGGGGTTGGTTGTATTGTATGTTTCCAAATGGAAATGGTCTCTGGTTTTGTATAATGGCATCTTTTCTCTAGCTTGCAATGGTCTACTATTCTCCAAAAGTTCAGATTTTCGTTGTTCCCTTGTTTTTTGTTTTTTTTTTTTTTTGTTTTTGGAAGCCAGCCATTTGTTTACCTGACATATCTGGTCAGCAACTTATAATGACCATATCATCTTACTCATATTGAGAAACTTAAAAAATCATAAGATTAAGAAAGTGTTGCCCTTTCAGGAAAGTTGTATAATGGATTTCAGAAGAGTTTTTGCGAGTTAACTATTGCTCTTTTGGTCTGCTGAGTATTCATTTCCCCCAATGGCTGAGATGCCAAATGAATGGGCATTACATGTATTTGTTATACAGTTGACCCTTGAATAACACAGGTTTGAACTGCGTGGATCTACTTATACACAGATTTTTTTTTTTTTGATGAATACAGTATAGTACTGTAAATGTTTTTTTCCATTCCTTATGATTTTCTTTTGTGTGTGTTCCTTATGATTTTCTTAATAACATTTGCCTTTCTTTAGCTTACTTTCTTGTAAGAGTATATATGCATAACATATGAGATATGTGTTAATGTGACTGTTTATGTTGCCAGTAAAACTTTCGGTCAGAGTAGGCTATTAGTTTTGGGGGAGTTAAAAGTTATACACTTAAATGTAGATCCTTGACTGTGTGTGTGAGGGGGGTGTCAGTGTCCCTAACCCCCTCATTTTTCAAGGTTCAATTGCAATTTTGTTTTAACAAATAACTAGAAATTTACAATTGGATGAGTAGTCCCCAATGTTAACGTGGTTATGTTTTTGTGGCATATATTGGCTTTTCTTCTTATCTATTTTTTTTTGCCCATAGCATTCATCTTATTCTATGCCCATTATTCAAGAAGACTTTATCTCAACAGACCTGGTGTATAGGCCTTTTGTTTGCCTATCTGCAGAAACACAAGTGACCAGTATATTTTGAAGAGACACTGATGTGTTGTTGGAATTTTTCTCCTCTCCCTTTATCTCAACCTTTTCTTGTCTGTACCTTCGGGCTTATTTGCATCTGGCTCTCTGGTAATGTTAAATAACATTATTCTTATGGCCAATACATGAGAAAAGAATTGATCAGTGTTGACTTCTGTTACTTTCATTTTTTTCCATTCCAAAATAATTATTGGCTCAATGGTCTCCAAATTTCTTACCTTCTTTCTTTCCTTTCTTTCCTTCTTTCTTCAGGTTTTGCATGCCTTTCTTCTCCTTGATATCCTTTCTTTCCTTCTCCTCTTCTCCCTCCCTCCTGCCCTCCCTCTCCCCTTCTTTCTCTTTTTTTTCTTTCTCTTTTTTTCTTCGTACTTGACTATCACACTGAGCAACATCGTAATATTATTACTTTATAGTCATGATACACTTAAAAGCAATTTTCAGTTCTGTGTAACCAATTACCCAATTCTTCCTAATTGTTAGCCTTTTAATTTCTGGCATGGAATACTAGCAATGTGTTTGGAACTGAGGAAATCAGAGAGATTTTGGAGATTTTAGGTAATCTACACTAATGTATAAACTCATTCTTATGCTGATCCAGAAGTTTGGAGGTAACATATCTCTCATGTCAAACAACAAAGTTAAGAGAATAATACCAACATTGCAATCAAGTTCCACAATAGATTTTGATATAAATTATTTTGTTTTGGTTTAATTATTGTTTAATATTTTATGTAATTATGTGAACTTATTTTAGACTAAGACTTTTCTAGTTTTGTTTCATGAATATGTATCAGGTACCTTTTCTTAGCATTGAACATTTGCAGAAAATAAGTGTGTAATTTGTTCCTGTGCTGCCACAGTTGCAAAATTCCTGTCATAAAAGAGACTATATTGGCACTTTTGCCAAAATCTTAGCCACTTAGAAGTCAAAAGGGTGTGGAAATTGATAGCAGCTGACAGGCATGGTTTATGTAATGGAAGTTTTTACAAATAAGTTTTGTTTTTTTAATGACAGTTCTTCACCGAATAGAGACAGTATAAATCTGACTTATTTTTAATTTAAATGTGAGTTGTTAAGAAATGGTTGGGATAGAAAGGTGAAAGTGATACTTAATTATTATTTATGCTTTGAAATTCAGCTTCATTTTTTACTTATTTATTTTTTTCTTTTTAGACTGCATTCTCTCAATAATATCCCAAAATGTCCATGGCCCTTGGACATATACTTTAGGGCAAGCATCGTATTTGAGAGCTAGTTAAGAGAGATATATTTAAAAGCAAGACCCAACAAAGGGCACTGTGCCAGATATTGAGGACCTGTAAATCAAGGCTGTGGGGTTTGATGTTGTTAAGATGTGGTCAGGAAAATATGAGAGGTCAAATAGCTCTGGGCGAGGTAAGGTGAGGACGTGAGTGTTTATTTCTGTAAGTTTGGGCTACCTTAATATGATATTACCTTGGACTGGATGAAATCTGGTGAACTGCTCCATCAAACACCCTGGTTATGCTCTGCCTGCTTACAACTTTTGATTTTAGCTTTCCCCTTCCTAATCAAGAATCCATTTCCATAGAAACACAAATAGGAAGAGCATCATGAAAGCAATTTGTCTGCTTCTGCTTCCATTTAAATGGAAATGGAATTTGCAGGAGTTAAAAAAAAAAGAGCTTTAATAAGTAATATTTTCAAATGCATCCTTCCGATTTAACCCTCTCAACTTATAAGGTAGTTACTGACGGCTGAAATTTTGAAGCATAACAAGGCAATTTTATACCGGGAGGAAATTAAGGCCTGCACTTAAGTTAACAAAGTCTTCTGATCTTGACATGCATGCAGCTGTCAACTATTACTCCAAAATCTGTGCTACTTTTTCTATCCCAGGGGTATTTCTTATCGCTTCCTTCTTAGAAAGACCATAATGGTGGGAGAGTTACCATGGGAGGAAATAACTTTGGGTTCTGAGTTTTTGTTGTTTGTTTTTTTTAGTTTATTTATTTGTTTTGAAAGAGAATGAGAGAGAGAGTGCTAGCATGAATGAGGAGGGGGCAGAGAGAGAAGGAGAGAGAGAGAAATCTCAAGCAGACCCTGTGCTAAGCCTGACACAGGGCTTGATCCCATGACTGTGAGATCATGACCTGGGCTGAAATGGAGAGTCAGACGCTTAACTGACTGAGCCACCCAGGTGTCCCTGGGTTCTGAGTTTTAATTTTGTCTATTTCTAAGTGTCCCATAGAACTTTTCTACTATTTCTGCCCTGGGCAGAAATATATTTTTAAATATTATATTACGGATAATAATTATTATTGAATTATAAACTATTATTATAAAATTACTTATTAATAGTAAATGCTATATATTTTAAATATTAACTCAGCACAAGCCATAGGCAAGATAGACATAAGGTGAAAATGTAAGAATTTCATATTTTATGAGGAAATTTTCACATTCTGGTTTGCACAGTGCTGAATAAACAAAATATTTGTTGCTAATCCATACGGTAAAAAAAAAAATGATTTGCAATATGAATTAAGATCAGTTCTTGTTAAAAATCATTTAGTTCATTTTTCGTTTTTAAAAACATACCTTCTAAGCATTTGAAATTATTTCCAAGCTTTTATTTGAAAAGTACCTGGTGTATATTTTTAAGCTACAGAATTATAAGAAATTAATTTATGGAAAAAATAGGCAAAAATCAATATTGACCATGACTTATCCCAGTAGTTCTTTTGACTTTAGTTGGATGAATCAAATAGATTGCTGACTATAGTCATTTGAAGTGTCAGCATTTCCAAAAAGCCAGAATTCTATTTCATAGATGATGTGGGAGCGGTGGTGTGGGGAGGGAGAGATGACAGGGTTTGGGGGAAAACAAATAGAATTATAGCTTTCTAAGGTAATGGAGAAAGCTATTTGAGGAACAGTCAGTCAAAAAACATTCTTTTCTTCTTAAAAGGCACAGTGAAAGTAAAAGGCCCTGTTCCCCTGTCGCCCACAACACTGAGGTAGAGAGGAGAAAGCATTTGAGAAGAAAACTGCCACCAGGCACTTGGGAGGACACACAGTGAAGGGTAAAGGAGCTGCCTCACCTTGAACCTCACACTGCAGTCACCTGGGCGGTTGCTGGAACAAAGAGCTGAATTCAGTGAAAGGTTGTTGTAAAGTCTCTACCTTATGAAGGTGTAGTCTGAGCCTGTGAGGTCTTTGAGATTTGGATTTCTCTCCTAACCCAAAGGAAGGGTCTGATTCTAGACACTGAAAAGTACATTGTTTTTTGTGTTTTTTTTTTTTTCAAAAATTTTAAAATGTTTTCATTTATTTTTGAGGGAGAGACGGAGAGAGACAGAGAGAGACTGAGCACAAGCAGCGGAGAGGAAGAGAGAGAGGGAGACACAGAATCTGAAGCAGGCTTCAAGCTCTGAGCTGTCAGCACAGAGCCCGACATGGGGCTCAAACTCGTGAACCACAAGATCATGTCCTGAGCCCAAATCAGACGTCAAACCGACTGAGCCATCCAGGTGCCCCTGAAAAGTACATTGTTAAAGGATACAAAGCACAAGAAGCCCAGAGAAGAAAAGGACAATGGCATTTCTATTAACTAAAGGCTACATTTTAATAATATCTTAGAAATTTAAATTATTATTTATTACTTAATATATCGATAGCCATGTTTTGTTTATGGTTGTCTATATTTATTTATGCTTCTGTTAGCATTTTTACCTCAGGGTAACATGACAAAATTTCAACATAAGTATTTGCACCCCATTCATTAAATTCCATGTCAAGAAATTCTTTCTGGATTTTGCCCCAGTATTCATTTATTCCCCACAAGAAGGTGTATGAAGAGAGCGAGAGAGCACTGCATTGGTCATGGCTCTGTCCCAGAGCGTACAGTAGTGCCTGGCACATGACAAGAACCTCCTATCTGTGGAATGAATGAACAGGGTAGGTATTGTTAAGGAGACAATCTCAAACCAGGTATCCAGTATTTATGGACAACATGTTGGTTTCCACAGTGGGCGTAATAGATGAGCATGAATCCCTTAATGCTGTCTGCATAAGCTTTTTTAGATTAGCTCTATAGCACCTAGAAGATTCAGGGTGCAAAAGACATGGGCTTCAATATCACATCGACATGCCCATTAATTGTGTAACTTTGGTAAAATTATTTAATCTCCTTGAGCCACATGTTTTTAATTTGAAAATATGGAACCAACTTCAGTGACTTCCTGTAAGGATTACATGGCATGGTATATTGGTTGACCCAGGCCGGCAGCTGATATTCAACACAGACTAGCTGGAGCAAAAAATTGCTAAATCATTCTCATCTTAAGTTGTGTTAGTTTCCAATGTCACCATTTTCACTGATGTTGCTTCGTTATCAAGTGATTTAATAATACAGCTCCAGGGGCACCTGGGTGGCTGTCGGTTAAGCATCCAGATCTTGATTTCAGCTTAGGTCACGATCTCACTGTTCTTGAGTTCGAGACCACATCAGGCTCTGCACTGACAACGTGGAGCCTGCTTGGGATTCTCTTTCTCCCTCTCTCTCTCTCTCTCTCTCTGTCTCTCTGCCCCTCCCCTGCTCTCTCTCTCTCTCTCTCCCTCAAAATAAATAAATAAAATAATACAACTTCATTCTTCCTCTGCCATCTTAGTCCCTAAATTCCCCTTCTGAAGCTTTGTCTGACCAGGTTCATTCCTTCCTTAGACCCACAATGCTTGTTTGTGTTTACTTCCATGCCCTGCTCAAGCTACTTCTCTAGCTGTAATGCATTCCTTCTCTTCTACACCTACTCACTCACTATGTGTGATAGTTCATTTTATGCACCAACGTGACTGGCCACTGAGGCCCAGAGTAGACGTTATTTCCGGGCAGGTCTGTGAGGGTGTTTCTGGATGAGATTACCAATTGAACCAGTGAATTCGGCAAAATAGATTGCTCTGCCCATTGTGGGTGGGCATCATCCAATCCACTGAAGGCCTGAATAGAATAAATGGCAGAAGAAGGAGGTATTAGTCCCTTTTCTCTGATCTCATTGCTTGAGCTGGGACATCTCATCTCATCTTGTCTGAGTCTCAGGCTGGGATTTAAACCATCAGCCCCTCTGGTTCTCAGGGCTTTCGGGTTCTGACTGACTTATACCACTGGTTTTCCTGGGTCTCTGGCTTGCAGACAGAAAGAAGATCATGGGACTTCTCAGCCTCCATAATTATGTGAGCCAATCCCTCATAACCTCTCTCTCTATTTATTAATAAATAAATAAACAAATAAATAAATAAAAATTTTATATAAAATATGTAAAATACCCCACTGGTTCTGCTTCCTTAGAGAACCCTGATTAATACAGTATCTTTAAGATTTACCTTGTCCATGAAGATTCCTTAACTGCTTGTTTCACAATAATCTCTTCTGACTCTGGCTTCCTATGTAGTCTTTCCTTTGCTCTGACACTTAGCCCTCTGCTCTTTTTCACTGTTCTCTACTTACTGAGTGTGTAAATATCTTGGCTCTGAGGGTGTAAACACTTTGGGTGCAAGGGCCATGACTAACATTCAGCACAGTGTCTGGCACATAGTAGGTGCTTAATAGATGAATATTTGAATTTATGAGCTTGAATCTATTGGATATTTTTCTCCCTCAATAACAAGAACTGTTCGGGTCACATAGCAGGTGATCAGATGCTGAAGAGCATACAAGAATCTTACCTTGGTTGGCCTGGTTACATCAGTTGGCTGGAGCAGGTCGTGCATTTATGACCTCTCAAACAAATTCTCTATTTTCCTTCGAACTGGAATTGGATTGCAATGCGATTTTCCTCTACTATTTCCAGCAGACTTTGGAGTGCCTTATTTCAGTGAGTGGATGAATTGCTCCACTCCCAAAGAGAGCCGAAGCCCCCAGGAGCAGCCATTTTTCTTCCAAAGCATTTATCTGCCCTCAGTCATCATGGGATTAACAGAACACAGTGAAAAGATTATTTTTTATTCACACCCTGAGATGTCTCTGTTGAGACTACCACACATAGTTTGATAAATGACAATGGAAAATATGAAATGCTGCCCTTTTGGACAGAGTCTTTTTACAGAAAGGCAGTGGGAGGAACTGACATGGTAGGCAGCATTTTGCTGTGGTGACAAGTGTTTGGTCAACCCCCCACAGGAATGCCCCAAAGCATGGAGGCATCCATCCAGAAAAGCTAAAGTCATCATCTTTGGAAAAACGTTTTCTTTTTATATGGATAGTTTTTATCTGATTATAGCCTTACAGTTTGATGCCATCATATTTCACTATGTTTTGTGCCTCCCTTTTTTGCCTTCTGTCCTCGTTGGGACCTATTTCTCCAGCTTTTAACTTAGATACGTTAGTGTTAAGTTGCCATTCAAAGAGAACTGTCAGTGCATTAAATTATCCATTCAGAGGGTGTATATGTTTCGTATCCCAAGTTACCTCCAGTCAATTCGTAAGAACTGCCGGGTATGCTGGGTTGGGAACAGGAAAAGATGTCATGATTAATCAGAAGTATCTGCCTTGAAAGAGGGAGAGGCATCTTGATCCTCTGGAAAAGCATTTTTCTCTCATGCCAAAGACTAGTCACTAACTTTACTGAAACTCTCAAAACCCATTATTTTTCCCTTGCATCTTACAACATAGGTAGAATGCACCAAATAAATAGAAACTAAAAGTGAGCATATTATTCTAAAAACATTTATATATCCTTAATGGCAAAGAACAATTCTAACAGTATTGGAAGTATAGAATGAAAAGTGAAATTCTCTCTTCGCTGTCCTTTCACATACTGACTTCTGGAACCTCTCTTTAACGCCCATGTTAACCACTCTTTATATATCCTTCCAGAAAAATGCTGAAGTAAGATTGAACTAGAAAATTATTTTTTAAACCTCTTACAAGTTGCCAGAAGCGATGAAAACAAATAATTTGGTTTCAACCCTCAGAAAGCGTACAATCTAGCTGATAAAAACAACATGTTGAATGGGTTTGGAGGGAAACCTATAGAGAGTAGGGAAGCAGCATTTGAACTGACAGGAGTCTGAAGTCACTCCAGTGACCAAGTTCCTATGGTAACTCTGTCTTCACCCATGGATGTACTGACTTCCACAAGGAAACTTCCTGGTTTCTACCAGAGGTGAATGAGGAGAAGCCAAGGCCGCCTGGCACAGGAGGCTGGAAGCCTGGGAACACAGGGGCAGCTGGGAGGATGGGAAGACATGTTACTCTGCTCTGGGACTAAAGGGAAAGACTTGATTCCTCAGAGGTTTCTGAGAAGTCTGTTTGGGAACAATTAGCTGAGATATGAGGCCCTCAGATTTGAAATACATCTGTGGAGCCCCTGGAATATTCATGGAAAACATCCTTTTAACTTTGGCAGGTTAGCAGGCTCTGCAGGAGCCCCCTTCTCCCATCATGTGAAATTGGCGTCCTCCTTCCAGAGTCCAGTGGCCAAGATTTCTGCTGGTTTCTGGTGATGGCTGGTAGTTGTGCTCTGATTTTGTATTATTCTGAGAAGCTTTTAGGTGTTGGCATGCCCAACTTTGTTCTGTTTTAGGCCAAGACACCTCCAGTCTTTACTTCCTCAGAGAAGCTACCTTATAGTGGAGGAGACAGTTGTTTGCCCGTTTGACAGGCAGTCACCGCTAGGATCTTCACTGACTTTGTAAAGCTCAGAGGTATCATCGCATATGAATACCAGCAATGATAAGAGCACTGATCTTAGCCCTTTATCAGGGAGTTTTCCTCTTTCCTTTTATTTCCACTTAATCACTGGACAGGTCTAAAATTCTACCTCCTAAGAACAGTCTTTTTAGAATTAAGGAAGAGAAAGCACCTTCTGTAAGCACTTGTACGAGCCTGGTGTTGGCACGTCCTCATGTTCTGAGAAGAGCTACCTTTAATGCCAGCTCAGCAAAGCCCACCGGAGGAGTTTAACCTTACCTGGACTGCAGGCAAAATCTTCAGAAGTTCCTCAAGGGTGGTTATGTGGGGGCGACCTGACTTGGTGGAGACCAGGGGTGCAGGCAGTGAAAGGACTCACCTAAGACAGAACACAGGAGATAGAAGCTTGAATACACTACAAGGGAGCAATGGGCAGGACGGTAGAGGAGAGACTGTCTACCAGGAGGTGGTGGGTGGGGGACTATAGTTAAGGTGGGGAGTGAGGAGGTAGAGGAATGCATGGAATTTTCCTTTTTTGGTCCCTGTGCCCAGTTGGAAGTCGCCCATTGGTCAGCTAGGGTCTGTGGCTATTTTGAGGCTGGTGGCTTCAGAAGCCTGTTTGCATTTGGCCTGGTGGTCACTCTAGGCCCTTTTACCTTAATCTGGTTTCCATTGCTCAAGCCTTCTACCTAAAAGTGGCCTCTACAGTTTAGTATAAATAAAATTTACAGTGTCCTCATGTTAAATTCTATTTGCTTAGATATTTTGTTAGCAGAAATGTATGTTGAAGTCCTACTATGAAAATTAGTCAATATTGAAATAGAAACATTTGTTTATCTTACAGATCTTCTACTCTGAAGCACCCTCCTAAAGCCCCATTACTAGGAAGTTCTAGCTCTGCTCAGTAAGGTCCTGTCACCTTCCTAAGTGGATGCTTTGAAAGTAGAATACTTACTGTCTCTTCAGAGTGGAGCTGGGATCCAATGGAGGTGAAAAAGAGGGACGCCTAAAAGATCAAATCTTCCTGGGTACCCATTAGAGAACACTCTATGCCTAGAGAGAAGACCACAGATATAAAAGCTTAAAAAATGTTTTGCACTATGCTCTGGGTTTCTGTGTATTCACAACCATCTAGGGGCAAGTTGGTGTTATTTATGTTAGTGTGGCATTCCACAGGTGTTGTACATAAATACAGTTTCAGGATCATGACCTATGTGTATATCTAACCACCTTCTTGTTTTATAGGCATTTCCATTTCGTATATTCAAAACTGAACTCAGGATCTTTCCTACGTCCTCAAATACACCGTACTCCTACCTGACTCCGGGCCTTTGCACATGACATTTTACCTCTTTATTTTGCCCCTAGCCAATTCTGAGAAATTGTTCAGATCTCAGATCAAAGGTCATTTCCTAAGGAAGTCTCTCTCTGACATTGCTGACTAAGCCAGATCATCTTGCTAAAGCTCTCATAGCTCCATGTACATTTCCTACATAGTCCTTATCACAGTTTTTTACATATATTCATAATGTGATTATTTGATTAATGTCTGCTTGTATCAAGAAAAAAAATATGGTAAATACTTTGGGGGGTAGGATCATGTCTGCTCTAGTCCAACAAAAAATATTGGCTATACCACTCATTAATTGCTACAGTTCTTTCAGATCATGGCTTCTCTATAGGCTTGATCCTGTGCTATGCCTCTTTCTGCTAGTGCCTAGGTGGATGTTGCTGCATAGGATGATATAAGAAGCTGAATTAAATGAATTTCTATTCAAGTAAATGAATCTTTGTCATTCCTTGCAAATTTATAAAAACAAAAGGGTAAAACTTTGTTTAGATGGATTGAAAACTCTGTTAGTTTTTCTGTGATTTTCCCAATGACCTCCATAGGCTTATAGTCACTTTGTCTGATCTAGACACATGTATAATGTCTCATCCCATGATGAACCAAATTGTTCTTTATTATATTCTCCATCCTCTGCCTTACTGAGCCATCCTGCAAGCATGTAACACTGTTCAGAAGTGCAGTTGAGTGGAAATGCTTCTGAAGATCGATAAAAATTTACAACCATGACTATGACATGATTTGAAAAGAGTATATTACTGTTTGAAGGTCACTGTATTATTTTGGTCAATGTCATTTCTATGAAATTTAGGTTTTCACAGCATTACAAATTTCATAAAACAATAATCTGCTTAGTTTCTTTTGTAAGCTGGGGACACAAGAAAGTAGTCATGAGCCCTCAGCTTACTCAAATGATTTATTATTACTTCTGAGTCTAGCAAAAAAGACTGTCAATTCTTATATATTTCGTTTTGATTAATTATATTAATTATATTGCTGGCGATCACTTACCTAAGGCTATGCCATTTTTAAAAAATTACACTTCGGCTACCTGTGTAATGAGGGAGAAGAACACTTAACATTTTTCAGGCTTGTCTGATTGTTGTTTGTTGAATATATAAATATGTGGTTGGTCTTTCTTTGAGTAGAAAGACTTCTGTAGGATTATTCACCTAGTTTATGATATCTACTCCCTGATGCTGATAGTAGCTTGATTATCAAGTCAGAGTATAATGCTTAGATTATTTGTGAAATAGTTTTAGAAGTCATTCAGTGAAACAATTCTCGATAAAGAAGGATCTTGACAGAGGCCTGAGTTGTCAGAGAAGGGCAGACATGAAACAGCTCTAATGATTATTCATGTGCATCTTCTGAGCAACATTTATTAAGTTTGGTTTTATGTGGTTCAAAGTAGTTTGACAATTTGACCTCTCATTATTGTTTTGTTTTCTATTCCCAGAGTATGTCTGTGTGCAGAGAAATCATAATGCTGGGCTGTCTGTCTAAGGGTAATCACATGCACCAGAAGAACAAGAACACTGAATCAATAGAAGTCTTGATAATAGTTTCTCACCATTCCATCCCCTCTGCAGAGCTATGTGATTCTTTTGACGTACTATTCAAGGTACATGATTTTCTCAGGTCCCTTGAAGATGACTTCATAGTGTGAAGCTATAATGCACTAAGAAGTAAGGGAACAATTGATTTCCATGACTTTAAGACTTCAAAATTGGGAGGAAATAAATGAAATAAAAGATAGTTTGCTTAAACTTTCCCTCCCCAGATTCAATTTTAGCCTCAATCTGAAAATAAAGTCCAGATCAATAAACTTTAGGTCAGTAACATTCTTGATGGCGTCCTGGGACTATGCTCTGAGTCTTAAAAATCCTGATGAGAATCATTTATTCTCATTAGGGTTCATAATATAACTAAAATATCAGGGTTCTAAAAAATGTGCCAGGATTCTGAGCTTTGGGCTAATGTAGCATTGGTGATCTCTTGTTCATTTCATGTACTTTTATGTATTTTTATTTTATTCTTTGGTCAACAAAAATTGCAAAATAATTTTTTCTTGAAATGTATTTGATGGGCATATATTTCACATATGCAGGGTCCACATGAAGAAGTAGGGTCCATATGCAGAAATTTATTTAAAGGGGTCTTTCATCCTTCATGAGTAGTTGTTGAATCTTTGAGATACATTTGCTATAGTGTTGAATGATACGAATTGTTTTTGGTATCTGGCCAATTGAAAGGGCCACAGAGTTCTGGGCAGATTCAATTTATTGAGGGTTAGCTGCAGAGAGCTGATTGTATTTCAGGCTGGACTTTGAACTTGGCCTGTCAAGAGGAAGCAAACCAGGGTATAGCATCATCACGTCTGCATACCCTGAAAGGATTGAAGAGCAAAACTTAGTGGGAAATGTTGAGAAGCATTTCGGAGCCAGTGTGATGGCTCTAAGGCAGCTTGTCTTCTCTTATCTGGAGCTCCTACAACCACTGCAGGCCTCTCCCAGCTGAGCCCAGCCTCTGCACACACACACACACACACACACACACACACTCACATACACACACACACACACACACACACACACACACTTCCCCACTCCCATGGGCATTGTTCTGAGAAAACTGCCCAGTGCTTTGTGTGGCCAATTCCTAATCCTCAGACTGCAGCCACAGCCAGAGGTTATCAAAGGTGCCTCTGGCATACAGTCAAGCTTACATTTTATTTTAGTTGATTGAAGTAAAGAATACTGTGTCTTGGGTTACATAAAACTAATCAAAGTATTAGACACTTGCTTGTTAAACTGACAGCAATGCCAGTTGGAAATTCTGTCCTGGTGAAATTACACTGAGAACCATTATATACCACCTGCAGCTTCTGAAATTTGGAGTAGTAAAGCCCACCATATATAAATGATGAATCAGGATAGCTTTCTCACTTAGGCTCCTTTTATTTTAACTTAAATATACAGAGAAGTAACACAGAATTTTAAAAGAAAAGTTTTGCAATGTTACTTTTGACTTTTTACATAAAAAAATACCCAGAGATAAAGCTGAAGTCCTGTTTTCCTTCCCAGACCCATTATAATCATTTTATTCTCAAAGATAATCACTTTCAGGAATTTATAATATGTTCTTCCAGTCCATTTTAAAGTCTTTTAACTATTTTTTATGTAGAAATGTTGCTGGAATTTTTACCTCAATCTCCGAGATTCGTTGTCTCACCACTTTAAAGAATAAAAGGTGGGCACAAAATGAGCAGCAGGCAAAATTTTATTAGATTCACAGGTTTAAGCCTGTAGTGGGTGCTCTGGTGCGTGGCCCAGAGTCTATTTCAAGCATTGTCTTCTGAAAGCTTGCAACATAGTGTGTCCCTCAAATTAGACAAAGAGACCTGTTTTGTTCAAGATTCAGCTCCCTCTTCAGAGACAGCCTTGTGTTCAATTACAAGTTCCTGCGGAAGGACAAAAGCTGGGCTCCTGGATTCAGTTTGGGACTTCTGTAAAGGGCCAGTCCAACTTGCAGTCTCTCCATGGAATTGATTAAGGTCTCTGTTGCAATGCGTTACCATTTATTTAGCTTCTCTCTCTGCCCAAGTTTGCTTCCTTTCCTCCTTTACCCAAATTACTTACCAATAAAGCAGCTTCATGCCCATCTCCCTCTCAGAGTCTGTTTTCTAGAGACAACCTGGGACAATTGGCCCAAGAAACAGTGCTACAAAACATTCAAAAATGGGTTTTGGAGCTGAATCATCTACCACCTGGCTGGCTATGGCGAATTAGGCCATAGATGAAATAATGATAAACCCTGGCATGTGGTAGCTCAGTGACTTTTAAAACTTTCACTGAGGCTGGAAGAAAATACACTGGTGAGTACAACATCTCAAGTGATTGAGAGGTTCAGGAGAAGCAGTATGGATTTATAAGGATATTGAACTTGGATGGTGTTGAGTTTAGCTAAACTGCTCCATAATGTTGCTGCTCTGGCATCTGTTTTGTGTTAGCCAAGCAGCCTGCAGGGGCCTTGAACTTGAACTGACACCAGCACCTGCTGTGAGCTCACACTCTAGATAATAGCCACAGAGTCACACATAATGTAAATTTGTGATTTGGCTACATCAGCTGTCCTTTGTGATAAGCATTGTTTCCTCCTGCCTAGGGCTTTTCCCCTTTATGGCCCTTAGATAAGACCCCTATGAAGCTTACCAAACTCCTGCTCTTTTTGGTTTGAATTAGTGAATCTACCTTTAGTCCAGGAACCCTAAAGCACTCCACTAGCAGGCCCTAAGAAAACCATGTGCCCAGATTCTGCCACCAGGGTCTTTCTGCCTGCCCCCTGTCTTGACCTCCCATATGCTGAGTACCTCCTCTAGGACCTGTGAATAATAAACTTCTCTATTTCATTTTTCTTTGTAGTCTTTTGTTGAAGGGTTGCTCAACATCACACATACCCTCCAGGCTCTACTTATCAAATGTTAATTTAAAAAAAATCTCGATAGATGGCTGTTGCTGAGGACTATTGATAAATTAGAAAAAGAAAAGAAAAGCTGAAGACTTTTAATCATCATTTCAGGCTTTGTGATAACCAGAGGATGTCCTTGGCAGCATATAAGACATTCAGCTTTTGCAGCTGGAGGGCAGAAAATGCTGGTCTTATGCTGCTGGTTTCATGATAGTGGAACTCCAAAGAAACCTGAATTCTCAGTGCTGGGAAGTCTACTACACCAAGTTCAGGGTAGCATTTGAAGAGTAAGATTCCAAGATTTGAGTTAATGCACTCAAAAATCTTGAATTCCCATATTCTCCTAAATGTTCTAAGCCTGAATAAGTGACTCACTCCTTGCTGAGAGTCTAGTGCTCCTTGTTTATATTAAGATTATGCAGAGTCCTCTTCACTGTGTGAGAACAGTTGCCCTCCTTAAAATCTCTCTGGTTCCCCACCCTTTGAACATCCTATCAGTTACTAGGGTTAAGTTGTAGGAGAACCTAGCCAAGGGAAGTACTGAGCCTGCTAAGGGGAGAACAGGGCTACACCTCAGAAGAGCTACAGGATCTACCCAATTTATTCATTTTCTTTCTTTCTTTCTTTCTTTCTTTCTTTCTTTCTTTCTTTTTTTCTTTCTTTCTTTCTTTTGAAAGAGACAGAGAGTGTGAGCAGGGGAGGGGAAGAGAAAGAGGAGAGATAATCCTAAGCAGGCTCTGCACAGAGCTGACAGCACAGAGCCCAACATGGGGCCCGATCCCACAAACCGTGAGATCATGGCCTGAGCTGAAACCAAGAGTTGCACACTTAACTGATGGAGCCACCCAGGCAGCCTCAAACCAATATATTCTTACAGGAGATGGGGAGTGTGTTTTGGACTATAATATCCTGAGAGTTCTAGATTAAAGGAGTTGGAATACAAAGTTGGATAAGGGAGTCTTTAGTGATATGGGACCAGTTATCCACGATAAAACTTTAACACTCTGACAAGGGCCTCAGGAGTCAGTACTAATAGGCTGTTTAGGTTAAAAGCAGAAAGAGTTAGGGATCCCCCAAAAAAGAAGACAGGCATAGCTTTCTTAACACAGGAAAAGTCATTTTGGGCTCCCAGTCATCTTATGAAAGAATATAAGAGCAAACAGCTACTATCAGTCCAGGAAATAACCTAATCATATTTAAAAGTGAAGACTGACCTGATGTATATTCATGAATTATCTTTGCAGAATCTAAATCATTTCGAGAACTCAGATACCCTACCAACTGGAGCCAGAGAATTGAGGATGGTGACCCTTGCCAGCCCTCATGACTCTGACCTGGACTCAGCCACCGTAACATGACTTATGTCCCAATTCCATACTATATTCCCCTATGCACAAACTTCTTCATGAATATGCATGAACCCTTAGCTTAAAACTTGCCCAATTTTGTTGTTTGGGGAGATGCTGCTTTGGGAAAGATACCTGCTGTTCCCCTTTATTTGTTGCAAGTAAAACCCTTCCTTTTCCTGTTCTTTGGCTTGGTTGTGTACTTTGGCTCAGCACCCACCAAGAAGGGAACACAGTTTCAGATACTAGGATGACTTAAAAACTTGGAAAACGTGAGGTACCACATCATGTGAAGCAGAAATGCCAGAGACGTTGCGGAGAGTGGAAGACCAGATTAAAAGAAAGAGAAGTGAGTGTGCTAGAGAGAATGTACTATACAAGGTTGGAAAAATAATGCATATAGCTGGAAACCTATCAGCAACTATGTTCTATAGTAGGGTCCAGTGTATACTCCTTTATTAAAGCAATAAAGAATGAACTTATAGGAGGGGCCAAAGTAATATTGAGAAGCCCAGTGGAAACTGTCCTTTCTAGACCACGGCTGATGGTAAGATTGGGCTCCTTGATAGCAAAGAAGATGATATGATCCTAAAATAATTACAGGTCAGGTGCTCAAGCCTTGGAAGAAAGACGGAAACAATTGTATAACGAATGAGAGTGTTATAATATTTGTATCGTATCATTATGACCACCAAAGAATATCCCTCATGTAATAGTCACTAGACAACCAAGTGGAAAGATGTAGTCAGTTGACATTAACCTTTTTTTGTTGTTGTTGTTACGCCATACCTGAGAGCTAGCACAATGGATAAAAAACTGGAGTTATCATTATCATAGGGATAGATAATAACCATAGGCCCAAAAATATGGACTCTCACCTACCCAGGTTGATTTAACTATGGCTGCTTTCAAGTGTCCAACTTGTCAATAGTGGAAATCAACAAAAGATGAGCTCTCAATGTGGTACCATCTTTCTAGGAAACCAAGCAGATTTTGTAATAGGTTGATTATATTAGACCTTTTCCATCCTGAAGGCGCAATGGTTCCTTTTAAAAGGAATTGAGTTGTTTTGCCTTTCTTGCTTATAGGACTTCAAGCACCATTACTGAAAGACTTACAGACTGTCTCAACCACTGCCAGGGATTACAATTGCTTCAAACTAAGGGACTAATTTTATAGCAAAGGGGGTACAGCAGTAGGCATGTAACCATAAGATCCAGTGGTCCTATCACATACTATACTACCCAGAAGCTTACAGCCAGATGAAGGAATAATATAGCTTTTAGAAAGTATAACAGATAAGCCAGCGTAAAGATGTTATCATTTAAGAATGGGCATGATCCTCCAGGACATAGTATATTAACTAAATCAGTGAATAGAATATGGTGGTATATACTTAAAAAAACCTCTTTGATGTTTATTTATTTTTGAGAGAGAGGGACAGCGTGAGTGGGGGAGGGGCAGAGAGAGAGAGGGAGACACAGAAGCTGAAGCAGGCTCCAGGCAGCAGTCAGCACAGAGCCCGACGCAGGGCGCAAACTCACGAATTGTGAGATCATGACCTGACCTGAAGTCAGATGCTTAACTGATGGAGCCACCCAGGTGCCCCTGGTACTATATATTTAATAGGGAAAAATATGCGGTCTAGGAATTAAGGAGAGGAAGTACGAATGGTCCCAATGCCTTTCTTCCGCTAGGCCCACTTGGAAAATTTAGATTTTTGGTTCCTGAAGTTTTAGGCTCTTCATGCTAAAGATATTGTTTTCCAAAAAGATAATACCTCCACCAAAGGATACAGCAAAAGAACATTAAACATTAAGCTATGGCTATGGCTATGACCTAATCATTTTGGGCTCCTTATGCCACAAGATTAGTAGACAAAGAAAAGAGTCATCATTCTGACAGAGTTTGATTGACCCTAACTATCAGAGTAAGCATGCAAAAGCCACAGTCTGAAGAGGGCATGATCACCCTTGGCGCAGAACCCTGGGAAATGAAGGTCTAGATTACTCCACCAGGTGATGCTAGCTGAGAGTGAAGGGAATAAAGAATGAGTACTAGAATTAGAGTAGGCAATTAGCTAGGTTCGAAAAGGATACCTGGAAGCCAGCAAGGAGGAGGTCATGGCCAACTATTAGGAAAGTCAGAGACCTATCTGGGCAGCATTCCACAAAAAGCCAGATCAAAGCAGACAGACCCAAGATGGCAGGTGCCATGGCAGGAAACGCCTAACCAAATAAGGAAGGCACAAAACCCTGTTTCCCCACCCCAAGTAGTGAATATTCTATCCCCTACTTAAAAATTATGGACGTGGGGCGCCTGGGTGGCACAGTCGGTTGAGCGTCCGACTTCAGCCAGGTCACGATCTCGCGGTCCGTGAGTTCGAGCCCCGCGTCGGGCTCTGGGCTGATGGCTCAGAGCCTGGAGCCTGTTTCCGATTCTGTGTCTCCCTCTCTCTCTGCCCCTCCCCCGTTCATGCTCTGTCTCTCTCTGTCCCAAAAATAAATAAACGTTGAAAAAAAAAAATTAAAAAAAAAATTATGGACGAAAGATAAAAACCCAAACCCCAGGGTTGTAGCTCTTTATCTCTCTTGAGCTCACCTGCTCTCGCATCTCAAGAGTGTACTTTTTGCCTTAATAAACTTTCATGCTTATGTTGCTTGTCCCCTGTGTTGCCTGTATTTCCTTAAATTCTTTCTCATGACAAGACCAAGATCGTTTGATGACTCCTTTGGTATAGGCTGGGTCAAGGCCCCAGGGTCCAGGGTCTTCTCAATTCACCCAGCAACAGAAGAGGGAGATAACTGTTTGGTAATTACACTAGTTACAGCTAGGAGGGCTGTCTTATCAGTGCCCCCCAAAAAAGAGACCAACAAGAATCCTAAAGGAGTTCTTCCCAACTGGGTGAATGTGTACAAAGCAATTAGAACTGAGCAGTGCAAGGACTAGACCATAGTGAATGCTACACTTTACTTCTCAGATCTCGCCTTAAAAAACATGACACTTATTTCTGAAACTACTGGGAGTTTTGCCTGATGAGGTTTCATAGCTGGATCCTTCCATAGGCCAAAGGGTGCTGCGCCTCAGAAGTTTCCTCCTCTTCCTGGGGGCAGACTGCTTTTCAGTTCAGGATGTCTCTGAAGAGCCTTCCTATGTCCAAAGCTCCCTATGCGGTCAGCTGAAACCTGTTGCAACTGAATTATAAAGTTTAACTTCTCCTTTTGTCTGATTCTGTTTTTCTCACTCCCATGAACACTCCCCAGTGACCCATTGGCATATAAATTTTGGAATTGTTTCCTGGGGAAACTGACCTACAAGAAAATCTTCATTTAGCATTTATTTTTGTGTGACTTGTTATAAGGATCTAATATTTTATTCCATACAGAACACGTAGTGTTCCCAAGGTATTTATTGAAAAATTAGTCAAAAGATGGAAGGGCCCATTGACATGTAATACTAGTACTTTACATATCAATTCTATATATATTCCTTTCCCTTGTCTTTTTTTATTCTATTGATCTATTTGTTTATTCCTGCATTAATACCACATTGCTTTAATTCCTATATAATTATAATAAATATTATCTGTTAGCGCAAATCTTCTGCCTTTGTTCACTTATTTTAGATTTATTTTGGATATTCTTAAACCATTATTATGCCATATGAAGTTTTAAATCCTAGTTTCAAGTTAATAAACACATTGTTTGGGTTTAAATTATGAATGAATGGAATTTGCAAACTAGTATGGTAAAAATTGACAGCTTTTAATATTGAGTTCTCATCTATTAACATATTATAAATATATAGATAGAGAGCTTCCTTTCATGTTTTCCCTTTGGTTCTTCATAACTTTTTTGATATTCCTACTTACTTTAGTATTGCTATTAATTATTAGTGCTGTTCCTTTTTTTTTTTTCTTTCTGGATTTTTCATCCTCCCTTGAGAATTCTGTACAAGATCTTCACCCTGGCTGTTTACCTTCTTAAAGTACGCATAGTGGACTTACTTGACATTTCTATATTTCCAGATATCCTCTTTCTCTTCCTAGTGAAGAGCAGTCAAATTCTGGAGGACAGTCAGGTTCATCACAGGCTGGCAGAGTGGTGGGATATAAAAGGCACTATGAGTTAGATTCACAGAGCATGAAATGCCACATCACTCAGCATTTTCCAGCAGCTGTACTGAATGTAAAAAGATTACATTACCTTGCATCCATCATGGTTCTTGAATATTTTGCTGTATTGATTTGATAGTTGCCCATTTTTGATTCTGCAAAAAGAAATTACTGAGCAAAGAAAACTTACATAAAACCAGAGAGGTGTCACCTGCAGTGAAATATAAAAGACTTCTTCAGAGATCCTAGGTTCTATGCAATTTTAGAGAAGCTGACATTGTTTAGAATTGATATGCATGGAGAAAGCCACTCACTACCACTCTTTTTGATTTGGTGTTAAAATCCCTCAAAGGAGTGAAGATTAGCATGTAAAACTGCCAGGCCAGGATTTAGTGGTGGATGTTGCAAGAAGTGAAAAGATTTTTTTTTTCCTATGCCATTATGGAATTAACACATATGGTGTTTAAATTCAGACCTAAAGTATCATATGTTGAAGTAAATCTTGAGTCATTACTGATGTGCTGATTCAGAAAATATTGTTGTCTTCCTTGAGATGAGGAAAAAGCCTGAGGTTTTGAAATGCATACATGGCTGTGTGAATCCTGTCTTAAAAGTTATTTGGAATTTTACTTCTTGTTATTATGGAATATAAGGGTTTGTACTTTATTATCAAAAATGACTAAAAAACTGGGCACTGTAAGTAACAACTTACTTATTTACATCCAAATTAGCATACAGTACAATAATGATTTTAAGAGTAGGTTCCAGTGATTCATCCCCTATGTATAACACCCAGTGCTCATCCCAACCAGTTTCCTCCTTAATGCCCCTTACCCATTTAGCCCATCCCCCCACCACGACCCCTCCAGCAGCCCTCAGTTTGTTCTCTGTATTTAAGAGTCTCTTATGTTTTGTTCCCCTCCTTATTTTTATATTATTTTTGCTTCCCTTCCCTTATGCTCATCTAGTTCATATCTTAAATTCCACATGAGTAAGGTCTTAAGATATTTGTCTTTCTCTGACTAATTTTGCTTAGCATAATAATCCTCTAGTCCTATCCACTTAGTTGCAAATGGCAAGATTTCATTCTTTTTGATTGCCAAGTAATACTCCGTTGTATACATACACCACATCTTTATCCATTCATCTGTCGATGGACATTGGAGCTCTTTCTGTATTTTGGCTATTGTCCATAGCATTGCTATAAACATCATAGTGCATGTGTCCCTTCAAAACAACACACCTATATCCCTTGGATAAATACCTAGTAGTGCAATTGCCGGGGTTCCATGCAGATTAGGATTGTTTTCTAGCTCTGTGAAGAATACTGGTGTTATTTTGATAGGGATTGCTTTGAAGATGTAGATTGCTTTGGGTAGTATTGACTAAGTAAAAACTCTTTTAAGACAGGAGACAAATGCCAGTTCAAGACTGTGCTCTCAGAAAAGGGGAAAAAAAAGGTTAACCTTATAATTTTATTTTCCCAGATTTCTTCTTGGAAGTAGCACAAAGAGGAAACCAATAGTCTTGCTGAGTTAAAATAGACAAGTATAGGAATTAAAGGACTTTGAGGCAGCTAGAATTTTCAGGGATGAGTGCTGTAAAGGAACAAACTATGCAGAGAAATAGCTCCAGAAATGTACGAAGACATCTCATTGAATCTTTGGATTGATACCATTTTGCACACGCATAGGGCATGAAACCAGGTAAAGCAAAGCTTCTAAAAAAAGAATAATTACTGAGGAAACGTGAGTTAATCTATTTCCAGAGTTTATACATAATTGGAAATTAAATTTCCATTCTGCAGAATAGAGAAACATGATTGAATATACAAGGAATTCAGTAAAGACTCCACATGGTCTTACCTTAGTCATGGGCTAACCTGAATCTAGAGAAAAGACTAGTCTGGCCCCATTCTAAAATGTGATTAATAGCAAACTTCAAAAGACCAAAATGATATTTAAATAACTTAACCACCTTCTAGAACAAAGCCCAACACTTTTTAAGGAAATACAATTTTATCAAGCATTCAACAATGTAAAAAAAATACAGTGTCTACAATACTAACAAAAATTTCTAGATATGCAAAGAACTAAGAAAATATGATCAGTAAAAAATGAAAAAGAAAAAATCTTTCAATAGGTATGGTATTTAAGTGACAAAGATGATGGAATTAGCAAAGACTTCCAAACAGCGATTATAAATATGTTCTATCTACTTAAGAATTTAAAGGAAAATAACATGATGAAAGGAGATATGAAAGATATTTTAAAAATTTCAAATATAACTCTAGAGATAAAAAAAAAATGCCCTATCTAAAATGAAAATTTTTAGATGGCTTAATCACAGATTTAGAGGTTGTAACAGAAAAGACTACATACTTGAAAACAATAAAAATAAATATAATGTACAAAACATTATACATTTTGTATTGTAACAAAAGCAATATGATGTATCAACAATGAAGGATGGAGACAAAAAAGATGTAAAAATTAAAAAAAATACAGCTTCAGTGATCTGTGGGAAAATATCAAGAAGTCTGAAGAGCAGGAAAAATATATTTGAAAACATAATGGCCTCAATTTTTCCAAATTTGATGAAAACTATAACACAAGAACAAAATTCAAAGAATCCCAATGAAACTCAAGTAGGTAAGCAAAGAAGAATCACAAAAAAGTGCACTGCAATCACATTGTTTAAAATGAATAATTAAGAGAACATCTTAAAACCAGCCAGAGGAAGAAAAAGAAAATTGAAAAGTTACAGAATACAAATAACTGCAGAATTCTCATAGGAAATTACATATCAGAAGACAATGAAATTAATCCTTTGAAATGTTAAAAAGAAATAAAAAGACCTATCTAAAAATTTTATTAATCAAAACTATCATTCAAAAGTCAAGATGACAGGACAACAGGATTAAGTAAGATCATTATGTTGCTATGCTCTGCAAATTTGTTACCCCCCAAATGCAATGGAGAGCAACAGAACCCAGCAACAGTGATTTATATTTGAATTCTGAGCCCTTCTGCAAAATGTATCCCCTTTGGCTTGCATTTGTATACTAATGGCAATAAAAATGTCTGTCTTCCCCATTCTAGTTGACTGTTGTAAAGAGAACATTAGATTATGTATGGTAAAGCATCTCACAAAGATAAGATAATCTGATGTAGTAATAATAATATTAAAAATAACTATAGTAAACACAGAGCACTTGTTATTTGCCAGGCACTGTCCTAAACATTTATATTTATTTTTTCACTTAGTTCGCATGATAATCTTACATTATCTCATTTTATAGATAGGAAAACAGAGCCACAGAGGCCTGGAGTAACTTGCTCAAAGCTAACCAATAAGGCTTGGTGCTAGGATTTGAACCTATGTAGTCTGGCTCCAGAAGTTCATGCTTTTAAACACTAGGGTTAAAAAAAAAAAAAAAAAAAAAAAGAAAGAAAAAGAGAAGAGAAGAGAAGAGAAGAAGAACGAAAAGAAAAGAAAAAAGGCATAGACTCTTAACTAAATGAGAAGACCAGCATTTGAATCCTGGCTTCATGGGCTGTGTTACTGTGGTCAGGCCTCTTAAGCAGTCTCAACTTCAGTTTGCTCATCATAAAATAATACCTACTTTTAAAGTTTATTCATTTATTTATTTTGAGAAAGAAAGAGGGGGTGAGAGCAGGACAGGGACAGATAAGAGGAGAGCGAGAATCCCAAGCAGGCTCTGGGCTGTCAGTGCAGAACCCGATGCAGGGCTTGAACCCACGAACTGAGATCATGACCTGATCCGAAGTCCGACACTCAACCAACCGAGTCACCCAAGCACCCCAGAAACAAAGATGTATTTTTAAACATTAAAAAATTAATTTAAGGGGCGCCTGGGTGGCGCAGTCGGTTAAGCGTCCGACTTCAGCCAGGTCACGATCTCGCGGTCTGTGAGTTCGAGCCCCGCGTCAGGCTCTGGGCTGATGGCTCAGAGCCTGGAGCCTGTTTCCGATTCTGTGTCTCCCTCTCTCTCTGCCCCTCCCCCGTTCATGCTCTGTCTCTCTCTGTCCCAAAAATAAATAAAAAAAATAAAAAAAAATTAATTTAAAAATTAATAGTTTAAAATATTTTTAAAGAAATACTCAGTGCAAAAATAACATTTTACTGTGGAGTTCATAACAACCATACATGTATACAAATAAAATATATGGCTATAATAGTGGATGAGGGAAATGAAAGTATATGACTGTAAAGGCATTATACATTATTAGTTTAAAATTATTATTATTATCTTTTAATTTCTTAATGTTTATTTATTTTTGAGAGAGAGAGCATGAGTGGGGGAGGATTAAGAGAGAAAGGGACACACAGAATCTGAAGCAGGCTCCAGGCTCTGAGCTGTCAGCACAGAGCTTGACGTGGGGCTCGAACTCACAGACTACGAGATCATGACCTGAGCTGAAGTCAGACACTTAACCAACTGAGCCATCCAGGCACCCCAACTTTAAGATTATTTAATGGTAGACTATGATAAGTTAAGTCTTTGTATTGTAACCCTACACCAAGAATTTAAATAGGAAAAAAAAAAAAAAGAGGGAGAGCACATAAGTTGATAATTGTAATAAAATGGTAGGAAAGGGGTGCCTGGGTGGCTAGGTCAGTTAAGCAACTGACCCTTGGTTTTGGCTAAGGTCATGATCTCAGGGTTCATGAGTTCGATGGAGCCCCATGTTGGGCTCCACACTGCCTGCTTGGGATTCTCTATCTCCTTCTCTCTGTCCCTTGCCCCCTCTCTCTCTCTCTCATTCTAAATAAATAAATAAATAAATATTCAAAAAATGGTATAGGAAAAAATATGCAATTAATTTTATTTTATTTTATTTTATTTTTTTTCAACGTTTATTTATTTTTGGGACAGAGAGAGACAGAGCATGAACGGGGGAGGGGCAGAGAGAGAGGGAGACACAGAATTGGAAACAGGCTCCAGGCTCCGAGCCATCAGCCCAGAGCCTGACGCGGGGCTCGAACTCACGGACCACGAGATCGTGACCTGGCTGAAGTCGGACGCTTAACCGACTGTGCCACCCAGGCGCCCCTGCAATTAATTTTAAAAATATAAAAAAAGAGTAAAGAAGGCACAAAGAAGAGATGAAATAGAGTATGCACATATATGGAGAGAAAGAGGGAGAGAAAAAAGAGGGGGGTGGGAGAGAAAGAGAGAGGTTTGTTCTAAGAAAGTGGCTCACATGAGTATAGGGCCTGGGATGTCCAAAGTCTGCACAGCTGGCTGGCAGTCTAGAGACTCAGAGGAGTTGCTATGGCAGCTTGGATCCAAAGGCAGTCTGGGGCACAGTTCCCTCTTCTTCAGGAGACCTCAGTTTTTGTTTTGTTTTGTTTTGTTTTTTTCTCCTAAGGCCTTCAATTGATTGGATGAGGCCCATTCTCATTATAGAAAGTAATCTGCTTTACTCAAAATTTACTGATTTAAATGCTAATCTCATTAAAAAAATACCTCTACGGAGACACCTAGACTGAGGTCTAGTGCTTGTGTTGTCAGTACATATACTAGACTGATGTCTAGACTAGTTATCTGGATATCGTGGCCAAGCCAAGGCGACACATACATTAGTTATCCCAGACACATTTATACCCAAACAAAGTGATAATTACATAAAATGTAAATTGGCTAAATACCTCCAGTAAAAAGGAAAACTGTCAGATTGGATAAAAAAAAAAAGCACAACCCAACTAAATGGTATTTATAAGATACCATAAAGATACACTTTAAATATAAAGAAACAGTCTAGAAGTAAAAGGAAAAAAAAAAGGAAAAAAAGGAAAAAAAAAAAAAAAAAAAAGGAAAAAAAAAAGGAAAAAAAGGAAAAAGGGTATGCCATACAAATACTATTTATAAGAGAGTGCAAGTGACAATAGTAATATCAGATAAAGTCAACATTAGAATAGTAAAAAATATTTCCAGGGATAAAGAACATTTTATAATGATACTTTATCAAGAAGACAGAATAATCTCAAGTGCATTTGTACCTAAAACAAAACATCAACATACGTGAGGCAAAAAAATTGAAGGGAGAAATAGACAAATGCACAAATATCATTAGAAATATTAATACTTGTTTATCAGTAGCTGACAGAGCAAGTGGACGGAAAAACAGATATAGAAGACTCGAATAACACTATAAATCAGCCTAAACTGAAGTATAGATGAACACTTGTGGTAACATACGTAATCTTGACCTATTGAACCACAGTGCTTATGCCTTAATCCTATATTTTGTGATTATCAGATGTATGGCATTAGCAGTACCATGATTACAGGGCAGTGTTGTCTACTAAGAAGTTAGAATTTAAACCAACCCGAAGTGGGAAGAAATGGGTAAGAAGATTTAAAAAATGCAAAGTGCATCATAGTAAATGGCTCCCACCATTCAGCAGGGGGCGTCTTATTTCATTGGTCTTGGGCAGAGGTAGTTTTCCCCTGGTATTAGAAATTTAGAGCTAGCCATTTACTAGGTCTTAAATTCTGTGGCCTCTGCTTCTGGAGATTCTCTGAGAATTTCAGCTTATGGCTTTGAATAGTGCCATCTTCCTCGTTTTTAGAGTTGGGAAAAAGATAATGTCTTTCCCCAGAAGCATGATTCCAAGGGTCAATCCCTTGCTAGGTCTTGTCCAACAAACATATGCAGTCTTTCTCCCATGCTGTTTTCAAGATACCCAATCTTTTGGTCAAAAATCATGTAGAAACTAATTAGATGGTTTCTTGGGATGGCAGTTTGCCTGTATGGATAATACCAGATAAGCACTGGCTAATTTATTATAACAATCATAGTTATGAGAGCAGAGGAGGGTGAGATCCTTTGCTGAGTTTTGGCATATAATTAATTTGTTATCAATTAATGGCTTTTGTGAGAATAAGAGGATGTTATGAAAACTAAGAGCATTAATAAAACTTTTGGATTTTAACTTTTTTCTATTAGGTATATTCTGGTTGTCCTTGATTGATTGATTGATTGATAAGAGTATTTTACTGGAAAACTGTTTATAGACAGATCTGTTTATAGACAGATATTTCATCATTCTTGAGTATGAGTATGATTTTTTTTTAAATCTGAAAAGTACACAATCATTGGAACATATTTTATTAACACATTTTATTTATGGCTAAGCTAGGAAGGCTGAACCCTTTTAATTTTTCAGATTATTATTTTTTAATAAAGTTTATTTATTTATTTTTGAGAGAGAGAACGATCAAAGGAAAGGCAGAGAGACAGGGAGAGAGAGAATCCCAAGGAGGCTCTGCACAGTCAGTGTGGAGCCTAACACAGAGTCTAACCATGAGATCATGACCTGAGCCAAAATCAAGAGTCGGACGCTCAACCAAGCTCCCCAGGAGCCCCCAGATTAATTTTAATCCTAAATTTCATAAATAAAAGAAGACTCACAATAGTGTTTGAAATAAGCAAAATTTGGACAGATCAAGCAAACCTAATTATTCCTTTTGTGTTCTTTTTATAAAATGAAGATACAAATGTTTTGGTTACTAAGAGCCATTTAGGAAAATGAAAGATATTTTGTGTATTAAAAAAAATAAAAATTCTGCTTCAGGTTTGGGGTAGGCTCAGATGATTCATTTTCTATGGGAGGTGTATGAGCTACGAGGTGTGCAGTTGTGCCTTCAGAAGACTGTTGTCAAAATGCGAATATGGTATCTGGGAAAGGTAAGATAATAAACACCTGCTATTCCATAGATACTAGTTCAATTATGAGCTTACTATCTTTCCTGTGGGCTCTGACCCATTGAACCCAACTGTGAGAATTTTAGGGGCAAGAAAATAAAATATGGTTAGGATAAGTGACAAATTATGGGGAGGTGGGTAGGAGGGTCCTAGGAGAGACACTCTGTAGGGAAAGGGATTCTGGGCAGACAGAGGTGCCCAGAGCCCACTATTCCTAATCTAACCTGGCTCCATCTGCCTCTCAATTTAAGAATTGGAGAAAAATGAGATCTAATGTGTATTAAGCACTTATTTTGTAACAGGAAATATTCTAATTGGTTTTTGTGTGCTCATTTGACTTCTTACAAAACCCATGAGATTGATACAATTTTTATTCCAGTCTACAAAAGAGAAAACTGAGGCACAGAACGATTATCATGTCCCAAATCACATAGTTAATGCATGAAAGAGCCAGGATCCAGACTTTACAGTTTTGCTCTAGAGCCTTATAACCACCACATTATGTTACTGTTTTAATGCTAGCTAGCAATCACCAGCCAAGCCAATGGTAGAAGGAGAGGCTGTTAGTTACTTTACCTGTGGCTTCTAGAGGCCTTGACAAGGCTGCAGGTACCTTAGAGAGGTTGGGTAACACAATGTGGCAGTGGAAACAAGCATTAAATTTGATTTGGATCATCTTGAGTTTGAGTTCTAACTCTGCTATTATTGTCTGGGAGATTGGGGGCATTTGACATCTGTAGGTCAGAATTGCTTCATACATGAAAGAGGAAAATAGTATCTTCTCTGCCTTCTCCACAGCCTTGTGGTGAGATTCAAACTCAGACAATGTATCTCAAAAAGCTCTGTGAACTTCAGTGTTGCATATTAAGGTAAGGTGGTGGAATGCCAACAATAACAGACTAAAGCCACAGCAGAGACCCAGCTTCTAGATTATTCCTGGAGTCTCTTGGTTTGATTAGCAATCCAGGAAAGAAATTCTGTCTTTTCAGACCCATTATTTTTTTTTTAATGTTTTATTTTTGTTTTGTTTTGTTTTGTTTTGTTTGTTTTGAGAGAGAGAGAGAGAGAGTGCACACAAGTTGGGGAGAGGCGGTGGGGGGGGCAGAGAATCTGAAGCGGGGTCTGCGCTGACAGGCTGACAGGCTGACAGCAGCGAAACCAATGTGGGGCTGAAACTCATGAACCACGAGATCATGACCTGGGCCAAAGTTGGATGCTCAATCGACTGAGCCACCCAGGTGCCCCTTTTCAGACCCATTCTTAATGTTGAAAGATCTCCACTGTAGTTTGCGGATTGCTGGGTCTCCTACTGGTGCCTGAGGAGAAGCTAAGCTCAATTTCAAATAATTTCAAATAATTGAGATTAAAAAATTCTATCTAAAATATTAGTATTAGATAATTTGTGAGAAAAGTTGGTTTGAGTCTACTCAGCCAGTGGAGCTCTCCCCTCCATCTCAGGTCAATGGTTCTGCTGAGAATCCTTCAGAAGCCTCCAGATTCTCTTGAACCCTTCAGAAGCCTGGCTCTGGCAGCAGCTGTTGCTTGGGTGAGCAAACTGAAAAACGCACCCAATTTGACAGCTCACTTCAAATTGTAATATCACTCTTTAGTCAGGTGGGGGTCCGTCTATTATGTCTGTTATACACAGTTCAAGAGGGAAGAGGAGAAACGGTTTGATTTTGATTTCAGCTTGCACTGATTAGGGGGTGGAGGAGGACTTTTTCTGAATGCACTATCTGAATGCTGGCAGATGTCTTCTTAACATTGGTACTGGAATTGAGAGTATTTGGGAAAGTATTTTCAATGACTTTCTGGTAGCTGTGGGATTTCATAAGTCCTGAATGTGCTAGTTTAACATTTGTTTAGTTTGACTAGTCTTGTGTTAAAATGGTAGCAAAGAAAGCTCCAAGGATCATTTTGAAGGAGAGTTGTTTTGAAATGTCGTGACAGGCTCATAAACTAAAGGTCATAACTGTGACCAGTTGATCATTAATTTGTTTTTCTGCCTCTGAGCAGACCAGATCCTGCGTATTCGCAGCAGACCTTAATGCTGATGATTGGAACAATGAAAAATGCCTGTGCTTTTAATGCTGCATTCAGAGGTCATGATGTATAAAGGAAAAAATGCTGAGCTGGAAGCCTGGAACTTGGGGTCTTACCATCTTTCTACTCTAATGGGCCCTGTGACCCCTCTCTGTCTATCTTTTTAACCTTTACAATAGAAACCTCTAGATAGAATTCTGGGGCTAGTTGAGGAAATGTTTTTTCCAAAAGTTTTTTTTTTCTTTTTTAATTTACATCCAAGTTAGTTAACATATAGTATAATAATGATTTCACAAATATAATTTAGTGATTCATCACTTACATATAACACCCAGTGCTCATTCCAACAAAATGTCCTCCTTGATGCCCCTTGTCCATTTAGCCCATCCCCCCACCCAAATCCCCTCCAGCAATCCTCAATTTGTTTTCTGTACTTAAGTCTCTTATGGTTCATCTCCCTCCCTGTTTTTATATTATTTTTGCTTCCCTTCCTCTATGTTCATCTGTTTTATATCTTAAATTCCACATATGAGTGAAGTCATATGATATTTGTCTTTCTCTGACTGACTTACTTTGCTTAGCATAATATATTCTAGTTCCATCCATGTTGCTGCAAATGGCAAGATTTCATTCTTTTTTGATGGCTGAGTAATATTCCATTGTATGTGTGTGTGTGTATATATATATACATATATACCACATCTTCTTTGTCCTTTCATCAGTCGATGGGCATTTGGACTCTTTTCTTACTTTGGCGATTGTCAATAGCGCTGCTATAAACATTGGAGTGCATGGGCCCCAATATAGCACTCCTGTATCCTTTGGATAAATTCCTGGTAGTGCAATTGCTGGATTGTAGAGTAGTTCTATTTTTAATTTTTTGAGGAACCGCCATATTGTTTCCCAGAGTGGCTGCACCAGTTTGCATTCCCACCAGCAGTGCAAAAGGGTTCCTCTTTCTCCAGGATTTTTTTTAAATTTAGGTTTTATATTTTCTGCCTTGGCTAGTTCCATTAATCGTTAGGTGGATGTAGTTGAAAATAATTTGAAGAAGTATTGAAAGGAACTCCTTAACATTAACTCAGATAATGTAATTAAGAGTTTGGTTCAAATCAATATATCCTTATTTTTGTGAATAATGAGGGTGTTAATCACATTACTGCTTTATAGTAATCCAGTATGTTCAGGATTACCTCTTTAAATAAAGATGATGCTTGGCCCCTGTCCTTGGAATCTTGTATCCCACATGTGATTCCAGCCACACTATTGGGGACAGTCTCTTCTGCTATTCCTCCACCCACTCTCTTCTGACGTCTCCCAAGAGAGGGCTAATTATCTATTAAACTAGGCAGATCTGGGAACATGGACTGGATTCTGTTTTATTGGCTGGGATGGGTGCATTGCTGTGGCTCCGTGATTAGTACTTGTGTGTGACTCTCCTGCTCTTTGAGGGATACCCAACAAGGTTGCTCTCTTTCTCTTTCTTCTGCTTATATAGCTGAGCATCCAAGAGGATCCATGTTCCATTGGTTCCTAGCTCTTCATGCTGAATTAGCCTAGTCCTAGGCATACTGAAGATATACTTTTAGAAGAGTGAAGAATGTAAGAGTCCTACTTAGGTTCCTGTCTGAGTCACATACTCCAACTCAGCTTTCACCAAAAGGTCCTACTTTGACAGTCTGTAATACTGGCTCACTTGTAAATAAATACTTGCTTCACCATATGACTAGTCTTACTTTCCCAAGTTCCCTGGGACACATAAGGATGAGTAATAATAGCTCAGCACTCAGATATTCCTGATTCTCTGATAGAACATTCTCAGAATAATATCAAACATTTTTTTTTTTTTTTAACTCACAACAGCAAGTGTTCCACACCTTGCTTGTCTGACTGACTTTTGCTTTTGTCTATATTACAATGGAAAGCATACTGACTTGGCTGTCCTTCATTCTATTCTCTTCCAAGCTAAATCTCTTACTCCTTCTGTATCTTTGGCCCTTAATTTCCTTAATTGTAGAATGAAGAGGTTGAGCTGGATCCTTTCAAGGTCATCTTTAATCTTTGACATTCTCTGCTACTGAAAATGTCCCTTTTGTATGTTCAGAGCCCATTTAGAACATTTATTTTTATTTTTAATCTTTCCTCTGAGTTTCCTTTTGAGTCTCAGTCTCTCTTATTCAATCTCACTCTCTCTGTATTTTTCTGACACACTCACTCTTAAATATCAGTGAATTAAATACATTTTCTGTGAATGGAGAGCAAAATTTACATGACATGAAATGCTCATGGGGAAATGGAAGAAAACAGCCAGAGTAATGCAGGTCTCACCATATTTAGGAGAGCTTTTAAAGAGCAGCTTCAAGCCAGATCTCCTGGTGCCAGAGGAAGTAGATCAAGCAGCCTCTAATAGGCCTCATTTATAGCTTTTTCACATAACCCAAGGTATCATATTCTTTAAAAGAATGAGCCATGCTGCACTCTGAAAAGAGCTTAATGTTTCTGTGAATAACATAATTAAAATGAAGATTCACATCAATGACTGGGCCATTGCTTTATGAAGAAGTTCAGCAAGAATAATTTATTCAGAAGGCCTGTGGAGAGGGGAATAAAAATGAAAATATGACTTGGCTCTGGAGCTGGAGGTTACAGGGTCGTGGAAGATGGTTGCTGCATCCAAGTTGGATGAAACACCTCTGCTTGGAAACATAGGCCAAGTGGACAGGAGAAAAATTGGACAAGCAAAGAAGAGCAAAATCTAAGACAGGAAATTGAGTATCTCAGCACCGGTCCATTGGGCTCCACCTCCATACCTGTAGAACCCAAGAGGAGAGTTGGCAGGAGCTCAGCACCTGTGACATAACAGAGAACAGAGCAAAATAAGTGGAAACTCAGCAACTATTCTATGTGGGTCTATGCTATAAAGTCTTCTTCTCCTTTTGTCTTTGCATCTTTCAGCCAAGTAGTATGAATGCCATCTTTCAGACAAGGAAACCAAAACTTGAGGACATCGTGTGGTACCCCAACGTCACAAAGTATTTAAGGAACAGAAACAAGGTTGAACATTTAGGGTCTGACCTCAAAGGCTCCTCACTTGACATCACTTTCTGTGCATTAGAGGGATGGCCTAGCTAGAGGCAGAAACTGTCCTTCCTACTTGGCCAAGAAGAGTATGAGAATTTGATTCTAGAAGGTCTACTTTTGTAACACAACACCATTACAAGGGCTAAAAGTAGAGCTACTAGACAACAGGGATTCATGTGTGTTTAACCCAAGAGCTTTCAAGGGATTAGAATTGGTGGTAGTGTTTGTGTAGATATTCAATATTATCTTCATACCCTGGGGGAAATATCATTTGCTCTGTCAAACCCTTATTTTTTTTTTTTTTTTTTTTTTATTTATTTTTATTTTTTTTTTTTTAAATTTTTTTTTTTTTTTTTTTTCAACGTTTTATTTTATTTTTGGGACAGAGAGAGACAGAGCATGAACGGGGGAGGGGCAGAGAGAGAGGGAGACACAGAATCGGAAACAGGCTCCAGGCTCTGAGCCATCAGCCCAGAGCCCGACGCGGGGCTCGAACTCCCGGACTGTGAGATCGTGACCTGGCTGAAGTCGGACGCTCAACCGACTGCGCCACCCAGGCGCCCCTGTCAAACCCTTATTTGATTTCACACCACGCTCTCTGTTGAGTACCTGGTGCTTTGTGTGTTTTGCTGCATCACCTCATGTGGAGGAGAAAGGTCAATCAGAAGTGGTACAAAACGAACCAAAGTTATCACCAACTTTTATCATCCCAGAAGAAGTTCTATTTCATGCACAAATTGCTTGGCATACATACATACATTTATGTAACTCCATACATACATACATACATTTATGTATGTATTATGTATACATTATGTAACTCTATTTCATGCACAAATTGCTTGGCATACATACATACATGTATGTAACTCCATACATTTATGGAGTTACCCAATGAAAATGACAAACTCAAAAACAAAATAATGACTTCTATTCACACACGGAATTTATCTTCCAATTCTAATTATTATTTGGAGAATTTAAGGGAGTTTTGGCCCAAGTCAGTAGAATGTAGTTTTTTACTAAATTCTTTTGCATGTTTGGGAGATCATTTTCCATGGATCACTCATATTTCTGTGTCTTATGACAGAGATACTAAATGCCCTCTCATTGTTAGCTATCTTTTACTGTTTGTATAGCAAACAGCCTTGAAAAAAACAGTGTCTTTCTCCAAAGGCATACTGAACTATAGAGGGAAAAATAAAGTCTTTTTTTTATAAATAGAGCAAAGGACAAGTATACATACTGCCAATTATATAAGGTTAAGGCTCCTTTTCTTTAATGCAAACCACTCTGGGCACAGCCGTGTATTTGGGCCCGTTTGTGTCCCTTCTGGGGGACTTGGAACAAGGGGGGAAATGTAAATATGCTAATACTCATGCTGTCTGCTATGCCATGAATAAATAGAGTCCTTTGCCTCTGACCCAGAAATCTTATTTCTTCTGCTAGCATCCATGAACTGCTAATAAGTTGTGGCAGCTTTTTTAAAAATGAGCACTAAAAAAATATAACTTCTCGAAGCAGAAGTTTTAAAGATTTCCATTGCCTTCCATTGTGATTATTGAATTTGAAATGAGCTCTGTGCAGATGTGAAAGATCAGCTTATTAAAAGTGGAAACAGGTAGAACTACACAAATGCAGAAAACACTGAAGTCCCAGGGAATATCTGAGTGGCAGTGTAAATTATTTAAAGAAATTCTGCAGGGCCAAACCCTTACCTAAAGCTCAGTTTGATCTAATATGTAGTAGAAATATCACTGATGTTTGTTAAACTGAATGAAATAAAAGCCATTTTGCTTACCTCAGTACACACATGATACCCGTGGCCAGCATCTAGTTAAACATTTACAAAATTTGTCAACTTCATTGATGGAAAAAAACCTAGATTTTAGACATGGAGAGAGAGACGGGGAAAAAACAATATTGCAGAAGGACTTTGAAAGGCTGGGAAAATACAATTCTGAAGAAGGACTTCCAGCACAAATATGATTTAACAATAGAATAATCAATTTTCTCAAAGAACATGAAACTTCTCTGAACTATTCTTATCATTTAACAATAGGAGGAAGAGGGTGATGCTGTAAATAAACCATATATGTGCATGTATATCTACCTACATATGCTTCACATTTGCAGAACTAGACTCAGACGTGTTATCTAGGCCTGGAGTTGAGGCTGAGAAGCTAGTGTGCAGGCAGCTGGGCTTGCCAAACCTTTAGGTTAGGGCTTTTTTGCAGAGCCTGTTTTTATTTGTAAATGTGTACCTTTGCTAGGAGTCTGACTGCTTGTACCCAGAAAAGGTTCCTTCCAGCTCCATTCCCATCACTCAGTTGATGCACCCCAAATTGGTCTCATTCTTCATGCTCCAATAAGGCTATCCATATAGTTTAGGACTTTTATAGAAAGGGCTTCACCTTATTTCAGCTGCTGTTTATTATTATTTTTATTGTCCTTTATGCTAATGGATTTATTATTTTCTTCATTAACTTTTATGCTTATTAACTGTCCATGTCCCAGGTCTCTACCTTATTTTTTAAACTTTATCTTTTATAAAAATATAATTTCTCACACACTCACATGTATGCATATATATATGTAACATGTTGTATACAGATGCGTGCCATAAAAATGTCTGTGTAGTCATCAAACAGATCAAGAGAATTCTGGAAAATTCTAGAAGCCTCCTTTATACTTCCTTCCAATAAGTACCCCTCCCTCCTCTCAAAAGTAGTCAGTATCTTGAGTTCTTACATCAGAGAGGAGTTGGTCTTTTTTGAACATGATGTAAATGGAATCAGACAATATGTATTCTTCTATGTCTGGTCTCTGATTTAGAATTATATTTGAGATTTATCTGTATTATTGCATATAGCCATTGTTCTAGTACACACACACACACACACACACACACATACATACACACACACACCATGCTTTTTACAGTCTATTGTTGATAGACTGTTGGGTTGTTTCCAACATTTGGCTAGTATGAATAATACTGCAAGAATAACTTTTACACATCTTTTGGGGTACATATGTATATCATTCTGTTGGAAATATAACTAGGAGTGGAACTGGTAGGTAGGGTACATACATGTGATGTTAATTTTATGTTCAATTTGACTGGCCATGGGGTGCCTATATTAAATATTATTTATGGGTGTGTGTGTCACAGTGTGGATGAGATTAGCACTTGAATCAGTGAACTCAGTAAAGCAGATTGCTCTTCCCATTGTGGGTGGGTGTCATCCAATCCACTGAAGGCCTGAATAGAACAAAAAGGGACCTAAGGAGGAATTTGCCTGGCCTTGCTTCCTGTCTGCTTAAGTTGGTCATCTTATTTCATCTTCTCTGGTTCTCAAACTGGGGTTTAAACTGCCAGCCTCCCTGGTTCTCAGGCCTACCTATAAACCTGGACAGAATTAAACAACGGGCTTTCCTGGGTCTCCAGTTTGTAGAAGGTGGATTTGGGAACTTCTCAGGTTCCATCATCATATGAACCAATTCCTTATAAATTTCTCTCTCTCTCTCTCTCTCTCTCTCTCACACACACACACACACACACACACACACACACACAGAGTTAACTTTGGCCAAGTTTCTAACCTCTGCTAATTCTGGTAATATGTAATTAAATACTGGAAAATTATAGAGATAATTTGAGGTTCTAGAAGATTTTATATTTCTCCAGCAAGAATTTATTTTTCCTTCTATGAGGCAAGTGTATATTACTTTAATGCATTTAGCATTTGAGATGATCTAAAGCTCTTTGTGAGGTCTGGCTTGTTTTTGCTTCATTACTACTCCTAGAGTATAGATTTTCTGAAGTCTTATCTAAAAACCTTGACTGCTTAGCATAATCCTTCCTTTTGGAGCTGCCAGAGTTCATAACAACAAAAAAAATGATAAATAAACAAACAAAAAGACTGCCCAATTAATTTTGAACTTTGAATTTTTAAAAAAAATTATTTTTGAGAGAGAGAGAGAGCACACACACGTGAGCAGAAGAGGGGCAGAGAGAGGTGGTGGGGGGGGGCAGAGGATCTGAAGTGGGCTGTGCCCTGACATTAGAGAGCCTGATGTGGGGCTTGAACTCAGGAACTGTGAGATCATGACCTGAGCTGAAATCAAGACTCAGATGCTTAACTGACTGAACCACCCAGGTGCCTCTGAACTTTGAATTTTTAATATTATATGAGACATGCTTATACTATCTTATACTTATATTATCTCATGATTTTTTTAAATCTAAAATTCAAAGCTAGCTGGTATCTTGTTTTATACCCAGCAACCTTACCTCCCCTTTTTCAATTTCCCATTAGCCAATGAGACTTTTGAACGTTCTGTTCAGCTTCTCTCCTACCAGTTTCTATTTAGTTTCTGAAATAGTGTGGAAATAGCAACTACCTCAAGGGGAAATGTGGTGCTGAATATTGGACTCATTCGTGAGCTTCCCTTCTTTCTTGATCTTAATCTCTAAAGTTCTCACACAAATGTACAAATGTAACTGCTTGATATTTTCTAGAAAATGTGTAAATATTTTATTTTAGATACCAGCAATTGTAATGCAACCCCCAGGTTGTCCACGATTCAAATTTTAAATATATTTACTAAGGTAACTATTTCTGGGGTGCCTAGGTAGCTCAGTCAGCTAAGCGTCTGACTCTTGATTTCAGCTCAGGTCATGATCTCACGTTGTGAGATCAAGCCCCGCACTAAGTGTGGAGCCTGCTTGGGATTCTTTCTCTCCCTCTCTCTCTGCCCCTCCCCCACTGTCTCTCAAAAATAAATAAGCTTATAAAATAAAGTTGCTATTTCTGATTTATGGCTATCGTTAATAATAGCAATAATAATAATAACAATAATAACAGAAGATAGCATAGTAAGCACAAAATGTGTGTCTGTCAACATTTTAAGTATTTTACATTAATTGAGTAATTTTCATAAAACTCTTTGAGGCAGGTACTGTCATTGTGTCCATTTTTCAGTTAAAGTTTTTAGCAAATCTGCATCTGATGTCTGTTAGGGACCAATAAGCACAGCCACAGAGAATTTATAAAACATTTACTGCTCTCACTTGGAGCTTGGCACAGTGCCTAGTATTCATAATCACCCCATAAGTAAGAAATTACGGTCACTGGACAGTATGCTACTCAGGTGGTACAAATTATGTTAGCTAATTGAATTTAGTTGGCCTTAGGAATGCCCACCTCATTTAGGATGCTGGTCTTTCAACATCATTATACTTTTGTTGTGTGTTTCCTCAGACAATTTTGGAACTATGTTTTTCATACCCTGTTTCAGCAACAGTAACCCAATATCCCGACCACATCAATGTTATCTATTCTGGGTGAAGAATGTTAGAGTGACAGAACCAACTCAGTTATCTTTCTTTCTCTCCTTTGTGAACTTAAAACTGTCTAGAAATCTCCAGAGCTCTGGGGAAGCATGAGTTTTTGAAAAATGTCCACTCTGACTCCAACCTGATTGTTCTAGAAGTTTCATAATAGTAAAATATGATTCCAGCCCATGGGCATGGTTGATTGATCCAGTAGTGGAAACCTGGCACAAACTGAGTTGATTTGAACTCTTCTTTAACATTTTGGGAAAATCAGTTGAGGAAGAAGCTGAGCTTTAAGATATAAAGGAGCCATTTCTTGGTCCCATTGCAGATGGCCTGGAGTTTTCTCCTAAATTTGGGAGTTTCCTGTTTGGAAACATTGAATCTTTATTTATCCTAAGAGAATTTAAGCAGAACTCTGTTATGAAGTATTTTGATGGGTTTTAAGGTTCGTGAGGGCCTTGACCATGACATTTTGCCACTCACACCCTCTGCAGTGATGATCATAATTGCACTCATGTTTGTTGAGGACAGAGCAGGAAGTTGGAAGAGGTGACTTTGTATGGCTTACTTAGGAACAACTGGTTTAAACACATAAATTCTTCTTCACCAGTGCACTGGTTCTTCAGTTAACTTCAGAGGGTGTCATGTAATCTCTTTGGACAAAAAAAAAAAAAGAAAACAAAAACAAAAACAACCCCCCCCCAAAACCCTCTTTTTTCTTTGCACTTATTTACAATGTAGAAGAGAGATGACACAAAATCAAACAGAAAACAATATAGGTTCACAGCTGCAACAAGTCAAAAAAAATCTCACCAAAACAGTGACATAAACAGGGACGACTGAGGGTTTTTACAAGAACCATAAAAAGAGTGTACATAGAAATCTGAATCTGTCATGAGACCCAGAGCCTCCATCCAATACAATTTTTCTTACCTAAGAAAGTCTGGTCGCTGAAAAAGAAAGAAAGACAGAAGGACAAGAGAAAGAGTGACAGAAAGGGAATGGAGGCAGTGAGGGAAGATATACAAGTCTTATAAAAGTGTCATGCAGAGAACTTGAGAAATCGTCAAAGCAGAGGTGACTTGAAGTAACAGGTGATTCAAGCAGGATGGTTTCAACAAACAGTAATATCATCAAAGTGAGGGACACAAGTAAAAGTCAGAAAGAAGACAGCAATTCTGCTCTCCATCAGAAAGTCACCTTGGGTACATAGATCCAAAAATGCAGAGGGCAGAGCTGAGGAACATTGCTCATGGATCAATATGACTGCATCATTTAATCAATGACATTTATAGGTGACATTCTGATGGCCATCAACACGAATTTGGAGCCAGAGAGACCTGAATTTAAAACCCAACTTTCTGCATGTTTTCTTATCTGCAAAATGTAAATAATAAAGTTTATCTATTTCTCCGTCTCCATCTTCATTTTGTGGTCAGGAACCAGAGTAACCAAAGACATGAACCTGTCTTGAAAACAACATCCTGGGAAGCAAGGGGTGGATCTTTGATGCTGGATGTAGTAGGGTCCCATTCTCTCTGCTGGTATTGGGGATATTGAACACAGTGTCCCTTGGTCCTTAAAGACTTCACTTCTAATAGTAATATTATGAGATTCTGATCATACAAAACTTTTCATATATGAAGTATATATGTTCTGAAGCATTCAAAAACTGGATATAAATAAAGATGATGGGATCTATCAAAATGCAACAGTGCAGACACACCTGTGTCTAATGCTACCTTTTTTTCATGCTTTTCTATTTCTAACTCAGTAGAGCATTTTAAAGTCAACTGCATCCAAACAGTACCATTTCATGTCAGAGAGGCTAAGTCAACTCTCTAAAATAGAGAGTGCCACCTCAGAAAAAAAAAAAAAAAGCTATTTGGGAGAAAGAATAATTCTACTTGAAGAACAACGGACTAAAAAAATCAGAAACAAGACCAAAAGAAGGTAAATGTATTTCCTCAGGCAGACTCTGTAGTGCATTATTTATTTTACTTCCTCTTTCAATAAATAAGGAACTTGCCAAAGAAGAGATCTGCTTTTTACACTTGACCTTAAGGACTGTGTATACATTTAAAATGAACACACTGCCATCTTCTTGAAGGAATTCCAGTATGATCGTCATTTACAAATGTTTTGCTTAGAGAATAAGGCATGGAGTGGTGTTCTGTTCACTGAATAAACCTTTGTTTATTTCTGTTTGGTTGGCTGGTTGGTTTTCCCCCATTGCTTCTTCCACAACCACCTACCAATTGTAGTAGAAATGTTCATGTTGCATTTGCGCCTACAGAGACTTCCTGTCATTGGATAGCATGGAAAGTCAAGAATATTAACTCAAAATGTTACACTTCTACAGCCTATTCATTTCTCAAATTTGTTTTTGGCAGGAGACAGCAACATTTTCACCATTGCTTCAGTACGAGACTGAGGAAATTACTGTTGAGTGCATTTCTGTTGTCCAAGGTCATTTCCTAGGTGATGGTATCCAATTTAGATTATGCTGTAAGCAGCACAAATGTTAACTAAGTAATAATTCATACAAAGGCATGTATTAAGATAGACAGAAGGAAGAGAAAAAACTCATGCCAAAGAAATAGCTACGAAGCTGGTTATTGTGGTTCCTTTTTCTAACTCATCCTGGAAACACTGAAATGTGGTTTGAGGCTAATGTCCCAATTAATAGAGGGGCCTTTTTATTGGCATTATTAGCTATCTTGCAATACAGTATCATAGAACACAAGGATAAACATAGCTGGGTGAAATTCTACAGTCTATAGCAGGAATAATGGTAAAGGTGTCAATTTGCTGGCAAAAGCAGGATAGTGTGTGCCTGCATCTTTTCTTTATGTGCTTTTTTTTTTAATTAAAAAAAATATTTTTAGTTTTTTTTTTGAGAGAGAGAAAAAACGTGCATGCGTGTGAATGCATGAGCAAGGGAGAGGCAGAGTGAGGGGGAGAGAGAGAATCTTAAGCAGGCTCCACACCCAGGATGGAGCCCAACCCAGGGCTCTATCCAAACACAAGATCATGGCCTGAGCTGAAATCAAGAGTCGGCTGCTTAACCAACTGAGCCACCCAGGTGCCCCTCTTCGTGTCGTTTTATGTCCTTTACTTCTTTTCTCCTACTATCTGTGTATTGCGAAGTGCTCCCCAAAGAGGCCTACGATCAAATCAATTTAGGAAATTGCATATGCCAGGCTCCTCTTGGATATTTGGAATGAGCAGAATGTCAAAAGACTGAGGAGTTCTGTGTAAAGAACATATTTAATCCAGCTTTGTCCTCAGCTGTTTGACCATAAAACAGTTTTGATTGCTTTTTGTCACATGACATTTACATGAATAGTAGAGTGGGGAGCCTTTGGTTTTTTTTTTTGTTTGTTTGTTTTTGTTTTGTTTTGTTTTGTTTTTGTAAACTAAAGTAGCAGTCAAAAAGCTATGGATGTTTAACTGTTTTTTTTTTTCCTTCTATTTTGCTGGTTATGTTTTTTTTGTTTTTGTTTTCTGCTGGTGGGACGAGAGCTCCAGTAGTGGTATTAAACATTGAGTGAGCCAGTGTCTCTTTCCTGCCAGGTTTCTCCAGGTCTCAGGGTTTGTCCATGACCAAAGCTCTCCTTTTCTCTTCTCATGGTGCAGCCCCCCTGCTCCCATGGGCACCCACTAAGGCAGAAGGTGAGATACTCTATTGTTTTGTGTCTCCTTAGTGCTCTAACCCAGGGATCAGAAGTTGGCTTTGGAGGCCTGAATGTAAATATTATATATTATTCATTTATTGATGAATACAAAGAAAAATTTTCCAATTTTTTTTCCTGGTATTTATCTTTGCTCCATCTCCCGTGTTTTTCAAGTCACAATTTAAAAAAAATTCTGGGGGCGCCTGGGTGGCTTAGTCGGTTGGGCATCCGACTTCAGCTCAGGTCACGATCTCACTGTCCGTGAGTTCGAGCCCCGCGTCGGGCTCTGGGCTGATGGCTCAGAGCCTGGAGTCTGCTTCCGATTCTGTGTCTCCCTCTCTCTCTGCCCCTCCCCCGTTCATGCTCTGTCTCTCTCTGTCTCAAAAATAAATAAACGTTAAAAAAAAATTAAAAAAATAAAATAAAATAAATTCTGGATTGCAAGTAACTTGTTCTGTGAGTATTCTTCAAGACAAGCAAACATTTCTACTAAATTTTAACTTGACAAATGAACGATGTCTTGCAATACCAGTAGTATGTGATGCTGAATGTCACATGATCACAACCGAGTCAATGGTTCTTGAAACTCGCTTTGCTATACAAGTGCTTTGGATTACAAGCATGTTTCTGGAACATATGCTTACAAACCAAATTTGTACTGTATTTATAAGTTAAGGTAATGCTCACTGCGGTAACAGGAAAACGACCAAATCTCATCCACTAATCCAATACAAGTTTACTTCTCTATTCATGAAGTTAAAAGTAGGTTCTTCTATGTTGTGGCTCCATGATCCCCTTTGTTTGGCTTCCAAAATCTTTGCAAAGGGAAAAAAGAAAGGAGGGTCACATTTGGAGGTTTTACAGGCCAGGTGTGAAAGAGGCACCAATCACTTTAGCAGTCATTATATTGTCATGGGCTACAGTTCAGTCACACAGAACACACAACTGTAAGGAAGATCAAGAAAGATAGTCAAGCCATCTGCCTGTGGAAGAGGAGGAATGGGTCCATTTAACAGCAACTCAACACTGTCATGACATTGAACATCTCTAACCCCTGGGGAAGATTGCATTTCAATTATTTTGGGAGGAATTTCTAGCTGGTAGCAGAATTAAAATGAAAGGCAAAATATTGTATTTCACCAATTCCAATGCCCTTACGTGTTTCCATGAGCATAGATCTTCTAACCCAAAAAATTTGCCAAGAAGACAAATGTGATAAGCAGTGCAAAGATTACGTTGTGAGCTTGATCCCAGTTCGATAGGAAGATGAATAATGGAGAAAAGACAAATATTCATGAAGTTTACACAATCCTCTGAAAGAGTCATCTTTATGTAAGCAATGATTGCACTACATTTGTGTTTCATTAAAATTTTAATGGACAGTTTAGGCTTTTAAAGCTTTGTCTTATTATTTTTATTACAAAACCTGTATATCTTACTTCTAAGCCAGTTTCCTGACAGCAATAAACTTTTAAACCTTGCAAACGTTACATTCCATTTGCTATACATGCCACATTGCATTCTTAGGAGACAATTTTGTAATGAACCTCATAGATTTAATATGCTTATTAAGAGGGAAAAGTTTTCAAAGTCACCACCTTTTCGAGTATCCAAAACTTTCTCTAGATTCAGAGAAATAAAGAAAAGCAATGTTATAAATATCTTCATAAAACAAAATATATACAGGATAATGTGTTCTCTCACTGTAATTGATAGTATTAAGAACAGTAATTAATGAGGATAATTGGGGTTTTGTTTTTAAGAAACTTTACTCAAGGTTTAGATTGATTTTTTCTTTTTTTTCTTTCTAAATTTTTATTTAAATTCTAATTAGTTAATATATAGTGTAATATTAGTTTCAAATGTATATTTTTGTGATTCATCACATACATACAACACACGGTGCTCATCACAAGTGCCCTCTTTAATACCCATCACTATTTAACCCATCCCCCTGCCCACCTCCCCTCCCATAACTATCAGTTTGTTTCATATAGTTAAGACTCTGTTTCTTGGTTTTCCTCTCTTTCCCTCACCCCTAGCTTGCGCAATTGTTTTGTTTCTTAAATTCCACATATGAGTGAAATCATATGATACTTGTCTTTCTCCTACTGACTTACTTTGCTTAGTAAATACTCTCTAGGTCCATCCACATCATTGCAAATGGCACGATTTCATTCTTTTTATGGCTGAGTAATATTCCATTGTGTATATATACCACATCTTTATCCATTCATCAATCGATGGACATTTGGGCTCTTTCCATAATTTGACTGTTGTAGATAATGCTGCTATAAACATTGGGGTGCATGCATCCCTTTGAATTAGTATTTTAATATTCTTTGGGTAAATACCTAGTAGTGCAATTGCTGGATTATAGGGTAGTTCTATTTTTAACTTTCCAAGGAGCCTCCATACTGTTTTCCAGAGTGGCTGCACCAGTTTGCATTCCCACCAACATTGTAAGAGAGTTCCCCTTTCTCTGCCATCCTCGCCAATGCCTGTTGTTTCAGATTGGGTTTAATAACTACTGGTTTAGTTGCTTTCAACAGTTTATGGTTCAATTATGGAAATTACTTTTATTTATTTATTTATTTATTTTTCAACGTTTTTATTTATTTTTGGGACAGAGAGAGACAGAGCATGAACGGGGGAGGGGCAGAGAGAGAGGGAGACACAGAATCGGAAACAGGCTCCAGGCTCTGAGCCATCAGCCCAGAGCCCGACACGGGGCTCGAACTCACAGACCGCGAGATCGTGACCTGGCTGAAGTCGGACGTTTAACCGACTGCGCCACCCAGGCGCCCCTGGATATTACTTTTAAAAAATAATGATGCTTACAGGATTTTTGCTTGACATTTTCCTTCCTTGGTTCTTCCTTCTAGATTCTTCTCTTCCTTCCAAATTTCTACCAATTCCTTTCAAAGTTCTTCCAAATTTCCTTTTCCTGACCTCTTAACTAAAAGGTGCTGAATCTTTCTCTAGGAAACATCTTCATAGTCTAGGCTCAAGCATAAAGTTAAAAAACAAAAAAAGCAGAGTATATGTGATTCCTTTTGGTATGTTGACTATATTAAAATTTGCTCATTCCACTTTTTTCTTAGTTTGTTCATACATTGGCCATACAAAGACCAAAATACTTTATTCCCAGGCATCTTGGCTTTTGCAATCATTATGACTGTGTTTTGTCTATCTGGATGGATAGGCTTAGAAATGTTATAGCCATTTAAGGCCAAGTTGTAAAGTTGGCCCTTTTTATGCTCCCCCTAGCCACTCTGTGGTTTATGCAGAATACAGACTGGTATTACCAATATGCCATTAGTTGACCAGTGTTATTCACTAAGACACTTACCTAGAGGCCTGACATTTTACTATTACTTATTATTATTATTAACCAGGATTAATCTCTCTGTATGGTCCATGTTGGGAAAAAAAATCAAAATCCCTTGGGAAGTTAAACTCTTCCAAGAAATGGATAAGGAAGCAGCTTAGATTTATTTTAATCTTCACTTCAACCTCAAAAAGAATGTTTGTTCTATGTGCTTCATTTTAATGTCTCTGCTTCTTCTTGCTAGGTAGAGTGTTCAAGACAAGACTAAAATTTGGTATTTTTTAATAATCAATTCTGAATGCAGGTATAATGCTAATGATCATTTATACAATGATAATTCTCTAAACAGAATTAATTAGGAATTCAATTTTCAGATGATACTTGACCTATCAGAATGTAAGCATTGCTATTCTTAATTACCTTATCCCTTAAAATCCAAAAGGAAATGGAATTTACCTATGCAGCAACACCTCTTCACAGATAATTGGTTCAAAATTGAGAAGGGACTAGTGGTTATAGGTGGGAGATTTTAGGCAATGTGAATGTTCTAAAAAAATGTTCTAAAAAAATGTTCTAAAAAATGTTCTAAAGATACAGTGTCAAAACATAGCAGAAAAATGATTGAAGGCATTTTGACTGTAAATTATTTTAGAAAATGTGGAATTCTCTTTGTTATGAGTAAAATATTAAATATTCATAGCACAATGCTCATTTATCAACTGTAATCAGCACTCTATAAAAGTGTTGTGAAATGATCAGAACATGTTAATTACCTAATTAAATACAGATTTGACTAAAATGAAGTATAGCATGTTTAATTTAGACCAATTTACATGTAATTATGGTAAGTTTAAGGGCGCTTTCACCAAATACAGATTTCACAACTCATTTATTCGCTCATCCATTTATTACACAAGACATTTTGTTTTGCATGAGATCAATATGTTAAGTTTTCTTTGATCAATCTGTGAGCACCCACCTATGGCCCCAGGCACTGTGCCAGGGGCAGTTGTTATAGAGCAGTTCAGACAAAGGAAAGAAGGAACTAGCCCTTTTTGGACTTTCAGATTTCTGTCCAAATGTTCCCTCTGCGGGCTTCGCCTGACTGCCCATATAAATTAGGTTTTGCAGTAATTGCTACGTCAGTGCTTGTATGATTTTTATGTAGGACTTATCGCTACTTGTTAATTTGTCTACTTACGTATTAGATCTCTGTTCTCTGCAATGTAAGCTTTATGAAGGCAGGCTCTTTACATGTCTTATTTATATCTTCAGTGCCTAAAACATATTAGATGCCCAACAAACAAAATGAATGAAAGAGATGTATTAGTTAAGGTAGCATGAGGTGGCTTAAGGTAGGAGTTTTTTTCTCAGTGGCATAAAGTACAGTTAAAGTAAAAAATCTGCCAGTCTGTAAGAACTAAATAATGCACACCCATCCAAATGCAGGAGTACGTATTCATAAATGTTATAGACATATATTTTAATGCATGTTATTCATGTCCCCCCCCATTCATATGTTGAAAGCTAATCTTTTGGGAAGGGCTTAGTTTGTGAGAGTGGAGCCCTCATTAATGGGATTAATGAAAGAAAACTCATTGAGCTACCCTACTTTTTTTGCCATGTGAGGACACAGCAAAAAGATAAGCATCTCTGACCCAGGAAGTGAGCCCTCGCCAGACACCAAATCTGCCAGCACCATCATCGTGGTCTACCCAGTACCTTGACCATGAGAAATAAATTTATGGTGTTTAGAAACCACCTAGTCTATGTTATTTTTGTTATAGTAGCACAATGGACTAAAACATTGAGGTACATATTAACACGTTATGGAGGTACACGTTAACTCATGCTGTAGAGATACATACTAACCTACATCATGGACATACATATTCACAATGTCATAGAGGTGCATGTTAACACATGTTATGGAGGCACATGTGAAGAGCTAAGGAAGCACAGGCATGGATCAATTAACTTAGGAAAAAATAGATGACATTTTATTTAGGTCTTAAATGACAAATTCGAGTTTTTCAGGTGAAAAGCATTAATAGAGAGCACAAAGTTGAAAATAATCTAAAGGGCTAAAAGTGTGATAAGAACTAAAAACAAAGGGCTTGTACACCTTACATTTCAAGTTTGAAAGAGACACCATCAAAGCCCTGCTGGTAGGTAAGATCATTTCCAAATTGCTGTTATTGAATCAACCAGAAAGTATTCTACATTTTGTTTTCCTTAAGAAAAATTTTTTTAAGCTTCTCTGTATAACCATTGCAATTTCTTCTTTTTGTCGATATGTGGCACAAACCTGCAAATCCTGGCTATGGTGAGATTTATCGGAGAGTGGCAGGTTTTGGTCCCCAAAGTTTGAATGGGAAGCACACTGATGACCAGGGGGAAGAGCAGGGGAGAGAAAGAACATGATGGTCACACTATAAAGAAGGTAGTAGTAGTAATTATGAAGTCAAGAAACAAGGGTACCCTCCTGGAGCCCTGTTTCTTTAAGGGTAACTGCTGATATCACACAGCGGGTAGACAGCAGCTCCGTGGAGGGTATAATCAAGTCTCTGGGAGGACAACCTGCCCTTGCCCTTTTGGGCTATTGGCTATAAGTGAATAAAATGAAGTGAGCAAATGAATGTTTGGACTTTGAATGATAACTGGGATTTTCTAGAATTTGTATCTCATAGAATCTTCAGATTAAGTATATACAGTTTTTCATAGTGAGTACACTTCAGCCTTTACCAGTGTCCTGAGGATGCATTCAAGTGAGGAATATTTGGCTTTCTATGGTAGTTTGTATTGCCTTGATTGAGTTGAGACACATTTAAACAATGACCTCAGGCCTTGTATTAGAAAAGATTTAGGGGCGCCTGGGTGGCTCAGTCTGTTAAGCGTCTGACTCTTGATTCAGGCTCAAGTTATCATCTTGTTGTTTGTGAGACTCAGCCCTGCATTGGGCTCTGTGCTGACAGTGTGGAGCCTGCTTAAGATTTTCTCTCTCTCTCTCTCTCTCTCTCTCTCTCTCTGCTCCCCACCCCTAACAAAAAACCTTAAAAAAAAGAAAAGATTTATTATGAGGTTTACATATATGTTAAACACAACCCCAAAGACTGAAGTGCTGTTAGAGTAAAACAATCAGTCAGTCCATAAGTATTTTTTTTGAAGGTATGCTCTTCATTCATTTGTTTATTCATTTAATTAATTTTTCAAATTCTAGACACGCCTCTATATTTTTTATGTTCAACACTTTACGGGTTTTTTTCTTAAAGCATAGGAAGTGACCATTAATAATAGAGGATTTAGTCTAATAATTTTGAGGCAGTTATTGACACATAAAGTTGGTAATTATATATATATTTTTAGCCAGAATGTATTTGTGAGCATGTGTGGAACCAGTGTAGAAGGCATTTCAGCATCTCTCTCAGAGCAAATAATGCACAGAGTTCCTCTAGGACGAAAAGCTTCAAAGAGGGAGAATGTACCAGGAGTGGTTTGGAAGTTAATGACCTATTTGATCTAATAAGTTTTAGATTTTGGTAGAGACATTTTTTTGAAAAAAAAGAAACATGCTATTGTGTCTATATATATATATATAGTAATGCTTCATATTGATGTAATGTAAAACTAAGCTCAGAGCAAATTGTTTTGCCATTACAAAGTGTTTCTTAAATTTATTATTAATACACAATGAGTTTATTGAGGCAGATCCTGGTGATACTCCAAACATCACATAAAAAGAACTGTACTTGGCACTGCAAAATATACCAAAATACTGCAAAACTTGTTTTCTACTCTGAATTAGGTTCATTATAGAATCCTGAAATGTTAATTGACTTCGGTATTTGATGTTCCTTTGACCGCGTCAGAACACAATTGCATAGTGTATAGTGACATTTCTTTCATAGCCAGAAAATTGTAATAAAAAGGATTTAAAAAAAGAACTCTTCCGCGACTTAATCTAAATGTTAGAGCAGCTCACTCTTCATTCTTGTCTGATTGTGCGGAGCGGTAACCAGACGCCCTCCTGCCTCATATGACACATCCAGTAACACGTAGACACATTCATCAATAGTTGTTGACCGCACATCATTTCAGTCAAGTACGGTATGCTTCAGGCATTCTTGCTCTCAGCTAATCTCTCTCCTTTTAGTTTTGCCTTTGTTATGGGTCCAAACACCGTAAACAGTTTACTTGGCCGTGCTCTTTGGTTTCTCTTCAAGGTTGTGACTTTTTTTTGTTGTTGTTGAGAGAGAGAGCAAGAATGGGTGGTAGCAGGAGAGAGAATCTTAAGCAGGCTCCGTGCCCAGAGCAGAACCCAATGCAGGGCTCAGTCCCACTACCCTGGGATCATGATCTGCACTGAAATCAAGAATTGGACACTTCACTGAGCCACCCAGGTGCCTCTTCAAGGTTGTGATTTTAGACTTGCCTGTGAATGTTCAACTTTTGGCTACCTCAGATAAATATTCCACCTGAACCTCTCTACACCTGACAGAACCCTTTACCTCTTTCTCAAATTTGTCACCTGGTGAGGCTACCTGGGCAAATGTTTCCTCTTCGCAGTTCAACACATTACCAGTGTGTTGAATATTGGGTGTTTTCACTTTCTTTGGGAATTTTAGGTTTTGTAATCATGGAAATAATAAAAGATGAGTTAACTAAGTGATATCTAAAATGTAATTATTTTTAAAAAGGAGCAATACTAGCGTACTTAAAACCTTGAGCTTCGTTAAAAAAAAATATTTGATGAAAATGGAAGATCACCATGATTTTTCAGGATACAGTGTCACTGAGGTTTGTGCCTCTTGAAGTTCTCAGGTAACTCCAGTAGAACTCAACGTATTGCTTCCACATTCTTTCCCAACTAAATTATCACTACAAATAAATGATATTCCACATATGAAGTAAAATAGTAAAACTGGGCCCCCTGCTTGCTCATTCTGGGAGATTTCATGTTGCCACTAAGAAAGTTACTCAAGGTATATATCAGATTTATTGGACTGAGATAAACTGGCATGAAATCTGATCTGAGGACCATGAAGGATTTACTAATGTCTTTGGGTGACCACAGTCTCTGGGAGAAGCTTTTGCAAGTTCCTGCAAGTCAAGAGCTGGAGGCAGGAGAAATCATAGCTGCATGGTCACAGATAACCACAAAGCCTTCCTTCCCCTGCATGTCAGCAGTCTCCTTGGCAACACATTTTCTCTCGTGCCTTTGAAAATTGTTTTCAAGTAGAAACAATTTGGGTTGTTTCAGCAATGAAGATGACTAAAACTAAGGACAAGAAATAAGCGTTTTTCTCCCTAGTAGGAAAAGAGCTCTCCAACGAATGTAAGTTAGTCATTAATTAAGCATTTCACTCATATTTAATACATTCTATAGCTTTGTAGGGGCTCTCTTGCTGAAGTCTTATAAGCTAAGCTTGAAAATATTGTGGGGGCACCTGGGTGGCTGAATCGGTTAAGCTTCTGACTCTTGAATGCAGCTGAGGTCATGATCTAATGGTTTGTGAGATAAAGCCCTGTGTCAGGCTCTACACTGGCAGGGAGGATCCTGCTTAGGATTCTCTCTCTCCTTCCCTCTCTGTCCCTCTCCTGCATTCTCTCTCTCTCTCTCTCTTAAAATAAATAAATAAACATTTTTTAAAAAATAAAGAAAATACTTTGGAAAACCACGCGACTTCTTCCAGGAAAAGGGCAATTCAAGGTGCATTATAAGAACTGATTCTAGGGGTGCCTGGGTAGCTCAGTCGGTTAAGCGTCTGACTTTGGCTCAGGTCATGATCTGGTGGTTCATGAGTTTAAGGCCCACGTCGGGCTCTGTGCTGACAGCTCAGAGCCTGAAGCTTGCTTCGGATTCTGTGACTCCCTCTCTTTCTACTCCCTGCCCACTCACGCTCTGTCTTTCTCTCTCTCTCAAAAATATATAAACATTAAAAAAAATTTTCAAAAAAGAACTGATTCTAGGGAAAATAAATCAAGAAGTAAGTATGGCCCATTTTCTGCTTCGTTTTCTGTTTAGTGGAAGAAACCATAATCTTGTTAGTTACCCCCTAGAAAATGGAAGAGTGTAGCATCACAATTGTTTCATATTTTTAAGAGAACACAAATTTGCTGAGTCTACATTAAATTTGAAATTACTGATATAAAAATACTGTGTCAATCAAACACTTCTCTTGGAGTCTTGAAAGTAAAAGAAGTAAAGTATTCAAGTAGATGATGATTATTTACAAAATACTTGCCAGCCAAGAGTACAAATCAAGTGTCACCAATATTTCCCTGGCTCTTGGACTCAGCTGGTAATGCATTATCTTTCACATTACCTAAAATCTCTCATAGAATTACTGCTGAGCATCTCTGGGCACATACATGAATGTACATTTACCCTGAATGTATTGTATAACATGTTCTGCTTTGACTCTTCTCAGATGCTTATTTGTCTTTATGGTTCATGAGAGCACCTCACAACTACTACATCTGGTAGCATCTTCCCTGGGTGTTGAGAATATTGTCTGTATCACGGTTTCTAGTTCTTCATGTTCCTGATAAACCTCTTCATGTTCCTGATAAACCTGTGTATATTGGGCTCCTCCATGCACAGAAGCATGATGCTTTGTCTTGGGACAGCAAGGCTCCCACATCAAACAGAATCCATATATAAACAGCTATTTCAGATTCTATCTACAGGCTGTCTTGCATAGATTCAGGCAAAGTTCCATGAGGACCAATACAATTTTAATTTAATGATGCCATGTTTCAACTCCTGAATCTCATCCCTCTAATCGTGCTTATGCAATAGACTTCCCTCCATTTCCTGTTCCAGCTGTTTGGTTCCATAAGAAATTTTTTAATTCTTTTTTATTAATTTTTTTTTAACGTTTATTTATTTTTGAGACAGAGACAGACAGAGCATGAGTAGGGGAGGGTCAGAGAGAGAGAGAGGGAGACACAGAATCTGAAACAGGCTCCAGGCTCTGCACTGTCACCACAGAGCCCGACGTGGGGCTCGAACTCATGGACCGTGAGATCATGACCTGAGCCAAAGTCGGATGCTTAACCGACTGAGCCACCCAGGCACCCCGAAATTTCTTTATTCTTAATATAAACCCTTTGGAAAATTAAACAATGTAAATCAGTGGTTCTGAACATGTAGTCTATGTACATCTTGGGGTCCCTGGGGCCCTTTTAAGGGGGTGCATCAAGTCAAATTAGTTTTACATACAAAACACCTCCTTTCATTTACAGTGTTCTGGATCTTTAGGAATTTTAGATTCCCAGCATGAATTGAGCCCTATTTGTGTCCTCACCCATACTAATCCCTCTAAAAACTGAAAAATATGTCAGAGTTTACATGAGCTAAAAAAGATCCTGGTGACCACATGAGAAACCCAATGTTAATGCTCAAAAGGTTTTCATTTTGTATAGGATGAGGTGACTGCCTGCTTTACAGGGCATGGAAACAGGCCTCCGTGATAAGAGATGGAGCAGTTAGGACTCATTTGTGAGCTACAGTACTCCCTCCTTGTGTGAGGTTTTCCTTTTTGTGGTTCCAGTTACCCGAGGTCAACTGCAGTCTGGAAGCAGATGATCGTCCTTTTGACATACCTCGGAAGGTCAGTAGTAGCTTAACGCGACATCACAATGCCTACCCCATTCACTTCACTTTATCTCATCACAGGGGCATTTTACCATTGCGTAGCATCACAAGAAGAAGGTGAGTATAGGGACAGGAAGATATTTTGAGAGAGAGATCACATTCACTTAACTTTGATTACGGCATATTGTTGTAATTTTTCTATGTTATTATTAGTTATTATTGTTAATCTCTTACTGAGCCTAATTTATAAACATTATCATATGTAAGTATGCATAGGAAAAAACATAGTATATATAGGGTTTAGTACTATCTGTAGTTTCAGACATCCACTGGGGGTCTTGCAATGTATGCCACATGTATAAAGGGGGAACATTGTATTTGTCTGTGTTGCCCATGGAATGAGACCTCATGGTCCTGGCTGAGTGAGTCCTCCCCACATTGCCCAGGCAGAGCTGGCTGACTTAAGCTGGGCAAGCCAGAGCCTTGGAACTGGGACAAAGAAGATATAACAAGTGTCCACTCGTGACTAAGTTGGCCATAATTGTGTACATACAAGAACAGTAAAGAATGCTTGTCTGCAAAGAGAAAGAGTGTTGAAAGGTATTCAGTGGAACAGAGATAATTGACTACGTGACCTTAGAAAGAGAGAGTCCCTGGGCATCTTGATATTTGATTGCCTTTCAGGTCCTAGTTCCAGGCTTTCACGAAGATGGGCTTGATTTCAGTTCTTTCATTCTAAAAAAAAATCCCCTTGTTCTTAAAAAATTTTCCATTTTAACTTAAACTAGTTGAGTAAGTTTTGTTCCTTAAGAAGCAAATAATTCCTGATGAAGACAAAATTTGATGAGTAAAGCTGCTCATCAGCCCACATGACATTTTTGAGTGATTTTTAAAAAAGCACCTGTTCCTCAAATAAAATATATCTTAAGTCAGTATATTACTTACATAATAATTACATAAATTGTGTATGATTGTAGCAATTGTGTAATTATTATACAGCAGTTACAAATGGAAAACAATTCTGGAAATACAAATACATTTTTTAATGTAAAATTTAATCACAGTAATCAGAAAGTCAAAGTTGTCTAGATATAATAATCGTCACCATAAAAGAGTTATACATCTGCTTTTGTAGACAGAAAATTCTTTATGATAGTTTCAATGCTTAATTGCTCCATTATTGGATTTTTGATATAAATGAACCTTAATAGTCTTTCTTGTGATATTGCAGACCTTATGTACCTTTTCAATAATATTTTTGAGAACTGTGTTCTCTACTGTGGACCAATTTTGCAAAGTTAGGTACAAATGAAACCTACATAAATATTTAATAGTTCTAGTGAACTATTGCAGTAAATATGTAAAATACTTCATTGGGTATCCTAACTAAAATTTAAAACAATATTCTTTTAAGTTAATTATACATTGATGCACATCAATAACATATTCTTTACCATGTTCACTAATTTTAACTGTTAATTTTTATATTATTGCACTAGCTTACATTCATTATAATTCTATTATATACTTATATCATGTATAAAATGAAAAGACCATGATACCTTTTCAGATCATAAACATAACATTAAAAATGGTATAATTTTAGAAGCATCTGGCTGGCTCAGTTGGTTGCGTGTCTGACTTCAGCTCAGGTCACAGTCTCATGGCTCATGGGTTTGAGCCCAGCATCGGGGTCTGTGCTGACAGCTCAGAGCTGGAGGCTGCTTCAGATTCTGTGTCTTCCTCTCTCTCTGCCCTTCCTCTGTTTGCACTCTGTATCTCTCTCTATCTCAAAAATAAAAATAAACATTAAAAAATTATATAATATTATACAACATAGAAAAATACATTGATTTTAAATTTTTTTTTTTCAACGTTTATTTATTTTTGGGACAGAGAGAGACAGAGCATGAACGGGGGAGGGGCAGAGAGAGAGGGAGACACAGAATCGGAAACAGGCTCCAGGCTCTGAGCCATCAGCCCAGAGCCCGACGCGGGGCTCGAACTCACGGACCGCGAGATCGTGACCTGGCTGAAGTCGGACGCTTAACCGACTGTGCCACCCAGGCGCCCCTGATTTTAAAATTTAGTTTTAGATTAATAATAAACTGATTTTGGGATATGTAGTCGAAGTGAATTTCAACATTTTTTTTCCCAGCATTTTCTGTTTGAAAGCTAACTAAACATTTGGCACCAATTTGTTTTAGCCTCAATAATATACTTTCACAATATCACTTAAAATGGTTTCTTATTCCTCTCAATGTTTTGAAGGATAGCATATATATTGGATTTTTTTCATCATAAATTTGCTTAAAATATTAATTTTACTTAAAATATCATGTCAAATTGGTACTAAGTTAAGAAAGTCACAAGTGGACATTTTCTAAAGTATATCTTATTTGCAGTCTAGAATTGATATCTTACTATCAGCTTCTCTAAAAATAGGACCAAGTATTCAACTAAATTAACTTTTAAGAACTTGATGGTATCATCTTGGTTTTTCTATCGTACATTCTATGGTGGGTTCACATTGCCAAGTAAATGCCTTTCAACAAATACCAACGTTTCACTGGATAGCAATAAAGAATATCAATGATGGGGTGCCTGGGTGGCTCAGTCGGTTGAACGTCCGACTTCAGCTCAGGTCACCATCTCATGGTTCTTGAGTTCGAGCCCCGCGTCGGGCTCTGTGCTGACAGCTCAGAGCCTGGAGCCTGCTTCGGAAGCATTTTATAGGAGTCCTCTTATATCTCAGGCTGGCATAGCCTCAATGTTAAAAGGGACCCCTGAACTGGGATTCTCCCACACCCGCTGACGGATAAGGAGAACAGGAGGATCCCAAAAACCTTCATCACTGAGGGCCCCTGTAGGGATGACTATACTTAGATAAGACACAAAAGACTTTAAGACAAAAGCTGTCTAAAGAGACAACGAAGGTAACTATATAATGATAAAAGGTCAATTCAATAGAAGGGTACAACAAATATAAATATGTGTACACTCAACATCAAAGCACCTAAATATATAAAGCAGATATTGACATATCTGAAGGGAGAAATTGACAGCAATACAATAACAGTAGGAGACTTCAATGACCCACTTTCAAAAATGTATAGAACATACAGACACAAAGTCAGTAAAGAAACAACTGACTTGACATCATAGACCAAATGCACCTAACAGACACATACAGAACTCTCCCCTCACAGCAGAAAAATACACATTCTTCTCAATTGCACATGGAACATCCTCAAAGGTAGATCACATGTTAGGTCACAGAACTTGTATTAAGACATTTAAGAAGATCAAAATTAATCCAACCAGAATGGAATACACCCAAAATCAATAACAATAAGAAATAGAAAAATTCAGGTAAGTGGAAATTAAATAACTATGTTATACTGGAAATTATAAAACACTAATAAGGAAGATTAAAAAAAACACAAGTCAAAATGGAAAGACATCCTGTATTCACAGAATGAAATAATTAATGTTGCTACAATGTCCGTACTACTCAAAGTGATCTGAAGATTCAATGCAATCCCTATCAAAACCCAATGGCATTCTTTATAGAAATAGAAAAAACAATCATGAAATTCATTTGGAGGTACAAAAGACCCTGAAGAGCCAAAACAGTCTTGAGTAAGAAGAAGAAAGCTGAAAGAATCAAACTTCTTGATTTGAAAATACATTACAAAGCTACAGAAATCAGAACAGTAATATACCAGCATGAAAATAGGCATATATACCAATGGAAAAGAATATAGAACCCAGAAATAAATCCACACATGTACGGTCCACTGATCTTTACCAAGGTGACAAAAACACACAGCAGAGAAAGGATAGTCTCTTCAATAACTGAGTCTGGGGAAAACTGTTTTTCCATATATATAAGAAGGACATTAGACCCTTGTCCTATACCATATATAAAAGTCAATTCAAAATGGACTAAAAACTTAAACATAAGGTCTACAATTGGAAAACTACTCTAAGTAAACCTAGAAAACTTCTTACCATTGGTCTGGGTGATTTTTATAGATATGACACCAAAAAAAAAAAATCAACAAAAGCAAAAATAGACAAATGGGACTATATGAAAGTAAAAAGCTTTTGCACTGCAAAGGAAACAACCAACAGAGTGAAAAGGCAACATATAAAATGGGAGAAAACATTTACAAACCACATATCTGGGACAAGAGGTTAATATCCAAAATATGTAAGGAACTCCTACAACTCAATAGCAAAAAAAACCCATACAAATAACCCCCTTAAAAATGGATTAGGATCTAAATAGATATTTCTTTAAAGAAGAGATATAAATGGCCAACAGGTACACAAAAATGTGCTCAACATCACTAATCATTAGGAAAATGAAATCAAAACCACAATGAGATATCACTTCACACCTGTAAAAATGGCTATTATCAAAAAGACAACAGGGGCGCCTGGGTGGCGCAGTCGGTTAAGCGTCCGACTTCAGCCAGGTCACGATCTCGCGGTCCGTGAGTTTGAGCCCCGCGTCAGGCTCTGGGCTGATGGCTCAGAGCCTGGAGCCTGTTTCTGATTCTGTGTCTCCCTCTCTCTCTGCCCCTCCCCCGTTCATGCTCTGTCTCTCTCTGTTCCAAAAATAAATAAACGTTGAAAAAAAAAAAAAAAGACAACAGATAACATGTACTGATGAAGATATGGAGAAAAGGGAACCATTGTATACTGTTGATGGGAACGTAAATCAGTCATTATGGAAAAAAGTATGGAGTTTTCTCAAAAAATTAAGAATAGAACTACCTAATGATCTGGCAATCTTCCTTCTGGCTATGCATCCAAAAAAATGCAATTAGTACCTTGAAGAGATATCTGCACTCCCATGTTCATTGCATTATTCACAATAGCCAAGATATGGAAACTGCCTACATATCTATTAACAGATGAAATGAATAAAGAAAATGTGCTATGTATATATATACATAATGGAATATTATTCAGCCTTTAAAAAATGAAATTCTACCTTTTGGAAAAACACGGATGGACTTGGAGAACATGATGCTAAGTGAAACAGGCCAGGAACAGAAAGGTAAATACTGTATGATCTTACATGAGGAATCTAAAATAGTCAGACTCATAAAAGTGGAGAGTGGGATGCTGGTTACCAGGATTGGGAGAGGACAAAGCATGAAGATATTGATGAAAGGGCACAAAGTTTTAGTTATGCAAGATGAATAAAGTCTGGAGATCTAATGTACAGCAATCTGACTATAGTTAAGAATACTGCAATGTATACTTGAAATTTACTAAGAGTGTAGATCTTAAGTTCTAAGTTTTTGTGTTCTCACCACAGAAAGAAAGAAAGAAGGAAAGAAAGAAAGAAAGAAAGAAAGAAAGAAAAAGAAAAAAGGAAAATGATAACCATGTGAGGTGATGGATATGCTACTTAGCTTGGTGGTGGTGATTATTTAACAGTGTATACTTACATAAAAATACCAAGTCGTGCACCCTACGTACATACAATTTTTGTCAATTTTACCTCAATCGGGAAAAATAGCCAAAGTTGTTGTTGTTGTTATTTAAGGTGTCTTAAAACAACACAAATTTCTTATCTCACAAATTTCATATTTGGTCATCTAGACACAGGTTAGTTGTGTCCTCCACTCAGGGTCCCTCGAGGACAAAATCAAGGTATTAGCTGTGGCTGTGTTCTCATGCAGAGCTCAGGACACTTCCGACCTCACTGGTTGTTGGTTGTTGTCAGTTTCCTACAGTCAAGAGACTGAGGCCCTCAGCTTCTAAAGTCAGCCCCATTCCCTGCCACATGGCTCTTACTTGTCATGATGGTTTGTTTCTTTAGAATCTATAAGAGTAAGGGCGCCTGGGTGGCTCAGTCAGTTAAGCATTGGACTCTTCATTTCAGCTCAGGTTATGATCTCTCGGTTCATGAGAGCCCTTACTCCCCGCCCCCCCTCCCACTGATGTGCGTGCTCTCTCTCAAAAATAAACAACAACAACAACAAAAAGAATCTGTAGGAGTATATCTGCTGTCTCTTCTCTTTCCCTGACTTCTACCATCTCTGACTTCTAAATCCTTTTTTTAAAGAGCTTACTTCATTAAGTCAGCCCTCCTAGGATAATCTTTTTGGATTTTACTTTTTTTAATCTTAAGACTTTATATATATAATATGTAATATATATATTATATATATATTATTAGAGAAGTTTTAGGTTCACAGCAAAATTGAGAGGAAGGTACACAGATTTCCTATATACTCTCTGTCCTCCCACATGCACAGCTTTCCCCATTAACATCCCCCTCCAGAGTAGCACATTTGTTATAGTTGATGAGCCTGGTTGACAAATACGTATATCAAAACATCAAGTTGTACAATATACAATTTTGTCAACTAGATCTCAATAAAGCTAGAAACAAAAAAGATATTCTTTCTCCTGGATTTATAAAAAACATTTAAAGGGCACACTCACCAAGAAATACAAAATACCATTAACAGTTTTTATGATAACTTTTCATTCTATTAATTTTTTACAGTATGTTAACAGCATTGGCATGTTCCTGGTTCCTCAATTTTTTCTTATATTTTTATCTAGATAAGGTTTTTGTAAGTGTTTACATAAATGTGTGCAATCCTGCTTCTGCTGTGTTATTAGGCAAAATTCTTCACATTATTCTCAGATGGAGCCACTTGTATTTTGGAAGTTATAAGTCTAACTCTAATTATGATCTCTTTCACATTACTTTGCTCAGTGATTGTATCTACAAAATTGAGAAATATTTAGAATCTTTCACATTTTCAAAATAAATTTAATATATCGTATCTTCTATTTAAATTATTCATTTTTATAATTTATTGCCTGCACATATGTTATATTGTTTGTTGTTGATTTTTGTATTCTGCACAACTGTTTTCCTATACCATCATCAAATTTTGATATAGTTTTTGTTTGGTATTGGCTAAGCATTTCTTGAAATAAGCAACCACATAATCTCAGTGTTACACAAAGATAAGCATTTATTTTGCTCTAGTGACTCTGGATTCACAGGGGTGACCCGAACCGAAGTTGGACATTAAACCAACAGAGCCACCGAGGTGCCCCAAGATGTTATTACTTCTAACTTGTGATGGAGAACTTTCAACAAGACTGTCTTTTAGTTGAAAATCCCAGTTACATGGTTATGTATCGGGGACAGGAGAAAGTACTTTGGTGTAAATAGGTCATCCATTTTTTTTTCCTTTCAGTTTTTCTCAAAACTCATTAGATATAGTTGGTATGGATGTAGAGGGTAAATTTACATTTTATTCTATCAGTGACATAACTGTGCTATAGTTTGCTGAAGGTGATAGCTCTGAATTCTATTATATTTTCCCCTGGCATTTCATCAAATTTCTCCAGAATTTCTTTTAATGACACAGAATAATATTCTTATAATTCTATTCTAACACCTCTGCTTTTCTTTAATCTTGACATCTGCAGTGAAGTGATATTTAACAATGTAGTGGTTTATCTTAAATTTTATAGCGTTTTGAAATAATATGTATCTAAAGTTATTTAATTTGAAAGCAGTTTTATTTTAAATAGTGAAGTAATCATAATAACAAGCAAATAATGCTATGCTATACTAATCAAACCGTTACAGAGTAATTCCTAATGTATTTACATATAACACTTTAAAAATGAAAAAAAATATACCTTAGCCATTAAATAATGCTTTGTATTATTAAAGTACTTATATAGTTAATTTTAAAATTCAGCAATGTAATTATAACACAACTAAAGTAGAAGAGTGTATGAGCTACAGTATTAAATATCAAATTTCGACACTGTGCTAAGAACAATGGAGGCTTCTAAAATTTTTTTAAGATATGGTAATTAGTATATTAATTTAAAATGCAATTTCTTTGTTTAGAAGCACAGATTGAGATGCTAGATCAACAATGTCTTTTGTTTATCAAATGTGTATATTATAATATTGGAATGTGTACATATATAATATTAGAACAAAGCAGTTTACTTCCTTCTATCTAAAAATTATCATAATATACTAATTTATTAGAAAAAAATTTTGTTGATATAATTTTTAGAGTTAAAAAACTTAATAATAAATCTCTTAACTTGAAAACATTAACAATGTGCACACCGTGAATTGCAACCTCTAACATGGCACTTTGATTTGGGGAATAACTAAAGCTTTCTCAGTAGTTTAATGTTTCACTCACTTCATAAAATATTTCCTGTGTGATTAAAATGAATCAATGATTTAAAATGATTAAATTGAATGAGAATTTTTTGTTAGGTGTATATATCTAACAAGGCCAACAATGACAAGTAGTTCAAGTTTACTGATTATAGGTCTGCTATTTTTTGCCTCAGTTTTAGAGTGGAATGGACTGAAATCTCCAGGTACCATTGTTTTATCTATTCTTTTCCTTCAGTTCTGCAGTTGTTGTTTTATATATTTAGGAAGTATATCATTAGGTGCACATATGTTTATGATTGCTACAGCTTCCTTTTCTGTTATTCCTTTACCACAATATAAAATTTTCTGTATTAAGGTAACATAAGCTGAAGTTATAGATAATCCACAAATAGCACTAATTTAACACACACACAAAATATTTTCTTCCTCACACAAAGCACATTCAACTCCAGGGGGTATGGTCATTCAGGGACCCAGGGTGATAGTCAACATTGCCTCCAATACGTAGAAGCAAATAACAAAATTATAGATCTAAAACTCCAACATTTTCCTTATTTTCAATTAGTGCTTTTATCTACTTTAGGAACTCAGGTTATAGAAGACTTACAAAATGAGCTGAGAAGTTTTTCTCTTCTACTGTTTACTGGAAACACTTGTATTAGGGAGAAATTAACTGTTTCTTGAAAGTTGGTAAACTTATCTCTAAAACTGCCTTAACCTAGAGTTTAGGGAGAAAATAGCATTTGGTGAGTATTTTTAATTTCTTTCAATTATATTGACTATTCCAATTTTATACTTATTCCTGAGTTTTAACATTAAAAGTATTTTTCTGGAAAGCTATTTATTTAAACTAGATTTTTAATTCATATGGAACCACAAAAGGCTCCGAATAGCCAAAGTAATTTTGAAGAAGAAGACAAAAGCAGGAAGCATCACAATCCCAGACTTTAGCCTCTACTACAAAGCTGTAATCATCAAGACAGCATGGTATTGGCACAAAAACAGACACATAGACCAATGGAATAGAACAGAAACCCCAGAACTAGACCCACAAACGTATGGTCAACTCATCTTTGACAAAGCAGGAAAGAACATCCAATGGAAAAAAGACAGTCTCTTTAACAAATGGTGCTGGGAGAACTGGACAGCAACATGCAGAAGGTTGAAACTAGACCACTTTCTCACACCATTCACAAAAATAAATTCAAAATGGATAAAGGACTTGAATGTGAGACAGGAAACCATCAAAACCCTAGAGGAGAAAGCAGGAAAAGACCTCTCTGACCTCAGCCGTAGCAATCTCTTACTCGACACATCCCCAAAGGCAAGGGAATTAAAAGCAAAAATGAACTACTGGGACCTTATGAAGATAAAAAGCTTCTGCACAGCAAAGGAAACAACCAACAAAACTAAAAGGCAACCAACAGAATGGGAAAAGATATTTGCAAATGACATATCGGACAAAGGGCTAGTATCCAAAATCTATAAAGAGCTCACCAAACTCCACACCCGAAAAACAAATAACCCAGTGAAGAAATGGGCAGAAAACATGAATAGCCACTTCTCCAAAGAAGACATCCGGATGGCCAACAGGCACATGAAAAGATGTTCAACGTCGCTCCTTATCAGGGAAATACAAATCAAAACCACACTCAGATATCACCTCACGCCAGTCATAGTGGCCAAAATGAACAAATCAGGAGACTCTAGATGCTGGAGAGGATGTGGAGAAACGGGAACCCTCTTGCACTGTTGGTGGGAATGCAAATTGGTGCAGCCGTTCTGGAAAGAAGTGTGGAGGTTCCTCAGAAAATTAAAAATAGACCTACCCTATGACCCAGCAATAGTACTGCTAGGAATTTACCCAAGGGATACAGGAGTGCTGATGCATAGGGGCACTTGTACCCCAATGTTTATAGTAGCACTCTCAACAATAGCCAAATTATGGAAAGAGCCTAAATGTCCATCAACTGATGAATGGATAAAGAAATTGTGGTTTATATACACAGTGGAATACTACGTGGCAATGAGAAAGAATGAAATATGGCCGTTTGTAGCAACGTGGATGGAACTGGAGAGTGTGATGCTAAGTGAAATAAGTCATACAGAGAAAGACAGATACTATATGGTTTCACTCTTATGTGGATCTTGAGAAACTTAACAGAAACCCATGGGGGAGGGGAAGGAAAAAAAAAAAAAGAGGTTAGAGTGGGAGAGAGCCAAAGCATAAGAGACTGTTAAAAACTGAGAACAAACTGAGGGTTGATGGGGGGTTGGAGGGAGGGGAGGGTGGGTGATGGGTATTGGGGAGGGCACCTTTTGGGATGAGCACTGGGTGTTGTATGGAAACCAATTTGACAATAAATTTCATATATTGAAAAAAAATAAAAATAAAAGGCAATCTGGTTGATTTAAAAATTATAGGTTCAGGGGCATGTGGGTGGCTCAGTGGGTTAAGCGTCTGACTTCAGCTCAGGTCATGATCTCACGCTTGTGAGTTTGAGCCCTACGTCGGGCTCGTGCTGACAGCTCAGAGCCTGGAGGCTGCTTCTGATTCTGTCTCCCTATCTCTCTGCTCCTCCTCTGTTCAGTCTCTCTCTCTCATAATAAACATTAAGAAAAATTATAAAAATTATAGGTTCAAAGTTGATTTATTTAAGCACTTAAAAAATATTACTCCATTATCTTCTTGTCATCAAAGTTAGTGTTAAGAAGTCTCAAATAAGTCTGATTCTTATTTCTTTGTGGAAAGCCTTTAGAACTTTCTGATGTCCTTATATATCATTAAAATTCCTATTTTTATTTTATATTTTTATAATATTTCTATTTTCCATATGTTGGTAGTTTTGTTTCTCTCCTCCATATCTCTTCATTTTTCTTTTACATTTTATTTCCCTTTTGCCTTTCATGCTATCCTCAGGAAGTTTTCTTCAGTAGAATCTACAGGCATGCTAATTGATTTCTCAGCTATTTCTATGCTACTATTTATTTATCTTAAACCATTGAAACTGTTTTATTTTCCAGAACTAACATTTCTGCTTTCTGTTTATGACTTCATCCCACTAAATATTACTAAACATTCATTTTAATATTTTTGAGAGCATTTACCATGATTGCTTAAAATTATTTTTCTATTCATTGTTGGTTTTGCTTTATTTGTTGAAAGGATTGCTTTAAGAGTCTAGCCATGATAGCTTGTATGTTCATGTTCTCTTAAAATGGATTCCTGCTCTGACTTGTAATGTGTAATGGGGAAATACCGAAGCCCTGGAAGAACCTGTTTTCTCTGAGTTTTAGGAAAGGGCAGGAGGGGAAACCAGCACATCCAGGCACTACAGAGCCAGTAGGTGGGCCATTATATCTAAAAGATTCACCTTTAAAACCCCCTTAGATGGAGGCAGCTTTAGAAGGGGTCATTTCTTTGGAGTGAGGTGAACCTTACTGTTTGGAGGGAAAGGAGGCAGATAATGAATGCCTGAGGGTAGCCAGTGTGCCTACACCTGTTTCTGCCAGCTCCTGGCCCCAGCGGGATTTTTGTGCTACCGTTGAATTCTCTCTACATTCATCCCTTTCCTCAAAACCAGGTTGCCTAGACTTGAGGGAATTCCTGTGACTGTGGGGCAGGCAATAATTGTCCAAACCAATGTAAAGAGAAGAAAAAAACTTAATGTATTTCCTCCAGTGTATTCCCTCAAAGCTGGATGTTCGTAGCCAGATGCTAAAGCTTCCTTCTTTCCTTCCAAGATGCTATCAGTCTTCCCGGAGCTCTCAAAGGTTTTGAATAATTTTTTCAGCTTGATTCTTGTTTTCTGTGGTTTCTCTAGGGCTGATTCAAGGGAGGGAGTAAGAAGTAATCTAAATCTGATTGTTATTTGATTTAAATTATAATTTTGATATTTTTGCTGAATAAAATTTTTGAATGTTAATGTAATCAAATATTTTGTTCTTTTAATTTAAATTCTCTCATATTTTTTCTTCATTTCACCCCATTCAAGAGATACGCCAAGAGCACATTAGTAACCCTTTCAGGTATTGGTTTTCTGTATGTGAATAGGACAAAAAATCTGCCTAGGGGCACACACACATCACTCTGTGTGTGTGTGTGTGTGTGTGTGTGTGTGTGTGTAAAAGGTCTTGCCTAATTTTAGTAAAAGGTGAAAGATTTATACGATCTGAAGAGAAACCAGAGTATTGCCTAATTTTAAAATATTCTGTTCTGATTCAGGATGCTGTATACTATCTATCCTACTAGGGAATTTGATAATTACTAGTGTTGAAAGTCCTTTCCCATACCAAGGCTTGAGTTAAATTTAATATGGCCAAGTGAGTTATCCACAATATATACACAGTTCCTGAGAAAATCACACAGGTAATGAAAAACAAAAAAGTTCATTAAGAGGTAAAAATAAAAGAATTAAGTAGTCAATAAGAAGACTGAAAAATGATAATAGTCAAGTGATTTTGAGAGATTACTCCTCAAACCAGCCTATTTTAGTCATTCCGAGTGTGTGCGAGGTGGAGAGTGAGGAGAGATGAAGAAAATAGAGGTCCTTTTTTTCAAAAGACATGCCATCTAGTTTGAAGGAGATGTGCTTATATAAAATAATGAGAACGAGTCAACAGTATATAATTATCTGCCCCTCACATAGTATCGACCTCAAGGGCAAGAGAAATCAGAGATGAGAGAAAATAAAGTTATTATGTTAATAACTTTTCTATGTTTTCTATGTTATGAAAATAAAGTTATTATGAGTAGTTAGGGAAGTCATAAAGGACGTTCTCAGAATGGATTTTGATATGGGTGTGATAGATGTGGAGTGAGGTGGAGAAATGTTTCAGTTAGGGTTTGTGTGTGTGCATGTGTGTGTTTATTTGTGTGTTTACTGTTGGGGTTGTGAAGAGTAAAAGATTTAAATAATGAGTAACTGAATAATGAGTAACTGAGCAGAAGTATTTGGCATTTATTTTCTGGACAGCAGAGGGCTAATGATATTTTTTGAGTAAGAGACTGATGTGAGAATTGTAGTGTTTTCATCAGGTGTCAGGGTGCTGGATAAATTGGACAAAAAGATGGTAGAGGATAGGAAGGCCATGTAAGAAACTATTTTGACAATCCAGATGTGAGTTAATACAGGTGTAGACAAGGGCAATAGCAATTCAGTAGAAAAGAAAGCACCGAATGAAATTCAAATACCCCTGACATTAGCACTGGGATGATTTGTGATTATATGTGAAGAAAAAATAAGAAGCGGTCATCATTTTACCAAAATAATATAAATATTAGGATGAGAGAACAGTTCTTGATGAGAAATGGCGAACATGGTATAAAATAGAAGAACAAGTTTTAAACTGTGCTATATGGATTATCATAGTTCCTTAGAAGCATGTCAGGATTTCTGAAAGCCGCAGAACATAATTTAAAAACTAGCTCTTGACACATTTTAATATAAAACAACACGCTCACTTAAATGTGCAATAGATAAATTTTAGCTCATTTGTGGACACCGATGGCATGAATAGGAGCCTCTGTGCTGACTCACTCGTTGCACAGAACTTGTTTGTCTATGTACTCAAATTCAAAATTCTTACAAAAGAATTGCTGAGAATTTGCTGCTTTTCAATGTCTTTTTCTGAATTTAGACCATGGTACAGAAATGCAACCCAACTGTTACCCATAGCTTTTTATGTATATATGTATGTATGTAACAAAATGACCCAATTGTCACTTTTTTTTTAAATTTTTTTTTTCAACGTTTATTTATTTTTGGGACAGAGAGAGACACAGCATGAACGGGGGAGGGGCAGAGAGAGAGGGAGACACAGAATCGGAAACAGGCTCCAGGCTCTGAGCCATCAGCCCAGAGCCCGACGCGGGGCTCGAACTCACGGACCGCGAGATCGTGACCTGGCTGAAGTCGGACGTTTAACCGACTGCGCCACCCAGGCGCCCCCCAATTGTCACTTTTAAGGATAAGTGTTTGCTGTTCTGTTAACTTTAAAGTTAACTTTAAACTTTAAAATATTGGGTTTCCATTTAAGACATGTTGTAAAAAGGAGTCTGTTTTTAAAAAGTTTGAAAGCTACTGGTTCAGAACATAGTAAGTTTGAAATTTTAGTGGAACACAGATGAAAATAACGTTTAGAAAACCGGGAATGTGGAATTAAAAAATTCTGTTGACAACCTTGAGTCTGGTGGGTAGATCTGAAAATAACCCACACGGTTGAAACTGAGAGTGATTGAATTCTCTCAGTACCAAGAGTGTTTTCAGGAGTTTCCCAGGACGTGGAGTGTGAGAAGGAGCAGTATCCAAGGCTAGAAAAGAAGGGAAATCAGGGGGTTGGAGGTGTACTGGTTCTTAAGCATATTAGATTATTGGATCTTATTCTGAGAAACCAACCAAAAGAGTCTCAATCTCAAGTGAAGATTCTAAAAACTGTATATGTAGACAATAAAAATTAAATTCCATAAGGAGCTGGTGAAGAAGGAATCTAACATGTCTGGTAGAAGTAGAGGCCTGCCCAAGGGAAAGTAAATGCATTGCATTGCTTCTATGAAGAAACCATGGTCCAAAACAGTATGGCTAGCTAATATAATATCTTTTCTAATTGATGAGAGGGAAGGAGAAAGACACGCGTGCACACACACACACACACACACACACACACACACACAGCAAGAGAGAGGGAGAGAGAGAGAGAGAGAGAGAGAGGGAGAGAGTAAAGGAGAAGAGGGAGACACAGAAAGAGAGGGGTAGAGGAGGAGAGACAAGGAGTGGGAAAGAGAGAGGGTGAGAAAGAGAGGGGGAGAGAGGGAAAGGGAGTGTGGGAGAGAGAGAGGAGATAGAGGGGAAAAAATAATGAGTGGTATTCTACTTTACAACAACAAGTTAAAAGCAATAGAAATGAGGGAAAGAAAACTGGCAGATCTGACTGGATACAACTAAAAAAAGAATAAATGGAAGATAAGTCAAAGGGTAATTGAGTACATAAGAAATTTATAATAACTATAGTTCTTTTTGTAAAGCATGATGGAAATGGAAAGATGAACCAGGGGAGAAACAAAAGTGGATGTTCGGGTCTCCCACAAGGCATGTAGAAAAGGAAGGGGAGGGGCGCCTGGGTGGCGCAGTCGGTTAAGCGTCCGACTTCGGCCGGGTCACGATCTCGCGGTCCGTGAGTTCGAGCCCCGCGTCGGGCTCTGGGCTGATGGCTCAGAGCCTGGAGCCTGTTTCCGATTCTGTGTCTCCCTCTCTCTCTGCCCCTCCCCCGTTCATGCTGTGTCTCTCTCTGTCCCAAAAATAAATAAACGTTGAAAAAAAAAAAATTTAAAAAAAAAAAAAGAAAAGGAAGGGGAATTTCAATGAAATGAGCCTGTTTCCATTTTTCATGCTGTAGAAATGACTTTTATTTCTGCCCCAGATGTTGGGAACACTTACGCTCCATTAAGGATCCCAGGCAGCTCTTGTGAGAGTTTATATTTTTTCGCTCTCAATTTTTCTTCCTGATTGGAGGAAGTGTTTTATCTTCTACTTTAATAAACTGTGTAGAAGACTTGCTATTGAATTCTGGCCTCTTTCCTGTAAAAGGCTAAGAAGGGATTGCTTTGAGCTTTGGACAAAAGTAAACGCTTCTCTTTCTGTTTATTTAATTTTAGGAACTTGTTGCATTTGTCCATATTGCATGAGAGTTGGCTTTCACGATGTACGTACGCATACAGACTCAATTCAAACAAACGTATATATTTCTGTACAGAGAAAGGAGAGTGCGCTTGCGTACAGCGTGTCTCTGTGTGTTCGTGTGTGTATAAAGATAAGGTCTGAGGGGCTCCGGTGAAGACGAGAATAGGTTCTTAAGTTCAGTAAAGTTTAATGTGACACTAAGGGTGGCATATTTCACAATAGCACATACTCACACACATTGTTTCCAGTTAAGCCTTGTTTAAACCAAGCTTTGACTTTGAGGCTTTCCAATCTAGAAAAGAGGTGCAAAACACTCTAGTACCATAATCACATTAAATTCCTTCAACATCTCCCTAAGAAATGTGCACAAAAATAATCTCATCTTGAACTGGAAAAATCAAGTCAGAGGTGATGAATAGTTGTTTTTTTTTTTTCAAGGACCTAATATAAATCTGAAAGTACACACTAAGAATCTCCACTAAGTTCCTGCTTTCTTGAATCCACTTAAAGTTTTAGCATACCCCCAACTGCTAGAATCATTTCTGATTTCAGGCCAGAAGGATTTACTTAATGCTATGATCTGGCACTAAACACACTGGGAGCCAATCAGGTGCTCACTCTGTGTGCTAGTTCTGATAACATTTCCCAACTGAACTTCCCAGAACCTTCAGACCCCTGCTGTGCCATTCTCTGTTTCCCTCAAAGACTGAGCGGTGGTCTTGCCTTGAATCCCAGCCCCGTGTGTGGGTACCCAGCTTCCTGCCGCCAGACCTGTAGCCACCAGGCTCCACGTTAGCCCCTGTGTTTTGTTCTTCTCTCTCCGGGGGAGGCATGCTGCTGCGTCCAAACATGCTATGTGCCCCCAGTGATTGCCTGTGTGATCCAAAGCCCTCTGTCCATTACCCTAGTCCACCAGAGCAGTGGTTTCAGAGCTTTGGCCGCACTATCCAGGCCCACACTTCCACTCAGTTGTGCTGTGGGTTTCTGCATTCCCCTGGGTGCTTCCCCATCCTGCATGGCCTTTCAGTTCACCCAGTATCTCCTGATGTTGATGGAAATTATAACTGAACCAAAACAGTATTCATTTTCTGACTTTCCATTCAATTCTACAGATTTAGAATTCAGGATAATTGGAAGAGAAGTTAGCCTAAACTTTTATATTGTGTTAATTAAGGACAAAAATCTGCTAAACAAAATACTAAAGCATCAGGTAGAATACTTAAATTTCATGAGAGAATGAATTTTCCAAACACATTTAAACTCTTTTCGCCTATTTATATAAAATACTAACACATTATTTGGGAATCTCATGTGTTCAACAAGGCATTCCCCCTAATGAAGGCTTTGCAAATAAATTTCACTTACTTTATTGATTAATAAGATTGTATGTCACTTAAAATTGTGAGCAAATAACATTTTTATTGATGTTTTTCAAACAACCTATTTCTCTTCACTTAGATAAAATTAGCAAGACTTGTGGAAATAGTTCAAAAATGTTAATCATGCTAACATTTATACATTTGTGAGTTTATGGAAGCACATGTAATAGAAAATCCAGAGGAATTAAAGCCTAAAAATGACGCAACTGCCAAAACAATATTTTTCCAAGGTCCATTGAAAACTTGTAGTATCTATGCAGTGTTAAAAACATATGTAACCGAACTGTGTGAGGGTTAGAATATGGCCAACTTAGGGGTGCTTGGGTGGCTCAGTTGGTTAAACATCTGACTCTTGATTTCAGTTCAGGTCATGATCTCATGGTTCATGAGTTCGAGCCCCACATCAGGCTCTGCACTGACAGTGCGGAGCCTGCTTGGGATTCCTGCTCTCCCTCTTTATCTGCCCCTCTTCTCTCTCTCAAAAAAATAAATTAATTAAAATAAAAGAATGTGGCCAACTTAAAATTCAGCTCTCTTTTCTGCATATTCTTCCTGGGCTCTATTTCCTTGCTTTTGAAACTGTGCATTAAGATGGGACATAGGGAAGTAAAGAGCCCAAGGAACTGCATGTGTGTGGATGAAGCAACACATGAATGCCTGGTCTCATGGAGCTCTCCCAGGGACCCCCTGCATTTCATAAATGAGAACCTTTCAATGAAGGGCCCAGAACTAGACAGAGAAAACCAGACATGGAAGGACCTAGCCTACCTTGAACTCAGGCCACGTGCCAGGTGCTTTACAGTCAGGGCTATTCACTCAGCTCTCTAGACTCCGTGTTGGACAATGAGGAAGAAGCTTTAGTATCGTTTTCACCACTGTCCTGAAAACTAGCTCTGTTGGTTTTTTTCATCTCTGAAAGTTAATCTTGCGTAAATACCAGAGATTTGGGTTACTCAGATCTCCTTTTCCATTATTACAAGTCTGATGGATATTGAAGTTTCAATCTGTCTTCAAATTAAAATCTTCTCCTCTCCCTGCTCTTAGAATTTCTAAGTGAGGTGTAGGGTGGGGTGGGTGGGGGGGAAGTTCTGATTTTAACCTATTCTCCCAGGTCTTCACCCCCAGTTCTCACCATCCGGAGTCATGGCAAATTCACCACGTGCAGACCGCCCTCTTGGAAAGGATATTTTGTGCCTGAATCTGTCTGTAAAGTGTTCTGGATTACAACGCCTTCTTATCAGTTTTATCAATTAGAAAAACATGCCTCACCTTTAATTGTTTTGGATCATATTCAATTTTTCTTTTTAAATAAGGAGGAGAGCATTTCATTAACCGGCCCAAAGCCATAGCAAATGGCTTTCCTGGGATTTGAAACCACATATTTGGAATCTAGAGTCCAAGCTCTTCTCATTGCCTTATAAACCTTCTCTGTGAGTATAAACACAAATGAACAAATACGTTTCATACCTTTAATTTAGCTTTTTCTCTCATCAGAGGTTGAATTATTAGATCAACACCTTTTGGACAACTAATACCATTAAGGAATCAACAACAAAAAAGTGATTTATAAATACATAAATAAATACAATGTCTATTTCTGTTTACTAAAAAGCACCCCCACATATTAAATATTATAAACGAAGTAGATTTATATGACATTCTCTATTTAAGGGTAATAAAAATAAAAACTGGTTTTCTACGGATCAGAAAATAGATTGAGAGCTTTTAAAGCTTTGGATGTTTGGACACGTTGAGGGCAATCCAATAATTTCCAAACAAAAATAAAAATTTATGATAATTCCAGGAAGAAATATCAATTACTGAGGTGTTCTTGCAGCTGTTCAGGGCCGTTAGAACATTGCACACATGCAGCCTGGATCTGAAAACTGAAGTGTGGCTGGAGGTGGAGAAAAGCAAAATCAGAGGTGGCTGAGAGAGAAGACTATTGCTGATTTACCCCCTTTCCATACAACCCCCTGGGATTTTGTTTGAGCGCTCTGCCTGACCTAAAGTAAGACACTGCACTGCCAGTGAAGGAGTGGTTACAAGTAAATCAGGGCTTTTCAAAACCATTTCCTTTGGATTCTTTGAAATCAGAGAAAAGATTTTTGAAAACCTAGGAAAACAAACAAACAAACAAATTTTGAGGGAAATTAATTGCATGTTCAGAAGACAGCTGAGTGTTAGGTTAAGTCAGATGCTTCCTAGCCTTTCCTTACTTCTCTGCTGAAATCCCCAGCCTCACCCCTTTTAGTCCAATATTGAAAGCTGTTTGGGGCGCCTGGGTGGTGCAGTCGGTTAAGCGTCCGACTTCAGCCAGGTCACGATCTCGCGGTCCGTGAGTTCGAGCCCTGCGTCGGGCTCTGGGCTGATGGCTCAGAGCCTGGAGCCTGTTTCCGATTCTGTGTCTCCCTCTCTCTCTGCCCCTCCCCCGTTCATACTGTGTCTCTCTCTGTCCCAAAAATAAATAAACGTTGAAAAAAAAATTAAAAAAAAAAAAAAAAAGAAAGCTGTTTTACGGGCAAATAATAAGAGGGTGAGGAGGAAGGTGGTAGTGACCTATTAAATTATCATGACCTGTTTTAGAATTTTGGCTGTGACTAATGGTCCCAAACTGTAAGTGTTCCCTTACCGGTAGTATTTGCATGGGGGTAATCTTCAGATTAGAAATCTTTGCTGGAGCATCAGTTTTCCATTGGCTAGCTAGGAGGAATTCAACAGCTATGCGATCATTTGTGGCCACACTGGGTAATAAATTTAACCTAGTTTGTAGGACTTCCAGAGCATCAGATATCCTATAAGAAGTACCCTAAAAAGAAACAGATACTATTAGGAATATACATAGTGTTTATATCAACAGTAGCGGGACAATCATTGTTCCTTTAATGTGAGCAGATTTTGTTTGTTTGTTTGCTTTGGCTGGAGGGTCCTGAAGAGAATACTGAAGATTTTAGCTATGATAGTGCCAACATTAGTTCCCATACCCGGTGCACTAGATTTTGTTGATGTGGAGTCAAGGTTCCTGTTTAATAAGTGTGGCTTGCATGATGTGATAGAAATTTAACGACCAGAGAAGCCTGTAAGATGAAATCTACCTTCTGAAATGTTGAAAGCAAGAACTATTAATTTTTTTGTAGACAGGATCAGGTGGAGGTACAGATCCAGCAATGAATTAAATTCAGGAGAGTAGTTGTATTAGTCATGTTTCTCCAAAGAAATAGAACCAATAGGATATAAAAGGGGATTTATTATGAGAAATTCAGCATGCAGTTCTGGGGGCTCACAAGTCCCATGATTTGCAAACTAGAGACCTAGGGAAACCAGTGGTGTAATTCAATCTAAGTCTGAAGGTCTGAGAACCACGGGAGTCAATGATGTACTTCCCAGTCTGAGGGCAAGAAAAGATGAGATGTCCCAATTCAAACAATGAGACAGAAAAGAGGCACAAATGCCTCCTTCCTCCACCTTTTTGTTCTATTCGGGCCCTTAACAGATTGGATAATGCCCACCCACACTACGGAGGGCAATCTACTTTAGTGAGCCCACCAATTGAAATGCTAGTCTCATCAGAAACACCATCATAGATACTCAGAAATAATGTTTTACCAAAACCTGGGCATCTCCTGATCCAATCAAGTTGACACAGAAAAATACCTATCACAGTAGCTAAGAGAAAAATAAGCAAGAGTTTGTTTTTCCTTAAGTGGCAGAAGACAGAAGATCTTAAGGGGAAAAAAACAACAGAATGAAAATAATGGAGAGTATCTTGAAAAACCTTCATTCAGCTAATAGAAAGTGCCAAAGTATAATAATAAGCAATATTAGAAGTGAGCAAAGAAAAGTTATGCCAAGGACTCAGAAAATCTTACACTGTTGCCTTGGACAGAAGTAGTCTATCTCTGCAGTAATCAGAGAGTTTGAGAAGATACTGTTTACCCTCTGTAGCTGTCTGTTTCTGGGCATTTTTTTATATCAAATATAATTTATTGTCAAATTGGTTTCCATACAACACCCAGTGCTCATCCCAACAGGTGCCCTCCTCAATGCCCATCACCCACTTTTCCCTCTCCCCCCCCCCCCCCCCCATCAACCCTCAGTTTGTTCTCAGTGTTTACAAGTCTCTTATGGTTTGCCTCCCTCTCTCTGTGTAACTTTTTTCCCCCTCCCCTCCCCCCGGTCTCCTTTTAAGTTTCTCAGGATCCACATATGAGTGAAAACATATGGTATCAGGGCAATTTTTAAGAATCCTCAGTTTAAGGCCTACTGATGGAATGGGCATCCAGTGATCTAGAGATAATGGTGTATGTATTTTTTTTAATTAAAAAGAATGTATATTTATTTTGAGAGGGAGAGACAGTGCGAGGAGGGGAGGGGCAGAGAGAGAAGGAGATGCAGAATTTGAAGCAGGCTCCAGGCTCTGATCTGTCTGCACAGAACCCAATGCAGGGCTCCAACTCATGAACTGGGATATCATCACCTGAGCCAGAGTCAGACACTTAACTGACTAAGCCACCCGGGCGCCCCTGTTGTACCATAATCTTAATAAAAGAAACATGAATCGGAGCACCTGGGTGGCTCAGCCATTAACTGTCTGACTTCGGCTCCAGTCACGATCTCCCAGTTTGTGAGTTTGAGCCCCCAGTTGGGCTCTGTGCTGACAGCTGAGCCTGGAGCCTCCTTTGGATTCTCTCTCTTTCTCTCTCTCTCTCTCTCTCTCTGCCCCTCCCCCACCTTTTCTCACTCTCCCCCTCTCTAAGATAAACATATGTTAAAAAATTAAATTAAAAAAAAAGAAACCTTCATCTAAGGATGGTCTTAGAGTTCTGCTGCCATGTGAATTGTTAACAGTATATGATAATGTTCTTTCCGTCATGGTTAAGGGCAGAGTTCTCCGATGTCTGTCCCTGGAGACCAACTTTTCAGGATTCAGATCATGCAGGGGCAGCTGAAGCAGCTGTTCTGATAATGGAGCTTGAACCTGTCGGTGATAAAGCTGGAGGTACTGTATGAGTCCTTTGCAGTATTTAGTCATATTGGTTTGCAACTGGCAGAATGGGAGGCTGGAAGTGAAATTTCCCCACACACGGGATGGCTTGTTACTGACCCTTAGAAATATTCTAGGTCCCTAGAGGGAGTTGGCTTTGGGGCTGTCAAATCTAAACGGCCTAAATTTTAAGGATTTCTGAGAGTTTTTTTTTTTTTTTTTCATAAGAGTTTTAGAATTTCATTGGTTCTCTCTACTTTTCTTGTTGGTTTTAGAAGAAAGGGACAGTGGAGTTTCAGAATAAAAGGCAAAAATTTACAGTTACGTAACGGCAATACCAGTGAAATGTGTGCCCCTGTCCCTGGAGAGCTAAATGAATCCCTTGACTCCACCACACCCCAGATCAGGAAAATAAAATCAACCAGCAATTATTATTATTATTATTATTATTACCATTAGGATCATAGCTTTCTGGCAAGGAAAGCCCTCAATTCACTCAGAGTAAGGAAACAATAACTGGGACATAGTCATAGCTCATTGCTCCTGCTATTTGTATAAAATCCATTTGGGGGTGTTTATAGGGGCTTCAAGGCTTTACTTCTTTTTTGGTTCCCACTTTACTAGTTTTTCAAGGATCATGTCATTACCAGGTAGGGCATCTATTAAAGGTATTCTCAGCAGTACCCTTAACATCAGGCACCAATGTTATTTTCGAATGGTTTACTATTTGTCTCTGCCGCTGTGGGGCATTTTTGCTTAACTCAACTTGAAATCCTTTGGTTCAAGAGGTAGCCATATTTTGAGTGCTGAAGTTATCTCCAGGTACTATGCATCTTAACCTTCGAGCGTTTTTTCTCCGTATCATGGGTTTGTCTCTGACAGTCAAAAATACCCTCTCTGAGTCCCTTTCGTGTGTGTCTTCCTTAAGTGTTAATAGACGTAATTACTCAGATAAATGGTGCTTGTGAATCACAGTGGTCAGCTGCAGTATTTAGTTGTATTTGTCCAGTCAGAAGGTTCCCAATAGATGACAACTGGATTTTGGCCAACCTGCAGAGACATGAGGTTGTACAAGCACCACTGAAATTTTCATGTCAGCTGCTGAATTCGAAGCTCTGCCTCCTTCAAGCTGAGCACCTGCTCCGTTTGGGATTTCTCAATTCACAAGAAATCTATTAGCCCTTAGGTCACACATCAGGGGGAAAAATTAAATTTCAACTCACATACACATTTTGTTGTTATGGTGGTCAACAAAACACTTAGAATCATAATAATGTGTTATCTTGAGATAAAACTGTCTGGAGTTAAAGGAATGGAAACACAAGGTCAAGGATTAAAAGGAATGATATGAAATTTCTGACTGTTAAAACAACGTTAATGGATTATTTAAAAGTGTAAATATCACACTGCTGTGTTCTTTAGATTCCTCCAGATACATTTAGAATAATACAATAAAAATGTTTTAAAATATCAATATTTACAGGGTACCAGAGATTACATCTTTTATAAATATTTACATTTCCAATAAAAATTTGTAGGTCAACTTTCAAACGGGTCAGGCAACAGTTGCAAAATTCTTCTAGAGTGTTTAAAACAAAAAACTTTGGAGGCTTCAAAATCTAGAGCACTGATTCTCAATGCTGGCTATGCACTAGAATCATTCAGGGGGTGGGGAGGACATTTAAGAAACACCGATGACTGGATGCATTAATAGCTTCAGGGTAGGGCCCGAAGCCCTGGATCCGAAAGAAGGATCTAGAAGCAGCCCTAGTGCTGCTGATATCACTACTGCAGACTGCAGTTAAGATCATTCTCCTAGGGCACCTGCATAGCTCTCTGTAGGTTAAGTGTCCGTTTTCAGCTCAGGTCATGAGTTCGTGAGTTGGAGCCCCACAACGGGCTCTGTGCTGACAGCTTAGAGCCTGGAGACTGCTTTGGATTCTGTGTCTCCCTCTCTTTCTGCCCCTCACCCCGCTTGCACTCCATTTTTCTCAAAAATAAATCAACATTAAAAAGAAATTAAAAAACAAAACCAAGATCATTCTCCATCAGCCACTAAAGCCTCTGCCTGGCTGGTGCAGACGTATATTGCTGCCTGCTGTCCAAGAAATTCAGGAAATACTATTAATCGAAAAGTAAGCTAAAATGGTTAGATGATAAAATTTTGACTAGCTAAATGTGTGTTTTTGGAAATGCAAGTATTGAAAGGAAATATACTGAAATCTTCACAGCGATAAAATTACCTCTTGGGATTGCAGATAATTTTTTTCTGTTTCTTAATACTTTCCAATTTTTTGTAATAAACATGATTTTTTTTTCCTAGCCAAAAAAATAAAAAGAATATACTCCAAATTATGAGTGTTCCCTTAAAAATACATTTCCTGCATTTAGTTCCACCCCAAAAGCCCAGTCACAAATAGAAAATCACATTATCAAAACTGCTGCTTGTCTTGCTTTGTGTCTCATACCATATGATCCTACATTAAGCAAGCATATTAAATGAATAACATTAAGAATTTTTAGATATTTTCCTTGGGTTTCTTTGGGATCATGACTTGATTTACTAATTAAGGGTTAAATAATCATATAAGAAAAAATATAATAGGTACCACTTGTGAAATATGAGTCCTTATATTTATCAAGATGTTACTATTCACTGTGATTATTTCAAAAGAAAATTTCTACCTTTTTTTATCTCCATGTTTTTCTATCAATAAAATTATTTTCCTTTCCTCTAATTCCAAAAGGTTGTTTCTTCAAAGGATGAGTTTTCTCTGCTTGCTGCTCATGAGGGCATTATCTCTACGGAGACCCACACTTGGAACCTGGAGGTTATGAAGATAAGGTTGTTTTCCTTGGAAGTGACCTAGTCTCCGCATGGCCCTCTAAAGATATATTGGATTTTGTTTACTGAAACAGAATATAAATCAGGTTCTTTGAAGATCGAGCTCTCTGAAATAAGTCAAAATGCCTATTTGGTGTCCTGATCTTAAATTAATGTGGTTACATTTCTGATTTTTCATGAAAGTAAATAACAGTGTAGGATATATGCGCATAACATGGACACACACACACACACACACACACACACACACAGTAAGACACTGTGAATAAAGGCTACCAGCACTGTCACAGGGACTTTGTGGCTAGTCACTTCTTTTGGTCTCAGTTTCTGGGTTCTGAAACTTTCTTTGTGAGGGCTACTACCTTGAAATTATAGTCTATGTCCTTAACGCATTTTGTTTTCTTGTTCCCCCAATTCTAGCTTTTTCATGACCCTACGTACTTCTTGGTGTATACATTACTCTCTTGAGCTAGAGGAAAAGTGTGAATGGGGTGAACACGTGCTTTGGAGTCCTACAGATGGGGTTAAAACTATTTTTTCATAACTTATTGATTAAACAGCCCTGGGAAAGTTATTTATGGTGCTTGAGGCTCCATTTCTTTGTCCTTAATATGAGAACAGCAAAAATGATTATCTCCTAGAATTCTGAGACAATTCTTATGAAGGACTTAGTGAGTATGCAGAAAGCATTCAGTCCTTCTTTCTCTCACCCTGTCTTTGTTTGGGCTGCTACAACAAAAATCCAATAGACTGAATGGCTTATGAAAAACAAAAATGTATTTCTTACAGTTCTAGAGACTGGGACGTTTAAGATCAAGGTGCTGGCAGATTGGGTGTCTGGGTGTCTAGTAACAATCTGCTTCTTGCTTCATAGACAGCTATCTTCTCGGTGAGTCCTCACACAGCAGAAGGGATGAGGGAGACTATGGAGTTCCTTTTATAAAGGTGCTAATTCCATTTATCGGCTTTACCCTCATGACCTAATCACTTCCCATAGACCCCAACAGATACCATCAGATTGTGTTAGGATTTAACATATGAATTTGGGGGCATACAAACATCCAGTCTATAGAACCTTCTGCCATTTTTATAAACACACAGACTTTAGGTCTGTTATGTTTTAGGTAATTAAAGGTAAGAGCGTTGGCTCAGGTGTTCAGAGAAGGGGTGGCATGGAAGAGCAGGAACAGTTCTTACCCCGTGATGATGGAAAGGTCAGGAGACACCCCGACCCTCTGACACAGGTGTTTCCAAGTTTCACCTGCCTAATTTTAACTTCAAAGATGGGAATGGTCACAAATTGGATGGAATTTTTGTCTGGGCGCAGGGTCAGAAATAGAGACACTCCTAGATTGGCCAATTCTTCCACCATAATTCATTAGACTTCTTCTCTCATTTTGCAAATCCTTTTCCTTTATGCTTCTCAGCCTCACCTATTAAATTTCTTTTGTCTGCTCTAATGCATGTTTACTGTCAGAGTAACATAATTCAGAAGCATAATTACAAAAAAACCAGAGACATTTTAGATAAATAAGAAGCAGGATCCATTTAATGTCCCTTGCATCCTGCTACACACCGACTTTAATATAAATATTAAAAACATCTCAACCGTAGCATGACAAAGGCTCAAACATATGAGGCATGAGATGAACATTATAATTGTCTCGCCTTATTACTTACCTAGAGCTTAAACTTTCTTTAATTTCACTCCAAATAATTTACCCAGGGGTGATGCAACCATCAGTGGAAAAACGTGAATCATTGAAAGACCTACTGAAGAACCTGAATAGAGATACTGTGAAAAACCCTTGAGGTCCTTTGGAAGAAAGAAGCAATATCAATCATAAAGTGCATCATCATTAAAATGATTATCCAGGGGGAAAAATTATCAATATTAATATTTCTATGACAGACTCATAAGTATTTTTTTCTGTACTACAACATGCAGTATGTTCCCATGGCTACCTTTTGCTTGCCTGAAAAAAACCAGCTGATAAAGGGTGCTTTTCATATTGCCCAGATTATTTAAATGCCAAATGCTAAATTATAGATATTTAAGTGATCTAAACTTTAGGAGTTGGAAGCAGCCTCAAAATTCAATTAAATCCCAATCATTTACTTTACTAATTACTGAAATAAAATGTTTTCTTTACAAATGAAGTCACTAATTGGGGAAAAAGAATGCTAGCAATTTATTTTGATTTAGTCATATTTTGACATGGAAATAGATTGGTGGTTTTAAAAAGTTGACAGTAAAGGAGAAGCTCATTTCATTTTTTAAAACATTGCGATTTCATTTCTATTTCATCTACAAAACGTAACATAGTGAGCATGAACATGAACATGATACTTAGGTTGCATTTGGGTTCCAATCCCAATCTTAACTGTAGGTTGTTCAAGGGTAAAAATGGATCTCTTGTTTTCTTGCCTTTCTTGCTTATTGCTTCTTCATTCCATTGTTCATGATATTGGAAGGCGAGAAAGGAGAGAGACTCAAATGGTGATTTTTTTTTAGCACCTCTGGCTCAAATTGAATGTAAGGGGACATTGAAAACAGTAAAGATACGTATGAAAAGATGGTAAATGAGGGAGGCCGAGGACTGGGACTTGGATCATACTCACCGGTGGGTTTTCTATGGATGAGAGGAGTTATGTCAGAAGTGAAGTTTTCAGAAGGCAGAAGAGTATAATCCAGGCACCTGTGGGGGAGAGAGAAAATGAAATAGGACAGTTACAGACTGAACTTTGTCTCCCCCACTCCCTTCCCCAAAATTCCTCTGTCAAAATCCTAACTCTCACTACCTCAGATGGTGAGTGTCTTTGCAGACGGGGTCTCTAAGGAGGTAATTAAGGTTAAATGAGGGCACTGGTGTGTGACTTAATTCAATGACTGGTGTCCTTTTTAGGGGGAGATTAGGGCACAGACAGACACATAAGAATGACCAGGTGAAGACAGGGAGAAGACACATGTCTACAAGCCATGGAGAGAAGTTTCAAAAGAAACCAGCCCTGCTAACACCCTGATCTTGGATGTTTAGTCTCCAAAATGGTGAGGAAATGAGTTTCTCTTGTTCAAGCCAACTGCATTACTTTATTATGGCAAACCTAGTGAAGTGATACAGGTGTCATTTACGGTAGCAAATTGTTACATATTCTTTGATCGTCCCTCTTTCCATAACTGTCACCCTAAACCTGACTACAAATTTTAGCAAAGTGACTAAAGTCATGAAGTGTTTGGATCCAGTGAAGCAGAGGAATGAAGATGAAAACACCATGAAAAATGAAGTTACACGCAATGCTACCCAGAGACAAGTCAATTGCAGACAATTCTCAAGGTGGGCATTTCAGCCTTTGGAGAAACCCAGAGGCCCTATTTTTCAATCAGAAAATAAAATGGGAAACTTCCGAACTCTTTGTGAAGTCACAGCTTGAGATTTGTGTTTAACTCATGTTCCATTAAAGAACAACTCCTTAAGGAATTGGGATCCTACACATATAGACTTTCCTGAAGAATTTTGTTCTTGTGGTAAAGGTTATTGTCCTGAACTGAGGCATGACTTGTGGAGCAATGAGAAGGAAGGAGACAGGCACCTAACCCGCCAGATCAAGGAAGTGGACCTTTGACATCAAAGGAAGCTGAATTGTCATGGCCTGATATTCTCAACCTTATTCTGCAGTAGGGCTTTTGGACTTGATATTTGAAAGTAAGGGATAAGATTTTTATTGATCTAGTTATTGGCTTGAAACAATATTCTCTTGGCTGTCCCAACGTTACAAGTTGGGGCATAAGAAGAATCAGCTCCCCACAACTCCCCTTTCAGTGAAGAATGAACAGAATGAATCTCAAACAATGAACTATCCATCCTTGGGTCTTAAGCCAGCTGTGTCTCCATGACACTGAAATGCAATTGTTGTAAACTAGGTTTGTGGTCTGAATGATTGTAGGAAGCATAGCCTCCACATGGAAATTGGTTTGACCTGAAAGAAATTTGGGTGAAGCATACTGTGTCCATTGGAATGTTTAGGGACGACAGATTTATGATACACCAGACAAATCTGTCTGTTCTGCCGTACTCTCTTCAATGTGATACTATATACATCATACACTATAAAACCTTACACAGGGCTCCTTGATGAACCCGACAAATTGGTAGGCAGCAGCTCCATTTAGAGCATCAGGGTGACAGTGTTTGCATATGCGAATTTTTTCAATTCTGCTATTAAACCAAACTCATGAAAGTCAAAGTCACCAGTTCTCCCGGAGTTGAGGACAACTGAGTAGAAACAGAACAGCCATAGCCATTAGATGTTCAGGGTCTAGCAAACATTGATTTAATTTTTACCTCGAGCTTCTGTTAGCTTTAACTTGGAGGCCTTTGTTTTTAGAGATGAATCTGAAAGTTTGCTATCTCTCCCCTATTCATTTTAGGGTACTCTCTGTGTAGCCAGGTGCCTATAAACATTCCATTTTCCTCTAAGTAAATAAATTCTTGTAAACTTTGAAAGGAAGCAAAGAATAATGGGAAAAACAAAGTAGGTTTGGAGTTAGAAACACCACTGTTTCCCAACTTTGCCATTTGTGGGTTAAATTTGAAAATGTACTTAATCTTATTTTCCTCATCTGTAAAATGAGAATAATAGTCATCCAGTTCTTCGGGTTGTGATGAGGAACATTCAGTGATGTAATGTTTGAAAGCACTCAGTGTCATGTTGAGCACATATTAAATATAAAATAATTGATAATCGTTATCATGGACTATTGGCTTGGTCCATTTCAGTGTACCAGCAGGTCTGATTTAGGGGGTTTCTCTTATTCTTTTTGATTTGATACAAGCAATGTTTTCAAATTTTCTCAAATTATAATGCCCTTATGTTGTGGGTGAAATAAGCATTAAAGTTTTCTCTTAGTCTATATCACAGCAGAGGAACATTTGCATCGTTATTCGGAACTGTTTTTTCAGTGTCAGTGAAGACAGTTATGTCACATCTGGTCTCTGCAAGACGGGAGATGATGGAAAAATTGTGTGTGATCCCTAAGGTTAGGTAGCATACGTTTTGTTTCTGCTTGCCTGCTGTGTGTCCAGACAGGCAGCATTTCGGTAGTCTTTACATTTGTCTTTAAAGAAGGAATCTGGCTTAAAAGGCAAAGCAGAGACACTTAAAATAGCTTGAAAACAAGAGGAAAGTTAACAACAGCAAAGCACTACGTTACAAGAGAAATGTAAGTATCAAAAGGAGACAACAAAGCTCCGAATCTAAGAGATTCCTGGAAAGGGTCGTTTGAGTCGAATTTGAAACAAGTGATAAACGTGGACTTGTCACGGAAGAACATAAATAACATTTATTGAGCACCTTTGAATTGAGAGCATAACGGTAGGTCTGTTCCTTCACTCAGTCATTTCATTCATGGTTTATCTCATGTGCCAGTCACTGCTCGAATAGGGCTTGTTTTGTCTTTCTTTCAGAAATTGAAACTCTGAGAAATAATTAACTTGGTCAGTTTCACACTATGTGGCAGATCTGGAATCGAAACCCAGCTGTTTGACCATAAACCAAGCTCTGCTTCATAACATGTGAGCTCTTTGAAAAGAAAAAAAAGTGATAGACCAGTGCCATAAAGAAAATTTTCTTCTCCTTAGTAAATCCTTCAATCTTCCAGTGATAAGGAGGTCTCTTTATGTTTTTACTTATTTGGATATATTAGAGCTAGATCTGAAGGGTGAGAATCAGTGGCACAAGATTGGTGAGAAAAATAAATTTCCTATGATAAACACGGTTTAAAAAAATGGAACTAAAACAGTTTTCTACAAAAAAGAAATGCTAACACATATGCTTTCTAAACAAAATTTATAAATTTCAGCACCACAAGTCATCATTTTATGGAAACCTTTTGATCATAGTATTCAATTTTATGGGAAATTCTTTGCATTTCTCCAGTAAACAGACTTAGAAACTCAGCTTTATGATAAAATAGCAAATAAGTATACAAATAAGTATAGCTTTAATTTAAGTGCCATGGTAATTGGTATGTAAACACTCTCCAATCTTAATTTCTTGACTCTCTACATAAGTATAATGTTTAATCTAACACTTTTATCTTCTCTAAGCACTAGTACAAATAACATTATTATCATAATATCTCAGTAAATTTTTCTCATTGACTGTTAACTGAAACTTATGACCTTTGGTTCACATAGAATTTTGATCACGAATGAATGAAACATGTTTGGGCTTTAAAAACAGGCTTATAACATATACTATATGTGTGTATAAATAAAACTATCATCCATCTATGTATGTATGTATATATGTATATATGTATATATGTATGTATGTATCCATCCATCCATCCATCCATCATCTATCTTTCTATTTATCGTCATCTATCCTGTCTCCTCTCCTTTCCCACTTCTCCCTACCACCCCTGTTTTCCTACTCTTTAACATCCTCACAAATGTCCCTCTTTCTCCCATTTTCCTTTGGGTTTCCTCCATGGCTTCAACTCTCTTTTTTATTTTTCCTTTCTTATTTTTATTTTTGTTTGCTTTTTATTGATCCTTCTCCCTCCTTGATATAGATTTACTTGAGAGTCTTCTGCTCTTATTTATAATACTATGAGGTAACAATGCAAATATTACCTAACGTGAGTTAACTAGATCCTTTCATAGATTTTTGTTCCATAAACACTTTTTGGCATTTTTAGTAAAGAAATGTTCTTATATCAAAATTTCCAAAGATAAGAAACTCCCCTCAACATAAAGCATTTTCACAAAGGATAAGGAATTACATAATTTGGTAAGCAGCAGGAGAGATAGGCAATTTGGAAAGAACTGTCTAATTCTTAAATGGTTTTATACAGCTTATGTCTGAGACCTGCTGGGTTTACAAATTGGTTCATGCATTCAGAGTCTAACCTTAGAAATCCTTCTAGAACAAAGATAATCAGATGCCAGACCTCCTGGACTGTCCAGGGTCAGTGGGTGAGATCTAAATTCTCCATATATTGACTTCAATTAAAGGGCAATATGCATTTTATTCTTAATTTAACTTTTATATGAGGTGCTGATATATGGAATCATTATTGTAAATAGTATGAGTACTTGAGAAATTTCCTAACATCCCCAAGCTTTATTGCTTCATCTCCAAAATTCGACACTATGGGGTTGTTGGATGACTAAATTAGATAATGTATGTGGATGGCTCAATTAGTTCCTGACTTATCAGTAAATATCACCAGTACTGATAATGATGATGATAAAAACAAATTCAAAGCTCTGGTACCCATGGTAGGTCTTCATATAATAAACATCCCATGCTCTTAGTTTCAGATATTCAGCTTCCCAGATATCTCATTGTGGATGCTCCATTGGTATCAAAGATTCAAGTTTATTTCAAACAACTTGTAAACTTCTATCCCTCCTTCCAGAACTTTTCACCAGATGATACTCACCCATCATCTCCCCCTTCCCAAACCTGTGCACCTGATTGCATTCTTATCTTGGTGCTTGACATCCCCACAATGCCATGAATCTGCTCCTTCACTCAGAATCATGGTGTCCTCCTAGGTTTCCCGTGGCCTTTCCTCCCACTACCCACCCCTCCCATATAAGATCTGCCTAGGGGCGCCTGGGTGGCGCAGTCGGTTAAGCGTCCGACTTCAGCCAGGTCACGATCTCGCGGTCCGTGAGTTCGAGCCCCACGTCAGGCTCTGGGCTGATGGCTCAGAGCCTGGAGCCTGTTTCCGATTCTGTGTCTCCCTCTCTCTCTGCCCCTCCCCCGTTCATGCTCTGTCTCTCTCTGTCCCAAAAATAAATAAACGTTGAAAAAAAAAAATCTGCCTAATCTACCTGCACGTGAAAAGAGTGACTACTTCCTGGGTTCTTTTTCCTTAGTAGGCACGATAATAGTTATGTTAGCTCCATATCACACTTAATCTTTTCAGTAGCTCTTCGGTTTACACGTGGAGAAGTAGTTCACAAAGCCTCCAAAGACTGCTCATTCCACAAAGCCACACTGCCCCTTGTAAAAATCTCTTGCTATCTCCTGCTGTTCTCCTTTTATGTCCGTTTTTATTGCCATTGGCCTATTTCCGAACTTTTCTTTTCCCATGTGGCCTTCTACCATAGACTCTTGATGGGTGTCATGCAGTTTTGCCTTCCTCCAGTCCATGCGCCACAAAACAATTGTTCAGATGTGCACTTTATTTCTTGTCACTTTCCCATCCAAAATCTACTCTGTAGTAGACCTTAACTGCTTAGGGTTCCTAAATATCCCTCTTCCTACACCCCCCGCTTTTTTTTTTTTTTTTTTTGCTTTTTAGGCTTCTAGAGTTTTGCATGTGCTGTTACCACTTACTGAAATGTCTAATGTTGCTCCTGCTCTGCTCAATATCAGGTGATCTCTTTTTTTTTTTTTTTAAATTTTTTTTTTTTTTAACGTTTATTTATTTTTGAGACAGAGAGAGACAGAGCATGAACGGGGGAGGGGCAGAGAGAGAGGGAGACACAGAATCGGAAGCAGGCTCCAGGCTCTGAGCCATCAGCCCAGAGCCGGACGCGGGGCTCGAACTCACGGACCGCGAGATCGTGACCTGGCTGAAGTCGGACGCTCAACCGACTGCGCCACCCAGGCGCCCCACAGGTGATCTCTTTAAGAGGTTCTCAGCTCTGGCTGTATGTACGGATCATCAAATATCCTTTTTAAGGTATTTTAAAAATGCCTATTCCAAAAAACAATGTGATTTAATTGTCTAGGGTGGGTCTGATCTTGGCATTTGTTCCAAACTCCCCAGATGATTCTAAAGTGCTCAGATGCTCCTTCCTCTTATGTTCCATTTATGTACTGTGATTGCCTCTATTATAATATTGATCACTTCCTATTATAATTTATTTTCAAGTTTAATTTCCCAACGACAACATGAACTTTTAGAAGGCTTGAGACCACGTCATTCATCTTTATGTTCTCTGCACTTACAAAACAAATATTTGTTGAATTAATGATTCTGTTGTCGGGATCTGGGGGGTATATTTATTGTGCCAGGTACAGGCAACACCTACAAACCTTACATTTGTGCATTAAATGAATTTTTATTTTCCTCTCCTTTGGTACCTTTAAATTTAAAAGCAATTTAACTTATGTCAGATTCTAGAAATGTTAATTATTTTGAACAATTTTTGTTTTTAAAGCAATAGAAAAATAAATCTTAAGGAAACTAAAGTAAGTAATCAAATGTGTTTTCTGGGTGAAAAAGTTGATTAAAAATTATACATATTTCTGTGCAAAAACACACCAGCGGTTATCATTGTCCGCTCATCTCTGCCATGTTGCCTAGAATTTATCACTGTCATATTGATCCTTTTTGAAGCCTCTACATCCAAGGTGTTATAAAAGCGACTCCAGAAGCACTTATTATTCATGCATTTATTTTTAAGCTTTAATTCACACTTGTGATTATATATTAAGAATTATATGTCAGGGGCACCTGGGTGGCTCAGTCATTTGAGCATCCGATCTTTGATTTTGGCTCAGGTCATCATCCCAGGGTTGGGGGATTGAGCCCTGCTTCGGGCTCCATAATGAGTGTGGAGCCTGCTTAAGATTCTCTCTCTCTGTCCCTCTCTGCCCCTCCTCTGCTTGCACCCATGCATGCATGCTCTCCCTCTTTCTCTCTCAAGTAATGAAAAAAAGAATCAAACTTCATGTTGGAGATTCTGAATTTAAGACCTTACAGTGCACTTCTAATGCTTTCAGTTCTAAACTGAAAAAAACAAAAAACAAAAAACAGCTCATCATTAGCTATGTTTATTGCAACACCATTCTTAGACTTTAAATCAGATTTACATTTTAATCCATTTGATAGCAAGCTACGTAATATGCCATCTTCAATGAGGACTGTGAACTCTGGATGTTTTAATATGCAAAATGCAAATTTCAAAGAGCATAATTTTATATTTATTTTCTGTGCTTGCTTATTTTTTGGAAGTTGTTAATTTTAGTGCAGATACATATTTTTCCTTAGCTCTGCTGTACCTCAATAAAAAAATGTTCAAATGCATTTCTAGTAGTTAAATTTGAACAAACAGAATCTTCTCAACTAGAAGAAAATACCATGTATGTTATTATAAAAGTGTCTCGCAGTTAGAAATAATGATAATTTATCAATAATTAAAATTTTCAGGGAGACAGCAGGACAGAGCCACACAAATTATCATCCTGGGTTTCCATATAATGTTAACTTTTGTTTCCCTGTGCACTATTGGTGGGAATGCTAACTGGTACAGCCACTGTGGAAAAGAGTGTAGAGTTTCCTCAAAAAGTTAAAAATAGAGTTACCCTATGATCCAGTAATTATACTCCTGGGTACTTACCCAGAAAATACAAAAACACTAATTTCAAGTTATACACACACTCCTATGTTTATTGCAGCATTATTTATAATAGCCAAATTATGGAAGCAGCCGTGTCCATCGATAAATAGCTGGATAAAGAAGATGTGATGTGTATACACACACACACACACACACACACACACACACACAGTGGAATATTATTCAGCTATAAAAAGAATGAAATCTTGCCATTTGCAATGACATGGATGGAGCTAGAGAGTATAATGTTAAGTGAAAAAGTCAGAAGCGGACAAATACAATGTGATTTCGTTCATGTGGAATTTAAGAAACAAATCAAACAAGCAAAGGAAAACAAAAGAGAGAAAGAGACAAATAAGCAGATCTTAACTATGGAAAACAAACTGATAGTTACCACAAGGGAGGTCGGGAGGGGAGATGAGTGAAATAATAGGGGATGGGGATAAAGGAGTACACTTAACACGATGAGCACTGAGTAATGTATAGAATTGCTGAATCACTATATTGTATACCCCAAATAATATGACACTGTATGTTAACAATGGCATTGAATAAAAAACTTAATAGAGGGGCACCTGGGTGGCTCAGTTAAGCGTCCAACTTCGGCTCAGGTCATGATCTCACGGTCCATGAGTTCGAGCCCCGCATCGGGCTCTGTGCTGACAGCTCAGAGCCTGGAGCCTGCTTCGGATACTATGTCTCCCTCTCTCTCTGACCCTCCCCCGTTCATGCTCTGTCTCACTCTGTCTCTCTCTGTCTCAAAAATAAATAAACATTAAAAAAAACTTAATAGAAAAGAGCAAAGTAATAAAGGTAATAAAAAAATTAGGCCAACTGAGCCTTAAGATTTATATTGACTCTAGCCATATTCTCTACAATCTCCTCTTTCACCTCTGGCTTTTAAGTTTATTTTGCCAATATCATTTATTTTTGCATGTAATTGTTTCCTTGCTGACCATAACTAAAGAAAACATTCTAATTTTAAGAACCATCTCAGATCATATCGCATACATGAAACTTCCCCCAACTCCTCAATATAGGCAGAGTGGATAATTTCCTCCTCAATGCTCTTACCACTCAGTTCATTCTTTATTGTAGAAACTATATAGTTTCGATACGGTTATTGGTTTAGGAGTATGTCTCCCCCTCTTGGAACATAAACTATTTGAAGATGGATTACTCACCTTTGCACAGCCACAATCCGAAACATTGTCAGAGACATGGTAGTTGACCCAAACTAAAAATAATTATTACATTCAAATATTCTGCAACACCCCTCCCCACAAATACACATAAAAAGATACCAAATGCTGTTTTTACCCTATTTTTTCTAATGTCCTGAACTCTTTAGTTTATGGAGTTTAGTAAATGAAGAAGCCACTTAATTTCCTACCTGAGACATAATGTAGCACTGACACTGAAGTCACTACTAGGCTGAAGTCACTACAAAAGGGCAATTGCTAGAGTGGGTTTTATTTCTCTGGATGGAGCAGAGGGTAATCATGGTACTGGTTTGATTTATTTTCATGCTTTATTAAATAAAATTAAGACATGATAACACTGGCATACTAAAAAGCTGCTGTTTCCCTTAGAATTTTGAAAACAAATACATTTCTTAGGTATGTTAGGCTCTTGCATTTAAATATTTAACAATTATTGGGGCGCGTGGGTGGCTCAGTCAGTTGAGCATCCGACTTCGGCTCAGGTCATGATCTCACAGTTCGAGAGTTTGAGTCCCACATCGGGCTCAGTGCCGACAGCTCAGAGCCTGGAGCCTGCTTTGGATTCTGTGTCTCCCTCTCTCCCTGCCCCTCCCCCTCTTACACTCTTTCCCTCTCTTGAAAATAAACATTTAAAAAAATGTTTTTGAATTTTAGCAATTATTTAATTTACAAGTCAATTTCTCCTCTCAGCAAGACTGCTTTCTGGTGCTTTCCTATCCCATTCCTTCCAAATCTTATCACCAAACTTGTTACTGAGTACAATTCTCTACCTCACATACAGTGGGTGATGTGTGAAGACATACTTGTGTGAGCATCTTCAAAATCAATTCTTGTTGGCTGAACATAGGTAAAGGTAGTAGGGTGTAAGTTGATATTTATAAATGTCCCAGTTGAAATTTCCATGGAGGCATGGAGGGATTTTCCTTAAACCGGACTGAGGGCCCTTGACATCAAGGCTAAATCTTGAAAGATAATCAAAGACTCAATAGTACCAGGGAGCCAGTCTCTTCAGAAGAACCTCACTGAAGATAAAGGAGAAATCCTGCATCTACAGACTTCTAAGAGTGGAAGTGAACCAGGAAATCAGAAGTGTTTAGGAATTTAAGAATGGCTGACCAATAAAATACCTCATAAAGGCACCCATGGGAATGAAGACTGCTGTATCCAGGATGCATTAATGACAGGATTTGGAATGTGTGAGACTGAAGATAGGCTGGATAGGGAGCTGCTCTGAACGATGTGTCTCCATCTCACATTATGCATATGAGTTGTGGTTTGTGGCTAGTTAAAATGAATGTTTTTAAAACTATGCTGACTCCAGGTTATTGTACTAGCTCTCTATTTTGCTGAGAATTTGTGCTGTAAAACCTATGTGGCTTGGATTTGGTCTTACTCTAGTAGCTAGTCAATTTCTCCTTTCTTTTCTATTTGCAGTCTTCTTATAGTTTATGGTAGATTTTTACAAAAATAGTTACCGTAATTTCTTATCCTATGTCTATACCTTTTGCTAGTGCCTTTCCACACTGACCCTAACTTGCCCATGTGATTTAGTGACCCATAGAGCATTAGGTAACTTGAAGGAAACATTATGTTGAAAGTGCTTGTACATCGGGGTTCACCCTCTTCCTACTCTTGGAACTCTGCTATGTGTGGAAAACTATGCTGTCAGTGTGAAAGGCCATCCTTGGTAATACACCCACCAGCTGCTTTTCCAACTGAATGCAATGCCTGAGAGGACTCAGGAGAGATCAATTTATTTTCAGTGTGTCATAGATTGCCACCCCAGATCAAAGAACCACTAGCGTCATCTACAAAATAGTGAGCTAAAGAAATGGCTTTTGTTTTGAGTGACTATGTTTGGGGTAATTTTTTTTTTTTGCAACAAAAGCTAACTGATAAAGAAAGTGATACCTAGACTTGGGGTGTTTCCATAACCACCACCGCCAACAACAAACACGTGACAGTGACACTGGAAACCATTCGGGGGCAGAAGCCATAAGATACTTTGCGAAGTCTGGAGGATTGGCAAGCCAACTGCTAGTGGAAGATGGAAAGATTGTGACATGTGTTACGTAATCTTATGAAACAACTCATAAAACTCTCGCCTAGGGTAATTTAGAAAATAAAACATGGGAACCTTGGCAGGATCATTTTCAGAGAGAGTTTAAAATTCCATTGGCTTCTTTTAGTTGTCTATGAAAGTGACAGGGAAAGAAAGATGAGCTCTAAAGAAAGAACAGATCAGCTTGCAAGAAGAACTTATGTAGAATGCAGAGGAGGTAGGGTGTGCTGGATTAATTGGTTTCCATTTGCAGTCTCTCCAGCCAGTAACAGTCCCAATGCAAATGAAAACCTAAGAGTGTTTTAAAAAGTCAGGACGCTCCCAGTAAAACATGGTCTCTTCATCAAGATCAAGTCAAGAATACATCTGTAAGAACCTTGTTAGGACTCTAAGAAAAATCTAAGGTGATGTCTAGTGGAACTTGTCAGGTAGATAAAGGACTTCAAATAAGTCTAAATAGGACTCTAAAGAGACTCTAAATAACATTGCCTCATAAGAAGCCTGAAGTAGAGAAAGGCCTTCTTGAAAATAATTGTGGGAATGACTTTTGTTAAAAGATGCACAAAAAGCACACAAATGTTTGAAGGAAGTTATATCAGCAAAAGGACTGCTAACTTAGACTAAAAGAAACTGAGTCACTTCAAATGAAGAAGAGGTCTCTGGACTCTCAAATTTCTATTGGAGGCAGACTTAGAAAGTTACTCAACTGCCAACTTGGGCCATTTACTTTTTACAGAAAAGGAGGATATATCAGAAGGAGAAGCCAAAAGCCAAGAGGGCAGAGCTAAGAGTCATAGAGAAGAGATTGTTTGCAAAACGACGGCTAAAATTCCTATTCCACTCTTAGTTCTTCTTGGTAGTTCTTCCCACACTGCCTTGGGGCTTGTCATGTGACTTCTTTTAGTGGATGTGACATCAGAAAACTTGATCTAAGTAGAGGCTTAAGAGTGCTTATTCATTAGGGCCTGTCCTTTTCCTGATCTTGGATCTCTGCTTCGTCTACATAAGGAAGTGTGGCCAACCTATTTGATGAGTAACATTTGGCCTAGACCCTTGTCACTCTACGTGCCTCCACCAACCACTAGACCTCTGAGTGAGATTCTATTAAAATATCGAGTAATGGTCAGCTACCCTCTTAACTAACACATGGGACACTCCTGGGGAGGTAAGCTAGAACCAACCAGGCAATCTACAGAATCACGAGCTAATAAATGGTTATTATCTGAACCACTAAATTTTGGGGTAGCTTGTTATACAGAATAAGCTAGGTGAAGCACACTTTGTCTAAGGCATTTATATTTTATATTTCTCTTTTTTAATCAAAGTATAGTTGACACACAGTGTTACATTAGTTTTAAGTATATGACATAATGATTCAAAAGTTTATACATTATGCTATGCTCAGCACAAGTATAGCTACCATCTGTCACCATACATTATTAACACAGTACTATGACTATATCCCCTATGCTGTACTTTAAAAAATTTTTTTTAATGTTTATTTATTTATTTTTGAGAGAGACAGAGACAGAATGCTAGTGGGTTAGGGGCAGAGAGAGGGGGAGACACAGAATCCGAAGCAGGCTCCAGGCTGTCAGTACAGAGCCCAGTTGCGGGGCTTGAACTCACGAGCTGTGAGATCTGACCTGAGCCGAAGTCAGACGCTCAACCGATGAGCCACCCAGGCGCCCCCACTATGCTGTACTTTTTATTCTTGTGACTTATTCATTCCATATCTTATTATATTTTAATTAATTGCTTAGATGTCTGTAACTACTCCTGTGCTATCGTCACCATGCTTTAGTAGAGCACATCATGTCTTAGTCACCCCTTTATCCCTAGCAACTGGTATAGTGTCTGGGAGATAATTAGGAAGGGAAATGTGATTGCCTTTGAAAAATATAAAACTGATTATGTTGCTTCCCTAATTAAAATTCTAAGCTCTTTGCATATGCATCCAAGGTATTCAATGCACACTTTTAACCACACACGTTAAGCTTTTAACATGCTTTTTTTGTTGACAACTATTAATGATTCTTCTCCACCTCCATCTTCCCCCAGCTCTAAGATGCTTACTTTGAATTCATGAACAATTTATTAACAGCTAATATATACCTGGCATATGATGTGCTAACATTCTAACAAAGAAAACAGGATTTAAAACAAATGCAAATACAAACATAAAAATATGTATTACTAATGCAATAATGAGCATATATATTGAGTACATTGACCAGCACAAAGGAGTGCTCTTGGAGGAAGTGAGAGGAAATACCTCAGCTGTGCTCAGTGTTGCATTATGACTCTGTTGTCATAATGTTGACAGTGTTGCATTATGACTCTGTTGGAGAGAATAAGTGAGAGGAGAAGCAGCAGCATGGATAGACTCCAAGTGGCAGGAAACTGCAAGGAACACAGGGATACAAAATATTTTGTATGGTTGCACTGTAGGGGTGAGAAGGTCAAGTGCAATTCTTGCCTAGAGAGGTGAGGCAAGGACAGTTAGGACAAACTGCTTCTGACATCAAGGAGCTTGGGAACACTCCAACAGGCTTACTTGGAGGGGAAGGAACAGAGGTGAGTCATGATAAAAAGTTTGTGTTATAATAAGTAGTCCCAAAGTCGTAAAATATGGCAGTGGTCCTATTGTCTTCCATCCATCCAGATGTAAATGCTAGAATAAATGGGAGGAGTATTATGGATTCTGTTGCCTTTTCTGAATAAGACACAAGGACTAAAACTTTTTAAGTATGCACATCAGTTCAGCCTGTTCATAGTGGAATGGATCTAAGTTCCCTGGGAGAAGGGAAGGTAGTTTTGCTGATGGATTATCCTTGTCGAATGCTTAACGCTATGGTATGCACCCAATGACTTCTCAGTTCAAGTTTGTTGCTCATGACATACATGTTCAGTAAACTTATATTTCAAATGCAACATATGTTTTTGTACTTACTCTCTAGGCATGGAGAGTGCTTAGACTGAATAGATTTTTAGAAGTTCAGTTGTGATAGAAAATTCTTCCTCAATTTTAAACTGCATTTAAAGGGAACATAACCTGTAACTCTCTTAAAGGTTATTTCCAGAGCTCATACTTGAAGGAATTTATTGTGCTTTGTGTTTGTACTACCATCATTTTGTTTAAACACGGTCTTCACTCTGTTCCATTTTGTATTTCTCTTTCTCCTTAAAAATTCAATCTTAAATGTGTTGAGTGAAATCAGTATTTTAATAAAACTGACAGCTCAGATCGGAGAGTGGAAGGTCTGTATTGCCACACCTATATAAAGAGAGCACTTGCCCTCTCAAGTGTGACTAATGACCACACACAACACAAAGAGAACTGATTTCAGAAAGAGCACTGCAAATCTTATCTTTATGAACAGTAATGCCTAGCCATTAACAATGTTTTGCAGTAGATACCCCTGCTAAACACACCCTCAGATGTCACCCTTTCATTATAGGGAAAGCTGCTTTCATTCCCCTCTTCCATTTAATAAAGGTAAGCTCCCATGTGCTGAATCGCATTCCTGAAAGTGTTGATACATAGGACCAGATACCACAGTATAAAACTGATGTCTCTTAGCTAAAATGTCACCATCGTGGGTCTGCCTTATGCTTACTAATTGCCCATGAATCTACTTCCAACATTCAGGAATCTAAGAAAGTAAAGGTAGAGAAATTTTCAGTGGACCAGGAAGAAAATATGTATGTGACCAGAGATGGGATCTGTTGATGGAAGGGAGAAGCCTGGTGAGATAAAAATGGAGATGATAGATTGAAAGCAGGAGTCCTGGGGTTGAATCGTAGACGTAGACTGAAGGAAATGTAATTTTCCCTGGTTTAATTGGGCATGGAGGCAAAATAAACAGGAAATGTTTTTATGTCCTGTACCAACTATTATACCTACTGTACTGAGAACAATGTCAGAACACAAAGGTGAAACATATTTAAGATTGGTAGCAACATCTGGAAAGTTCAAGTCTCAGACTTCTAAACCCTTTTACTGGATCACTTATATCTCTTTTTGGTTACTGGACCATCATTTAATTTAGTTAAGGTCCCTGTATCAAGTCAGAATTTTTTTAGACCATATTTTATTAATTTTTTCAATTAATCATCCATTAACCATGGATGATTTTTGAATAACTGGAAAGCAAGTTATTCAAAGTCGAGATTTTTCCCTGCAGTTTCCTACTTTGATGAAAACTGACTTCCTAGGAATAAACAAGGAAAATGTGCACATTTATGATACAACAAGGCAAAATAGAAAGCAGTGAGAAGCAAAAAAGAAAGTTTAACATAAATTATGTCGTTCAGCTATGGTTTTTATTTAAAAAAATTATATAGCACCATGGGATGGACTGTTACAATCACATCATCACCCTTGGAATACTTTACCAGTAAGTTTCAAGATGGAAAAATTAACTTTGCTGTCCATTATGATTATGATCATCTGTCTTTGTTTACCTTAGCCTGGCTTTAAAATTAAAAAAAAATATTAATGGAAAGGAAGTATTTTGGAGTTATGTATCACCTTGTTTTTAGCTCCATTTACATATATCATAGAACACAAAAGTTACTGATTCTTCTTGTATGGCAAGGTTTTTGCCAGTCAGTAGATGAAGTAGGGGTGAGGATGTGTCTGATCAGTCTATCCAGAAAATACAATCAGATGGTGCAAAATAGTTTTTTATGAGAAAGGGGCTCAATTTTCAAATCCTTGAGTGTAACGAAACTTTGAATTTGCCTCTCAAAAAGCCTGCTGGTGACCCATGCCGCAAGATTATTTATCCTCTTCCTAAAGAAGGAAGCCTATCCTCAAAATGAAGCCCCAGTTACAATCAATGTGCTTGTGGGTTGGGGCAGAAGAAGAAAATGAAAGCTGTCAGATGATAACATACACCTAAAACCTGCTGATCTTGTTTTTTATATACAAACGAGTCGGCTAGGTCAAGGAGGAAATGATACTCGTTAGATTTCAAAGCGGTAATTGAGTGAACTCCAGGTGCTCCTGTGTACAGCAAGCTTCTTTCAATTCCTGTTTTCAGCAAATATCTGTGGAATAAGTAAAACTGCAAAGGTCACAGATATTAACGATAATTTTTATGTTATATAAATACTGGATTTAATTTCCTCATATTCAGTGAAGAATTTCTGTACCTATTTTCCTGAGAGTCAATACACCAATAATTATTTTCTTTATCAAGTTCTGGTAGTGAGATTATGTACGATTCATGACCTGAGCTGAAATCAAGAGCTGGATGCTCACCTGACTGAGCCACCCAGGTGCCCCAGTTCATGATATTTCCTTAAACCCTTTTATTTTTATTTATTTATTTATTTATTTATTTATTTAAGTTTATTTCTTCGAGATAGAGAGACAGTGTGAGCAGGGGAGGGGCAAAAAGAGATGGAGAGAGAGAGAGAATCTCAAGCAGGCTCCATACTGTCAGTACAGGCCTTGACGTGGGGTCAAACTCACAAACTGTAAGATCATGCCCTGAGCCAAAAGCGAGTTGGACGCTTAACTGACTGAGCCACCCAGGCATCTTTTAAACCCCTTTCAATGTGTATAGAATTTGTAGTGGTAACTCCACTTTCTTTTCTGATACTGGTAACTTGTGTTTCTTTTTTTCTTAATCCATCTAGCTAAAGTTGATTAAATTGATTTTTTTCGGAGAATCAGTTTTGGGCTTTGTTAATTTCCTTTATTGTTTATTTTCCATTTTATTAGTTTCTACGTTTTATTATTTTCTTCTATTTAAATCGGTCATTAATACACCATAGTCTTTTTTCTAATAATTTAAAGCTGTAGCTTTCTCTCTGAGAACTACTTTAATAACACCAATTTTTTGATATGTTGTATTTTAATTTTCATTTAGCTTAAAAAATGTTAATATCTGAGTTCTTCTCTATGAATTATATAAAAGGTTACTTTATAAGTATTTGAAGTTTTCTAGAGATTTTATTGTTATTGATTTCTAATTTTATTCCACTGTGGCCAGTGAACATATTCTGGATGATTTTCATCCTTTTTTAGTCTATGGAGACTTCCTTAGCCCAACATTGTGGTCTATCATAGTGAAAATACCATAAGCACTTGCAAACAATGAGCCTTCTGCTGAGTTTAGAGTTCTATGAATATCAATAAGGTCAATCTTGTTGAGAGTGTTCAAATCTTGCATATCTTTACTGACTTTTTTGCATAGTTATTCCACCAGTTTTTGAGAGGACTACTAAAATCTATAATCATTAATACAGATTTATCTATTTTTCTCTTTAATTTCTATCACTTTTAGCTTCATGAACTTTCTTTTTATTTATTAGTTTCATGAACTTTTTTTCATTAGCTACATGAACTTTTAATTTCTGTTATTACTATAAACCCATTTACAATTGCCTTTCTTGTAAATTAACTCTTGTACTGTTATGAATTATTTCTCTTTATCTCTGATAATAATCTTTGCCTTGATATTTTTTCACTTTATTTTATTTTAATATACACATTCTGACCTCCTTAATCTTAGTTTGCTTGGCATAACATGTATCCATTTTTCAATAACTCAGTTTTATTACATAGAGCCCTTATGTGCGGGAGCAAAAAAAAAAAGTATTATTTTATCTGAAAAATTTTCTTTCTTCATTTTTGAAGGCTATCTTCACAAGGGTGTATAATTCTGGGTTGAAAACTTCTTTCATCACTTTAAAGATGCTGATCCATTCTCTTTTGGTCTCTATTGTTTTCATGAGAATGCTACAGCCATTTGAATAACTGTCTCTACATTTAACATATGCTTTTTCTCTGCTGTTTTTCAAGATGTTCTCTTTATCATTGCTTTTCAAAAATTTATCACTTAATTAGGCATGTTATTCTTTGGCATTTACTGAACTTTTCAAATATGTAAATTCATATCTTTCACCAAATTGGGGGAATTTTTGGCTGTCGTTTCTTCAAAAGTATCTTTTGCCTTGTTCTTTCACCCCTTTCCTTTGGAGACTCCAATTGCACCTATGTTAGACATTTTGATATTGTCCCACCAATTACTGAGAGTCTGTTTATTTTTAAAATATTTTTCTCTATCAGGTTGCATAATGTGCATAATTGATAGATTTTCAGGTTTACAGAATCTTTCCTCTGTCATCTCCATTCTGCTATTAAATTCATTATTTGAACACTTTTACTTTTGGTACTGTATTTTGCAATTCTAGAAATTTGATTCATGTCTTTAGGTTTTCTATTTTTTAGTTTTTAGTTCTTTCAAACATAATTTCTTTTACATCCTTGGACATGGTTTTAATATCTTCCTTTAACTCCCTGTCTCCTCATTCTAACATTTGGATCATCTGGAATCTGTGTCCGTTGATTGTCGTTTTTCCTTGAGAATCAGTTGTGTTCTCCCACTTTTTGGTATGTTGGTTAACTTGAACTTGTAAATGTTACGCTGTGAAGGTTTTGGATTCTATTAATATCCCTCCAAAAGAATGCAGTTTTTTGTTTGTTTGTTTAAGCAATTAATTTGGTTTGTATCAGATGGAAGACCCGCTCCTGGGAAGGAGCACACACCTCAGTTCCCTTCTTCTAGTCTCAGACACAGTGATTGGAGACGGACACACACATAGTGAAGATGTCAGCAGGGACTTAGGCATAGGTTATATACAGAATTTGAGACTCCTTTCTCTGCCTGTCTTCTTTTGGTGATTTTGCTTCTCATTTTTCAGTGGTTCTGGTTGCCCCAAATCTGGTCTTCTGGTTCTTCAACCAAGAAATATAGTGGATTTCCTACTACATTTTTAACCATCCTACCTGGCACAGATTGTGAAGGCCCTGCAAAGTAGGGAAAATTTACTCAGTGCTCTTCCCTTCTCCCCAAGTGATGATTTCCCTCCAAAATTTGCTGCTGCTTTCTCCTTCATTCCCCTCTCCGTCTTTCTCCTCTTCTTCTTTGCCTTCCAAAAAACTTCCATAGTTGTTTTTATAATTATTCCAGCATGTGTAGTTGTTGTCTGAGGAGGATGAGTCTAGCAAAAGCTTACTTGACTATTGTTGGAAGTGGAATGCATAGAATTGATATCACAGAACAAATTCCATTCTCTTTAGAAAGAAAAGAGATGTCTGTTCATAGAACAAATATTTTGGGAAGCATTTTATCATTATCTAAACTTCTTTTTTTAAAAAAAGATTTTACTTTTAAGTAATCTCTACACTTAACGTAGGACTTGAACTCACAACCCTGAGATCAAGAGTCACATACTGTACTGACTGAGTTAATCAGGTGCTCACTAACTTCTTGGCAAATATTTTCTGTCAGATACTGTAGTAAACGTGTCAATTCCAGGTTCCTATGGTCACCATTATGGATGCTGTTGAAAAATGATGGTACCTTGGCCAAGCTGTTACCTCAGATATAGCGATTGGGGGTGGAAAACCATAAGTATTTGTACTATATAAAATGCTGCTGTAAGTGGAATGAATGTAAAATAAAAACTACTCCAGATAGAAATCTGAAAACACCTGCATGCACCTGGGAAAATTACCATGTCAAAGATTAGATAACTAGTACTCACCAAATATCTATGAAATCCCTACATTTCTCCTTTCAATTATGCTAGGTTTATTTAATGAATTCTGGATAATGAAAAGGAAGCACATTGACACAAATCTCTTCTAAGCCAATGTATTTAAAAATTGGTGAGCTATCTCTTCCTCTATTTCTCAATGCTGTGGGACCTTGGAGACCACATACTATATGTGACAGGATTTATATTGAAGAGGGTTGCCTGGCCTGTAATGGACTTTGCAGGAAGAAAAATTAAGCCTTGTTTTATTAAGCCGCTGAGATTTTGGTGTTTTCTGTTGTGTCAGCTATTTTTTATTTCTGAACATACCATTCTACATTTTAAATTCCTATTCAAATTATAATTAGCAACCTTTTCATTAAAGTTTCCCTTGGAAAATTTACTGAAAATTTACTTTTTATTTTAATTACATGATTTTTTACTCATATGTGGTACTTTTTTTTTTTTTTTTACCTTAAGAGTAGTCAATTTTTGCATTGAAAAAGGAGGACAAAAAGAAGTATTTGTACATTTTGGACTCTTAGACTAAAATGCATTTCCAATGTGAACTATTGGGACCTCATGAAGATAAAAAGCTTCTGCACAGAGAAGGGAACAATCAACAAAATTAAAAAGCAACCAACAGAATAGGAGAAGATATTTGCAAATTACATATTGGATAAAGTGTTAGTATCCAAAATCTATAAAAAACTTATCAAACTCAACACTCAAAAAAAGCAAATAATCCAGTTAAGAAATAGGCAAAAGACATGAATAGACACTTTTACAAAGAAAACATCCAAATGGCTAACAGACTCATGAAAAGATGCTCAACATCACTCATCATCAGGGAAATAGAAATCAAAACCATGATGAGATACCACCTTACATGTGTCAGAATGGCTAATATTAACAACTCAGGAAACAACAGATGTTGGCAAGGATGCGAAGAAAGGGGAACACTTTTGCATTGTTGGTGGGAGTGCAAACTGGTACAGCTACTCTGGAGAACAGTATGGAGTTTCCTCAAAAAACTAAAAATAGAACTACCCTATGACCCAGAAATTGTACTACTATGTATTTATCCAAAGGATACAAAAATGCTGATTTGAAGGGGCACATGCATCCCAATGCTTATAGCAGCATTATCAACAATAGCCAAATTATGGAAAGAGCCAAGTGTCCATCAACCAGTGAATGGGATAAAGAAGGGGTGCCTGGGTGGCTCAGTTGGGCGTCCGACTTCGGCTCAGGTCATGATCTCACCTCATGAGTCCGAGCCCCGCGTCAGGCTGTGTGCTGACAGCTCAGAGCCTGGAGCCTTCTTCAGGTTCTGTCTCCATCTCTGTCTGCCCCTCCCTCACTTATGCTCTAATTTTCTCTCTCTCTCAAATATAAATAAACATTAAAGAAAAAAATTTTAAAGATGTATATATGTATCATTATAAGATGTATATATATATCTATATAAACATCTATGTAAAGAGGTATATATATATATCTATAATTGTATCTATCTATCTATCTATCTATCTATCTATATATATATATATAAAATGGAATATTATCCATCAAAAAGAATGAATTGCAACAATGTGAATGGAACCAGAGTATACTATGCTAAGAAATGTCAGTCAGAGAAAGACAAATACCATATGATTTCACTCATATGTGGAATTTAAGAAAAAATGAGGTGAACATATGAACATAGGGGAAAGGAAGGAAAAATAAAAAATAAGATAAGATAAAAACAGTGAGGGAGGTAGGCCATAAGAGACTTAATAATAGAGAACAAATTGAGGGTTGATGTAGGGAGTTGGGGGGATGGGTTAAATGGGTGATGAGCATTAAGTAAGGCACTTGCTGGGATGAGCACTGGGTGTTATATGTAAGTGATGAATCATTAAATTCTACTCCTGAAACCAACACTACACTGTCAGTTAACGAACTTGAATTTAAACTTTAAAAAATGAAAAAAAAAATTCATTTCCAATGGAATAAAAATCGCATTCTCCCATTATATCATTAATTTATCTAACTTGGTCATAGCAATGAGGTTTCTAAAAGTCTTTATGCATTAATTGAAGGTATTAGATAATTAAAGTGTTGATAGCTTCTAAGGCTATGTTACAAAAGTGGATGTGTATCTACTTTGATGCTTTCTTTTTTTTTTTTTTTCAGTATATGAAGTTTATTGTCAAATTGGTTTCCATAAAACACCCAATGCTCAGCCCAAAAGGTGCCTTCCTCAATACCCATCACCGACCCTCCCCTCCCTCCCACCCCCCATCAACCCTCAGTTTGTTCTCAGTTTTTAAGAGTCTCTTATGCTTTGGCTCTCTTCCACTCTAACCTCTTTTTTTTTTCCTTCCCCTCCCCCATGGGTTTCTGTTAAGTTTCTCAGGATCCACATAAGAGTGAAACCAGAAGGTATCTGTCTTTCTCTGTATAGCTTATTTCACATAGCATAACACTCTCCAGTTCCATCCATGTTGCTACAAAGGGCCATATTTCATTCTTTCTCATTGCCACGTAGTACTCCATTGTGTATATAAACCATGATTTCTTTATCCATTCATCAATTGATGGACATTTCGGCTCTTTCCATAATTTGGCTATTGTTGAGGGTGCTGCTATAAACGTTGGGGTACAAGTGCCCCTATGCATCAGTACTCCTGTATCCCTTGGGTAAATTCCTAGCAGTGCTATTGCTAGGTCATACGGTAGGTCTATTTTTAATTTTTTGAGAAGCCTCCACACTGTTTTCCAGAGTGGCTGCACCAATTTGCATTCCCACCAACAGTGCAAGAGGGTTCCCGTTTCTCCACATCCTCTCCAGCATCTATAGTCTCCTGATTTGTTCATTTTGGCCACTCTGACTGGCGTGAGGTGATATCTGAGTGTGGTTTTGATTTGTATTTCCCTGATGAGGAGCGACGTTGAGCATCTTTTCATGTGCCTGTTGGCCATCTGGATGTCTTCTTTAGAGAAGTGTCTATTCATGTTTTCTGCCCATTTCTTCACTGGGTTATTTGTTTTTCAGGTGTGGAGTTTGGTGAGCTCTTTATACATTTTGGATACTAGCCCTTTGTCCGATATGTCATTTGCAAATATCTTTTCCCATTCTGTTGGTTGCCTTTTAGTTTTGTTGGTTGTTTCCTTTGCTGTGCAGAAGCTTTTTATCTTCATAAGGTCCCAGTAGTTCATTTTTGCTTTTAATCCCCTTGCCTTTGGGGATGTGTCGAGTAAGAAATTGCTATGGCTGAGGTCAGAGAGGTCTTTTCCTGCTTTCTCCTCTAGGGTTTTGATGGTTTCCTGTCTCACATTCAGGTCCTTTATCCATTTTGAGTTTATTTTTGTGAATGGTGTGAGAAAGTGGTCTAGTTTCATCATTCTGCATGTTGCTGTCCCGTTCTCCCAGCACCATTTGTTAAAGAGACTGTCTTTTTTCCATTGGATGTTCTTTCCTGTTTTGTCAAAGATGAGTTGGCCATACGTTTGTGGGTCTAGTTCTGGGGTTTCTGTTCTATTCCATTGGTCTATGTGTCTGTTTTTGTGCCAATACCATGCTGTCTTGATGATGACAGCTTTGTAGTAGAGGCTAAAGTCTGGGATTGTGATGCCTCCTGCTTTGGTCTTCTTCTTCAAAATTACTCTGGCTATTCGGGGCCTTTGTGGTTCCATATGAATTTTAGGATTGTTTGTTCTAGTTTCGAGAAGAATGCTGGTGCAATTTTGATTGGGATTGCATTGAATGTGTAGATAGCTTTGGGTAGTATTGACATTTTGACAATATTTATTCTTCCAATCCATGAGCATGGAATGTTTTTCCATTTCTTTATATCTTCTTCAACTATCTTCATAAGCTTTCTATAGTTTTCAGCATACAGATCTTTTACATCTTTGGTTAGATTTATTCCTAGGTATTTTATGCTTCTTGGTGCAATTGTGAATGGGATCAGTTTCTTTATTTGTCTTTCTGTTGCTTCATTATTAGTGTATAAGAATGCAACTGATTTCTGTACATTGATTTTGTATCCTGCAACTTTGCTGAATTCATGTATCAGTTCTAGCAGACTTCTGGTGGAGTCTATCGGATTTTCCATGTATAGTATCATGTCATCTGCAAAAAGTGAAAGCTTAACTTCATCTTTGCCAATTTTGATGCCTTTGATTTCCTTTTGTTGTCTGATTGCTGATGCTAGAACTTCCAACACTATGTTAAACAACAGCGGTGAGAGTGGACATCCCTGTCGTGTTCCTGACCTTAGGGAAAAAGCTCTTAGTTTTTCCCCATTGAGGATGATGTTAGCTGTGGGCTTTTCATAAATGGCTTTTATGATGTTTACGTATGTTCCTTCTATCCCGACTTTCTCGAGGGTTTTTATTAAGAAACGTTGCTGAATTTTGTCAAAGGCCTTTTCTGCATCGATTGACAGGATCATATGGTTCTTACCTTTTCTTTTATTAATGTGATGTATCCCATTGATTGATTTGCGAATGTTGAACCAGCCCTGTGTCCCAGGAATGAATCCCACTTGATCATGGTGAATAATTCTTTTTATATGCTGTTGAATTCGATTTGCTAGTATCTTATTGAGAATTTTTGCATCCATATTCATCAGGGATATTGGCCTGTAGTTCTCTTTTTTTACTGGGTCTCTGTCTGGTTTAGGAATCAAAGTAATACTGGCTTCATAAAATGAGTCTGGAAGTTTTCCTTCCCTTTCTATTTTTTGGAATAGCTTGAGAAGGATAGGTATTATCTCTGCTTTAAACGTCTGGTAGAACTCCCTGGGAAGCCATCTGGTCCTGGACTCTTATTTGTTGGGAGATTTTTGATGACTGATTCAATTTCTTCGCTGCTTATGGGTCTGTTCAAGCTTTCCATTTCCTCCTGATTGAGTTTTGGAAGCGTGTGGGTGTTTAGGAATTTGTCCATTTCTTCCAGGTTGTCCAGTTTGTTGGCATATAATTGTTCATAGTATTCCCTGATAATTGCTTGTGTCTCTGAGGGATTGGTTGTAATAATTCCATTTTCATTCATGATTTTATCTATTTGGGTCATCTCCCTTTTCTTTTTGAGAAGCCTGGCTAGAGGTTTATCAATTTTGTTTATTTGTTCAAAAAACCAACTCTTGGTTTCGTTGATCTGCTCTACAGTTTTTTTAGATTCTATATTGTTTATTTCTGCTCTGATCTTTATTATTTCTCTTCTGCTGCTGGATTTAGGCTGTCTTTGCTGTTCTGCTTCTATTTCCTTTAGGTGTGCTGTTAGATTTTGTATTTGGGCTTTTTCTTGTTTCTTGAGGTAGGCCTGGATTGTAATGTATTTTCCTCTCAGGACTGCCTTTGCTGCATCCCAAAGCGTTTGGATTGTTGTATTTTCATATTCATTTGTTTCCATATATTTTTTATTTTCTTCTCTAATTGCCTGGTTGACCCATTCATTCTTTAGTAGGATGTTCTTTAACCTCCATGCTTTTGAAGGTTACTTTGATGCTTTCAAACACCGTGTCACTCAGGGTCATGGGATAACTATCAGAAACACTCTTACTTTCAAAATGTTGCTTGCAATAATGCAAAATTTGTGGTACCACGGGCATAACTTAAGGAAAGTTTGGGTCAAAACGTACATTTGACCAAGGTGTTTCATTTTGATCTAGGCTTCTATAATTTAGGCCAAATAATTCTCTTATTGTGATCTACCTGTCGCTTTTTCTCCCAAACTGCCAGGTATTATCAGTTGAGGAGTCCCACCATCACTGCTGTTGCCATGAATCTGTAGATATTTGGCCTCAGAAGTCTTCCCTTCCCATGGGCTTTTGACATTTATGGCATATAGCCTTGCTCAAGAGCACTGAAGAATTACACGATGGATCTAGAACCTCCTGTCATCTTCACCTCAAAGGAATTACTAGACTGTCTCTTAAAGAAAGATAAAAATCAAGTAAATCATACATATCAACAAGAAAAATGCCAAAAGAGCCCTTCAAAGTGACAAACTCAATATCCAAATTCTCAACCTATTCTTTGCCCATCTATCCAGTTTCATATCCAGGCAGGCATGACATTCTCCCCTACCCCACACATCTAGTAACTTAACAAGTCCTATCAATTTTACCTCAAAATATCTCTCAGGTGTGTACCATTCTTTCCATTTCTGTTTGCAGCCTTCCCTTTCAAACTACTGGTGTAACTGCCCCAAGATACTGTGACAATCTGTTCCCAGCAGCCTCCGTTGTGTCACTCAAATTTCCACTTCAGAACTCTATACCCAGAGTGATGGTTTTTTTTTTTTTTTTTTTCAACGTTTATTTATTTTTGGGACAGAGAGAGACAGAGCATGAACGGGGGAGGGGCAGAGAGAGAGGGAGACACAGAATCGGAAACAGGCTCCAGGCCCTGAGCCATCAGCCCAGAGCCCGACGCGGGGCTCGAACTCACGGACCGCGAGATCGTGACCTGGCTGAAGTCGGACGCTTAACCGACTGCGCCACCCAGGCGCCCCAAGAGTGATGGTTTTAAAGAGCAATCATGTCATCATCTCTCTGCTTAAAACCCTGTTAGAATTTTCCTTTGCTCTTATGAAGAGCAAACCTCACAAAATAGCATACAAGGCTGTTAGTCTGCCCTCCATGACCATTCTGGTTATTCCACACCTATCTGCCCTCCTGTTCTCTGTGGTCAGTCTTGATGATCTGAGTCTTAATGACATTCCTTTGGCTTTGGGCTTTCTTCATCAAGTTAAAATTCACTCATCCTTCAGGTTCTGGCTCAAATGACACTTCCTAGCAAGTCACAATGTCATATCTTTTCTTACCCTTTCACACTTTACTTTTCATAGTATTAAATAAAGATTGCATGTATGCATTCACTTCTGTGACTTTTAAAACATGTCTCTGTTCTAGTAGATGGTAAGTCCCATAATGCAAAGGGCTATGCCTATTCAAGCTTCCCATTTCATCCCTAGAACTTAGTACCCTCCTTGTACTTAGTTGGAGCCGAAGCAATATATATTTCGTGAGCATATAAATATATAAGCAAATAAATAAATAGCAATGGAAGATTATCTGGCTAGATCTACTTAGTGGAAAATGAAATGCAGGAATAATAGAGTGTTGTAGGGTTGCCTAACCCTAGGAATCAATTAGACCAACTTTAATTCCAGATTACCCCAGTGTAAGTGGCAATTCCAGAATGAACCTTTTTCTTATTGAAGTCCCGCTTAAACATTAAACTCATTTTTTTCATATTATGACTGCCTCTGCTTTCCAAATACTGTTTTGTTTCTAGCTCACTTGTGCATAGCATTTCTAGTATAAAGAAAAGTTAGAATGATTGATTTTTATGTCTCATAATTAATTTTTCAATAAACAGGCTAGTCCTAGGAAAGGTATGAACTTTACAGGCATATCATTTATACAAAATAATCTACCATAGTTTCCATATTTATCTTATCCCCAAACACCACCTTTGTTGCAATGTTATGAGAACCATTATTTCCAAAGTCAAATCTAGCTTGCCTCATGCCTCACACGTTTGCAACAGTTTTCTTTTCAAATTTTTATTTAAAAAATGTGTTGTATCTTGAAAAGAAACCAAAGACTCAGCAAACTTTCACAAAACAGAATTTCTACAATTGTTGCTGCAGAGGAATAAATAGTGTGTTTTTACTCGTGAGCCACTGTTGTTCTTAGGACCTTCATTCCCCTTTTGATTACATTTGCCAGATTTAGAATCCTGCTGTTTGGGTCTATAAGCAAAATGCTGCTTTTATGCAAAAGATTGTTGGGTGTTGGGTAGATGAGGTGCCTGAAAGTCGATAGGTCTGGGAAGTGATGTCTGAGAAGCCTTATGATGTCCCTCTGGCTGGGAGTGCCAAGGAGTACTGCCACTTTCCTGTTCTGGAAGCATGTTTCCATTAGGGATATGAAGTACTGAATTGAGAGTAGAGACGCATAATTTCCAATCCCGCCTTGTGACCCGCAGGACACTAGCACCACATTTTGGTGACTTAATGAAGGCGAAATCACATTACGTGACATTTTAATGCTTTGCTCAAACTGAGTAATTTGGTAATACCTACCAAAATTTAACAAGCAAATACTCTTTGTTTCCGTATCTAAGAATGTATTGATGATCAAGGATATTCACGATAGCGTTGTCAACAGAAGGAAATAAAATGGACTCACCCAAACCCCCTAAAAGCAACTGGTTTAGTCCTTTTACCTCCACTCAGAGGGAGGGCACTTTGTGGGCTGTGTCTGCTCTTCCAAGGCAACATTCTCTCTGGTCAGCTGTTCCAAGGTCTCTATTGGGGAAGAAGTTATTAGAAAGCCCTTTTGGGTCTCACATTAAGCTAAGTCCTTGTGTTTTTCATCAGCGTTAAACCTGGTTCTTGTGTTCTCCATCTGGTGACTCTTGTCACATCTCAATTGGTTCAGAAGTCTGGTGAGGAAGAGTCATGCTCTTTATTAGATCCTGTCAAAACCCCAAAGCATTGATATGCAGTGATCCTCGAGATATAAAATTAAGTGAAAAAAAAAAAAAAAAAAAAGGTGTAGAGCAGTGGGTATAATTTGTGCTAAATAGAAGGATTTACATATATTTTGTTATATTCATTTAATATTTCTGAAAGTTTATACTGTGGGTGCTCCTAAGGAGAATTTTCAGGCAAAGGCAAAGGAAAAGAGAATGGCTTATTTTTCACTGTATACCCTATAATCTTTTTGTCATTCTAAAACTGTGTGTGTATGTAACTTTTTCAGAAAAGGCACCTTAAAATATAAAAACTTAAATAAATGCATTCTAATTTATTTGAGCACAATCTGTTCTTTGGAAGCAACAGGATTAATAATACTACTAGAGATCACTGATTGAGAAATCTGCTGTGTCAGGCTCTTTGCTAAGCCTTATGATTGCTGTCTCATTTCATAGTCCTATCAGCCCTATTGGGCAGATATAAATTGGAGATGAGGAACTTGGGCCCAGAAAGGTGATTTATACAAGGTCACACCATATGTATTAGAGCAAAAGTGTAGACTTAACCTGTGTCATTCCAAGGTCCATGGTTACTTCATTCTATCACACTGGAGTTCAGCCTTATAACTCATTTCATTTATTCACCCCGGAAAAAATGTATTTTGACCTGTTCTTTACTAGGATCTAAAAGAGATACAATTTTTGTCAATTATTGACATACAACTTGCATACAATAAAGTGCCAAATTTTTAATATGATGGTGAATGAACTTTCAATCAATGATTACACTGGTGTATGAAATGTATACACCTGTGTAATCATCTCCCAGGTAAAATACAGAAAACATCAAGCATTGCTGAAGGCAGAAGCCTCCCTTCTGCCTCTTCTCAGACTATCTCCTCTTGGAAAGGTACACATTATTCTGACTACTATACCCACAGATTAGATTTGTCTGTTTGAAAATTTCATGTTAAATGAATCACGCAGTATATACTGTCTTGTACATAGTTTCTTTTGTTCAACATTACGTCTGTTAGATTCATTTAAGTTGTTGAATGATACCTATTTTTTTTTCATTGCTGGGTAGTATTCCATATACACACACACACACACACACACACACACACACACACGTATATGTACGTATATACATGTATATATGTGTATATATATGTGTGTATATACGTATATATACGTATATATATGTGTATATACGTGTATATAGATATATAATATTCTCCAGAATATTTATTTATATTTCTCCAATTTACTATAGATGGGTTTTTCCAGTTTTTAGTTATAAACAGAACTGTTATGAATATTTTTCTATATTTTTGATGCAAATACTTATTACTGTTGGGTGTATATGTAGGAATATTGTTACTGAGTCATAGTGTATATTTGTATTCAGCTTTGGTACACACCATAGACTGAATGTTTGTGTCCCCATCAAATTAGTATGTTGAAACCCTACCCCTCAACGTGATGGTATCGGGAGGTGGGGCCTTTGGGAAGTCATCAGGATTAGATGGGTTGTGAGTCATGAATGGTGGGGAATATACTAATTTATATCCCCACCAGCTATGTATACAAGTTCCATTTGTTCCATATTCTGAGCAGTATTCAGCAGTATTATTCTGGAGAATGTGTGGGAACATCTCTTTTTCTTATGTAGCTTTACATTATTTTGCATTGTTTTACAACTTTATTCAAGTTATATTTATATAGTATACAACAACCCATTTGTAAGTGCATAGTTCAATGATTTTCAGTCAATTGTGTTGCAACAATCTCAATAACTCAATTTTATTATTTTTTTTAAAAATTTTTTTTTTCAACGTTTATTTATTTTTTTTGGGGACAGAGAGAGACAGAGCATGAACGGGGGAGGGGCAGAGAGAGAGGGAGACACAGAATCAGAAGCAGGCTCCAGGCTCTGAGCCATCAGCCCAAAGCCTGACCCAGAGCCTGACGCGGGGCTCGAACTCACAGACCGCGAGATCGTGACCTGGCTGAAGTCGGACACTTAACCGACTGCGCCACCCAGGCGCCCCTCAATAACTCAATTTTAGAACTCTTCTATAATCCCCCAAATTTCCTTCATACCTGTATGCGATCGATCCTTTCTCTTTCCTCAAATTCAGAAAAGCACTGATCAGCTTCCCGTCTTTATAATTTGGTCTTTCTCAAAACTGCATGTAAATGGATTCATGCAATTTGTAGTATTTTGTGTCTGTCTTCTTTCACTTATCATAATGCTTGGAAGCTTTGTACCATAATATGGAGGTTCATCTATATTATTTTGTGTATCAGTAGTTTCTTTTTATTGCTGAGTAGTATTCTTTTGTATGCATACACCACATTTTATCTATTCACCAGTTGATGGGCATTTGGATTATTTCCAAATTTTGGCAATTAAAAATAATGCTGCCGTGAACATTCACGTACAAGTCTGTGTGGAAATAGGTTTTTATCTACTCCTAGATCACTAGGAGTAGAATTACCTGGTTGCGTGGCATAATTTTTTTTATATTGCTGCATAAAAAATCACCAGAAACAGCAGTCATTTATTTCCTCACAGTTCGGTAGGTCAAAAGTCTAGACTGGCTTACTTGGGTTCTCTGCTTAGGGTCTCTCATAAGATTAGAGTCACGTTGAAGGTCGGCTGGGCTCCTACTTGAAGCTGGAGAATTCCATCCAAACTCATTCAGATTGTTGGCAAAATTTAGTTCCTTTCTGTTGTAGCACCGAGGTCTCTGTTCCTTGTTGGCTGTGAGCCAGAAACTGCTGTCAAGTTCTAGAGATAATCAACATTCTTTGTCAGGTGGCTCCTTCCATCTTCCACCCAGAAATGGCATATCACTCTTCTTTTGTTTCAGATCTCTGTGAAATTCCCTTATTCCGTCAGTTGGAAAAAATGCTCTGTTTTTAAAGTGCTAATGTGATTAGCTTGAGTGGACCTATACAACCTCCCTTTAAACTTCAAAGTCAACTGGTTAGTAACCTTAACTATATCTGCAAAATCTCTTTTGACATATAGCCTGCTGTAGACTTAGTGGGTACTCCCAAAATTCATTTGTTGAAACCCTAAAGCCCAAAGTGAGGTTGAGAGTTAATTCTTTAAGAGTTAATTAGTTCAGAAGGGTAGAACCACTGGATGGGATTAGTGCTCTTATGAGAGACACAAGAGAGCTTACTTTCTGTGCTCTCTCTGCCGTGTGAGGATATAATGTTCATCTGCAAACCAGGAAGAATGATCTCAGCAGGCACTGACTCTGCTGATACCTTGCTTGAATTTGGATTCTCCAGCCTCTAGAACCAATACAAATACATTTCTGTTATTCAAGATATTTCAGTCTATGGTATTTCTTTCTTATAGCAGCCCAAACTGACTAAGACATAACCTAACATAAACAAGTGTGATATTTCCTTATATTCACGGTCCTGGGGATTTGGGGAAGAAAATCTTGGGGGACTCATTTTGAAATCTGCATACCTCATATGGCCATGCATGTTTACATTAAAAAAACAATGGAGCACCTGGGTGGCTCAGTTGGTTAAGCGTCAGACTTCAGCTCAGGTCATGATCTCACGGTTCATGGGTTTGAGCCCCATGTTGGGCTCTGTGCCGACAGCTCAGAGCCTGGAGCCTCTCTTTCTGCCCCATGCTCTGTGTGTGTGTCTCTCTCTCAAAAATAAACAAATGTTAAAACAACAACAACAACAACACTAACAAGTGCCATACTGTTTTCTAAAGTAGCTGTAGTATTTTACAGCAGTCATACCACTAATTTATAAGGATTCCAGATTTTCCATATCCTTATGACAATTTCATCTTGTCATTTTTATGCCCATTATGTTATGTATATATGAATGTATAATGTGGTGTATCATTGTATCTTGACTTTTACTATGGATAATGATGCCGAACTTCTTTTCATATGCTTCATATTTTTTGGTAAAATGCCTATTTAAATATTTTGCCCATTTAAAAATGGTTATTTTTCTTCTTAGTCATAAGAGTACTTTATATTTCTGAATATAAGTCATTATCAGAAAAATTATGTAAATATACCCTATGATTCTAGCTTATATTTTCACTTTCTTGATAATTATTTAAAAAAAATTTTTTTAATGTTTATTTATTTTTGAGACAGAGAGAGACAGAGCATGAATGGGGGAGGGTCAGAGAGAGAGGGAGACACAGAATCTGAAGCAGGCTCCAGGCTCTGAGCTGTCAGCACAGAGCCTGACGCAGGGCTCGAACTCATGGACTGTGAGATCATGACCTGAGCCGAAGTCGGACGCTTAACCGACTGAGCCACCCAGGTGCCCCAATAATTATTTTAAGGAAGAAAATGTTTAAATTTTGATAGAACCCAATTTATGTCTTTTTCTTTTATGGATCATGCTTTTGATATCAAATGTAAGTAATCTTTGCCTAACCAAAGGACACAAAGATGTTCTAGTTTTATACTTTTAAAACTTGCATTTAGGACTTTGATCCATTTTGAATTAGTTTTTGTATATTATATGAAGTATGGGTCTCTACTAATTTTCTATTGCTGCCTAACAGATTAACACAAATTTAGGAGCTTAAAACAACACATACTTATTGTCTCATAGTTTTGTTGGGGCCATTTTGGGCACAGGGTAGCTGCATTCTCTGCCCAGAATCTCACAAGGCCACAATCAAGATGCCAACTGGGCCACGTTCTTATCTGGAGGCTTAATTAGGGAAAGATGCATTTCCAACCTCATTCAAGTTGTTGGCAGAATTCATTTCCTATGGCTATGTGACCAAAGGCACTGGCTTTCTTCTGGATGTCTGCTGGAACCTGACCCCAGGTCCTAGAGACCACTCACAGTTCCTTGCCATGTAAGCCTCCTCATTATGGCTGAATACTTCATCAAGTTAGCAAGGAGATTCTCACTCAAGCCTGCTAGGAGAGTCTTACACAATACAATGTAATTACGGGCATCATTTCCCATAACTTCTGCTACATATAACATTACCTAATTAAGGAGTGACATCCCATCACTTTTGACACTTCTTATTAGTCACAAATCATAGGTTCCAGCAGCACTTGAGGGGAGAGGATTACACAAAAGCATGGACACAATACAGTGGAAATATTGGCGGTCATCCTAAGGTTTATCCAACACAGAGTCTAAGTTGATATTTGTTTCTTGGTTGCACCCTTTGTTGCAAAGACTATCCTTTCCTTATTGGTTTATAGTGGCAAATTGTTGAAAATCAGTGGATCATAAATATTATAAGGGTTAATTCTTGGACTCTCAATACTGTTCCTTTGAGCTATATGTCTATGTTTATTCCAGTACCAAAGTTTTAGCCCTCCAATTTTGTTTTTCTTTTTCAAGATTGTTTGAGTTATTCTGAGTTATTTTCATTACCATGTATGTGTTAGGACAGATTGTAAATTTTTCCAGAAAAATATTATTCTGGGATTTCAACAGGGATTGTATTGAAATACAGATGAAATTTAGGGTGAATTGCTATATTAATATTTTGAATTTTCTAATCCACGAACATGGGTGTCTCTCTTATATTTATATCTTCTTTAATTTTCTCCACATTTTTTTTGTAATTTTCAGAGTACAGGCCCTGAATTTATTTTATTAAATGTACTCCTATATTATTCTTTTTGATGCTATTGCAAAAGTCATCATTTTCTTAATATTGTTTTCATACTATTAATTGCTTAAATAAAGAAATACAAGGGATTTTTGTGCATTGGTTTTATATTCTGTGACCTTGCTAATCTTGCTTATTAATTCTATTATTATTTCTGTGTTTACATATAAGATCGCATTGTCAGTGAATGAAGACAATTTTACTTTTCCTTTTGAAATTCTAATGATTTTTTATTTCATTTTATTGGCCTGTTATACCATGTAAAATACCCAGTTAACTATAAGTGGTGAAACTGGGCATATTGATTTATTTCTGACTTTTGGGGGAACAGCATTAATTCTTTCACTATTATGTATGATCTTAGGTGCAAATTTTTCATAGATCCCTTATCAAGTTGTGGAAATTTTCTTCTATTCATAGTTTCTTCAGAATTTTTTTCTTGAAATTATGTTGGATATTTTCAAATACTTTTTTTGGATTTATATATAAAAACAATAGTTTTGTTTTATTTTTCATTCTATAATATGGTATATTAACTGATTTTGGATTTTAAGCTAATTTTGCTTTTCTGGAATAAGTTCCTCTTGGACTTCTTTATATATGTTGCAGCAAACACTCTTTGCTAATATTTTGTTAAGGTGTTTTGCGTTAAATTAATGATGCACATTTGTAATTTTTTTTACTTGTGATATCTTTTTTTGGATTTGGTGTCAGGGTGGATGGCCTAATAATATTACTTGAAAATAGTTCTTTTTTTATATTCTGAAAAAAAAATGTGTATGGTTAACATTTTTTTTCCTTAAATGTTTGATAAAATTCACCAGTGAATCCATCTGGATCTGGGTTTTTCTTTGTGAAAATATTTTAAATTACTTAATTCAATTTGCTCATTTCATATATGTTTATTCAAAACTTCTATTTCTACTTGAAAGATCTTTTTTGTGTCTTTGTAGTTATTTATCCATTTTACCTAAATGGTCTAATATGTTGTCATAAATTTGTTTGTAATACTCTATTATAATCCTTTAGTTGCTTTAGAATCTGTAGTGGTGCTTCCTATTTCATTTCTGCTTTTGGTAATTTGTAGCTCCTTTAATTTCTCTTTTGGCTAATTTACATAAAAGTTTATCAATTTTTTAGATGTAAATTTTTTTAATGTTTATTTATTTTGAGAAAGAGAGAGTGTGTGCACATGGGAGTGGGGGAGGGGCAGAGAAAGAGGGAGAGAGAGAATCTTGAGGTGTTCTATGCTCAGCACAGAGCCCAATGCAGGGCTCAATCTCACAACCATGAGATCATGACCTGAGCCGAAATCAAGAGTCAGACGCTTAACGTACTGAGCCAACCATATGCCCCAATTTTGTAGATTTTTAAAACCTAGCTTTGTTTTTATTTTTTTCCTAGTTTTTAAATTTTCTGTTTCATTGATTTCTGGTCTGATATTTATTTCCTTTCTGCCACTTTGGGTTAGATTTACTCTTTTTTTCCTGGGTTCTTAGAATGAATCAGGATTATGGGTTTTAGATCTTTCTTCCCTTCCTATATAAACATTCAAAGCCATAATTTTCTTTCTAATCACTGCTCTAGTTCCATCCAATAAATTTTTATGTCATATTTTATTTTCAGTCAGTTGATTATGTTTTCCCTTTCTTTTTGACTTCTTATTTAGCCTATAAAGTATTTAGAAGAGTACTGTTTAATTACTAATACTTGATGTATTTCCAATTTTCTTTCTGTTGCCAATTTCTAATTTGATTCAGTTGTAGTCAGAGAACTTACACTGCATGATTTCAGTCTTTTCAAATGTATTTAAGCTTGTTTTATGCCCTCACATATTGTCTATAATGGAGAATGTTCTATGTGCACAAAACAAATGTATTCTGTTTTCTGTGGGGTAGAATGTTCCATATATGTTCCATATATGTCAGTTTGATCAAGCTGGTTGATAATGCTGTTCAAGGGTTGTGTATCCTTACTGATTTTCTGTCTAGTTGTTATGCCATTTCCTCAAAAGAGAGTATTAACTTTCCAGGTGTAAACTTGAATTATATATTCCTCTTTTTAATTTGTCATTTTTTTGCTTTATGCATTTTAGGACTCTGTTTTCATATATATATATATATATATATATATATTTCATATATATATATTTCATATATATATTTCATATATATATATTTCATATATATATATTTCATATATATATTTCATATATATATTTCATATATATATATATATATATAGCCATTTATAATGGCTATACCTTCCTGACATACTGCCCTATTGCCATTTTTATTATGAAATAGGTCTCTTTCATCTTTTCATATTTCTTGTTTTAAAGTTTTGCTTTATATTAATGTAGCCACTCCATTTCTCTTATGGCTAATGTTTCCATGGTAAATATTTTTCCATCTTTTCTTTTCAACTTATTAGTCTTTGATTCTAAATTCTTCGAATGATGACTAAATTCTTAGCATTGTGTTCTCAGAAAATGGAATAACATCCATTTATGGTTATTCTTCACTCTTGAAATTTCAACAAATAAATGGCCATTTCTTTGGAATTTTTTAGACATGGAACTACTGAAAGGGATAGAAGGACACTAGGTAGAAAACATAAATAAATTCCCCAAATTTGGGGCAGGCAAATTTCATAAAGCTTGGAGAAGACTAAGTATATCTAAAAGTAAAAAATGCTAAAATACTTAGTATAAATGTAGTTAAATAGTAGTAGTTTGCATGACTAATTAAAGGAGACCAGACCTATAAAGCCATTATATTCATTCATAATGTAGGAATTTTTGTATGTTTTATTTACAGCTATATCCCCTTCACCCAGAACTGTGTTTGGTCCAGGAAAGATTCTCAATATATGTGTTTTGGATGAATGAAGGCTGCCCCCAAAGAAACATTTTATAAGAAGAAACTATAGGAGTAAAACCAAGAATAAACATTAGTGAATTGTTAGAGGGATGCTCAAACACTAGTAAGGTGATTCTTATAAAAAGTTGGAAAGCTACACAAAGAGTTCTGATCTCCAGTGAAAGGAAAGAAAAATCACACTATTTGGGACCAGTGGGTATTGACAACAAAGATTAAACAGAATACTAGAATTATAGTTAACACACATGTGTTCTAATCCTTGTTTTTTTCTTTTTTCCTTTCCTTTCTTTTCACTTGGACAAATCAACCTAATTGTTGAAATGTAGAGACTGAACAACCATGTTTATGGTTTCCTCTGCTTTTCACATTGAAATATTTCTTAAATGGAATATGACTTTTGCCTTTTCTGCAGAAGGGAATTATTTTCAATAGAAAAAAAAGATAGAATGAACATTTCCATGGAAATACAGTACATATGAAAATCACTTAAGATGCAGCCTACAAATGCAAATATCCAGAATCCATTGCCCGTTCCATATATTGATTCACTAGGTTTCAGATGGTACCCAGAAATCTACACTTTTACTGATCAGTCTAGATTATTTTGATGTAGGTGCCCTGAGGGTTAGACGTTTATAAAGTATAACCTTGGTTAAGAACCAAGTTCAGCCAAGGGTTGGGGAAGAGGCTATCCAAGAGCATCTAGATGCTCCAAACTAAGACTCTTCCAGCTGAGGAATATAGAAGGAGAAATTAGTGGAACATATATTATTATGGAAATATTTATTGTAAATTATAAATTTAAATATTTAAAATTACTATGAATACTTTATATTATTATTATTGGAGATCATAGAAAATATAAGAGGAGTATTAAAAGTTGGTGAACTTATATTAGGGCAAAATGATGTACACATAATAAAAGCTATTACATGAAATAATATATTTTGGTAGCTCCCTGGGTAGAATTAAAATTTTTTTAATGTTTGCTTATTTTTGAGAGACAGAGACAGAAAATGAGCAGGGGAGGGTCAGAGAGAGAGCGAGACACGGAATCCAAAGCATGCTCCAGGCTGGGCGGTCAGCACAGAGCCTGACACAGGGCTCACCCACAAGCTGTGAGATCATGACCTGAGCAGAAGTCCGATACGTAACCAACTGAGCCACCCAGGCTCCCCTCCATGGGTAGAATTGATCAAATATACAAAGAGAGAGATTTTATCTTTGAAAAATAACTTCTTGAATATCAAAAATGTTTATATAGGTAAAAATTCAGGAATCGTTTTGACTTCAAGGATGGTTTCCGGTTATACACCAGAGATCTCTATTCTCAATTCTGTTCTCTGTAGCATTATTTATTAGTCATAAATGATAGGCATTACTATAATATTTGGAAATATTAGCCTGAGTATTTTCATCTGATACCTCCAGTTTTTCTCCTACCCAGTCAGCTGAGTGAGTAATCCTGTATTCGTTGCTATACGGAAGGAATGTAGAACAGGGAAAAAGTATTCTTTATTGGCTCCTGAGTTTAAAGTTTAGGTCTTACAGTATTCTAACAAGATAATGCATTTGTTTAAGTACATAGAAAACATGAATTCTGGCATCTAAGATAAAGGTTCTGGTTGGAGAAGGAGAATTGGGTGAGAAATAGCGATGTGAGTTTTGATGATGGTAGCTTCCTCATAAATGGTGCCTGGGCCCTGACTTCATGCCCCACCAGGATGACTGGAGGGAGATATGGCAGTGGGGAACTGTGTGCCGTCTCCTGGATACAGTGGATATCAATAGAGTAGCTATAACAGCCTCTTGTGTCTAGACAGATAGAAATTCCATGGAATCTTACCCCAGACTCCACGAGCTCCGTATTTGCAACAGAGCCACAGTTTGAACTGTGTGCAGGGTCCAGTGTGTCACAGAAAAAGAAGTGGATCTGAAGGGAACTTTTAGAAGGGAACAAAGTATAACATGGCAGGACCTGCATGTAACAAGACCTAAGTTGTCATGAGCATGAGAAGGGCTCAACAGATTCCAACATGGTCAGATGACAACCTGAGATACATTCTTTCCTGCCAATCACCCACCATCTGCCTCATATCTCACTGGCATCATTCGAACCTTCCTGGAATTTAAAGGCAATTCTAGATAGTGTCAACTGGGTAATGTCAACTAGATAATGTCAATGTCAATTACAAAGATGCAATTTTTCCATTTGGAGGAGAGGGTCAACTTAAGTTGGGTGATAAAACCAATAAAGAGGCTCACATTGGCTCCACTGTATATGTATACAGTGTATGTATATGAAAGTTAGGTATATGATGTATATGAAAGTTAGGAAAATAACAAAACCATGTGAGATTGTAAATGTGTGGGTGTTTGGCACACGATCCAAAAAGTAATAAATAGTTGGAACTATGGGTCAAAGCCATCAAGATGATATGTTATGGGGATAATGTGAGCATAATATAAATATTCGAGTAGAGCCTGAGAGCTTAGCTGCAGAGAGTATAGTTAAGAGCTCCAATGAACATTATAATGCATTAATAAAATTATAATGACTAAAGAAAAGGATGGCCCTAATCAACTGCATTGGAAGGATAGTAGTGAAGTGTACGTGTGTGTGTGTGTGTGTGTGTGTGTGTGTGTGTGGTGGTGGTGGTCATTCTTTGTAATGTAATTTACTTTAAACTGGTTTGAGTTCAGAGAAATGTAATAAATGGAAAATGTTTAACTGGGTCCTGTATTCTATGAATAATATGACCCTATACTATATTTCTGATTAGCTCAGGGCAGTTCCATTAACACCTGTTGTCTTAGTAATTTGCAGGTTTTACATAAAGCAATTGGAAGAATGGAGACTTGTTTTTATCTGTAGATAAGAATTGGTCCAATGGGGAAAAGATACTGACTCATTAGGTGGCTGTCTTCAAACAATAAGGGCTATCACATGCAAGAGGAATTAAACTTTTCTCTGGTGCCAGTGGGTAGAATTAAGACCACTTAGAAAATATCCAAGAAGAGGTATTTTCACTTTGAAAAGAGAACTTTTTATATATCAAAACTCTCTGAAGATAAGGAGGCTTCCCCAAATTGAAGTGTTTCCTGTCACTGGTAGGGAAATAAAAAGACCAAATGGTTTCAGTAATGATATTGCAGAGAGAATCATATATTGAATGGTGGGGTCAAATGAAGTTTTGATCTTTCCCCAAACTGATATTTTTATAGTATTTAGGTTTAGAATCATGTGGGCAATCAGAAAAGGATTTGAAGAATAGAGAGAGAATGATTGTCAGAAACCATTATAGGTTACAAACGGAGTTTCTAGAATACAAACTGTTGAAAAACCTTAAGTATTTTCATGTTCTCATTTGTTATAAGCCAAATATATTATTTCCTGTGCTGCTCCTTCTACCAAATAATATAAAAATCTTGCCAGTACACTTTGCATAAAATAAATCATCTGAAATGGGGAAATTTTGATTTCTATAAGCCAACTGGCATCCTCTAGCAGAAAACACAGCCACTCTCTGGAATTGCAGAGCACCAGTGAAAGACGGCCCCTAGGCACTGCCTGCCTGTGAACAGTAGAATGAGAACACGGAAAATCTAGCAGTTTCTGTTGCCTTTACATATGTATCTACTAGCATGCTTTCAGGAACACGTAACAGAAGATCCAACTGAACAACAGAGATACTGGGGCGCCTGGGTGGCTCAGTCGGTTGAGCTTCTGACTTCGACTCAGGTCATGATCCCATGGTCTGTGAGTTTGAGCCCTGCATCAAGCTCTGTGTGGAGCCTACTTCAGATTCTGTGTCTCCCTCTCTCTCTGATCCTCCCCCATTCATGCTCTGTCTCTCTGTCTCAAAAATAAATAAACATTAAACAAATGTTTTTTAAATAAAAAAATAAACAACAGAGATACTATGTGGCACAGCAGGAAGCCCAGAATAAGGCAGTTACAGGTGTTGTGGATTCAGTGGTTAAGGCTGTCCAGAAACCAGGTTGAATTCTCTCTGTGATTCTTTTTGGTTTTCCCTTCATAGCTGAACAACGTGAACAACCGTATAAACTGGATGAAGCTGCACAGATATTAGATATTGTTCTCACATTATAATGTCCAAAGGCAAAGAAGAGTAATATCTGTCTTATGTTGCTTACTAAGACAAAGTAAACCTTCCCAGAAGCCCCACAGCAGATTAATGCAACAGCAGACAAGTCATTGGATAGTACTGCAAATGCGCTCGTGGCAAGAAAAAAAAAATTACTTGTAAAGGAAATGGAATCACTGGGAGTGGCCAGGTACACAACGGATATTCAGTGTCTGATCTGATTCAGTGTTCTCTCAGCAAGGAAGAAAAGTGATGGGAACCAGATGGACTGTGGCTAGGTAACTAACAAAGTCTGCTACAACCCTCTTGTGCCAGGTTTCAATGCCCGCTTTAATATGAAAATGGCTATTGTATTAGGTTCCTAGGGCTGCCATAACAAAGTACCATGGGGATGCTTGGAAGGGAGGCTTAAAGCAACAGCAATTGATTGTCTCACATTTCTGGAAACTAGAAGTTTGAAATCACGGTGTGGACGGGTTCATGCTGTCTCTAAAACCTACGGGAGAATCCTTCATGGTGTTTTCCTAACTTCTGGTGTAGATACATCATTCCAATCACTGCCTGCGTTATCACGTGACTGTCTTTTCCCTGTATAAACACCTTCTTAATAAAAACACCAGTCATATTAGATTAGGGCCCCCCTTAATGATTTCATCTTAATTGCATCTACAAAGACTCTATTTCCAAAAAAAGTCATATTCATAAGTGCCTGGAGTGAAGACTGCAACATACCTTTTTTTTATGTTTATTTACTTATTTTTGAGACAGAGAGAGAGAAAAAAAGAGAGAGAGAAAAACGGGCAAGGGGCAGAGAAAGAGGGGAGACAGAGAATCCTAAGAGACAGAATCTGTACTGGCAGTACAGAGCCCAATGCAGGGTTTGAATTCACAAACCATGAGACCATGACCTGAGCCAAAATCAAGAGTCAGATGCTCAACCAACTGAGTCATCCAGTCGCCTCTCAACACATCTTTTTGGTAAGACACAATTCAACATCTATGTTGTGATGCTCTTTTAGGGATCCAAAAGCTGTAAGGTTGCTTCTTCTGAGTCTTCCTATATGAAACAAGGTCTAAAGTTTCCATTCAATGAGACAGCATGCTACAATATATTAGAAAGAGCACCCAAACAAGATTTGAAGACTTTCATACTATTTGGGTCATCATAAGAAAGTCACTTATTTTCTCTGAACCTGTCAGTTTCCTCGCCATGTCAGAACTTCCCAATATGATACTCTGACCCAAAGACATTACTTATCTGGTCTCTGAGGAGCTCTCCATGCAGATGATCATCTGATCATAAGTTGTAGGACTTCATGATCTTCCCTCTATTAAAGCAGGTTCTATGAGGCAATGTGGCATTCTCATTTTCTATAATACAAAACATCTTCCCTTGATGAGAAATTTGCAGTTTGAGGTGTTGGTGGTTTAATAAGAGAAACATAGGGGCGCCTGGGTGGCTCAGTCGGTTAAACATCTGACTTTGGCTCAGGTCATGATCTCACAGTTCGCTAATTCAAGTCCTGAGTCGGGCTCTGTGCTGCCAGCTCAGAGTCTGGAACCTGCTTCAGATTCTGTGTCTCCCTCTCTCTCTGCCCCAGTCCTGCTTGTGCTCTGCCTCTCTGTCTCTCAAAAATGAATAAACATTTAAAAAGTTTAAAAAAATAAGAGAAGCATAATTATTGGCGGAGATATTAAATTATGAGAATAGGAAAGTATAGAGGCAAATAAAGTCAAGTTATTGAAGATGGAATTTGTGAAGAAAAATACCCTGACCTCCAGTTACAGGAGCAGGATGGTTTAGAAGAAAAGGGGGTTTCTTGAATTCCATTGGCCTCTTTAACAAAGTTTGAAGAGTCCAATTGTATGAGTAGACAAGCCTAACACAGAACCAACTGAGATGAGATGGCATAAAGTTAAGGGAATGGACACTACATGTATGAGATCGCTTATCCTTATACATTCTAGGAGAGTCACAAGGATTTAAAGAGGCTCAGGAAAAAATAGTGAGAGTTGGCTCTGATGCTGGGTCGGACACACACTCATGCTTTAGTGACTATAGTAATTAATATTTATGTCTGCCTGCTACCTTTTTCTCACCTTTCTCTAATTGAACATACCTCCCTGTCCTCAGGAGTATATCTATAATATAGCTGAAACTATCATATTCCCTTACTCTGGTACACTGGATTGTTTCTTGTTTTTTTTCAATGCAACATCATCCCCTTGGGCAGGAAACAGGCTAATAAACCTGGTTGGTCTTCGAGGAGGGCATAGACCACAAGTATCTACTTTAGATTTGGCTGAGGAGGATAACGGACAAAGAATAAACTCCTAGAGGGTTGGGCCAGCCAACGCACAAAACAATGGAGAAAGACTTACAGAGAGCAGGATCAGTGTCTATTCAAGGTCCGGTTATTTCTGCTATAATATGACATATATGTTGTTAAAATTCACTGCACTATGCAAAATCATGCTACAAAAACTATAGAGCTTATGGGGAAAATGAGGCTAGGGGCATAACACTCAAAAACTGTCAGTTACATATAAAAATAAAAAGGAGCATAAGAAAAATGGCAGCACAGTTTTATATATACTAAATGGTTAAGGAATCCATAGATATTATAGTAAGTTCATCACTTTACCCTGAAAAAAACCCAAAGTATGCTTGTCTTAAGGGGGCATTGGAAGGCGTATAGCTTGTGAGTTACTGTGAAGTGGTAGAAGAGGGTTATCTGAAATTGGCTAGAACATTCTAATGCCAGATGGGGATGGATGTGGTTTATAACATGCAGTGAATGGTGCTAGCTGGTAGATGTTTAGAGATGTGTGTATGTGCTTGTGTTTGTGTATTTCTACTCATTTTACTTCAGCTAGCTCGTTTTCTGTGTTCGTCCAGTGTTTTTTCTGGACTCAGATTGCACATAAGTAAACACGAATTTAGTGTTATGTTCTACTTGTTTCCTAACACATCAGTCCTTTTGGAACACTCATATTTTTAAAACCAGGATTATAGTGGATTGGGTTATATTTCTAGAATAAAGCCCATTGTCTGTCCATCTAAAGGTGTTTCACGGCAATATATTTTAGTAAAACCTTTTGTGTTTGATAATCTAACAGTGTTTAAAAAACTGATTTTCACCCCAAGTTTGTGTGAAAGCCACAAAACCAATAAATTGGACACATATTCTGAGATCCCATTTTATATTGTGTGACCCTGCTATTGATATACCTCTTGCTTCAGTAAAAGTAGGGCTTGGAGCGCTGGCTGAGTATTCTATAGAGCCAGCTTAAATCAAGATTTATAATGCGGTTGCTGTGTGTTTAAAATGCATCTTTGTGCTAAATCACTTTCTCTCCGAGGGAAAATAAATTAATCACAGAACAGAAAAAGGAGAAAAGAAATCAATTGTTAGTTGGCATAGTCAAAGATCAGTTAAGCATTTCGCTTACAATGCTGATTTCCACACATTTCTAAATCAACTAGAAAAATCCTCCTTAGGGTGAATATTGCAAATATTGAATTTTGGTGTTTTGTTTCATTTTTTTTTCATTTAATTTTCTTTGTAAATATTATTCTTTAGGGGCGCCTGGGTGGCGCAGTCGGTTAAGCGGCCGACTTCAGCCAGGTCACGATCTCGCGGTCCGGGAGTTCGAGCCCCGCATCAGGCTCTGGGCTGATGGCTCAGAGCCTGGAGCCTGTTTCCGATTCTGTGTCTCCCTCTGTCTCTGCCCCTCCCCCGTTCATGCTCTGTCTCTCTCTGTCCCAAAAATAAATAAACGTTGAAAAAAAAAATTAAAAAAAAAATAAATAAATATTATTCTTTAAATAATTTACAAACATAATATTTTTGTTTTCTTCATTCTGTCTCAGAAAAGTGGCAACCCCAAATAAAATGTGTATTCATCTCCTAGGGCTCGCACAATAAAATACCACAAACTAGGTAAATGAACAGAAATGTTTTCCTCACAGATCTGGAGACTAGAAGTCCAAGATCAAAGTGTCGGGAGAGTTAGTTTCTTCTGAGGTCTCTTTTCTTGGCTTAAAGATGGTCATTTTCTCCCAGTGTCTTTACATGGTCCTTCCCCTGTGCGTGTCGGTGCCCTAATGACTTCTTATAAGGACGCCGGTCATATCGGATTAGGCCTCCCCATATGACATTATTTTACCTCAGTTACTTCTTTAAAGGACCTATTTACAAACATAGTTACGTTCTCAGGTACTGGGGGTTAGAATTTCAACATCTGAATTTTGAGAGGACACAATTCAGCCATAACAACACGTCGAAGTGAACAACATGGATAGGTTAAGTATGAAGTGGACTTAGAGGGGCTTGGGTCCCAGTTCTTTACTCACCAACTCTGTGATTTGGGGTAGTTATCTAATATTTCCAAATTGTAGTGATTCTGATGGAGCAGGGGATCTCTCCCAATTCCCAGAAAACAGTCATCCACGTGTGAGGTTCTCATCCTCCTTCCCACACTATTCCTTTCAGTCTGAAAACCAACACAGTCAATACAGAGAAAGGCAAATGTCTTACTGGAAAGTTTAGAGTAAATTTATTTTTAAAATTTTTTAAATTAATTTTTTTTTCATGTTTATGTTTTGAGAGAGAAACAGGGCACAAGGGGGAGAAGAGCAGAGAGAGAGGGAAACGCAGAATCCAAAGCAGGCTGCAGGCTCTGAGCTGTCAGCACAGAGCCCGACGCAGGGCTCGAATTCACAAACCCTGAGATCATGGCCTGAGCAGAAGTTGGATGCTCAACTGACCAAGCCACCCAGGCGCCCCTAGTTTAGAGTAAATTTAAAAGAGTTACAACTTAAGGAGAAAGAAATTAAAATCCTATTTTGCACTTTCCCTTGAATCTCAAGAAGGAAAGCACTTAAATATTTGTGTCCTTTCAAAGAAGGGTATGCCCCATAACACTTTTCTTTATTTCTGTCTTTTTTAAAAAAAAAAATTCTTATGTTGATTTATTTTTGAGAGCCGAAGAGACAGAGCACGAGCAAGGGAGGGGCAGAGAGCGCAGGAGACACAGAGTATGAAGCAGGCTCCAGGCTCCGAGCTGTCAGCACATAGCCCAACACGGGGCTCAAACTCATGGACTGCAAGGTCATGACCTGAGCTGAAGTTGGCATCTTAACCGACTGAGCCACCTGGTGCCTCTCTAAACTTCTGTCTTTACACTCAGCCTTAAGTTCATGTACTTTGTCCACCAATTCCTCCTTCTTCATTGCCTTCTGCTCTTGTCTGAAGCTCCTTTGCATTGCAAAATTCCACTTTATCCACAAGGGTGAACCCACGCCACTCACTCTGCCATCATGCCCCAGGAATCAAGCAGATTCAGGAGCAAAACAGAACTTTAGCCATCAGTCTCTAAGCTTTGCAGAGAACTGAGGTGGAATGGAGATAGTCAGTTGGGGGATGGTTGTGGGAAGGGAAATGTTCAGCCTCATGCGCAGAGATAGACGCTGATTCTTTCAGATAGCCTACTAGTGTGCTACCCTCAATGTGTCTATTCTCCCAAGGAGAGATATCCATTCATTTTCCCCCTGGAACCAGGACAAAACAAAACAAAACCCTACTATGAGAAGATAAGCAATGCCTCTCCAACTGCTATGCAGAAAAAATGTTTTCCTTCTTTGGATTCTTTTCTGAGGGAAGGCAGGGGGTAGCAGGAAGAAGGTGACAAGGGGAGGAGGAAGGGTCCTGCAGGAGTTGGAGTCTAATGGCTGCTATCTCTGTGGCCCTGGGAAGTGTTTCAGTTTCAATTACATTGCTAGGATTCAGAGTCAAGCAGTTTGAATAAGTGACTTCTCGCTACTTACATGTAAGTTTCGTGTAGTTTTTAGTGCAGACTAAAACTATACAGTACTTCAAGGTCTGTAAACCCTGTGTTAGGATACATTTACGTTTTTCAAATGATTACCTTTTGGCTAGAACCACTATTTCCAGTAATTCACCAAAATGACCAACGCAAAGGGAAAGGGGAGAGGTACCTGCTATATGTTCTCTAGGCCTTTTAGAAATATGGAGTTAATCCTTTGGCCACATCCATGTGAATCTACAAGAAAAGTGATATTGTGGACATCAAGGAAATGGGCACTTTTCAGAAAGGAGTGCCCCACAAATGTTACCATAGCAAAACTGGAAGAGTCTACAATGTTACCCAGCATTCTTGTTGGCATTCTTGTTGGCACTCTTGTTGGCATTCTTGTAAACAAATAAGTTAAGGGCAAGATTCTTGCCAAGAGAATGAAGGTACCTATTGAGCATATTGAGCACTCAAAGAGCCAAGAGAGCTTCCTGAAATGTGTGAAGGAAAATGATCAGAAAAAGAAGGAAGCCAAAGAGAAAGGGACTTGGGTTCAACTGAAGTGCCAGCCTGCCCCACCCCGAAAAGCACACTTTGGGAGAACCAATGGAAAGGAGCCTGAGCTGTTGGAACCCATTCCCTATACACTTATGGCATGATAAATGTAAAAAATAAATAAACCCTCAAGACTATAAAAAAATAAAAAAAAATTTCAAGTGATTAGAGATATCTTTTTCATGCCATTCTGATCCTATTCCCCCCCCCCCAACAATTTATTGGAGAGTTACTGCTTTTTAGGAAAGAATGTATTTAAATATTAAATGTCAAGTAAAAATTATTGATAACCTAAATTTTCCCTATAATTATAATCTCTGAATATTCATTTCTGATGAGAACATGTAAAGTCTAATGACAGGAAGCATTATCAAAGATACAGAAATATTTCATAATAAATAGTTCAACCTATTAGATATCCATAACAATTCTAATTGTACATACCTAATAGTTTGGCCAGAGGTCAAACTATTCAGTTCTTTGAGATGTGCACCTTCCCTGTGTGGCTGCTTGCTTCCTCAAATCCAGAAAGGAAGAGTCTCCTCTCGAGATGGATGCTATAATCTGATATAATATAATCATATACATGTAATCACATCCCTCATTACTTTTGCTACACTCCATGGGCGAGAAACAAGTTACAGTTCCCACCCACACTAAAGGGGAGCATACCATAAAAGGCCATGAACATCTTGGTGGGGATTATGGGGGTGGGGGCCACCTTTCCTCCCCAGGTACATATATATTTACATGGGCTATTTCACTTACTCTCAATAACTCTGTGACATAAGTACCATAAATGCCTTTATTTTACAGATGAGAAAATTGTGGCCCTAGAAAGATTAAATAATTTGTCCATGTATATGCATTGGAGTTTTGATTCAAGTTGCGGGATCTAAAAGTTGAGGTTGCTTGCCTTTTTTGGGTTAAGGTTTATTATTTAATAATCAATAAAAATTTCATAATAAAGTATATTGCAAAAGGGGAATGTCTTTTCAACTACTTTAGAAAGAATATATTTTAAAAGATTATTAATGTACTTACTCCGTATTATTATTATCTATTCAAATAAGTAGTAAATTCCCTCTCAAGGTTAAAAAATTCTGAGCCTGAAATGATCTTCTGTTGGATTATTTGGACTATATTGATGAAAAATACAGATTTCTAGTATTTTATTCACATATTCATATTGGTTACAAGATTGTGTATTTTAGTGATAAAGTTCTGCATGTCAAAGGTATATTTAAACCCAGATATTGAACTTAATTAAAATTTTCATTAACCTTGTTTCAGTACACTTTGAACTATTTTGTTTTAATCACATTTCTAAAAGGAAGGTGAGAGAGAGACAGAGAAAACGACCTGATCCTAAGCATTTAGTTTCTAATTAGCTGTAGGTTAGCTTTAAAGTGATGCAATGGTACACATAGGTCATTGTAATCATGAGCAGTGAATTCTTACCATGTTATCATTTAAGTTCTCTGAAATATAAAATAAATGGCAAAACCTCAGGACCCCTGGGTGGCTCAGTTGGTTGAGCATCCAAATCTTGATTTTGGCTCAGCTCATGATCTCATGGTCATGGGATCCACTCCCCATTGGGCTCTGTGCACTGAGCACGGAGGCTGCTTGAGATTCTCTTTCTCCCTCACCCTTTGCCCCTCTTCCACACACTTGTGCACATGCATATGTACTCTTTCTCTAAAACAATAAAAAAAATGCAGAAAGTGAGGCCTTAGCAGACAAATAACATTTGTTGCAAAACACCCAATTTACCAAGATACCATGCTTATTAGTGGACAGATTATAGGTGTTTTGCCCAAACAACTAAAAATGGAAAGCGATGACCACAGTCTCTAATGTTAGCTTTCACTGAGTGAGAATGCCCACCAGTACTCAGAGCCTGGGAAACATATACATTGACAGGTCAAAGTGAAGGACTGTCTATTAAATATCTTTAGGAAACTATTTCCTAAATCAACAGCCTTGGAAAAAATCAGCATTTTGTCAAGCAGTGAGTAATAACTTATGTATCCTTGAAAGTAAATCTTGGATTGGTCAAGCAATTTTCTCGGGATTACACAGCAAGTACAAAACAGAGCCAAGATTGAAACCCTGGCAATTGGACCCAGTAAAGCCTTCATCTAGTGCTTCTCAATCCTGGTGCCCATAAGAATCACCTGCATGGCTGGGGTGCCTCGGTGGCTCAATGGCTTAAGCACTTGACTCTTGATCTTGACTCAGGTCATGACCTCACAGTTGGTGAGATCGAGCCCCATGTTGGGCTCTGTGCTGACAGTGAAGAACCTGCTTGGGCTTCTCTCTCTCCTTCTCTTTCTGCCCCATCCCCATTTGCTCTCTCGCGCTCTCTCGCGCTCTCTCTCAAAAAAAAAAAAAAAAAAAAAAAAAGAAAGAAAGAAAAAGAAAAAAGAAAAAAGAATCACCTGCACAGCTTTCAAAAATTATAAATACTTTGGACATATATGAGACTAATTTAAATCACAATCCCAGGGTTTGGAGCTCAGGCATTTACATAGCTTTAAAAAGTATTTCTGGGGATTTTCAGTAAGTAACCAGGGTTGCAAAGCATGATTTTATGCTCTATTATCATCATTATATGCTTATTCATATCAGTAAATTTTAGTACCACATCAAATTCTCTCAGCTATGTCTCCTGGTTTTATTGTTTGTTTTCATTTTTTTAACTTTTATAGTTAAGAGGACATAAGTATTATGTATTTTGGGAACCATATTCATTCAGATTAAGCCACAGACACAAATTCTCATAGAAACCTATCAAACATAAATGGGTAACAAAATGTGATTTTTTAAAAATCAGTGTTATCTTAGTTTTGATTAATTTGTTTTTACCTCTTTATGTTACTTAAAAGAAGACTTCATTTTTCCTGGGGTCTGAATTCATGCCAGTAAATGGATGTTTTTCTAACCCCTGTGCTCATGTGCTTTAATAAATGTTTTAAAGCTTCACAAAACATGGATTTATACTGTTCAAATCATTTTGGGATTAGGTCCAAGTTAATCATTTGTTCAAATGTCAGTACAAGCTGCAATTTTAGGGCAACTTTAGGTAGTTCATTTATTTCCTTTCTGAGCATTAGATAACAGGGTTGTCCTCGCCTTCTTTTTTTTTCTTTTTTCAATATATGAAGTTTATTGTCAAATTGGTTTCCATACAACACCCAGTGCTCATCCCAAAAGGTGCCCTCCTCAATACCCATCAACCACCCTCCCCTCCCTCCACCCCCCATCAACCCTCAGTTTGTTCTCAGTTTTTAACAGTCTCTTATGCTTTGGCTCTCTTCCACTCTAACCTCTTTTTTTTTTTTCCTTCCCCTCCCCCATGGGTTTCTGTTAAGTTTCTCAGGATCCACATAAGAGTGAAACCATATGGTATCTGTCTTTCTCAGTATGGCTTATTTCACTTAGCATAACACTCTCCAGTTCCATCCATGTTGCTACACAGGGCCATATTTCATTCTTTCTCATTGCCACGTAGTACTCCATTGTATATATAAACCACAATTTTTTTTTATCCATTCATCAGTTGATGGACATTTAGGCTCTTTCCACAATTGGGCTATTGTTAAGAGTTATTATACACTGCTATTGTATAAGCATTGGGGTACAAGTGCCCCTATGCATCAGTACTCCTGTATCCCTTGGATAAATTCCTAGCAGTGCTATTGCTGGGTCATAGGGTAGGTCTGTTTTTAATTTTTTGAGGAACTTCCACACTGTTTTCCAGAGTGGCTGCACCAATTTGCATTCCCACCAACAGTGCAAGAGGGTTCCCATTTCTCCACATCCTCTCCAGCATCTATAGTCTCCTGATTTGTTCATTTTGGCCACTCTGACTGGTGTGAGGTGATATCTGAGTGTGGTTTTGATTTGTATTTCCCTGATGAGGAGCGACGTTGAGCATCTTTTCATGTGCCTGTTGGCCATCCGGATGTCTTCTTTAGAGAAGTGTCTATTCATGTTTTCTGCCCATTTCTTCACTGGGTTATTTGTTTTTCGGGTGTGGAGTTTGGTGAGTTCTTTATAGATTTTGGATACTAGCCCTTTGTCCGATATGTCATTTGCAAATATCTTTTCCCATTCTGTTGGTTGCCTTTTAGTTTTGTTGGTTGTTTCCTTTGCTGTGAGAAGCTTTTTATCTTCATAAGGTCCCAGTAGTTCATTTTTGCTTTTAATTCCCTTGCCTTTGGATAACAGGGTTGTCCTAGCCTTCTGATAAGAGTTTCACATTGATCTTATTCAAGAAAATCAGGTTTACGATCATGGTAATAGTGAATTTCTAGCTGTCATTGGTTTTGAAGAAACTAAGAACTAAGTTTGCCTTAATTAACTCCAGATACAAATTAACTAAAATATATATTACCAGGTACTCTGCTAAATACTTTTAACTTATTATCTTATTATTCCTCACAAATATTTTATTCTTATTTTTCAAAGGCTGCTATTTGCTTTTTATGCGTGAGAAAACCTAGCTCCCCAAGCTGGTGAGCAACAGAGCTCATATCTATCTAGACAGGGATATTTGAGATATCACACACCACACTTAAAAATATATATAGTTTTTCAAATCCCTACATTTAAATCTTTTTTAAATCTTTGGATCAAGATATGTGTAATTAAATATACAGCCTAAGAAGAATACTTTTGTCATGTAAAGCATAAAAAGAAGACTGTGGATTAAGAAAAATGCATTTTGGAAATTGAACCTATACTAACCCATTCTAAGAAAAAAGTTCTCCTTCAGCCTTAAATACCCTGAGACATAATCATAATGGAAAAGAATTTTGAGAACAACAGCAAGAGTCTGGAAGAGTCTGTTTGAGAGTGTACAATTTGGGAAGTTCAAGAGACATGAGGATATTAATGAGAACTTTCTGATATTAAGCCACTGCCATGATTTAAACGATTAATTATGATAACATGAAAATCATCCCACGATACTAAATCTAGCCATGACCGATTTTTGTTCATTATGACTATTTTATTACAAAGATATGAAATTGCACAGAACAGAACTGAGTTATTCTGAAACTATTCTCTAATAGGTAGAAAATTTAAAAATCTTTAAAAATGGAATTGGATCTTAATCTTCTACTTCTACTTAATCTTTCTAATGAGAGGGAAGAGATACCTCATTCTATACCAATTTCCCATAGTTAACTTGACAGTCTTCTTCAGAAGTAATTTTAGCATATCATTAAGGCAAATATGGTTAACCAAGTACCATTTGAAGCTAAACAAAGTGTGGCTTTACATAATAATTGCAAGGAATATGAAGAAAGAAAAAGAAGGGATGTGAACTTTTGTGACATCTGCACAAGTATTTGTTAATGCACAAGGGAAATGCAATCAGTGAAAATGGCATTATTTTAAAAGTTTTTCAAAGTTGAAAAGAAAATGAGATTGCTCTAGATGAATAACAGTTAAGCCCCAATAAAGAAAATAATTCTATCTGTATTAAAGCCAACCTCAGCCCTGCTGTGTAATCATGTCTTTCAATACCCAACCCTTATAGCCTTGTCTTCAGTCTGTTTTTCTCAGTATTGCTGAGGAAATGGAGAGATCATTTTGCTTCATATACAACTCGTGGATTTTAATGTTGGTAAAGACAGTTAATTGCAATATCTAGATGATAGTGACTTGTCACTTTTTATGCATACTTTTTTATTAAAGGGCTGGTCTAAAGTGTAGTTGCTACTAAAAGTGACAAGATGGTAAACTACTAGTTACTGCTGGGTTGCATTTCCAAGAAATGATGTATATTAGTTTTCTATTTGTTGCAAGTAATGTAATTTAAACTCAAACCAGCTTAAGCCAAAAAAAAGAGAATTTAACTGGTCACATACATGAGAAGTACCAAGGGTGATGCCTCTCTCCCTCCATCTCTCAGTGCTACCTTCAGCTGGGTTGGCTTCATTCTCAGGCAGTCTTTGTGGTGAATGTCCACCAGTAGTTCAAGGAGTACAGTGTTCCCATAGTGATCATACATCCTGGTTCACTTAGGACCGTCTGAATTTGTGCCTATTGTATTGCAATATCGATAGTCTCCCCTTTCACTCTCAGAAGTGTCTTTCTTGGACCATAAAGCATACGGTCACCCTCCCTTATAGCCAGGGTAACCACAAAGCTTGTGACATATGCACAGTACAACAGAGTTTTGTCATGCGGCATCTCTTTAACATTTACTCAGTGCCAGTTCTCTCTCCTACCTTGGTTGGAGACTTAGCTTCTATGAGTTTTTTGCTCACTGTAAATGATAGGCAGCTCTGTGGTCATATGTAGTCACAGAATGGCTTCAATTCAGTTATAAGAATGTGTCTACCAAGAATTTCGTTTCTTGTTTTCTTTTTTTTTTTTAATAAAGTTTCGCATTTTAATCTTTCTGCAAATGTTCCACCTCTCTTCCCCTTCCACCAAGAGGTTAGCAACTGACTACCTTTGAAGAAAACTGGGGTCATCTGATTTTCCCCTCATTCACATCTTTCCTATTATGGTACCTACTGTTTCAAACACACCAAGATGAATGTAAGGAGATAGAAGAGAGGTGTCGGTGAGGATAGCTCTTAAGAGGCTGGATGTCTTCACAGGCTTTGTATATGGCAGCTGGTTAAACTTAATCTTTTGTCCTTGAGGCACTTCCAGTTTATTCGACTGGGGCCCACTGAAGTTTCTTTTATTTTTTTTTAAATTTTTTTTGGGGGGCGCCTGGGTGGCTCAGTCGGTTAAGCGGCCGACTTCGGCTCAGGTCGTGATCTCGCAGTCCGTGAGTTCGAGCCCCGCGTCGGGCTCTGTGCTGACAGCTCAGAGCCTGGAGCCTGTTTCAGATTCTGTGTCTCCCTCTCGCTGACCCTCCCCCATTCACGCTCTGTCTCCCTCCCAGAGCCTGACGCCGGGCTCGAACTCACGGACCGCGAGATCGTGACCTGGCTGAAGTCGGACGCTTAACCGACTGCGCCACCCAGGCGCCCAATAACTGTATTTTTCATTTAGTTCTTTCTGTCAGTTCAACTGTCTCATCTTAGTTCTTTAAGTTTTTGTTTCACATCTTTTAAAGAACGTTTGAAGCATATTATGCATTTAGGATTATCATAACTTCTTGGTAAATAGAACACTTGACATACTTATTTTAGAAGTCCCTCTTGTCTATGCTAATATTTTGTGTTCTAAAGTCTGCTTGGTCTTGTTTTCATTAACTTTGGAAAATTTTCAGACATCATTTCTTCAAATATGTGTGTGTGTGTGTGTATGTGTATGTATATGCATATACTACATATACATACATAAATACATATACATATAAGTATTTTTCTTCCTTTTGGCTAGTTTTGCTTGCTTTAACTTCAAACTCACTGTTCTTTCCCTACCCCACCCTTATAGGCTCTAACTTGCTGGTAAGTTCATCTAGTAAGATTTTTATTTCCAATACTGTATTTTTCCTATCTAGAAGTTTCTTTTTTCATATATTCCATCTCCCTCTTAATTATGAGCATTAAGATGTACCCATTTAAGTACCTGAGTATATTCAAACACTTAGGGTAACTGTGTTAATGTTCTTAATCTGCTAATTTTATTATAGTTGCCATTTTGGTGTCTGTTTCTATTATCTGATTTTTCTCTTTGTTATGAGCCACGTTTTCCAACCTCTTTGCTTATTTATTTATTTTTGACTGGATGCCAGATATTATAATTTTTACATGGTTGAGTACTTGATTTTATTGTATTCCTTTGAATAGTGTTGGAATTTGTTCTGGTAGGTAGATGACTAACTTGTGGGACAGTCTGATCTATTTAAGGTTTGCTTTTAAGCTTTTTTCAGGGTAGTTTTTCTAGTATCCTCTAACCTTGGGTTTATTTAGCTCTATTTCTTAGCCATGACCATTTTTTAAATCTCTGCTGATTGCCCTGTATATCAGGTGAGCCCTCTCAACTCTAAATAGTGAGAATTCAAAAGATTTTCAGCCCCTGTATGAGCTCTTGGAGAGTTTCTGTCTCACATTTCTCTAGTAATTGTTCTTTCCAAGGAAGTGTTATTTTTCTAGTCTCATGAGGACCTCCCCTATGCATTCACAGATTAGTGTTCAATCAAAAATTCAAAGGACAGGTTTTATAGTTGTTTTTTTTTTTTTATATTCTGTCCTGTAAATCCTTGACCTTATGACCTCTCCAAACTCTGATCACTGTCTTCTCAACTCAATGAGATAAATGAGCCATATTTAGAATTTCATACTCTTCTCTTGAAATGTTCTCTGGGAAGAAAGCTGGTTGAATTATAGACGTCATCTCATTTGTTTATTTTGTGCCAGGGACCATGGTCCTGCACTATTCTCTTATCTGTAAGGATAGCTGTTTTCTATATCTTGTTCAGTTTTCTAGTTGTTTACAGCAGGAAGGTAATTCCAAACTCTGTTACTTCCACATGGAAGGAAATGCTGCCATCAGTGATTTTAAAAATAACATTTCCTCTGTGATTTTTTTTTAATTGCTTATAAGCCCTACGTGTGCAATTGGGGAAGTGGTTTTCTTTAACACAAAAGGTGCTCATATCTACTTGTCCTAAAAATTTGCTTGAATGAAATTCATTACACAGATGATTTTCTACATTTTTCCTCATCTTGAAACAATATAACTGCTCAGTGGAATACACAGAATGATTTTAATTTGGGTTTTCTTTCATCGTTGTATTACTCATACAGCTGGCTAGATTGATTTTTCAGCAATTTGTATGGCTTATAAAGTTTGTGATTCTTTCTGTTATTTTGTAAGAAACAATGAAATCCTTACCTTTATGCCTAGATTATTTTTAATATTCTAGGGAAAAACAATCTTCCTTTAAACCTGGGAACTCTAATTTATATATTTGATTTTTCGTATTTTTTCTTTGCAAAATGTTAAGCTCTTTGTTTTCATAGTTCCTGTATTAGAGTAGGAATGTTAGTAACTGTCCATTTTTATGAAAAAATCAAAAATTTAATATTAAATATTTACTTGAATATTGACACGTTTAAAACTATGTGATATAGATAGACAAATAGATAGAAGCATGTACAGATGAATAGATAGATTCTCTGTGATAGTAACACCTATAAATTTGGACTCATGAAATTATTTTGTGATAATTCAAATAATATAAGTAGCCTACTAGTGATGAGATTTACCAAAATGGTGAAAGACTCTTAGTAAAGTTAAGCATTTAAACAAATTACAGTACCCCCTCAATTTATATGTCTCTGTATTACTAGAAAAGTCAGAATGTTTTAAAACTGTGAAAAAACACTTTGCACTTTTTATAAGACAAGGAAATTAATTCCTAGGCTCATCTAAGTTTTCACTTGCACAATTACTTCATGGTACGTTCAGAAATTATATGGTACACAGGATATTTGTAGTGAGGATTTGTCCTGATACTTGAAGACGCCTAGAATCCCTTGATCTCACCCAATAAATGGCAGTAGTACCTTCTCAATCCCCATCCTTGTGGCCTCTAAATACCCCTCACAACATTTTTAAGTGTATTCTTTAGGATGGCATCACCTGTAGATTGAAATATTATTCAAAGAGTTAGGAAGAAATAAATCTTGGTATTTATAATGCACCAACCATTTATCTGTCCCTTTAAGTATCTTCTCTAAAAGAGAATAGAGAACAGTCTCCTAACCAGAACACTGAGAAAAACACTGGTGAGAACAGCACAAACTCCCTTGAGAAACATGGTGGAGGCTATTCTTCGTAGAGTTTATCATCTCCAGAGAGACATGGAGAGGCTGCCACTAAAATAGGCTTCCTGGTTTCAGTAGGGGATGATGGGATTCCCAATGGAAGAAGCCAAACAATGAATTTAACTGTTTAAGGTGGGTGTGATTTCCATTATTGTGGAAATTATGGCATTAGTCCTAGAAGAGTAAGTAGAATGTTTTTATCCACCTAATAACTAATGGCTAATCAGTATGGGATCCCTAGGGCCAAAAGAGTTGTTGTCCCTGTCAGTTATTGCCTAAGTTAAATTATATAACTTTTTAACCTCTGCCACATTGCTCTGCTTCCCACCCCCGACCACAAAAAGAAAAGAAACAGGAAAAGAAAACCGGAACTTATTTGAGTTGTCATGAGGGAAAACCATGGAACGTCACTCAACTCTTGGGTCTGAATCAGTTCAAAGACCCATAATTCTTCAGTGAAGAGCAAATTAGTAATTCCTGGGGCTCAGGAGCCAGAAACCACTGTGCTTCATTAATCACAGTAAAGGGTAATTAGAGTGATTTGGTTTAAGGAGTTTGGGTCATAGTCTGTGACTCCAGAATGTAGCAATCATCCCAATTTCTGAATGTATGGTTCGTGTTGATCTACTTGGCAACTCTCATGGCAGCCACATTGCTTGTCTCTTCTGTGAAATGAGAGATATCGTGAAGTACCAAGTAATAGTTTGTGGGACCCTCTTTCCTTGCCAAAAATGAAGAAAAGGAAGTCTTAGGAAATCACAGATGTTAGTGTCACCATCAAACACAGATTCAGAAGAAGTGATTCTTGTATTTCCCCACTTAACTCCCCTATTTAGTCTATACAGAAGGTCAATAAGGCAGTAACTCCTTAAAGGTGATCAAGGTATATTTCATTTACTATTTGGTTTAGTAAACCAAAACAGTTCCTGGCACCTGGAATTCAGCTTTCGATATCACATATTTCATAATTTAATCACAGTGAGTAGAAAACATCAGAAGAGGTTTGCTTTTGCCTGGCAGATACAGCCACGCCCCATCACCCTCTGGCCTTTCAAGACTGTGTCAGGTCCCTGACTCTGGGCCATAAGTAAATCAATAGAAACTTTGATTATTTCATCATACTACAGGATTATACATGTGTTGACTTCATACCGACAGGACCTACTGAGAAACAACATGATGTACCCTAAATGTTCTAGTAAGAATGAAAAATAAATCCCATGAAAATTCAGGGTCTGTTACTTTAGTAATGTTTGGGGGGGGGCAGTAGTGGTCTTAGTTATGTAGAAATACCCCATCGGAATGTAAGATTAGTTGCATTAACTACCGCTAAAAGTGATGTACATCAGTCACTTGGTGGATATCTTTGGAGTTTAGGGATAACAAAAAACTACATTTGGTCAGAGCCACCCAACTAATTTGCCAACAATCTAGAAACCATTAAATTTGAATAGATCCTAGAGAAAGAGAAGCATTTGTGACTGGATGACAGAGAAGTGTAAGCTAATGTCACTTGGCAATTTGATCCAACAGATCTAATGATGCTTTATGTATGTGTGTTATGCAAAGCCTCTCCGAGGCCCCATCAGGAGAATCACAATGACAGCCCCTTGGGCTTTAAAGTAAAGTCTTCTTGGTTAGAAATATTATTTTGAGATACTGCTGTTGGTTTTCAATAGGAGCTTTGAAGAGAGTGACACAGGACACCAGGAGAACATGCAATCCGTTTCCCATCATGACTATTTGGGTTTAACTAATCTGCTAAACCATAAACTTGAGTACCCCTAGTGGCATTCCATCCCCAAATAAATGTATTAAGAGCAATTCCATGGCCTGAAAAATTCATGAATCTACAAGTTGCATAAGCAATTGGCTCACATTCTTTATGTGTTGTGCCTACTTTGCCAATGGATGCCTCTCTTTCCTTTTTTTTTTAAATGTTTTTTGATGTTTTTTTTTTTAATTTATTTTTGAGACAGAGAGAGACAGAACACGAGCAGGGGAGGGGCAGAGAGAAACGGAGACAGGCAGGCTCCAGGCTCTGAGCTGTCAATACAGAACCTGATATGGAGCTCGAACCCACAGGCTGTGAGATCATGACCTGAGCAGAAGTCAGATGCTCAACCAACTGAGCCATCCAAGCGCCCCTGGATGCCTCTCTTCAGTACATATTTATAACCTCTGGGAGAGTTCTCTCTGACACAGTGATGAAAAATGTGAGTTTAATTTCCAAATTCTTTTGCATAATAAACTGGCTCCATCCAGGAGTGAAAAACTGTAGCATTCACCAGCTAAGGGGTGGCCCTGAGAGACAGTCTAGGAGGAATTACTTCAAGTTGGGCATAATTTCAAATGGAACCTCTGGTTTTCCCAAGATTTTCTGGAAGAGGAGATGGCCAGAAGCATGGGTTTACATACATTTACAGGAAATTTCCAATGATTATTTGAAAGGATTAGAGGAATAGAAAGAAGCAAGCTTGCAGGAGGAAGGGATCGTGGATATCTGAGAGATGTTCTAGAGTGAGGACACTTGTGAACCACGTCAATGCTTGCTCCAAGACTAAAAGTACTCAGTAATCAGGTGGATAAGAGGACCTACTCTGTAGAGCGATTCCTTACTGGGTGCATGAGCAAAGCACCAACAGTGATGGGATAGAAGTTACACAGGGACTCAACAACATAGACTACCTCTGCAAAGCCCAAACCTCTCCCAAAGCCCCTAACTGAATCCCAAACCCACATTAAACAAGCCAACATGACGTCTACTTCATAATTAACATAACAACTATTGGGAACCTGGGGGGCTTAGTGGGTTGAGCACCTGACTCTTGATTTCGGCTCAGGTCAGGATCTCAGGGTTTGTGAGATGGAGCTCCGCATCAGGCTCTGCACTGACAGCACAGAGCCTGCTTAGGATTCTCTCTCTCTCTTTCTATCCCTCCCCCACTCTCTCAAAATACATAAATAAATAAACTTATTAAAAATCTATAAACTTAAAAAAATCTATAAAATAACAGCAGTTAAGGTACATCTTTAGTAAATTCCACCCTCTGCCTACAAATATATTTGTATTTGGTAATACAAATATTTGCCTTGTAAATGTATTTGGTATTTCATACCCAGCTAAGTCTTATGACAGAGTGCCTAACTCATCTATCATCACTGTCTCAAGTCTCCCTTACCCTGCAGATCCAAAGGTCATCCTTTGAACCAAATCTTACTGGATAAGAGCCATGTAGAATAATTACTGATGCCAGAGAAATAATTTCTACTTGGAAATGTTTTAGGGTATTTCATGTTGGACTTTGAAAAGCCCATGCTATTTGCTTTCATGTCAAGGCTAAGAAACAAAGCCCAGTAAATCTTCTCAACCTATAAATAAATTTGAGTACATTTCTCCCTCTTATAGATCCTACAACATATACTTTCAGAAATGACTTTCATTAAACTGTGAAGTAGGGACCCCCCCCCCCAAGCCATAAAAGAGTTACCAGATCTGTACTACTCAGTTGGCTTTGTAGGTACTGGCCCCACATATAAAGTACAATCCTTACTTCTTACTGTTGAGCCTGCCATACTCGAACAAATGAGATTCATTCTCAAATATTGTACTGTGTGATGGCCTTCACTGCATAACCAATTTGTCCAGTTGTGCCCTGGTAAAATGTGGGACAGATGATGATGACGATGATGATGATTGTTAAAGTCTACTTACTTATAGGGTAAGGTGCCTGGGTAGCTCACCCTGGGTGAGCCTGGGGTGCCTGGGTAGCTCAGTTAGTTAGGTGTCTAACTGAGAGACAGAGACAGAGAGAGAGAGAGAGAGAGCGCACATGATTGGGGGAGGGGCAGAGAGAGGGAGAGAGAGAATCCCAAGCAGGCCTCGTGATGTCAGTATGGAACCTGACACAAGGTTCCAACACAAGTCTAACGTTTAACCAATTGAACCACCCGGGCACCCCTAGATCCTATTTTTAAAAATGCAAATTAATATTCTCATCTTCTGTTTTTTTGTTTTTAACTAATCAAAGGCATGATACAATATGGAACACAAAATATTATTTACCATCTGGGTGGATTGCATAGAAGGTAAAACAAACATACTTTTACTATACATTGTTATGTGCAGACTAAATACTTTAAACAAAGTTATCCTACCAGAAAGAAAACTGTTCTAGATGTATTCATACAATATCTGGGAATAAAAAGGTTATAAGATCCTCAAAATAAATAAATAAATAAATAAATAAATAAATAAATAAATAACACCTGAATAAGCCCATCAATCTGGGTTAATTTTGCCAAGAGTTGAACATAATTCTTTTATATCTCAGGTAATATAATATAATCAAAGTAAATAAATTTCACTTCTCTCAAACCTTCTTCAACTTACTGTACAAAATCAAGTTTTGCCTTTCAGTATGTTCTTTCAGGTTTTAGGACAATCTTATACTTTATTTTAGGACACAACTTTCCCATTGAAAACAAGAGAAGAACCTCATATTTCATACACTATTCTATTTCATATACATATATGCTCCTGCCCTAGGCTCAAATTACCCATAAGAACTACAAAATTTAGCCAAATTAACTAACTTCTATTTAACTGGGAAGTACATAATGGATGATCATTTATCACATACAGGCCATTCAGCAAACAAGCAAAACTCACCAACTAGAGCCCCACACATCACTTTTATATCTCTGAAATGTGACAAAAATAACAGTATATATTTATGAACAAGACCCAAGAAGGTAGCCACTCTGTAATATACTGAACTAAGGACAAAAGTTTTGTATACTAAAGACTATGCTTTATGACCAAGATATCAATATTCCTTCTTACTTAAAAAGTTATCTAGGAATTCAAAGATTATTTATTAACTAGGTTTAATATTAGTCTGAGGTTGTAAAGTTAACTAACAATCTTGGATATCATGTTTTAAGCTTACACATTAGAAAACATTATGACTGCTGATACAAAACAATTTTTCAGCCCTGTGATCCAATTTAGAGGGACACAATTTTTACATTATCCATAATTATAAATATTTTGGTTTTGATCACTGAAGCAGTATAAGAAATCTAGGCAGTTTAGATGAGCTAGTAGAAACTAGTATCAAAACAAACACAAATCTGGTAATCACACCAGGGAAAAGTCATATAACTGTGCTTTTAAATCACACTTATGTAAGTAATCTGATCTACCTCAGGATTTACCTTGATTACATGAACTTGGATTCTTTTTCTTTGTAAATACTGGCTTCACTCTTATTTTTTCTTTTTTTTTTTTTTTTTTTTTTTGAGAGAGAGATGTGAGTGGGGGAGAGGAGAGGAGCAGGGGGAGAGAAGGAGAATCTTAAGCAGGTTCCGCACTCAGCATGGAGCCCCACCCAGGGTCTCAATCGCACAACCCTGTGATTATGACCTGAGCTGAAATCAAGAGTCAATGTTCAACCCACTGAGCTACCCAGGTACCCCTGAACTTGGATTCTTACATAAAAATATTTCTTAGGTTTCAGTGAAAAGGAAATTTTTTCCTAAAAGTCTAACATATGGAAATATGAATAGTTCAGCATCTTTATTTTGTACAAACATGGGGAAATATGAGATTTACATTATTATTCTTATTAGTCTTATTATTCTCTGAAATCCAGAAACCAACAAAGCTCCTTTAATTAGAGGAACTTCAAAACCTAATTAATTACTACCTAATGGAAATAGGAAATATTTTACACTCTTACAAAAGATAAAGACTTTGCCTTATTATTGACATGTAAGTACACAACTTTCAACTTCACTCCCATAACCTCAGCTATGGGTAAAGTGAACACAGAAACACAAAAATACACTATTCCAGACCTCAAAAAGATGTTCTCTTTTCTAGTGGGCACAGAATGATTCCTTAGTTGATTTGTGTATACAACTAGATAAATGATCACAAAATAATAAGAAAGTGAATTCCCTGTCACTTATCACGCAACAGAGAATAGATCCCCATCATCTTGGAAGGGATCATCCAATGGCCAGATCATTGTTTTCTGTTCATTGTTGCCATTATTGAGGAATAACATTTGCTATGTGCAAACTGAAACCAGAATCTATAAAAGACAAGAACCGGAAACAAACAAAAAATCAGTAGAAATAATAAAACCTAGGGTATCAAAGAGTCAGCAAAGGTAAAGTTTGATTGCAAGTTAAAATAATTTCAGAAGGAGAGGAAGTAACAGAAAGAGAGAGAGAGAGAGATCTCTTGGTTGGCCAGTACAGTGTAATTGGCTCCATTAAGAGAGTTTGGTTGGGGGGCGTCTGGGTGGCTCAGTTGGTTGAGCACCTGGCTTTGGCGCAGGTCATGATCTCATGGCTCGTGGGTTCAAGCCCCATGTTGGCTCTGTGCTGATGGTTCAGAGCCTGGAGCCTGCTTCAGATTCTGCGTCTCCCTCTCTCTGTGCCCCTCCCTGCTCATGCTCTGTCTCTGTCTCTCAAAAATAAATAAATGTTAAAAAAAAAATTAAAAAAAAAGAGTGTACTTGGGCATCTTGGTGGTACCTCCACAATCACTAAAGTATAAATTTCAAAAAGTCAAACTAAAATAAGAAACATGAATCACACAAATATAAACATGTCAAATATTTTATTCAACTTATTAAAAATGGCCGAAACAGTGAGATGATAGGGTTGATTCAGAAAGCATTTGAGGACCTAGTTATTTATAGACAAGTTGATGAAGAAATATTAACATAAGATTTCCAATTTGGTAAAGAAAGCACTTAACGTCCTACAGCAAAATAAGCTACAACCTTTGGGTTATCTCTTGTACCAGAAAGAAATCATTTGCAACTCTACCGGTCAAAAATATATAAGTTAACGTGTAACCTAACTAAGTCTGGGAACTTTAATCAGTTGTAAATAGAGAGTTGAACAAAGAACATTTTCCTAGGTAATAAATTAAACCTTTGGAGGGCCTGGTAAACAATGCCACTGTATATCATTGAAAACACATGCTACTCACTTTTTTTTTTCTGGCCATATTTCACAGTTGTAAATACTTTTTCATAGCATCAACTGATGGGCACATCAACTCCAACAGATCTAAAACTAACTCAACTGTCATTCTTTCAAGACAGATTTCTTTTTTTTTTTTTTTTTTACTTCTTATTTTGATTAAAGCCATCACTATATCCTCAATTATCAAGTTCAAAGCTTGATAATCAAGCTATCCCCTACATCCCTACAAATAATCACCTACTCTAATTTTCTTTCTTTCTTTCTTTTCTTTCTTTCTTTCTTTCTTTCTTTCTTTCTTTCTTTCTTCTGTCTTTCTTTCTGGTCTTTCTTTCTTTCTTTTTGAGAGAGTGGGGTAGGGGCAGAGAGAGAGGGAGAGAGAGAGAATCCCAAGGGGGCTCCACACTGTCAATGCAGAGCCCAATGTGGGGCTTGAACCCATGAACTGATGAGATCAGAACCTGAGCCAAAATCAAGAGTTTGACACCTAACTGCCTGAGTCACCCAGGCAACCCTAGATATTTCTTTTCCAACCTTTTGAGATCTCCCCTCGAAGTTTCATCCTTGCCATGTTTTTGTGTGTATTACCTGAGTCTCTAGGTCAGTGTTTTCAAACCTGAATGAGTATCAGAATCACGTGGAGAGTGTCAAAGACAGACTCTAAGGTGTCTCTCATTTTCCCTGAATCCTGGTATTCAAGCTCTGTGAAATGTCCTACTCTTGAGTATGGGCACCATGTGGATTATTTCTTACCAGTAGAAGAAGGCAAAGGTGTTGGAAGGTCCCCTCAATGATTATGTTACATAAAATTGTAACTTCCCTCTTGCTAGTAGACTCTCTCCCTCCCTTGGTGGCTTTGATGAAGTAAGCCTCCATGTAAAGAGGCCCATAAAAAGGAGAGAGAGAGAAGCTTCCAGGCAACAACTAGCAAGGAGCTGAGCAATCAGTCCAACAACCCACAAGGAACTGAGTCTTGCTAACAGCCATCTGAGTTTAGAAGCAGATCCTCCCCCAGGAGAGCCTCACATGAGACCTCAGCCTTGGCCAACATCTTGATGGTAGCTTTGTGAGTGACTTGAAAGCGGAAAACCTGGCTAAACCACTCTCCAGTTCTTGATCCACAGAAACTCTGAGATAGTAACTGTTGTTTTAGCTGAGAAGCTTGTACTAATTTGTTATGCAACAAGGTATAACAATAAGGGCACTTTTAAAAACTACAGGACCTAGTCCCATGTGATTCTTTAAGTTTGGATGAAAACCAGAAATCTGTAGAGTACTTTGAAATTCTCCATGTAATTTTTTTCTTAGAATCTGTCTCTATTGTAAATCACTGCTCTAAGACATACCCAACCCTTCCAAAAAACTTTCACATAGCTACCAGAATGTTCTTATCAAAACTCAGAAAATAACAACACTTTTTGTGTGCTTTAAATCTCTCAGTGACCACAGATTACCAACACGATAAAATGCAACTATCTAGCATAGAGTACAAAGCCTTCAATTATGTGGCTACTACATGTTTCCCCCTATAATTTCCTAGTCACTCCTATAAAAACATACCAAACTTCCTGTCAGATCCTTTCATATCTCCATAGGTTTGTGACTGCTGTTTCAACTGCTTAGAATTTCCATCCTCTATCCCAGCTTCCATCAAATAGCAAACTATTCATTTGTATCTGCAGGATACAAATAAAATTTCATCTCCTCTATGAATCACACATCTATTATAGGACTTATCACCTTGCAATACAATTAACACTAATAATTTGTCTCTTGTGCACCAGATTGTCAGCTTTTGTATGGCCAAGGCCTGATTTCATTAATCTCTGTTTATAGCAGCATTGTTAAAGATTAGATCTCAATCGTAGGCACACAGTAAAATTCATGCCACAAAGTCGTTGCTCAGTGAAATCCAGAAAGAATAAAAAATATGTGTTAAGCCCCAGTTGCTTATAAACTACCAGACCCACCGTCTTGCTGTTGCCCTTATCCTTAACATATGCATTTTTCCTGGTAATTCAAGTTTTTATAAATCAAATAATATGGTTGACTTTCACTACCAAAAGGAATTCTTCAGCAAATATTTTGTTAAGCAAAGAATCCTTTTGAAAGCACAAAGTTATTATCTATATACTTTAGTCTTTCTTGCTCTTAAGTTATACTGAGTTGTCTCTAAAGCAGAGCTCATCTGAATTTTGCCTTTCAAATTGTATATCTGAACAAAGGCTTTTTCCTCTGTGTTAGTCTCTGAATACACATCAGGACTAATACCTTGGTTTTTAGATCCCCAGAGGAGAAGATGCAGCTCAAGCTCATACAGAAACTGATTTTAGATGAGTTTTGAAAATGAGGCAATGACAATACAAGAATTGCATGGGTCACATTTGAATGCAAATAAAAATTTTAAAAATTCCAATTTCAAGCGATAGAAAAAGCCATCTTCCTGGTGCCCCTAACCAGGAAAATACTTAGAAGATTATAGAATGATTCTAGTACTTGAAAGTGGCTTAGATGCCCATTTTCAAGTAGTAGGTCCTTTAAGTGAAAGGGTCAAGAACATGGCTATTCAGTTTTAAGCTTTTAAGAAAAGCAAGGTATTGAAAACACATTTTGTAATCATGAAGTGGATTAAATAAAGGAGAGGCTACTCAAGAACCAACAGGCAACAATTTCTCTGCCACTTTCCTATTATTTGTGGCCTTACCCTGCCTCTGTCTCCTATTGGTGAGGAGGGGACAGATAGTTAATCAAATGAAGACGCTTGTCATATATTCCCGTTGTCTTCGCAGATATTCCTATGTAATTTTTAAATGAAACACTTGTAACTTGTGCTATCTGTACAAAAGGGTACATACGGTTTAGGAATTTGGAAAATGTAGATGAACATTCCATGCATAATTAACCCAGAAATTCATTGAATGACCTAAGTCAGGATTGCCAAATATCAATGGCAATTTACCTGGAATTTATCTGAGTGTTCATTCAGAACTTTAAGATACAAGGTTACATCTACATTGATCAAATGAACAAACAGGTGGGTCAATATCCAAGCCACTTACTTAGAGGAAATAAAGCAAATTGGTATTTCCCCCCCATTTTAGTTCTTTCGTTTTTTACACAAAAAGCATTAAAAATGAGTATTGTTTGATTTCTGTTTCCTTCAGGGTTCAAGGTGGGAAGACAGGTGTTCATCAGGGAGTGAAATAATCACATAAAATGTAAAACTGAAGGTATTCCAAGTGTCGGGAGAGAGACACAAGTGGGTAATTGCTCTCTGACAGAAATATTTGACCTGCGAGGCTTGGTGAGGTACTATTTCCCTAAGGAAGTAACTTCTAGTTTGTGACTTCTAGCTAGAGAATTAATTAAGCAAAGAGATATATTCCCACGAATTTACACTGGATAATTTATATCTACAAATAATTTTCTTTATGGAAACAAGATGCATTGACACATTAAATCTATATGAGCCATGGGAAGTGAAGCATTTCCCAGCAATCTCTGAAGAACAGAAAAGTCTAAATAATTCAGGTACTGCAATTCTATCTCTCTCTCTGCCATTATTACTTATTCATTTCTTTGTTCCCTTACTTATTTGCATATTAACAAGATGCTCCTCTAGATTAGCGCTGGTCAAAGCTAGATATACGTTCCCATGATCTGGGAAGCCTGCTGATTGCTGATCGTATCCCTCACTCCAAGAGATTCACTGGCTGCAGAGTCTGGGGTGAGGTCTGGGAATCTGCATTGCTGTGAGGGACCTCAGATGACTTTGATGAAGGGAAGCCTAGCACCATGGTTTGACAAACATAGCCCTGGTTTATGTAATTGTATTCCACATCTGTATTGTCTCCACTATGCTCATCCAATCGTAATCTTAGTATTATACCCTTATAATCCACTCAACAGAAGGCATATTTGCATTTTCTGTATGCTTTCACTGTGACAGGTAAACTTAAGTAAGTAATTGGCATCTCCAAACAAAACAATTTCTTTATCAGATTTGATGTGCTCACAAACCAAGAGCAAGATGAATGAATCAGTCGAAACCCTTATTAGAGCCATTTTTTATACTGCCACATAAGAGAAAACATTTTAAAAAATGCCAGAGGACAGATAGGCTAGAAGAGTACTCTATAATATTTGCTCTTGCTTATTAGTGTTGAGGGAATAACTCAGTGGTGATAAAGAAAACATAGATTAAATCCCAGGAAATGGAATTTTCACTCAAGTGTGGTCTAAATGTTAAAGGATTAAATTGAACATTGAACATCTTAGTAACTATTTCTAAGAGTTAACGCAAAATCCCGAATGATCACCCACACATGACCATGTGATTTTCAGAAGGTCAGGAGGTTCTGCCGCTAAAATCTCCAAATAGAAACAAAAGCAGAAGCACATCCCTTGTACAGACTGGCTGGTGCTCACCGTTCCACCATTAGAGCACCTTTCTCTCTGCTGCACCTTTCTGGTAAGATGGCAGGCAACCCAACACGAATTACCTCTAAGGCTTTCCTGAGAGTAGGTTATGATGGAAGGAAAGAGAAGGAAAAAGACACCAAAGAGAAAATTCACATCCTTTATCTTTTAAACGTTTAAGGGGTTGTGGAAGAGGGAAAGAAAGACAGTGAAGAGAAAGGACATACACTAACATAATTATCTTGAACAGAAGTTGCACAATCGTGGCCTCAAAGAAAATGAAATCGAGGGAGATTATAGATTGAATTCAGGGGAGTTTGGAATGGCTGGAGTGACTGAAAATAAATAGGAGTCTGAGAGAAAGGTGTCTATGGCCTTTTAGTGTGTGATTGTAATTGGTTCTAGATTCGAGTTTGGAGTAGTAGTTTGAATTAGGGAAGAGACAAAGGTAACCACGCCACTAGATCAGACCCTCTCATCTTTGTATTTATGAAGTTCCATGTGCGATTCTAATGTGGGCTCCCTGTTGACAAGAGCTACCATGGGCTGTGGTGTTTGAAGAGCATTCTGTGTACAGAACAGTAAATCTATTAATCTTGAGAGATTTCATGAATATCTGAAGAACAGATTCTATATGTTTCACTTTGCCAGAACCACCTCTGTTAAAATAAACTTTATATGATACATATTTTCATTATTCAAAATAGTAAGGTTAACTTAAGAAAATGCGAGAAGAGGGGCGCCTGGGTGGCTCAGTCGGTTGAGTGTCCGAGTTCGGCTCAGGTCATGATCTCACAGCTCGTGAATTCAAGCCCCATGTCGGGTTCTGTGCTGACAGCTCAGAGACTGGAGCCTGCTTTGGATTCTGTGCCTCTCTCTCTCTCTGCCCCTAACCCACTTACATTCTGTCTCTGTCTCTCTCAAAAATAAACATTAGAAAAAAAATTCTTAAAAAAAAAAAAGAAAGAAAATGCGAGAAGAAAGACGAAAGAAAAAAACCACATATAGTTTGTATGGCATAAATATAGTTAGCTTTGGAGTATATTTTCCTTCCAGTCATTTTTCATAGTCATAATTAAAAATATGTGGTTATACTTTAAAGACAGATTTTTTGCATTTATTTTATTTTTATATTTTAAATTTTATTTATTTCATGAGAGAGAGGAGAGAGACAGCATGCATGAGCACGTGAGGGGCAGAGAGAGAATCCCTGTCACACACTGTCAGCGCAGAGCCTGATGTGGGGCTCAAACCCACCAAGTGTCAGGTCATAACGTGAGCCCAAACTAAGAGTCGGGCGCTTAACCCACTGAGTCACCCAAGTGTATTTTTTGCATTTAAAAATAAATATTTGTTTGCACTAATATTTTCCACGTTATCATATGGTTTTCCTGGTAATGATTTTAGTAGAACTATAATACTTGTGTTATTATTATATTGTATAGATATCATATTACTGAATAAACCTAGTCACAACTTGGAGTTTAAGTACTATGCATGATTTAGTACTCACCAGACAAAGTTTTAGTCAACCAGGATGAATAAGCTATATAACTCTACTGTACAACATTGTACCTATAGTCAACAATCATGTATCATATACCTAAGAGAATAGACCTAAATTAAATGTTCTTACATTTAATTACATACATATGTGCTACTTATGATTTCTGTTATGAAGTGTACCCTCTCTACTTTCTTTTATGTGCCTATGTCTCTTCCTGCCTTCCTTCCTACTTTCCTGTCTAGGAGGAGCTCTCTGTTGTCCATGCTAGGGTGGGATGAAGCAGAACAATTCCAAGAGCTCTGTAAAACATAGGCGCTGCATTCCTACACCTGCACACAAGCTTTTATTAAATCCTTTTTCTGTAAGTGAACGAATGGTTTCCCAATAGTATCTTTCACTGAAAAATAGCTTTCAAATCAAATGTTTCAAGTATTATGAAACTAACATGATTAACTAAATTAAATGAACTCCTCCTACATGAACAAAATGTTACTCCCAGATAGACAAGGCCCGAGGGCAGAAGTTTCATGATGACTTCTAGGCCAAAACACAGCTAACAGTGCCATTTATCAGGTAGTTAGGTACAAATAACTTTATAAGCTTGTATGTTCTAAAAGTTTAATAGCCTTTTGCAAGAAGAAATTGCGCATAAATTGAAAGAATGTAGTATGTGTTCACTCTTGAATATAGTTCTCCAAGACCAACTTGTGTGCATTACTGAGCAATAAGGCCATGTAGAGAATAGAGGTCTCCAGTCCCTCCTGGGCTATATTGGTCAATGAAAGCAGTGTTGAGAATGTGGTAGTTAAATGTTGGGATTGGCTGTCATATTACCATAATATGACATATGACATAATATGACATAATATGTCATAATATGCTGTCATATTACCTGGGGTTTCTGAGAACAAGTTTGAGTACTATTTGCATTAAGTAAATCATTATGGGGGAAACCTACCTAAAGTTATTTATTTGTACCTATCACAATCACTGTGTTCACTTAAGTGCAGATGTTGGAAGTACCTCTTCTATTTCCATCATATATTCTTGCCTTAGGGCTTCCATTGGCAGAGATGATCTCAGATTTTGCAGTCTAAGATCTCGGATAATTTATGAATTGCAAGCCAAAACAGAAAAAATCATTGTGGAATTTCTGAGGCTGCTGTTCTTTTCCCAGAAAAGCCCCTCTTTAATGGACGTATTGCACACATATGCATGCACACACGTGCACATGTGTGCAAGCACATACACACAAATACATCCAAAAGAGTATAAGGCAAAGGGATGTGTGATGACATTTCTCTCAGGTCATTATCAATTCCTTTCCTCCTGGTACACACATGCCTTTCTCTCATGCAGAGGTGGAGTATATGCCTCTTTTCCCATTTTATAAGCTGACCCAAGAGACTTGCTTCAGCAAAAGAATGTAACCAAAAAGATGTTCTAAGACTTGGGAGATTTGATCATAAGAAGCCTTGCAGTTTCTGCCTGGGTCTCGTAGAATACTCTCTTTTAGAAAGTCCTCTCTAGGGGAAGCCAAAAGCTATGCATTAAGTCTGGCAACTCTGAGATTGCCAAGTGTGAAGAGAGATACATATGAGGCATCCTCCAGCTACTATGGCAAAGCCAGCCCAGATCCAGGCATGTGAGTGAAGGTACCATCTTAGAAGAGAATCCTACGTCTCCAGCTGAGGCCATGTCGGTCGGAGATGAATTACCTAACTAAGCATTTCCCAAATTTCTGACCCACAATGGAGCAGAATAAAATAACTGTTTTATGTCACTAGGTTTTGGGGTGCTCAGGCAAGGAAAAAGCAGAGTGAAACGATTGTATGCTTTTTCAATGTCAGATTGGAGCATTGCCTTATGAGCCTGAAGATCAGTTGACTTGTCAGGTGATGGTAACTTACTTAATTTGACTTATTATTTACTATTGATTAGAGCCCAGGCTCTATAAGTTTGCTGCAAACTTACAGAAAATTAAGTTTGATACAAATTTTTAGAAAATTAAGTTTGATTATTGTCCAGTAGAGATGCAAATGATTTCTGTCTGGTGGAAAATATAAGTTTGTAACTTATTGCTTTATTGTACAGCAGGCTATCAACTTGTTTTTTTTTTTAAATATTTATTTTTGCGAGAGAAAGTGTGAGCAGGGGAGGGGCAGAGAGAGAGGGGACGGGCTCAATGTAGGGTCCGATGTGGGGCTCGAACCCACAAACCGTGAGATCATGACCTGAGCTGAAATCAAGAGTCGGGCTCTTAAACCAACTGGGCCACCCAGGCACCCCAATCAACCTGTTTTATATCTAAGATCTTAATTCTATGCAAGACTTTGTCTTACACTGGCTAGATATAGGCATCTACCTTTGCGATCCTACTTTAATCCAGCTTTACCATTGTGCTGGTGCTCTTATTAATCAATTAAATATTTGATATGTGCTCACTATATATTTTGTTTGAGAATAATTTTTTTAACTTTGAAAACTTCACTATGACATGTATAAGTGATTGTTCTTCCTCAGAAAGTTCCGCATTGTCCCAGTAGCACACATCCAAGTTAATGCAGTGGAGAAGAAAATGGCATCCCAGTGTTGGGTAAAGCCAAGAATCGTTTCTATCCAGGTTTACACTGAGTTGAGTCACCTCCCCAACAAAGCATTTCCTTAATTCTCCCAACATATAACACTTATAAAAAACAAACAAAAACTGACCATTCCTTCCATGTGGCCCCAAATCTATAATGTCAGAGTCTACTAGAGAATCTTACTCTGTTTATGGTACTTCTTTTTCTTTTTTTAAATTTTTTACTGTTTATTTTTGAGAGAGAGAGAGACAGAGCATGATGGGGGAGGGGCAGAGAGAGAGGGAGACACAGAGATGTTAGCACAGGGCCCGATGCGGGGCTCAAACCCACAAACCATGGGGTCATGACCTGAGCCGAAGCCAGACACTTAACCAACTGAACCACCCAGGCACTCCTATGGAACTTTTTTATTTAAAAGTCTGTACACCTTTAATGGACTAGAGACAATCAGTGGCAGGTCTGTGTGCAATTCATGGTGTTATGGACATTGTCTAGTATAGTGTCTGTAACAAATTAGACACTCAATAAAGATTTATCGGTAGGAGTTGTGAGTAATAAAACATTTATATGGATTGTATATACTTCATTTTTATAATAAAGAGTAGTGAGTCCTAAGCTAAGTCTTACTTGCATTATACAATTAATGTTTTAAAAATTTTACTTTGAATAGCCGTTTTACCATCTCCAAAATGATATGTAAAAATTATATAGAAATCTTTGGTTTCTCATCTGTCAAGAGATACCAACAATAATTTCGTATAAGCGAGAGCTTTAATTTTGCTTGCAGTTTTTTGAGAAAAAATTAAAAATTAAATTTGTTTTGAGGGTATGACTCAAAAAATATATATCAAATTATGTCTCTATATGCTACAAGGATAAACACTTATTAAATAAAATTGAAATTTCTAAGAGGGTGCATGTTTCCTCTTTAGCCACGGGCCTTCTGTGCATGTTTCAGATAATCAAATGAAAATTTGCATTGATTAAATTCTGAATTCCACATAAAAATCTCCCTTCCTTTGTTCTATGTTAAAATTTGAACTGTGAATCATTTGCATTTAAATATTCTTTTAGATTTGGTTCCTTACCAGTCTCAGTATACTTTGGATGATCACTGAAAGATAAAAATCTCAGCAAAATGCTGCATATAGTGCTTACAATCCTGTTTAATCACGTTGAATCTGCAATTAAAAATTCAAAACAAAAATAACTCCAAATCCATAGAAATACAAATCAGAGCAAATGATATTTATGCTCAACTTAGGATTTAGCATACATTTCACTTTGAATGACTAGTTGCTTTTCTTGAATGAGACACCTGTCTTCATAACATACTGCTGCCCACAAAATTTTTAAGAAAATCTAGCCCATCAGCTTTGTGAAACTATTTGTTGACCACTTCTTATCCATTCACGTGTTTACTGGTCCACTTGTTACAAATGAACCAAGTTTGTAAGGATGTAGAAGGAAGTACAGCCTTTTCATCACAAGTGTGATTAGACTGACCAGTTTTTAAAAACTTAGTTTATTTAAGGACTTATTTAAAAAGTTAACACACTTCCAGCTCCATTCATATAAACTGGTCTCTTTTTTCTATGTCAAGTTGATGCAACTTCCATCATCTCTGATCAGTTATTAACTTCACTCCCACTGTGCTTTTTTCCTCCCTGAAAGGAAAGGTGGACACACATCCAATCAGAAATCTATTTACAACCAATTGAACATCATTAGTATAACCAAATGGCCATTAGGATATGTAGGTTCCATAATTTTTACTACAAGGGAGTATTGTTGAAACTTTACAAAGAATTTCTGTAAGGACCTAATAAACCTGAGGATAAATAAATAAATAAATTTATGAGCATTTATTTTTTTTTTTAAGGTTTATTTATTTTTGAGAGAGAGACACACACACACAGTGTGAGCAGGGGAGGGGCAGACAGAGAGGAGAGAGAATCTGAAGCAGGCTCCAGGCTCTGAGCTGTCAGCACAGAGCCCAATGCAGGGCTCCAACTCACAAACTAAGAGATCATGACCTGAGCTGAAGTCGAACGCTTAATCGACCGAGCCACCTAGGTGCCCCTATTGAACGTTTATATAAAGCAAGACAGAATCATTTTCAAATATACTAAACACTGTAACTAACTGTTAAGTTAATGTGATTATTATTTCCTTACTAGGGACTTGTCACTAGGCTCTGTTTGTTTAGTCTGTGTTAAGTACATTATTTTATTAGCTTCATTGAGCTTTTCTTCCATTACTGGGGTTTAGAGAATTCCTTGCTTGGGCTTGCTACTCTGTTTTGGTGCTATAATCTTCTTCCTTTCCTAGGCTGCTGTCCTGACTTATGGAGCTTCTTTCTTTCTTCTTCTGGAATCAGCTTCCACATTCCAGCTGCACCACACTGTTTTGTTCTGTGATTTAGGTTGGTTTGGTATGAGTTGAGAGTTACTTAATAGTCTTTCAGGGAAACTTGACATTAAGGTGAGAAAACAAACAAACAAACTAGCTTTCTGGCAGAAATGACCCCAGGAGGACTTTCCATTAGGAACCAAAACATACTTATTCTTCTTGGTGTTTTTGAAAAATTTTTAGATGTAAAATTCACTCTCTAAGTTGTACTAGCCACATTTCAAGTGCCCAATAGCCACGTGTGATTGGGTGGCTACCTTACTGGGCAATGCAGAGGTAGAACATTACCATCACTGCAGAAAGTTCTATTGGACAGTGATGTTTTAGATCATGTGTATTCGTTTCTTTGCTTTTTTTTCTGTTTTCTCTTTTTATAGTGTAAACAATGAAATTATTTACAATTTGGGGGAAGCTTCCTTGCTTTCAATATTAATTTAGATGGAAGGAAATCCATATCATCATGTACTTTATCTAAAGTAAGTGCATCACAAGTGGTTTTCTCTACTGATGTTATCTAACTTTGTCTTTTTTGACAAAGAGTTTGTCTGAAATGTCTTCATTGTAACTATATAAATACTGATTGTTCAGTTATTGACCAGGTCCTTTACTTCAGAGTCTCATTGGGAATATCTATTCAACCAGAAGTGGAAAAGAAAAACACTTACTTGGCAATTAATCTTTGGTTGTATTCCTTTTATATTCATGTGCACTGAGGAATGGTCTGTGAGGTAGGGGAAATGATAATAGAGTTATGCTTTAGGTATTTTAGGAGGTTTATCAAACCTCACATACTAATATCAGATATTGGAGGCCCACAGGCCAGGCTGCAGGTTTTGCTCTATCTATCGGTGTCTATTTATTTTGGCCCACCTGGGGGTTTGACTTTTATTTTTAAAAAAGCTTTTCTTTCAATATTTTGATTTTAGAGAGAAAGAACATGAGCAGAGGAGAGAGGCAGAGGGAGAGGGAGAGAGAGAGAGAGGGGGGGGGCTCGATCCCACAACCCTGGGATCAATGACCTGAGCCAAAATCAAGAGTTGGGCGTTCTGGGGCGCCTGGGTGGCGCAGTCGGTTAAGCGTCCGACTTCAGCCAGGTCACGATCTCGCGGTCCGTGAGTTCGAGCCCCGCGTCAGGCTCTGGGCTGATGGCTCAGAGCCTGGAGCCTGTTTCCGATTCTGTGTCTCCCTCTCTCTCTGCCCCTCCCCCGTCCATGCTCTGTCTCTCTCTGTCCCAAAAATAAATGTTGAAAAAAAAAAAAATTAAAAAAAAAAAAAAAGAGTTGGGCGTTCAATCTACTGAGCCATCCAGGCATCCAAGGGGTTTGACTTTTTAAAAATTAGTTTCCTTCATTTAAAATTGGAAAGATTTATAAGAATATGCATTTTTGTTCTCTTAAAATGTCAGATCTGACAATACTGAATTTAGATTTTTGCAGGGCAGCTCAGTGGAATCAGCAGCCTCCTCCTTCAGAAAAGGCTTGTACTTTTGTGCTCTCACGGGTGTGGCAGTGCCCACCACTCCCCACCGTCTCCCACAACTTAGCTGGGCATTTATGTCACTGGCCCAGGCCAGGTAGGCATCTGAGTTTGAGTCTGTTCCTTATCTGAGGAACAACCAACGTATATTCTTCTTAGCTGTGGAACTTGCCTGAGAAATTCCGTGATTTGACACAAGAGAAATCAGGCAGCAATAATCCTGTCCTGTCTCCCTATGGATCAATCCATATTTCACCACTCCTTCCACAAACTTCTACCAGTGTCTTGATAGGTTTTATTGGCATTCATCAGAGTGGTTCATTGTTATGATAGCACACAGTGTATGCACATCAAAAGGTATCAGTCAGACCTGAATGCACAAAAATGTCATGAGTTCATTGCCAAAGCTATCCTTGATAATATGACACACAATAAAGCAACTTTAATTTCAATAAATCCATTTTTTCATCCAATTCTGTACTTTATTGGGAGAGAGAGAGGTCATTTAGTCTTCTCAAAGTTGCTGACGAGATGTCTGTGGAACTATGGGTGTTTCCTAAGACACGCATGTCTGTAAGGGAGTAAGATAAATATTTGTATAAGACTGCTAGGCTGCTTTTAAAAGGCAGTTGTATGGGAGGCAAAAATGTTTGTAGAATCAATGTCATCGAAGTCAGTCAAACCCTCCGAAGCAATTAATCTGATTGCTCTTCTATGCTTTCTATATGTTTTTGTGGTTGTTGTTCCAAGCCACTCCTACTCTTCTAAAATTACAACTCCTGGGTACAGAGTTCACTATTCACAGGTGCAAATATATTAGGAAGCATGGAACCTGTTGCACAAAACACAGGCGTGACAAGGAATATTTCCCCAAGTTAAGAAATATTTACAAAAATATTTTAAGTAGAATTATATGGAACATCTTGTATATTTCCAGTTCAGTTTACTTTTCTTTCATGGTAACTGAGAAGCCCAAGCTGCTTTGTTTTATAAATAACGTCTATGCTCCTGTAGGCATAATTTTACATTAACCAGATAATCAATTTCAGATTAAGCTGTATAAAGATACTTATACATGCAATATTATGAAGGTGTGGGCAAGCCCAGAAAAGACTGAAAATCCAATCTTCTTTAGGGGAAGCCATAACTAATATTTTTGGAAAGAATATTATTTTGAGTTGTTTAAACTGTTTTTTTTTTCCTACTTAAGAGAAATTCCAAGTGAACTGAGTATGGCCATCCTCACTTCAGAAATAAAGACACTGATGAAAGAGGGAAAGCAATGTGTGCAAAACCTCAACACGGGCTAGTTAGGAAAGACTTTGGTTTCCAATTTCAGGCCTTTGTTTTCCTAACTTGGCAGGATCTGCTTCCCCCTCTAAAACTGAACAAGGGACAGAGAGGCTGGTTGCAAATTTCTATAAGGAATGGTTCTAACTAGAGTTTCTGGGAGAATCCCGAGGAAACAGACCCCTCAGCGTCGTGGACTGATGCCACAACCCTGTTTTGCTCTGATCCACTAACTCAGCTTGATGGCTCAAGGCTTCGCCACAAAAAGATTAGAGTATTCCACAGGCACTCACTCATCCTGGCATTAGTGGCTTGGGTCACGATCAAAGAGGGAAGGATCAGGAAGTCAACTAACTGGAGAAAGATTGTTTGTCACCCATTGTTTTCTCTTTCTATTTCACCTTTTGCAGGAAGAGTGCACATCACACACGCTGCCGCCGGATTTTGAATCTGAACTCGCAATACCCAACTTGTAAACTGTCAGCAGACACCCGTTAGGGGAATTGTCAGTGGTGGGCAACAGGCATCTGAACCCGTTTTACCTTCCCGTGGGAGCGCGGCGACGGCTCCAGCCCCTGGTGTGAGTGCCCTGGGTTTGTCCTTGGCGCAGTTGTGCGACGCTCCTCTGTGGTTCTGCGAGGGTCCAGGTCCCCACTCTGCTCCTATGAGCAAACAAACAAACAAAAACAAACAAGCAAAACAAGAAGCAACTCCTGGCTGGAAGTTGTGGGGTTTTCTCAGCCCTTCCAAGGCACGGCCCTCTGCCTCCACGTCCGCCTCTCTCCAGCTAGAGGTCTCCTGTTGCTCGCTGCGCCGTGACCTCAGCACCCTCGCCCGAACCTGAGTCCCCCCGCTCCGCCTTCGCCTTCGCCCTCGACTTTCCCTGGCTGATTTGGTGAACCCCTAATCTAGGAGCTTTTTGCAGGGCCATCTCTCGCGGAACGGAGAAGCGGAGAGCAAAGGAAGGGGTTCGTGGAAGGGAAAGGAGGTTGGAGTGGTGCAAACGGCCAGAATATCACAACTGGGGGTCGCCGGAGACTGGGGTGAAACTAGCAGTTGCAGGCGATAGTTGGGATCCGCGAGGGGGCGCCGCGCTGAGTAGGGTCCCGCTGCGCGGGCTTCGAAACCTGGAGACAGCGGCGACACCGTGGACGCTGTCCCCCTCCCTTGCCACGGAAACTTCCCGTCCAGCTTTCTGCGCGGCGGGACCCTCGCCCCCCGCCCTTCTGTACCTGTTGTTGTTGTTTCTCCCAGGGAAGGGCTGCCTCTCCCCGCACCCCCGTGCCCCCGCCCCCCACCAGCCTCGCATCCTCACCAACGCAGCCGACTGCTCTGTGCCGCGCAGCGCGGTGCCCCAGCACGCTTGGCCCCGGAGGTCGGCGGTAGAGCGGAGCAGCGCCAGCTCGCAGCTGCTCGACTGCCCGGCGGACGCCGCGCCCCGCCGCGCTTCCGCGCGCCGCTGGCGGTCCTGCACCATCGGAACGGACAGAACTGGGCTTGCGTCTGGGGACCTTCCAGTGCCCTCTTCAGCTCCGAGGGCTAGATAATCGTTGCACGGACGGGCCGTACACGTCTTGCTTCCACGTCTCAGCAGAAACGCCAAGACCGGGTAAGTAAGTGTAAGTCCTAACTCTGATTCACACTGGCGAACGAGAATATCCCCAAAGAAGAGCTCTGGTCCTGAGAAGAGGGTATGAGGGAGGTCCTCATGAGTGTGGGGACTTTTTTTTCTCTCATTTAGGCTGAAGGTGGGGGTTGGGGTGATAGCCATCCCCATTTTCTACTTTCGCTAGAATTTTCCCTTTCTGCTGAAGGTTCTTCACTATTTCCTTGACCCTTCTTAGAGAGAGGTTATCATCTTTCCAGAGCAGCAAGTTGTTACTGTTTCTCTTAAAAAAAAAAAAAAAAAAAAAAAATCAAGCACCTGTCTAAAGTAAGAGGTCATCTTGAATTCTCCAAAGCTGTTCAAGAATGAATACATTTATTTAAGCACTCACTGGTTTTGCACCAGAAGGGCTCACCCACTGGGTAGGAGCATATGGTGCACAGGGAGGAGGCAAAAGTAAAAGCTTTAAGACGTTTTGCAATAGGGGCATGTCATTTACACGCAATCACATGAAATAGACCATGCTATTTGCAAGGAAAGGCCAGAAGTTCAAACATAGGGAAAGTGATTTATTACCAGACTCTTCAGTGAATATTTTCAACTTTCTGCTTGTGAACCAAACAGCCTTGTCTTATATGCAGCATTCTTGGAGTCCACTCCCCTCCCCCAGGACTAACCAGTATAGAGTATGTAGCATGATTTCTGGGATTTTTCCCTGGGACAAATGCCTGGAAGGTGTTGTGATTGACCAGATGTTAAGTTTTACTAAAGCCAATCTGTGGCAATAAAGGTACTGTTGAAAAAAAAAAAAAAAAAGCCCCACAAATTTAAACATGCAGTGAAAGTATAAACTGGTTTGTCACTCAGGTGATTTGAAGTTCTTTATCGCTGGAAGAAAAAAAAAGAAACTTGAAGTCATTTTCCTATTCTACAAACAGGAAAATATTTCTGTAACAGAATCTCTAAAGATTCACTTGTTCAAGAAAACTGCACCATTCACAGTTCTTAAAAGACCCGACTGATGTGAATGCTTCATATTGTCTTGTTTCAAAGAAAGGGTTTTTCCCTCACCTACTTATCTTTTAATGTTTGTGCTTTTGAGTTTAAATCAGTCAGCTCCCTCTATGTATCTCTTTTCCTCTTCCACTTTTCCAGAAGCCTAAACATGAAATGATGCATTCTCTGGGCAATCCTCTGCCCTGGCTGAGGGCCAGCAGTGTGCTTGAGAACTGTGATTAGTATCCATACGCTAATTGCCTGTAGATCAATAACCATTCCTGCAGAGAAGTTTTAAATAAAGGGGCTTTGAAATGAAGAAAATGGAACTGAACAGGAAAAGGAAAACAAGTTAATAAACAAACTCATATCCTTCTATCTCAGGCTTACTCTCAATTTAGCTTGTGGCAAACCTCAAACTCAGACCTCATGGAGTCTTGTTAATCCTGTTAATGACTTGTCAGCATTGATTAATTGTACTCTGTAAAGTCTCTTTTAGTTTAAGGAGAAGGTGTAGCCTATTAAATATACACTCCGAGATTTAGATAATTAGTTGCACTTTTCCCCCTAATTTCTAAAGAATGGAGGCAAATACAAAAGAGAGTCAAGGCTCCTTGGAACATGCTATTTGAAATTTATGCAGACAGAACTAGGAAATATCAGTAAAGCAAAATATGAGTATATGGAATTCTCTCTCTCTCTGCAGTAAGGCTCCTTGAAAGGTTGTGTGTGTGTGTGTGTGTGTGTGTGTGTGTGTGTGTGTGTATGGTAGGCCCCTCAGATAGAAAGTTTCCTTATGGTCTATACTGACTGGCAGTTTTTAATGCTCTAATCAGGGATTGATTTAAGAGGGATCTTGGAACAATTTTCTTGCAGGGGTGGTTACCTAAGAACAAGAAAATAAGCTCAAGGATGTCATATCAGAACAAGGAATTATGCTTTCCTGTAGCTTCTTATTTGTTTTGCCAAATTACTGGGTGCTGTTAACATGTTAGCGTGCTAAGGATTACACAATGGATGGAAAAGATCCAGTTTCTGTCCTTAAAGAGATTGCTGTGGTGGGGGAATGATTGCATTGGGACTTGTGCTTCTTGTAGTATTAGAAGTCAGCACAGATTGTTGGGTAACCAAGAGGCTTCCCAGGTCAGAACGGGAAAGCAGAGAGGCATGAGAAAAGCTGATGTATTGAAGGAATCCAAAGTAGTTTAGTATGACAGAAGCATAAGATACCTATTGGCGTGTCAGGAGAGATGAAGCCAGAGGGTAGGTAGGCAGGAATGGGTTCAAGAAGAGCTTTGAATGTCATATAATGGAATTGGGATTATATTCTGTAGGCTGGTGCAGAACCATTAGTGGGAGAGCAAATTAATGAAATCATGTATGCCTGGTAACAGCAGATCATGCAGAACAGAACCTATTCAGGAATGTGGAGGGAGGGAAAATTAAATGCGGAGAATTGATTACACAAGTGATGGAAGCCAAACAGAGGACATTGAAGCCACTCAAGGATTAGCAAGAACACAGAGTCATTAGTACCTCCAGCCAGAGAGACACAGGGAGTAGGTGGTGTGACCAAAGCCCATGGACCAGGGCCAACCCCTGGAAATAGAATCACTAGGATGGCACAGAGCCCAGTGTGGGGCTCGAACTCACGAACTGTGATATCATGACCTGAGCTGAAACCAAGTCTGATGCTTAACTGACTGAGCCACCCAGGTGCCCCTTAGACTGATTTTATACACCTTTCTCATGGGTCCTCATCATTCCTACCACATTGGCTTTGTCCTTGATTTCTTACCACAATTACTCTAATAGTCTTGTGACTTATCTCACTTCCTCTTCTCATTCATTCATTCATTCACTTAGCAATAATAATTGAGCATGTGCAAAATGCCAGGCATGGCTTCACCCTCATGATGCTTACACTTATTATAACAGGCATTTAGCAAGCATTTTAAAACCTATGCCAGCAACCAGGATTTGTGCGGGGAGAGGGGAGGAATAACAACAGGGTAGTGCCTCCACTCTAAGGCTCTTGCCTTTTACTAGAAAGAGCCTACTCTGACATTAAAATGGTCTTTCTGAAATTCGAATGTGATCATATCATTTCCCCCATGTCTCCAGATTGCCTAAAACAATATCATATGTTGTTTTCTAATATGAAATTCTTTTTTCAAGTTTGTAAAAACATCCAGAGCTCAACATCTTAGTAATTTTTGAATGTATTCACAATGACAAAAGGCTGCTGTCATTAATTCTGAACCTCTTTTAAATAAATTTGGTTTTTATTAATCATAATAGCATCTACCTACATTGGTAGGTGAGTCATATTTATTCAGCCCACAGACAACGCCTAGTTGGGCCCTCAGCTCCATTCCTTACCCTTCCTCTAGAGGGCTGACTCCTGCAGACTAGATTTTCAGGCTCCCAAGTCACCGGGCACTTGGCTGAGTTTGGTCATAGGAGGCATTGGCAGGTAATTAGAGGGCAGAGGAATGGAGAATCCCCTGTATTCTTCTCCTTCCCTCTCTCTTCTGGGCAGTGCCTCAGTAGCCTCTCTCTGGATCTCGTTCCCACAGGACTAGTCCATAGTGATTCTATTTCCGGTGGATAGCCCTGGTCACTAGGTACTCTGCATTTAATTTTCCCTCCCTTACATTCTTGAATAGGTTCTGTTTTGCACAATCTGCGGATACCATGCATACATGATTTCAGTAATTTGTTTGGGATTCTCTCTCTCCCCACCCATCTCTTTCTGCCCCTCCCCTGCTTGCACTCTCTTTCTCTCTCAAAATAAATAAACTTAAAAAAAAGTCAGTCTGAGGGTTCTCTTAAATGTGGAGACTAAATGAGTTGACAAAGTCTAGAATGGTTACCTGCTTTTTAACCTTCCCCATGGTGTAATCAATGGGGATAACATCGACTGAAGTAGGGCATGCAGAAAGGAAAGTCTTGAGGGCGTGCGATTGGAGAAGAAAAGCGTCAAAACTTTTATATTTAGAGGTTAGAGAGAGAGATGCTTCAGATTTGGACATATTTTTTTTTTCATGTAGATCCCGTGTGGGATTCTGCTGTGTGTCAGTAGGAAGTTTATTTCAGATCTTCAAAAAAAGCAACCGTTTTACACAGGCTACCTAGTTTTAACACTAACCCAAACACTAGAAAAAATGGCTATAAAATGGAATATGCTCAGTTTATATTTATGTGTTCTATGCTATACTTCCAAAGTCCAGGCCCCACTCAAAGGGCTTTAATATTTTTCTCTTTTCTGTGAAATTTGTTGCTATAATTATAAATTTGAAGCAGTTAAGATATTGAGGGTAATTTTCTTTGTCTACCTTAAAATAAATTTGAAGAGTTTATAGAAGTTATAAAATTAATCGGTAAAGTTTGTAACATTTATCCCACTCAAAATAGATTGACTCAATTTGGTAGCATTCACACTGGATTTATGTCTACACTATAAGTATTACATTTTACTGTTGTAATATACATTTCAGGGACCTGGTTTAATTCATCCATATTTGTGAATAAACTATTATAATGGTCTTGCTTTATTAAAATGCTACACTATGCGCAGTTACAGGAATCAGGGGACATGTATTTTGAGCCCTAACCAAAATGAAACCAGTCCATTTGTGATATTCCTTTGCGTCACCCTTGTGTTTTCCTTGCGCCATGTTATTTCTTCTCCTTCCCCTCTTCCTCCTCCTCCCCCTCCTCCCCTTCCCCCTCCTCCTCCCCCTCCTCCCCTTCCCCCTCCTCCTCCCCCTCCTCTTCCTCCTCTTTCTTCTTCTTCTTCTTCTTCTTCTTCTTCTTCTTCTTCTTCTTCTTCTTCTAATTGTATATTCTTGTGCTAGGGGCTGAAAATGGGCCCAGTAGGTGCAGAGGCTGATGAGAATCAGACAATGGAAGAAATGAAGGTGGAGAAGTACCATCCACGGCAAACCACTCCTAGAGGTGAGCTGGCCCCTGACCCTGAGCCAGAGCTTCTAGACAGCACCATGCTGATTGAGGTGCAGATTATCCTCATATTAGCTTATTGCTCTATCATCTTGCTCGGGGTAATTGGAAACTCTCTGGTGATTCATGTGGTGATCAAATTCAAGAGCATGCGCACGGTAACCAACTTTTTCATTGCCAATCTGGCTGTGGCAGATCTTCTGGTGAACACCCTGTGCTTGCCATTCACTCTTACCTACACCTTAATGGGGGAGTGGAAAATGGGTCCTGTCCTGTGCCACCTGGTACCCTATGCCCAGGGCCTGGCAGTGCAAGTGTCCACGATCACCTTGACGGTAATTGCCCTGGACCGGCATCGTTGCATTGTCTACCACCTGGAAAGCAAGATCTCCAAGAGAATCAGCTTCTTGATTATTGGCCTGGCCTGGGGCATCAGTGCCTTGCTTGCAAGCCCCCTGGCCATCTTCCGCGAGTACTCGCTGATTGAGATTATTCCCGACTTTGAGATTGTGGTCTGCACTGAGAAGTGGCCTGGTGAGGAGAAGAACATCTATGGCACCATCTACAGTCTTTCTTCCTTGTTGATCCTCTACGTTTTGCCTCTGGGCATCATATCTTTTTCCTACACTCGTATCTGGAGTAAACTTAAGAACCATGTCAGCCCTGGAGCTGCTAATGATCACTACCATCAGCGAAGGCAAAAAACGACCAAAATGCTGGTGTGTGTGGTAGTGGTGTTTGCAGTCAGCTGGTTGCCTCTCCATGCCTTCCAACTTGCTGTTGACATTGACAACCAAGTCCTAGACCTGAAGGAGTACAAACTCATCTTCACCGTGTTCCACATTATCGCCATGTGCTCCACCTTTGCCAACCCCTTTCTCTATGGCTGGATGAACAGCAACTATAGAAAGGCTTTCCTAGCAGCCTTCCGCTGTGAGCAGAGGTTGGATGCCATTCACTCTGAGGTGTCTGTGACGTTCAAGACTAAAAAGAACCTGGAGGTAAAAAAGAACAATGGTCCCAATGACTCTTTCACAGAGGCTACCAATGTGTAAGTAAGCTCTGGTGTGAACATATGTAGATGAATTCCGACCAGAGCTATAAATCGGTTGAGAAGGGCTCCCGGGTGCATCCTGATTTCCCATTTTAAGGCAGGAGAAGAGGATCCGAGTGGAAGCAATTGCAGTGTGATCTGTGGAAAGAAACCTGGTTGGCAGAGCCTCCGTGAAAATACTCCTATTCAAAGATAGGGCAGTGAACAGTTTGCTTATAGTTGCTTGGATGGTAGGTCAAATGATGAGTAAAAGCAGAGGAATGCTTTTGACTATTTCTCAGAGTGAAGGAAACCTGAACAAAGGAATCAACATGACATCAGCATTGCTAGAAGTGGTTGGCTAAATAAATTGCCTTTCAAATCATATTAGGGCATGGACTGGGGGTGATGTGCTGCTCACTGCCCCCTCATCTGATGAAAGGACTACCCAACACCAATTTCCCTAGGGAGCTGCAGGCTCTTCTGTATTGTTTTTTTTTTTTTTTTTTTTTTTTTTTTTTTTTTTAAATTATTCCTCCTATGGACCAATCCTTCAGGGAACGTTACCAGCTATTTGAATGACTTCCAGGTGATAAACTGAAATTTGCTATATAATTAGTATTTTGGCGAGTGATGAGGGAAATCTTTAACACTGAGTTCACCAGGTGTTCTTAAAACCAAATACACATTTAGTGAAAAGTTTCTCCAACTCAAAATTGAAGGCTGAAATTCTCAGTTTTAGAAATGTAACCCATCATTTAGCTTCTCATTTCAAGTTGTTGCTGCTTTGTAAATACTATTTATGTGACAACAAATGAACATACAGCTCGATACTTTTAACCATTGCTGTTATAACTTTCTGAACATGTATTATTCCTATGTTGGAGTTGAATTTGTCTTCACTAAAATTGATTCAGATTAAAAAATAATTTTTGTGGCATTTTGCCACATTTTGTGATTATTGGTAAACAGTTTTTGCACAGATACATAGCTCTATTGTGTTTACAGAACACTGTAGTGTTATTTTTTGAAATTCATCTTCCATGGACGTGGAATTCATTTTCCATGGTTCATGATTAATAAAACAATATAATTTCATCAAAATGGAACCCATCTGGTAAGAAATATTAAAAACACTGCATGCATTCCACTTTGCAAATGTTCTATTTGGACCAATTTCAACATAAATTATCCTCTTCTCAAAATAATTAGCTATGTATTTTTGGATAACTTATGAATATATACATAATAAAATTTTACCTATAAATAAATAGTGAAGTGTAGATGCTATAGTACTCTTCATTGAATGATTTTGTGAATACTATTTTTATTTCAATAGTACCCAAAGATGCTTAAAACCCTAGTATGTTTATGAAAACACACTGAGATGTGAAAATAGTTGTACTTCTTTGGGTTCTGTTAAAGAAGTTTCATTGCAATCATATTTTTGTCAGTATGACTGAATTTGGGAATAGATTTCTTAAAATTTGAAAAACTTCAGCATGAATATTACGTTTAGGTACAAACATGAGCTTCATGAACGGAGAGAGTTCAACTTTACGGATATATTTAAAAGTCATACTGTGCTCTTGTTGAATTATTTCTGATGTAGAAGTAAAGATCTTGAAGTGGGCTGTACCTCTGGAATACTGAAAGAGAATGAAAACAGTGGAAGACTAATTAGGAAGCAAACAAAAAATAATATATATATGTAATGTACCATGTAACAGACAAATTCATTTTTTTTTTTGTGGGACTCTACATAACTGTTCAAGAAAAAAACTTTTTGTCCTTTAAAAAGCAATTAGTTTGCTTAAGATGCTAATAGATAATTGTGGTTACAATGTTTTGTTTTGTTTTCCCTCTTGGAGAATTCTTACCCTGTAAGGAATGCGTATGCCACTGTATTACCAGTTGTAGTAGTAAATTATTAGAATCATTTAATGATCCAGTTAATACTTGTGATGTAATTAATCTTTTTATGTTGTGATTTTATCTGTTGAAATAAAAGACATTGGGAAATTAGAGAAATCGCGTCATATTTTATATCGAAGTTTCTGTCCAAAGCGAAATCGTAAGCCTCTGACACAACCAAAAGAAGGAAAATAATGGTGGCTTCTAGGCAGTTTAGCTTTCTTTCTTTCCTGTACTTGAACGTGAGTGAATGGATTCACTCCTATGGCTGCAGTTATAGTCTGTATTTTGACAATGTTTGAATCTTTAAGACCAGACCTTTCTTCTAAACTAACTTCAAACCTGTATCCCTATCAGCTGACTGGACACATCTACATGGGTATCTCATCAGCAGATTAAATCCAACATGTCTACAACAGAACCTGCCATTTTGATCCACACCCTACATCACCTCCACTTTGTTTTCCTGTATTTCTGTCCTAATCATGACACTGCTACTCATCTAGTTCCCCAAGGTCTTATACTTCGGGGTCACCCTTGACTCTTGGGTCTCTTTAGTACACATGTCCAAACAATCCCCACATTTTGTTCTAATTTCTAGATGTTCCTTGAATCAATTCATTTTTCTTCATCCCTATGCTCCCCACCATAGTACAAGTTGTGATTATCTTCTCAGACCTGTATTATCTCGCCTCTGGTTTAATGTTGCAGCTTCCTAATTGGTCTCTATATCCAGTCATCTTCCTATCAAATCCAACTTTTACCCACTAGCCAGAGTGATTTTTCAGAACCTGAAATTTTATCAAATCACTTTTCTGATAAAAACTCTTCAGTGTCTCCTCATCATAGTTATGACAAAGTCAAAATCTTTTTATGACTTGGAAAGCTATTTAGTACCTGACTCTACCTCTATGTTTTATCCCTTGCAAATTCTGTTTCTCTAATCTTTGCTGCTATATTTTAAGCATATGAGGGCAGGGGACAGGGACTGGTTTAATCATTGTGGTATCATAGGTACTTGCAGCTTCTGGCATCAAGTTTGTGGTCAATAAAAGGAAACTAAGTCAATGAGTCAAGGAAATACTAAAGCCAAGATTTGAAGAAAGATTTTTAAGATTGTAAACCATAAACTTTTCCCAGTTTTATTATACAACTCGCAGGAGAGTAGAGTTTTAGCCATACAGGAGTCAAGTAAAGATGTATATTTGTTCAGGATTAGGTTTTTTTTGAAGACCATTAAGTATAGACACTTGTTTTTTTTTTTTTTTTTTTTTCTTCAACGTTTATTTATTTTTGGGACAGAGAGAGACAGAGCATGAACGGGGGAGGGGCAGAGAGAGAGGGAGACACAGAATCGGAAACAGGCTCCAGGCTCTGAGCCATCAGCCCAGAGCCTGACGCAGGGCTCGAACTCACGCTCCGCGAGATCGTGACCTGGCTGAAGTCGGACGCTTAACCGACTGCGCCACCCAGGCGCCCCTAGACACTTGTATAATTAGAAAGGGCTCTATACATACATATAATTTAGGGTTCACTAAAAATTATCTAGAACGTTGCACAAGGGAAGCATGGAAGGGCCAGTAAACTGTACTAGTCATGATTCAGATAGCTAAAGAGAAGCCATGCTAGGTATTTAAAGCAAAAAGTCATTTAATACAGGAAATTAAAGTCTTGGAAAATCACTGGAAGAACTGGAGAAGTGAAGGTTAAGAAAAGCTTCCACCGGCATTGAAGAAACCAGGAAGCACATAATTGTATGAAACCACTGCTAATGCCTACAACAGAGAGTGGATGATACACAGGAAAGAGTTCGGGTTTATTATCATATTGCCTGTTAATATCTATTGATAGATGAATGGACACACACGCACAAACACACACAAACACACAATGGAATATTATTCAGCCATAAAAAATAATGAGATTTTTGCCACGTGTGACAACATGGATGGACCTGGAGGGTATTATTATGTTAAGTGAAATAAGTCAGACAAAGAAAGACAAATACCATATGATTTTACTTATATATGGAATCTAGAAAACAAAACAAATGGACAAAGAAAAAGCAGGAGCAAACCCATAACTACAGGGAACAAACTGATAGTTCCCAGAAGGGATGTGGGTAGGGGAATGGACAAAATGGGTGAAGGGGAGTGAAAGGCACAGGCTTCCAGTTATGGAATGAATCAGTCAAGAGGATAAAACGTATAGTATAGGAAATATGGTCAATGGTTTTGTAATAGGACTGTACAATGACAGATAGTAGCTACACTAGTGGAGAGCACAGCATAACATATAGACTTGTCAAATCTCTATGTTTTGAGCCTGAAACTAATGTAATGTGTGCCCACTATATTTCAATTAAAAAAAAATCTTATTGCTTCCGGATAAGCCCACACTCCTGCCTACCCTTGCCATAGAATCAATAATGTCTTTTGTTTCTCTTTTGCATCTCAGAATTCATGTGAGTATCTCTCATTTGTGGACTGTAACTCTAGCATTGCTGTCGGGGATTTGGGGAAAATGTAGTTCTTAGGTTTCTAGCCCCTAAGATATAGGGAGAGCATGGAAGGGAAAATATGGTGCCTAACTGCTATCAGACAATCTGGCAATCTTAAGAATTGCCCAAATGGTGTAATTTCTAGTTTCAGCCTCATCCCAGGTTCTTCAGAGTTACAATGATGCATGTTGACTGTATATTTTCTTTTTTTTTTTTTCTGTAATCAAAGCCAGTGTGTTAAAGATTCTCTTTAAAACTTCCCCATTAGTACAGACGGACTGAGGAGGAAAGTATAAGGAAGGACCATTTTCTTCCTGTGGTATGTTGCTTGGAATGGAGGAGTAAAGAATTATATCAAGATTTAATGATCTAAAATCCACAGAAGAATATAAATTCTCGATTAACTTCCTGGGATGAGCAAAAGACGTGATGCCTTACAGAGAAAATAATCTTTGACATTTTCAAGTTGATAAAGGGATGAAATATTAATGTATATGGCTGCAAAAAAACAATGGATTTACTTTTCCTTAGGAAAACAGAGAACCTAAGGAAACAACACAAGAGTAAAGAATGCAGACATCTTCATGATTATGTTTTATGACATCAAAGGTAGGAATTTTATTAAACAAAGGGTCACTAAAGATCGACTTGTGAGGATTTATAAAAGACATCTGTTAGATCATTGACCTAACAGTCAATGGGTGAACTTACAGGAAAGATGGAATGTGGGTTAGACAATTCACATGTTATCTGTAACTCCAACTCTTTCTTCTTAGTCCATGAATATGTAACTGAATGGAAGTAAGTGAAAATGACTCACCCTGAATCTACTGTCCTTTATGAATAAATCATTGTCAAAGTTTTTTCTTTAATGCTTATTTATTTAATTTGAAAGAGAGAGAGAAAGAGAGAATAAGCAGGGGAAGGGCAGAGAGAGAGAGAGAATCCCAAGCAGGCTCCATGCTGAGTACGATGTGGGGCTTGATCCCACAACTGTGAGATCGTGACCTGGGCTGTAATCAAGAGTCAGATGCTCAACCTACTGAGTCATCCAGATGCCCTATCACTGCCAAGACTTAACACTTTAACAAATTACTTGCCAAACACCACATAGCTTGTCATGATACAGGCATATGTTATCACATTAAAATTTTAAAATGCTGCATTATCTTCTCAAAAAATAAAGGGAAAAAAAACTCAAGTGAATAGTTTTTGTCATTATACTCTCAGACATGAAACAGATAATTAGAGTCATGAGTTTTATACTTTAAAAAAAAAAAAAACAGGTCCCAACAGCTACTTTTTTAGTGGATGTAATTAGAGAGTACAAGTGGAATTATGAAACTGTAAATATTGTGATGTGCTGCTACTTTTGTGCAAAACATAGTTGAGCATATATCTTGAACAGTTGTGCTACTGGTACTAATCGTTTGTACTTATATATTCACCATGCCTTACTAAATACACTTTGCCCACCAGCACATTCTTAAAGACAGTTGCATGAATGTGCAATAATGTCATTCTTGCAGAGAATTCATTATTTCTTATCATAGGTTCTGTTACTCCCAAGCCCATGTCCTTCTCATAGCTTCTCTCTCCTATCATCCTCCTCCCTAGTTCTGTTTTCCATTGCCAGAGACTGGCTACAAGAACAGGCGATGCAATGGAAATTCCAGGAGCAGGTAACGAATTCCATAATGCATGAGAGGCCCACAAGTCAATCTACATCAGACAAAGCTTAGAACTGAATCTAGGAAGGTCAGAGCAACAGCCAAGTCCAAGGGAGCAGTGTCCATGGAACTAAGTGGCCGCATCTGGGCAGGGATTGGATTGAACCAGAAACAAGGAATGCTGAAAAGAGAGGGAGGCAGGAGCAAAGTAATGGCTGCACCACAGGGTCTGTAATGCTGAGCAAAGCGTCCTGGAGCAAGGTGGAAAATCTTCGACAAGCATCTCCTTACCTGGATTGTGTGTACTTGTGAGACCAACACGGAGACTTTTTAATTAAAATCACCTGCAAGCTCTCATCATTCTCTGGAAGGAAACACATTTTAATTTAGTCATTGATTTTTTTTTAATAGCTGGAAGTTCATTCATTCAATAAATAATTACATAAGTTTTTTGAGCCTTAACATAGTAAATTCTTGTGATAATTGGTTCCTGCTTTTTACCAGCTAGGGATGAAATGTATGTGAGAGCGTGCTCTAGCGAGTGGTTTGTTGTTGTTGTTGTTGTTGTTGTTGTTGTTGTTGTTGTTTTTGCTGTTTTTCCTGTGGGGAGAGGAAGATATGGAAGGGAAAGTAAGAATGGTGGGGAAAGAGCAGCAACATTTTAAAGAAATGGGGCAGAAGACCGCCAGTTCTGTTTGTCTGCATTGAGTAGATCAAATGGGTACCGACTCACTAGAAGATTCCCTGAATGTCTGCAGCATTGCTGAGATCCCAACCAGCCCCTGCACTTGGAATAAATCCTCTATTTTTATATTCTATATTTTAATTAAAATAAAATTTACAGTTCTATGCACAGATTTATGTATATGATTTTATGAGTTTCGACCGGTGTATACACATGTGATCACTTACCTCAGTCAAGAAGCAGGCTTTTCATCACTTTGTGTCCACTTCCAGTCAGTCTCTGCCCCATCCTCATAGCAACCATTGTGCTGATTTTTGTTGTCATACATTCAGTTTGTCTCTTCTTCAACTTTATACTCTTGGAGCCATAGAATATGTATCGTTTGGTATGTGGTGCCTTTTACATAATACAATGATTGGGAGATTCATCCATGTTGATGTGTATATCATTAATTCATTCTTATTTTATTGCTGGGTCACATTCATTTGTGTGAATACACCACAATTTATTTATCCATTCTTTTAATATATGTTTGGATTATTTCAAGTTTTTGGCCTTTATGGTAAATTTGCTATAAATATTCTTCCCTAAGTCCTTTTGTAGAGCTATATTTTTATATTCCTCAAGAAAATTAAAAAAAAATAGATGAATTACTAGGTCATAGCATAGATATATAGTGAACTTATTGAGAAATAGCCAGTGCATTTCCCAAATGGTCACTCTCCCACTTGAAAAGTTTGACAGATCTAGTTGTTCCACACTTTTGTAACACTTGGTGTTGTTAGTGTTTCTGTTTTTTTCCGTTGCAGTGGAAATCCTATTGTGCCTTTGACTTGCATTCCTCTGATGACTAATGATGTCGATCACTTCTTGATATGCTTATTCATCATTCATATGTCTTCTGTAGAGAAGTGTCTGTTTATATCAATTGGCCATTACCCATGGGCCAGAAAGATATTGTGTGTTTTCCAAGAAGCTTTAGAGTTTTAGCTTTCACATCTATGATTTGTCTCAATTAATGTTTGTATTTGGGTTTATTTACTTTTCATATATTTATTCAATTCTCCCGACACCTATCATTTGAAAGGGTTTATTTTGCCACAGTGCATTGCCCTGACATCTTTGCTAAAATTTAGTTGACTGTTTAGAACTATTTCTGGATATTTTATCTGTTTGTTCTATTTGTTTATCCTTATACCTATACCAATATCTTAAAAATATCGTAAATATGTCTGTCAGATTGGTCTTGTTTTGCAATATTAGTTTGACTATTCTCAGGTCTTTGTATTTCCATATAAAATTTAGAACTAGCTTGTCAATTTCTGTAGAAAAATACTCTGGCATTATGATTGAGGTTATATTAATTATATAGATCAATTTAAGGAGAATTGTCATCCTAACAACATTTTCTTTTAATACCCAAACACGGTATATCTCTTCATTTATTTGTATTCTTTAATTTGTCTTAATATTCTGTTCTTCTCAGCATAGCTGTCTAATATATCTTTTGTTAAATTAATCAAGTATTTTATGCTTTTAGATGCTATTAAAATTGGAATTGTTTTTTAATATCATGTCCCAACTAGGTATTATTATATACAGTTAATTTTTTTCTAAACTTTGAAACTTCACTTATTAATTCTAGTAATGTGCTGCAAGTTCCTTAAGGTTTTCTGTGTAAACAATTATGCCTTTTGTGAATGAAGATAGTTTCCATCCTTTTTGCCAAATCTGAATGCTATTATTTCATTTTCTTGAATTATTTGCACTGGCTAGGACTTCTAGTAAAATGGTGAATAGAAGGGATGATATCTTTGGTTTGTTTTTAACCTCTGGGGATGATTAGGTGGAACATTTGATATTTGCCCATTAAGTATGATAACCATAGGTTTTTTTGTGGATAACTTTTATCAGATTAAGGAAGTTATCTTCTTGTTTTCGTTTGCTGAAGTTCTTTTTTAAAAATTACGTATGAGTTTTGCATTTTCTCAATTTTTCTGCAACTATGAAATACCTTTGTATTTTAATGTATGAATTTGAATTATATTGATTTTTTAAGTTTATTTATTTTTGAGAGAGAGAGAGACAGAGTGAGAGAGAGTGCACATAGGGGAGGAGCAGAGAGGGAGAACAAAGATCTGATCTACAAGGATCTGATCTGCACTGACAGCACAGAGCCTGACATGGGGCTTGAACTTGCAGAACCATGAGATCATGACCTGAGCTGAAGTCAGAAGTTTAACTGACTGAGCCACCCAGGTGCCCCTACTGATGGAATTTTTAGTGGGAAACAAACCTCAGGTTCCTGGTATAACTCACACATGAGTTTGATGTATTATCTTTTTAAAAATATATTCTTAAAACCACTTTGTTAATACTTTGTTGAAGATTTTTGCATCTATGCTCATAAGGAATATTGGTCTATATAATTATTTTCTTGTAAACTCTATCAAGTTTGCATATCAGTATTAAGGTGACCTCATAAAACATTTTAGGTAGTGTTTCTTTCTCTTATATTTTATGAATGAGTTTGCATGGGATTAATATTATTTCTTTCTTAAGTGTTTGCTAAAATTCACCAATGGAATCATCTGGGCTTAGAGTTTTCCTTGTGGGAAGGTTTTCTTCAAATTTCAAATTCAATGTGTATAGTAAATACTGGACTCTACGGATTTTCTCTTTTTTTCCCTTAGATTGGTATTGGTATATGATATCTCCCAAGGAATTTGTTCCTTTCATCCAAGCTATTGAAATTTTTTTACATTAAATTGATTGTAGGGGCACCTAGGTGGCTCAGTCAATAGAGCACCTGACTTCAGCTCAGGTCATGATCTCATGGTTCGTAAGTTGGAGCCCCATGTCAGGGCTCTGTGCTGACAGCTCAGAGCTTGGAGCCAGCTTTGGATTCTGTGTGTGTGTCTCTCTCTGTCTCTGCCCCTCCCCCACTCTTGTTCTGTCTGTCTGTCTCTCTCTCTCTTTCTCAAAAATAAACATTAAATCAAATAAATAAAATAAAATATAAAATAAAATAAAATAAATTTATTGTAATATTCCCTTAACCTTTCAGTTTCTGTTAGAGGTATATTGATATCTTTTCTTTAATTCTTGATTTTGATAATTAGATTTCTCTTTTCATTCTCCTTGATTATTTCTGTCAAGGTTTACCAATTTTATTAATCTTTTAAAAAAACCTAACCTTTGGCTTTGATAATTTTTCTATTGTTTTCATGTTTCTATTTCACTGATTTATGCTATTTTTTTCTCTTATATACTTTGGGTTTAATTGGCAATTTTTCTACCTTCTCAACACTGAAGCTTAAATTATTTTTTTTTTAATTTCTTATTTGTAATGTAAGCTTTTAGCTGTGTAAATTTTCCTTTAAATCTTTTTCAGCTATATTCCCTTCCTAAATTCTGGTGTATAGTATTTTCACTGTTACTCACTTAAATTATCTCCTGTTTTCTTTTATGATTTCTTCTTGATCTGTGGACCTGGGGAGTGTGTTAATCTTCAAATATTTGGGACTTTTCTAGACATATTATTGATATTGATTTCTAATTTAATACCTTAGTTATCAGAAAACATATTCTGTATGATTTCGATTATTTACACCACACATTAAGTAATAATCTCTGAGAGGGGAAAAAACCTTAAGATTAGTACTAAAATTTTCCCAAATTGTTTTACTTAGAGTATCTTCAGCATTCAGCACATAGAGAGGGAACACAGATAGAGTCTAGCAAAATCCTTGAGTTCAGGAAATAAAGTTGGAAGTTGGAGGAAAAAAAAGGAGGATAGAATTTGCAAGTCAGAGTACAAAAAAAAAAAAACAAACCCGAAAGCTTCAAGGATAATGATCTACAGAGAACCACAGGGCATTTCCTTTGAGTATTCATCGAAGTGTAGAGCTACCTATATGTTAAGAATATATCCAAGATTATAAGGCAACTGATAGAATGGGAGAAGATATTTGCAAATGACATATCTGATAAAGGGTCAGTATCCAAAATCCATAAAGAACTTATCAAACTCAACACCCAAAAGAACAAGTAATCCAGTGAAGAAATGGGCAAAAGACATGAACAGACATTTTTCCAAAGAAGACATCCAGATGGCTAACAAACACGTACAAAATTTTTCAACATCACTCATTATCAGGGAACAAGAGATGTTGATGAGGATGTGGAGAAAGGGGAACACTTTTGCACTGCTGATGGGCATGAAAAATAGTGAAGCCACTCTGGAAAACAGTATGAAGTTTTCTCAAAAAATTAAAAATGGAACTAGCATACAACCCAGCATTACTAGGCATTTATCCAAAGTATGCAAAAATGCTGATTCAAAGTCACACATGCACCCAATGTTTATAGTAGCACTATCAGCAATAGCCAAATTATGCAAAAATCCAAATGTCCATTGATTGAAGAATGGATGAAGAAAATGTGGTATATATACACAGTGGAATATTATTCAGTAATCAAAATGAATGAAATCCTGCCATTTGCAACTACGTGGTTGGAACTGGAGTGTAAGTGAAATAAGTCTGTCAGAGAAAGATAAATATTATATTATTTCATTTATATGTGGAATTTAAGAAACAAAACAAATGAACATAGCGAAAGGAAAGGAACAATAAGATAAAAACAGAGAGGGAGGCAAACCATAAGAAAGTCTTAAATAAAGAGAGCAAACTGAGGGTTGATAGAGGGGTGTTGAGTGGGGTGTTGGGCTAAATGAGTGATGGGCATTAAGGACAGCACTTATTGAGACGAGCACTGAGTGTTATATGTAAGTGATGAACCACTAAATTCTATTCCTGAAACCATTACTACACTATATGTTAACTAGCTTGGATTTAAATAAAATTAAAAAAAATATTCCTGATTATAGAAAGAAGCTACCTTAGAATGTTAGAGTTATAGTATCCAGAGAACATGCAAGGGTAGAAAATTTAATATACTGAAAAACCTTGTAATTCACTGGGGGTTGGGCAGAGTACCTAAAATGTTCTTGCCTCAGTAGTGAGGAATCATTAGACCTGACAAAATTCTTCTCTTGTTCTTCTCAAGAAATCTCAAAAGCGAGACCTGAAAGGACTAAACTGTTTCCAAATAGCTTAACTGTATTACAAAATGCAGCTCAAAAATGTTTGTAGTTATAAAAAAATATATACAGATATCCATTAAGTAAAATTGAGAAATTCCTTCTTCTGATCAAGATTTTCAGGTACACAAAAATCAAGAGGAAAAATAAATAATAAGAGGAAAAATAAATAATAAGAGGAAAAATAAATCAAACTAAACTGACCAAGAACTGACATAGATGTTAGAATCAGCAGATAAGAACATTAAAACTCTTATTATAACTATTCAATATATTCAATATTTTTATTTATAGACTGAAAAGTATAAAAAATTATCCAAACCAAATTTCTGGAAATGAATATTATGTCTGAGATAATGGAAGGACAATTAGGAATTGCAGCAGAACAAATTAGTGAACTTGAAGACATAGCAATAAAAATTATACAAAAGGAAACACACATAGAAAAAATTATAAACATGTAAAGAACATCAGTGATCAGTGAGACAACTTCAAGCAGCCTTAAATATGTGTAATTGGAGTCAGCAAAGGAATGAAGTAGCGACAACATATTTGATGTAATGGCTGAAAAGTTTTCATAAGTTATAGATAGATAATAACCCAACAAAAGAGTTAATATGAATTCACAAAAATACTCAAGAATCCAAAAGATGACAAAGATAGAAGAGGAACAAAACCATTGGGAAGAACAGAAAACAAATGGCAAAATAACTTCTATCTAATCTTATCAGCAATCATGTTAAATGTAAATAGTCTGAACACTATAATTTATTTTTTTTTTATTTTTATTTTTTTTAATTTTTTTTTCAACGTTTATTTATTTTTGGGACAGAGAGAGACAGAGCATGAACGGGGGACGGGCAGAGAGAGAGGGAGACACAGAATCGGAAACAGGCTCCAGGCTCTGAGCCATCAACCCAGAGCCTGATGCGGGGCTCGAACTCACGGACCGCGAGATCGTGACCTGGCTGAAGTCGGACGCTTAACCGACTGCGCCACCCAGGCACCCCTGAACACTATAATTTAAAAGGCAGAGATTGACATATTGGATATAAAAGCAAGACCTAGCTGTACGATATTAAACTATTTTAAATACAGAAGGAATTCAACAAAATATGAAAGCTCTCATTAGAGCCCAGAAAGCAAATATTATAACTCTTGTTAATATAGGAATAATGCTATTATGCAGTAGCTGGGAGAGGATGTGAAGGCAAGGTAGGAAAAACTGGACACACACTGATTAATTTTATTAGTATCTCAATTGATGTTTTTAAAAGCTACTAAATCAATCTATAAAAGTTCAAATATAATAATTAAACATATAAATAAAAATGTAAGTATGACCAAATATTAGTGTGTATAAGTGTCTGATGTTTATTTATTAATTTGTTTGTTTATTTATTTTTGAGAGAGAGAGAGAGAAAGAGAGAGCAAGCCAGAGAGGGGTAGAAGGAGATGGAGAATCTTAAGAAGGCTCCACGCCCAGTGTCGAGTTCAACTTGGGCTCAATCTCAGGACTGTGAGACTGAGCCCTGAGCTAAAATCAAGAGTTTGATGCTCAACTGAGACACCCAGGCACCCTCTCTGATGCTTTTTTAAATGCTTTTGAATTCTCAGATCTTATTTCCACAGATTCTGTTTCAGGCTTTTGGTCTGGACTCAGAAGTATGCCTTTTAAGCAATTATCTTGGGTATAATTGGTATGTAAGTGGTGTGTTTGTGTCACATTAAAAAATAATATGCAGATTTAATAATAATTAAACTCAAGCCAAAATGTGATAGTGGGGAAAGATGGAAGGTGGGAGTAAGGGTAAGTCCTGTAAAAGAAAACCACAGATTAATGTCCTTTATGAGGATAGGTGAAATCATCCTAAACAAAACTTTAGCAATAGTATCCGATAATGTATAAAAAAAAAATACTTAATGATCTAGTGGGGTTTATTTGAGTTCACATTAGATAATCAATATACATTATTTATTATATTAACAAACTAAAAAAGAAAATCATTTTAATAGACACATATAAAACACGTAACAAAATATTCATTTCTGATAAAAAAATCAATATTATGAAGCATATAATTTTCATCTTCTATTTATTATTTACCAACTTTATATCTCACCTATTGAGAGAATTAAATTAAAATTTTCCTATAAATATTTTATGACTAATTTTTGTCTAGATCTCTCGAATATTTTATAGATTTTTCAAAATTAATTTTGGTATTACTTTGTGCAAACAAAAAAAAAAGAAAAGAAAACCCAGTATGAGAGTTGAATCTCTATTTTTACCTTGAATTTGCTTTCTTTGGTCATACTAACACAAAACTCATTTAAATTTAATTTGCATCTTTTTGTTACATATTTGTCCATCTTTTTTTTTTTACTTTTAATATCTCGATTTTGCTTTTTGAAACATGTTTATTTTGTATAGAATATGATTGTGCTTTGAATTTACTCCTATATGAGTCTCATTATTTTTCAATTCAGTTTATCCTTCTTGTATCAATTGATTTGCAGACATGCTAACTCACTAAGTCTGTATGTTATACATTTTGCGACATTGAATGTACCTTTTTTTTTTTTTTTTAACTATAACTATATGGTCTGTGCTTTCCTTAATTTGTTGGTTGAAGTCGCAGTGATGGTGACAGTGGTGGTAATGCATGTGGTATATTTTTGATATTTTCTAAGATTTCTATTCTGTTTTTAAGTTTTCCAGTGTTTTTAAATCACTATCTCTTGATTTACCAATTTTAGAGCATATCTATTGACTCCCCACCATGAAAGATTAAGGACATCAATTTTAAACGGTGTGGTACAACTACACGTACCAAATGGTTAAGAAGAAAAGGAAGAAAATACTAATATTAAGATTGGTTTTAAGGAGGATTTAAAGCAACTAGAAATCTTATCCATGAATGGGCATATAAATTGGTCAAGTCACTAAAAAAAAACCGTTTGGCTGCCATAGCTCAATAGTCCTACCCTATTACTACGCAATTCCATTTCTACTTACATACCCAAAAGAAATGCATGTATATGTTCACCAATACACATGACAAGAATATTCATGTGTTCACATGCACCATTTGTAATAGCCGAAAGCTGAAATGTAACCTCAATGTGCCCTAACAGTGGATTAGATAAATAGTTGCATATTCACGGAATTAAGTACTGGGGAGTAATTTTTCGGCTTTGTTGAGTTATTATTACTGATACACAAATCTGCTTATATTTAATGTATACAATTTGATGAGTTATAACATATGCACATACTCATGCTACCATCACTACAATCAAAGTAATAAACATATCCGTCACCTGCAAAAGTTTCCTTCTGTCGGAAGGAATAAACTCTTGCCACGTGCAACAACTGGAATGAATTTCAAAAACATCATGAAAGCATAAGAAACCAAACACAATGGATTATATACCATATGAGTATTTTTGTATAAAGCTAATATGTACTCAGAATGAATCTATCTTGTTAGAAGTCAAGATAATGGCTACCTTGGTGGTGAGGTAGTTTTTTGGAAGCAGGCAAAAGGGAAGGTTGTGAAATGTTTTTAATGTTCCGTTTCTTGATTGGATGTGCATACATGGGTAAGCTTCGCTAAGCAGTAAAAATGTTTCAAAGCTACCAACATTCAGTGCTGGTGAGATCAGGAGTACTAGGCTTTTCTTTTTCTTTTTCTTTTTTTTTTTTTAAGAGGAGACAAAAAAAATGCTGTATTCTCTTAGGGTCACAGAGGTGAATAGCATAAAGAAATGGCATACAGAGGTGATGATCAGCTTCAAATTGTGACTATTCAAACACAAAGCCATGCTTCAAAAGTACAGTTGGTGAGAAATTATTGCTACAAGTAATCTACCAGATTTCTCCAAAGCCTTATGGCCACTTCATTTGTTTACATGATCCCTGATTTTAAGGAGTTGTTGAGGTTAATTTATGGAATGAAATAATAGGCCAGTTTATCCAAAATGGATGACAAAATGGAGGTGAACACATTATTGAGTTAATTTAATTTTATGTCTTTCAGTTCTATCATGTGTTCTAGCTCTTATAACTTTTATACATTCTTTCTTCATATGACGTTTAATAAAATGTGCATTAAATTTTGTCTTCATGCCCAATTAATTATTTATTAAAAATTTTTTTTAATGTTTATTTTTTTGAGGTGGGTTTTTTTTTACTTTATTTTTTATTTTTTAAAATTTACATCCAAATTAGTTAGCATATAGTGAAACATTGATTTCAGGAGTAGATTCCTTACCCATTTAGCCCATCCTGCCTCCCACAGCCCCTCCAGCAACCCTCAGTTTGTTCTCCATATTTATGAGTCTCTTCTGTTCTGTTCCCCTTTCTGTTTTTATATTATTTTTGTTTCCCTTCCCTTATGTTCATCTGTTTTGTCTCTTAAAGTCCTCATGAGTGAAGTCATATGATTTTTGTCTTTCTCTGACTAATTTCACTTAGCATAATACCCTCCAGTTCCATCCACGTAGATGCAAATGGCAAGATTTCATTCTTTTTGATTGCCGAGTAATACTCAACCATATATATATATATATATATATATATATATATATATACACCCCACATCTTCTTTATCCATTCATCCATCGATGGACATTTTGGCTCTTTCCATACTTTGGCTATTATTGATAGTGCTGCTATAAACATGAGGGTACATGTGTCCCCTCGAAACAGCACACCTGTATCCCATGGATAAATGCCTAGTAGTGCAATTGCTGGTCGTAGGGTAGTTCTATTTTTAATTTCTTGAGGAACTTCCATACTGTTTTCCAGAGTGGCTGCACCAGCTTGCATTCCCACCAACAATGCAAAAGAGATCCTCTTTCTCCGCATCCTCACCAACATCTGTTGTTGCCTGAGTTGTTAATATTGGCCATTCTGACAGGTGTAAGGTGGTATCTCATTGTGGTTTTGATCTGTATTTCCCTGGTAATGAGTGATGTTGAGCATTTTTTCATGTGTCAGTTGGCCATCTGGATGTCTTCTTTGGAGAAGTGTCTATTCATGTCTTTTGCCCATTTCTTCACTGGATTGTTTGTTTTTTCATGTTGAGTTTGATAAGTTCTTTGTAGATTTTGGATACTAACCCTTTATCTGATATGTCATTTGCAAATACCTTCTCCCATTATGTCAGTTGCCTTTTAGTTTTGCTGATTGTTTCCTTCACTGTGCACACACTTTTTATTCTGATGAGGTCCCAGTAGTTCATTTTTGCTTTTGTTTCCCTTGCCTCCAGAGATGTGTTGGGTAAGAAGTTGCTGCAACCAAGATCAAAGGTTTTTGCCTGCTTTCTCATCGACAATTTTGACGGCTTCCTGTCTTACATTGAGGTCTTTCATCCATTTTGAGTTTATTTTTGTGTATGGTGTAAGAAAGTGGTCCAGGTCCATTCTTCTGCATGTTGCTGTCCAGTTTTCCCAGCAGCACTTGCTAAAGGGACTGTCTTTATTCCACTGGATATTCTTTCCTGCTTTGTCAAAGATTAGTTGGCCATACGTTTGTGGGTCCCTTTCTGGGTTCTCTATTCTATTCCACTGATCTGAGTGTCTGTTCTTGTGCCAGTATCATACTGTCTTGATGATTACAGCTTTGTAGTATAGCTTGAAGTCTGGGATTGTGATGCCTCCTGCTATGGTTTTCTTTTTCAATTTTTTTTTCAACGTTTATTTATTTTTGGGACAGAGAGAGACAGAGCATGAACGGGGGAGGGGCAGAGAGAGAGGGAGACACAGAATCGGAAACAGGCTCCAGGCTCTGAGCCATCAGCCCAGAGCCCGACGCGGGGCTCGAACTCACGGACCACAAGATCATGACCTGGCTGAAGTCGGACGCTTAACCGACTGCGCCACCCAGGCGCCCCTGGTTTTCTTTTTCAAGATTGCTTTGGCTATTTGGGGTCATTTCTGGTTCCATACAAATTTTAGGATTATTTGTTCTAGCTCTGTGAAGAATGCTGGTGTTACTTTGATAGGGATTGCGTTGAATATGTAGATTGCTTTGGGTAGTATTGACATTTTAACAATATTTGTTCTTCCTATCCAGGAGCATGGAATCTTTTTCCATTTCTTTGTCTTCTTCAATTTCATTCATAAGCTTTCTATAGTTTTCAGTGTATAGATTTTTAACCTCTTTGATTAGATTTATTCCTAGGTATTTTATGGTTTTTGATGCAACTGTAAATGGGATCAATTCCTTGATTTCTCTTTCTGTCGCTTCATTGCTGGTGTATAGGAATGTAACCAATTTTTGTGCATTGATTTTATATCCTGCAACTTTGCTGAATTCATGGATCAGTTCTAGCAGTTTTTTGGTGGAATCTTTTGGGTTTTCCATGTAGAATGTCATGTCATCTGCGAAGAGTGAAAGTTTGACCTCCTCCTGGCCGATTTAGATGCCTTTTATTTCTTTGTGTTGTCTGATTGCAGAGGCTAAGACTTCCAATACTATGTTGAATAACAGTGGCGAGAGTGGACATCCCTGTCTTGTTCCTGACCTAAGGGGGAAAACTCTCAGTTTTTCCCCATTGAAGATGATATTAGCGTTGGGTCGTTCATATTTGGCTTTTATGATCTCGAGGTATGATCCTTCTATCCCTACTTTCTTGAGGGTTTTTATGAAGAAAGGTTGCTGTATTTTGTCAATTGCTTTCTCTGCATCTATTGAGAGTATCATATGGTTCTTGTCCTTTCTTTTATTGATGTGATGAATCACATTAATTGTTTTGTGGATATTGAGCCAGCCCTGCATCCCAGGTATAAATCCCACTTGGTCGTGGTGAATAATGTGTTTAATGTATTGTTGGATCTGGTTGGCTAATATCTTGTTGAGGATTTTTGCATCCATGTTCATCAGGGAAATTGGTCTATAGTTCTCCTTTTTAGTGTCTGGGTCTCTGTCTGGTTTTGGAATCAAGGTAATGCTGGCTTCACAGAAAGAGTTTGGACGTTTTCTTTCCATTTCTATTTTTTGGAACAGTTTCAAGAGAATAGGTGTTAACTCTTCCTTAAATGTTTGGTAGAATTCCCCTGGAAAGCCATGTGGTAGGCTCTTCTTACATTGATGCAGGAAATGCCAATTGCTACAATAATTTTAGAAAGCAACCTAGCAATTGCTATTAAAATGTAACATAAATACAAAATTTGAACCAGCAACCCACTTTTGAGAATCTGTTTATGGGGAAAAAAACAGCATTACAGAAGGCTACATAAAAATATTTTTGAAGTGGCCAAGAACTGGAAACAATTCTAAAATCCATAATTAGGAATATGGTTGAATATATTCAGGTGTATTATGCAGCTATTAAATAAAATGTGTTTTATATATAACTGATGAACTATAAGAATTTCCATGATGTGTTATTAGCTGAGAGATGTCTAAAGCAAAATACACACAAATATATTCAAATATGGATTTCAATATATACTAGATTATTAAGATTGTTTACCTGATGGGAAAGAGGTAATGGGGAGAAAGAAAATAATTTGATCATAAAGATCTGTGTATTTTTTTAATGAAGGTAAAAATTTGAAAGTAATTATTAGTTCACATACGGGATGTAGGTTAAATAAAATTATCTGGAGTCATTAAAAATAATGATGATGATTATTATTATGGTGTGTGTGTGTGTGCACATCTGAACATAAACTGTTTATTATTTAATTGTTTAGGAAAATTGCTGGTAACAGAAAGTATTATGATATAATCTCATCTACTTACAAGCTTAGATGACTATAAAAACTTATCTGGGTAGTATACCTCAAAATATTAAAGGTAACTATCTATAATTGCTGAATGTTTTAATCATTTATCTCATGTGTATTTTCTAGATTTTTCTGAATTAACTAAAATTAAAGAATGTCTAAATATATATAATAACAGAAAATAGAAAAAAAGGAAAGAACAAAGAAGATAAGTAATCTAAGAATTCAACCCAAGATCTGAAAAAACTAAACCTAAGTTACCAGAACCAAGGAGATAATGATGATGATAATAATAACAGAATAAAATTAATACAAAAAAGGCAAAACAACAAATAATATCAAGCCAAATATTATATTTGGCTAAAACCTCAATTAGGATGGATAATAGATATCTTAATCACGAAAAAAAGGTAAATTTCAACTAAGCAAAATTATAACAGTTGGGCCAATAGCCACATACAAGTTTGAATTAATTTTCCAAATAATTTTCATGCAATACTTTACACACAGTAAACTCGAAAAAATGAAATAATTTGTACTCTAGCAAATATTCATTGCCAACATTTGCCTCAATAATGATATAGAATCCAAACAGAAATCAATAGGCCAAAGGGGGAAAAAAATTGAGAAAGTTAACAAGAGCCATTCTGTACCCTCTACCTTCCCAGAAAAGGTCTTATGCAGTAGATGTGTCCCCAAAATTACATAGTAAAGACTATGTCCATTCTGATTCACCAGTGTGCTTGCCCTATTAATTGTTCGTATTGTGAATCCCATTCTTGCCTAGGTCCCAGATGGTTTCATAAGTGGATTCAGACAAGGCTTCATGATACAATGAACAAAAGAAGAGCCTTCATATTTTTTTCTTTTTTCAAAGCTAGCACAACATGGTTACAAGTATTTGAAAGTTTTTAAACTGAAAAATACCTGGGCAGTTTTGTCAGTTCTTTTCCAGCATCAGCTATGATGTTATCATGGCTATTCTCCTGGGATATTAGTGTTTTACAAAGTTAATTATTAAAGTTTTCCAATTTGGAAACATGTCTGGAAAAAATGCCATTTGGTCATGGTGCATTATTATTTTAATGTACTGTAGGATTTGAATGGATTTTAGGATTTAGAATGCTTACATTAAAAAAATTAAAAATATTTTAAATAAAATTCTGGGATCAGGCTTAACCATGTGATGCTAGAAATATTTTCATTATGGTTAGGAACAAGACATGGAAGAACAGTAATTTTAATATTATTCTGTATGTGCTAGCTATGCAATTAGCCAAGGAAAGGTAAAACCAAGTAGACAATGAAAAATAGGGCCAAAACAGTTTGATTTGTAGACAATATAATTATACACATAAACCCCAGAGATTTAACATAAAAAAGGAAGAGGCAAACAATTGTTTGGTACAGATTTAAGACAAAAAAATCAGTAGCTTGGCTAGCAATAATAATGTAACTAATATAGAACTAAAATATGAAAGAGAAAAAAAACAGCATGAAAAATAAATAGCCTATTAATATGTTAAATGACAATACACAGGAACTATATGAAGAACATTTTAAAATTCTACAGAATGAATTGAATGAATTTTAAAATGAAGATATATTTTACTCACAGAGAAACATTCTCAAAATCAAAATGAATTCTCCTTAAATTCCAATTAGATTGGAGAATCTTGATAACAACAATTTTAAATTTCATTTGGAAAACAAAAATATCTATAACCTGAAATGTTATGGAAAAGAATGACAAACCCTTTTTCTATCAGATATTAACCATTGTATGAAGCAATACCATTTAGAACTATTACACATTGTCTAATTACTAGGTTGAGGCATCAATGGAATTGGTAGAGGGTTCAGTGAAGGACCTTATTACATTCAACATTTGATAAGTGTGAGATTTCAAATCAGTGATAGGGAAATAATTTTGCAACAAATAGTGTAGGGATAATTTGGCTTTTCAGTAGGTTATAGACTTCTGGGAAGGAAACATACATACATAGATACTACATTACAAACTTATTTAGCTAAAGGTGGAGCAGGACAGGAACACATTCGGCACTTCTTTGGATGCTCAGAGTCCTAACCTGGGCAAAAGCTGCTGGGGATATTGGCCAAACAAGACAGCATCTTGATGATCTGTAAAGCTCAAGTCTTGCACTGTCATTGACCTTTATAATCCAAGTTGCTGTCTTCATTCTGCAAGAAATTCTATTAGCAAAACATGTGCTTATATTTGAGGAAATGTTTACAAATATCAGGTTCCTTTTAGAGAGTATATGAAGCAATATAAATTAATTATTTTGGTGAAATTAATCCAATGATAACCATTAGAAGACATTTGCTTATATAATTCCTTTGGCTTTATAAATCACGTATGCCTGGGGTGCCTGGGTGGCTCAGTAGGTTAAGCATCTGACTTCAGCTCAGGTCATGATCTCACAGTTCATGGGTTTGAACCCCACGTAGGGCTCTGTTGACAGCTCTGAGTCTGGAGCCTGCTTCGGATTCTGTGTCTCCCTCTCTTCTCTGCCCCTCCTCTGCTCACACACACTCTCTCTCTCCCTCTCTCAAAAATAAACATTAAAAAAATTACAAATCATGTATGCCTGACTTCGTGTATGTTCGAACTATAGATCATCAAATAAGGTGAGATTTTAAAAAGTATTTTATTCAGAATTTGTTATACAGCAGTGAATTTAAATATTAAATAGCACTGGGGGGGGGGGCAGGTTAATATGTGTACCTAGCAGCTGACTTAGAAATCACTGTTATTCTCAGCTCTGCTATCTATTAATCCAGATATCTCTTTAACACAATCTAGAAACACATTTTAGGAAGCTACAATTAACTGTTAAGTTGGAGAATGAATATTTTATGTACTAAATAAATATCAGCACCAGTTTATAGGATTAATAAGGATTTGCTAATGAGAAGGGGAGACTTCTATAAATAGTGTCAAGGATTTAAAATTTTTATGCTTTTAATAATGAAAGAAAATTAAAATTGCATGGCAATATATGTATCCCAGATTGAGCATAGTGTTAAGATTGTCTTGTCGGAGCGCCTGGGTGGCGCAGTCGGTTAAGCATCCGACTTCAGCCAGGTCACGATCTCGCGGTCCGTGAGTTCGAGCCCCGCGTCAGGCTCTGGGCTGATGGCTCAGAGCCTGGAGCCTGTTTCCGATTCTGTGTCTCCCTCTCTCTCTGCCCCTCCCCCGTTCATGCTCTCTCTCTGTCCCCAAAAATATAAATAAACATTGAAAAAAAAATTAAAAAAAAAATTTTTTTAACATTTATTTATTTTTGAGACAGAGAGAGACAGAGCATGAGCAGGGGAGGGTCAGAGAGAGAGGGAGACACAGAATCCGAAACAGGCTCCGGGCTCCGAGCTATCAGCACAGAGTCCGATGCAGGGCTTGAACTCAAGGACCGCGAGATCATGACCTGAGCCGAAGTCGGACGCCCAACCGACTGAGCCACCCAGACGCCACTTATATGGGTTTTTATAAGGAGCAACATTCTTCCCAATGAAATGTCAAAATTACATTGATTAAAAAAAATTTAAATGGATTGGATTTTGAAGTTTATAGAGCATTTCAATTATCAGAAGTTAGATGGTTCTATCTGACTTTCTAAGATTTTCCTGCTTTTATTTCTATGATGTGACAATTAAACCAAAACAATCAAGCACCACATGGTGTGCTGGGGCCTCTTGGAAGTTGGAGTTATTTCAAGAGGTCTGTGACTCCATATGTACACTAATCACTGTTGATTGAATAAATAATAAATAATGCATGGCATACACAATTGTAGTCTATTTTAAATGCATGAGACTGTGTTTTGATTAATAGAGGTTCCAGGTAACATTTTGCCATTAGGCATTTTATCAACAAATCGTAAAAGCATACTTTTACTCCAGTGGGATGCGCAATTTTTTTAAGATCATATAAAGAAATTTTCATACATGAAATTGCTAGAGGGGTAGCTGAGTGGCTCATTTGGTTGAGCGTCTGAGTCTTGATTTCGGCTCAGATCATGACTTCAGATCATGACGGTTTGTGAATTTGAGTCCCACGTGGGCTCTGTGCTGATAGTCTGGAGCCTGCTCAGGATTCTCTGTCTCCCTCTCTCTCTGACCCTCCCCCACTCATACTCTGTCTCTCAAACATAAAAAAAAAAAATTAAAAAAAAGAAATTACTAGAAACCATGCCTTCAAAGTTAACCATTTACTATTAAGTTCTAACTAATGACAATTTAGTTTCAAATGACCAAATTTGTCAGACTTTATTATTAAATAACTAATCAACCTCAGCTATGTGTAATGGCCAGTGATAGGTACCAAGGGTATATTTGGTACAGGATACCCAGAAGTAGAAGAGAGAATTTCTAAATTTTGTCAACTTTTCTTCTTGCTCTCAAGAGATTCAAAACTCCAACTTCCTTCACATATCTTGTCCTCTTGGTTCTATTTACTATCATGTTTAATAGTACTGGTATCCAACCCCTAGTTTGGACCATAGAGCTATCTTCTACATAGAGCTATCTACTACATAGAGCTATCTTCTACAATAAAAATCCTTCCAAGAGCCCATCTATCTTCATTACTGGACCTTTGGTTCCAGCCTTGCCCCACTCCAATGCATATTCCATTCTTTGCCAAGATAGTGTTGAAGTAACCCAGATCAGGCCCAAGATGGAGTCATTCAAATTTAGCCCTATGTCAGCAACAAATCTCAACATGCCTATTCAGCACAAGTTGCCTGATGCAGCAGCTCTGAGACTTCCCATTGTTCCATATAAGGCAACTAACTGCTTTAACTGGTTTAGCAAATGCCCACCATTGCTTCCTTGTTACTTCTCCCTTCTGCCCCTAAAATCTCTTGCCTTGTACAGCTTTTGGAGCTCCTTTCTCCGTGCTGGATGGGATACTGCCCAATTCACAAATCACTGGATAAAGCCAATAAGATCTTTACAATTCACTCAATTGAATTGTGTTCTTTAACAATAGCTTATAAAATTTGATTTTGATCATACTGTCCACTGCTGAAATCTTTCAACTACTCTCTATTATTTTCAGGATGAAATTCAAATTCCTTTTTTTTCTGCCCTACTTTTTTAAAAATTATAGTAAAAATTATTAAAAAATGTAATTTAACATGTTCTTTTAACAAAATTTTAAGGGCACAATATAATATTGGTAACTATAGGCATGGTGTTGTACATTAGATCTCTAGAACTTACTCATCTTGTATAACTGAAACTGTAACAACCATTGAATAACAACTCCCCAATTCCCTTTAGCCCTAAAATTCCACTCTCTGCTTCTATGCATTTGAGTATTCTAGATACCTTATATAGGTGGAATTATACAGAATTTGTTATTCACTGTATTATTTTACTTAGCTTAATGTCTTCTAGCTTCACCCGTGTCATACATTGTAGTATTTCCTTCTTTTTATTTATTTTTAATGTTTATTTTTGAGACAGAGAGAGACAGAGCACAAGCAGGGGAGGGGCAGAAAGAGAGGGAGACACAGAATCTGAAGCAGCCTCCAGGCCCTGAGTTGTCAGCACAGAGCTTGACTTGAGGCTTAAACTCATGAACTTCGAGATCACGACCCGAGCTGAAGTTGGATGCCCAACCAACTGAGCCACCCAGGCACCCCGGATTTCCTTCTTTTTGAAGGCTGAATAATAGCTCATTGTATATATATACCACATTTTCTTTATCCATTCATCCACTGATGAGCATTTGGGTTGTTTTCACATCTTGGCTACTGTGAACAGTGCTGTAATGAACACAGGACTGCAAATATCTTTTCAAGATGTGATTTAAATTCTTTTGGATAGTGCTTGCTTTGGCAACACATATACTCAATTCTTTTGGATAAATACCCAGGAACGGTATTTCTGGATCTTAGAGACTCCACAAGAAAACCGTTAGGACAAATAAATGAATTCAGTAAAGTTGTAGATACAAAATCAACATACAATAAATAAGTTGTGTTTCTATACATTAGCAATGAATTGTTTGAAAAAGAAATTTAAAAAACAATCCCATTTACAATAACATCACAAAAGAATAAAATACTTCAGGGTAAACCTTACTAAAGAGATGAAACACTTGTATGCTGAACACTATAAATCACTGATGAACAAAATTAAAGACACAAAGAAATGGAAGAGTATTTCATACTCTTGGATTGAACGACTTATTGTTAAATATCCATACTACTAACGTGATCAATCTATAAATTCAATGCAATCCCTATCTAAATCACAATAGCATTTTTTATAGAAATAGGAAAAATAATTCTTAAATTCACATGGAACTACAGAGGACCCTAAATAGTTAAAACAATCTTGAAAAAGAACAAAGCTAGAAGCATCACGTTTCTTGATTTCAAAATATATTACAAAGCTACAGTAATTAAAACGGTATGATACTGGCATGAAGGCAGACATATAGACCAGTAGATACAATAGAGACCCAGAAATAAACCCATGTATATACAATTAACTGACCTTTCACAAGAGTACCAAGAATACACAATTGGGAAATGGTGTCTTCAACAAAAGGTGCTGGAAAAACTGGATATACACATGAAAGAAAAAAAAAAAAAGAAAGAAGTTGGACAATTTTCTTATACCATACACAAAAATAAACTATATGAATTAAAGATTTATACATAAGACCTGAAGCTATAAATCTCCTAGAAAAAAAACATACGGGAAAAGCTGTTATCTTTTTAATTTTTTAAATTTTATTTTAGAAAGAGAGAAGGCTCACATGTGTGTGCAAGTGGAGGAGGGGCAGAGGGCAAGAGAGAGAATCTTAAGCAGGCTCTATGCTCAGTGTGGAGCCCAAAGTGGGGCTCAATCTCACAACCCTGGGATCATGACCTGAGCTAAAATCGAGTGGGACACTTAACTGACTGAGCCACCCAGGTGCCCCAGGGGGAAACTTTATAACGTTGGCGTAGGTAATAAATTCTTGAATATGACACAAAAGTAGAGGCAGCAAAAGAAAATTATTTAATGTGGTACACACAGCTCTTTATAATCTGATAACTATGAACCTTGTAAACATTGTGTTCTATCCATTTCTTCACAATTCTCTAGCCATTCCAAGTTAGAAGTGTTAGAAGTCCCTTATTGTTTAAGCTACATTTAATCAAATTTTTGTTAGTCACAGCTCAAAGCTTTCTAATTGATCCAGCACCTCTATTCTTGGTATGTAAAATGACCCTTCCCCTGCCATTTGAATAAGCTCCTACTATTTCAATAAATACATTTAAATACCACATTGATTCTTTTTCAGAAGCCTTTTTTGACCTTTGTTGGTGACTTCTCCAACCTTAGGTGTAGCTGGGCACTAAATGGTTGATGCTCCCGTGGCACTTTACACAACACCTTTGTTCTTATATTTCTATATTGCAATTTTTGTATATATATCTGTCTGACATCCGACTTTGCCCAGATTGATAACAGCTCGAGTCCAGGAACCACAGCTTATTTGTTATTTAATTCCTCACACTCAGGATAATCTTCAGTACGTAGTATATTCTTAATGAATGAGTTCATAAAATAATAAGTGATTGGAGGTGGTAGCCAGTCGTGATGTGGGGTGGCCCGCGATGAAATCACCCAGTTCATTGCAAACTGAATGTGACGCATCAGAAGAAGAACCTATTGAAGATGAACAGACTCCAATTCAGATACTGTGACTACCCCTGTCACGAGTAAATTGTTCTCAGTTTCTTGGGTTATGTGTTCTTCCAGATGGTAAATTTAAAAATGTTAGAAGAGATACCCAAGAAGGTACAGAAGAACTAAGGAGCTGTGATATACGAGGCGTATTTATTTTCTGCCCCAGAGGGGAACTGTCAAAATACCGCGTCCCAAACCTCGTGGACCTCTACCATCACTATGGAATTATCACTCATGATCATCCAATCCCAGACAGAGGGACTCCCGATGTAGCCATCTGCTGTGGAATAATGGAGGAGCTTATAATCTGCCTTAAAAAAGAACTGAAAAATCTTAATCCACTGTTATGGAGGACTTGGGAGATCTTGTCTCGTACCCACTTGTCTCCTACTGTTCCTGTCTCACGCATCTTCCTCTCAGCAAGCTGTAGACAGCCTGGGAGACCCAAGAGGATCTGGAGCAATACAAGACTATAAAGCAACATCATTATTTTCATGAGTTTCGGGACAAACTAGCTGTACACCTAGCATCAAGAGAGTCATTGTCAAGATCTGTATCTAGATAAAAAAGAATTTTAAATGACATATATATGACCATGTCTGAAATTTAAGAACTATTTAACATGATTTGTATTGAAATGAAACTTACCAGTGTTATCGGCTTGAATGTAAATGTATATGTGCAGATATTCCTAAAGATTTAATGACAAATTAAAAAAAAGTGAATAAATAAATGAATAAATAAATAATTGCATATATGCAATCTCCAAGAGACTGCAATACAGAAAGGAAGATAGATATTTGAACAAGCATCTAGGAGTCATGTTTGGTGTTGGAAATTAAAAATGATACGTCCTATTCCTTAAATGCTTTTGTAATGCTTTTAGTTAACAGAGTCTGCCTCCATCTCTAGTCACCGTTTATATAAGATCCAAGAAGATAATACTATGCCATTTTATTGGCAGCTCCAAAGTTCTTAGCTTTACCAGCTCCTTCTGCTCTGTCTTTCTGAGTCTCTTTTTTTATTGGTATTAAGAAGTTTCTTAGTCTGGATTGTCGTCTGTATTCAGACAGTATGCAATAGGACAACCATCTCCCTGTTACATGGCTTTCTGCGCTTCTCATCTCAGCAAATCTTTGCAAGACTTACATGAAGGCCTTAGCAAGGTAACCCATGTATGTTTTGTCCGGTGACAAATGGTCAGTTGTGCCCAACTTGACTCTGAAACACGTTCTGAATATTAATGATAAGAAGCACTCCCCTCCCAACATTGAAAGGTACTCGAGATCAACTGGTTAGAACTAGAGGTGACCATCCTGGGGCAAGGGGGTGAGACACAGTGTACTGGTGATTTGTATAATCATCAGGATGCTTTTGTCACTTCATTGCCCTAATTTGCTGAACTGTAGTGTCAGGTTACAACCGAGATCCACCTCCACACATTCCCTGAATAATAATTTTTGCAAAGCTTTGACGATAGTAAACAGGTTGTAGTACCAATTCCAAAGCAATAGTAGAGTGGTACGTTGACTACACCAAGAAGTAATTCTTTGACACCAGCTAGATATCCTATAATTCAGTTCAGTTCTGACACTATTTACCTGGAGATAGCGTCAGATTCCATAAGTTGAGGGCTCGGTTTTACAAGACTGCTCCCACAGCCCCCTTCAGATGTCAGCCCAGATGTTACCTGCACTTCTGACCTGCTGGCTATAAATTAAAGGTTCCCAACCCCTCTTTGAATTCCATTAATTTGCTAGAGCGGCTCACAGACCTCAGGGGAAATATTTCACTTACTAGATTACTGGTTTATTATAAAAGGATATAACTCTTGCTATAAGCCCCAGTCAATACTCCACATAGGGCTATTGCACAGAGAACTTGTCTCTACCAGCATTCTAGGTTCCATTTTAGACCACGCAAGCTCAGGCAATCTTACTGGTTCTCATTTAGCATGTTCAATGAATATTGCATGAAGCATGGATGTACATGCTTTCTGTTATATAATATTAGGTAGGGGAAACATTTTCCAGTCAGATACAATGTCTATCTCCCAAATATAATCAGGTAAAAAAAGAAGCAATCATTTCACATTAAATCTGTTTAAATCTTGATTATACCTTAATTTTGTTAGCAATTACATTCCTAACTGTAGCCTTCCTTAGGACTTCATCAACAGATGTTGGTTTTATAATACTAGGTAGGGGAAGTGTTCCCCACCAGATATAATACCCATTCCCATAAGACATTCAGGTAAAGGAGACACAACTTCTTTACCTAATACCTGCTTAAACACTCCAACTTCTATAATCTTATCAACCATTACATATTTTTTTTCTTTGAATTTAATTGTAGCCCAAGTTAGGACTTCACCAATGGATTCTGGTACCACTTCATGGGATTCCCATATCAAGACATCCTGGAAATTTCTCTTATCCACACAGTGTTCATTTCACCCACACTTGTGCAAAAGGCTTTGGGTCCCCAGTAAGAGATGGAACCAAGGAACTCTGGCTCTTTTGTCAATCTTTAACTTCATTACCCTAACTACTGCCATAAGAGATTGTTGGTTTTGGTCAAGTTTCTCATTAAAATCTCCACCTTATGGCTTTGTAAATTCCTCCAAACAGGGGTAAGCAGAGTGGACTTGTTTGGGACCCTTTAATGTTGGAAGAACATAGGGAACTCTTCGGCCCACTCAACTTAAGGTTATGCTGTGTTAATATTTTTGTTTTAACCCAATCAATGTTCATTTTTTTTTAATATATGAAATTTATTGTCAAATTGGTTTCCATACAACACCCAAAAGGTGCCCTCCTCAATACCCATCACCCACCCTCCCCTCCCTCCCACCCCCCATCAACCCTCAGTTTGTTCTCAGTTTTTAACAGTCTCTTGTGCTTTGGCTCTCTCCCACTCTAACCCCCCCTTTTTTTTTTTCCTTCTCCTCCCCCATGGGTTTCTGTTAAGTTTCCCAGGATCCACATAAGAGTGAAACCATGTGGTATCTGTCTTTCTCTGTATGGCTTATTTCACTTAGCATCACACTCTCCAGTTCCATCCACGTTGCTACAAAAGGCCATATTTCATTTTTTCTCATTGCCACGTAGTATTCCATTGTGTATATAAACCACAATTTCTTTATCCATTCATCAGTTGATGGACATTTAGGCTCTTTCCATAATTTGGCTATTGTTGAGAGTGCTGCTATAAACATTGGGGTACAAGTGCCCCTATGCATCAGTACTCCTGTGTCCCTTGAATGTTCATTTTATTCATTCCATTCCTTAATAAGCATCTAAAGATTTCTACCCTGCTGAGACAAGTCCCGTGACTCTCCCCTCTCTGTTTCCTCTTTATTTCTTAATAACTGTTTAAAAATTACTACCTTGTTTGGACAAGTCTCTTGACTCTCCCTCTGCTTCTTCTCATTGTCTTATTAATTAACTGGATGTTTTGATTAGCATTTGTAAGACAAATGCTGAAGGGAAGCTGCGAGAGCAAATTCCATAAAGTTTGATTTTATGGCTTTACAACAATAAAGTTAGATGGGGTGTGCATGTAAAAGGAGCTTCCTTAACTATAGTGTTTACCATGGCCTGGGTGACGAGCTGTATTCTGAGGGTGGGTATACTGATTATTATAAAACCAGCCCTGCATGGCTCTCATGTAAAACATATCAGCTCTTTCATCTGGGGGTGTTCCATTCTGGCATTCATGAAAGACAGTTCACCTTCTCAGAGTAAACAGACCTTACAGTGGCTTTTATTCACTTCACCAGGCTGGCTGTTCCCTCAGGAACACATATAGTCATTTGTGATTATTCCGTAGTAAGCTGTCGGTCTTCCATCAGGCCAACCGTGCTCTCACTCTGCAGCATTGGAAATCAGACACTATTTTCTAAAGAGTCGCTCCTATAATTTATCTCAACAAAGATTTCTCAAGAAGCTGATGATACTAATCCACAAAATGAAACAACTCCTTCACCATCCTTAGGTGGGATCCAAAAGTCACCTCATGAACATAACAAACCTTTGCCACTCTCCTCGCCAAGGAAATTCCAAGGGTTTTACTAGCTCTGAGTCAGAAACAGAGCAAATATATATTTCTTATACATTACAATATCACACCGCCCTCAAAATTCATTCATCTTATGTCTAGTGAATTAAACCCACTGACTGTCCAGTTATCCAAAAAGTTCTAAAATAATAATGGTTTATTTGAGAACCGGGGACATTAGTGACATCATGTCATTTGAACCTTAAGTATATCTATAAATTGTTATTATTACAAATGATTATATGAAGATTGAGACTTAGCCAGGTTAAGAAATATGCCTCACAGCTAGAAAATAGAGTAGCTGGGATTTCAGTCACTTTGGCTGAGCCCTAAGCCTCTGGTCATAGAATAGCCATGCTGAACTAGAATCCTTAAATCAGTCTTTCCTTTTCCTCACAGAAATCAACCCTGTCTTTTTTACTACTTACTGTCTTTTTATACTTACTCTCCACAAAGCAATCAGTGGCAATGGCAATGTGATTCACATACCAGTCTATTGACCTGCACTGGGTATAGAGAAGGCCCCTGTGGCACCAGAAAGAGGTACAAGGCGGGTTGGTGACTCAACACTTTGGGTGACCTACAAGGAAGAACTCTGTTTCCTTTTATTATTTTTTTTTAACGTTTATTTATTTTTGAGAGAGAGAGAGGGCGTGTGAATGAGGAAGAGCAGAGAGAAAGGGAGACAGAGGATCTGCAGCAGGCTCTGCACTGAGAGCACAGAGCCCAGTTGGGGCCTTGAACTCACGAACTGTGAGATCCTTGAGCTGAAGTCAAATTCTTAACCAACTGAGCCACCCAGGCACCCCACATCTGTTTCTTAAAATTAAGTTTTGAGGGGCGCCTGGGTGGCTCAGTGGGTTAAGCGTCCGACTTCAGCTCAGGTCACGATCTCGCAGTCCGTGAGTTCGAGCCCCACGTCGGGCTCTGGGCTGATGGCTCAGAGCCTGGAGCCTGCTTCCCATTCCGTGTCTCCCTCTCTCTCTGCCCCTCCCCCATTCATGCTCTGTCTCTCTCTGTCTCAAAAATAAATAAACTTTAAAAAATAAAAATAAAAAAAAATTAAGTTTTGAGATACACCTACATCCTTATCATAAATATATTTTTATTTGGGCTAATTTGGATATATTTTCATTTCTTGCAATTTAGTACTTCCCAACTGTTTGTATTATTTATTATTATATAATAACCTACCCCAAAACATAATGTTTTAAAACAAAAATTTGTTACTATGCCATCTCACAATTCTTTTGGTCAGCAATTTGAACAAGACACACAAAAAGTGTGGCCAGTCTCTGTTCTATAATGTCTGGGCCCTGAATTTATTAAGATTGACTTGGGCTGACTCAAGGGTTGGTGTCTGGAATGACTATGAGCCATCTCCCCAGTTATTCTTTCACTATTTTTTCCCTCTGTTTCTTATTACATTTCCTTTGTCTTACTTTTGTTTAATTGAGATTTTTTTTTATGGTTCCATTTTATCTCACGTTGATTTATCATTTATGTCCTAGGATTTACAATATAATTGTGATTATAAATTACAATTTATAAATTATAAATTATAAATAATCAGAGAAATCCAAATGCTTTACCACTTCACAGGTACCATGAAGATCCGCAACAGTATATTCCTGATTCTTCTCTCCCATCCTTGGCGTTATCAGTGTCATTTATTTTACTTTTTTTGTGTGCTGTAAGTACAAGCTACATTGCTATTATTTCCGCTTTATACTGTCTGTTATTTTTTAGATTTGTTTAAGAAATAAAAGTGCAATTTACCTTTATTCAAGCTCAGCCCTCTACATTTCTTTTGTAGGTTCAACTTCCTGTCTCAGCATCTCTTCTCTTGAAGACTTTATTAAACATTTCTTATAGTGCATGTCTGCTAGCGATGAATTCCCATATATATGCATATATTGCATATATATGCATACATATGCATATATTCCCATATATATACATATATATTATACGTTTAAATATATATCCAATACGGAAACTATTGACTATTGTGATCTTGTAAAACAGTTAATCCAAATTGAGATATGCTATAACTGAAAAGTTCACACGAGATTTTGAAGACCTGTTATTTTTAAAAAGAGTATAAAATATCTCATTGAGGACTTCTTGTACTCTCCTAGAGTGTAGAGAGCAGGAAAGAACATCACTCCCACCTTTATTTAAAAAAAAAAAATAGACTTGAGGGGAGCCTGGGTGGCTCAGTCGGTTAGGCATCCGACTTCAGCTCAGGTCATAATCTCACAGCTTGTGGGTTCGAGCCCCACGTCGGGCTCTGTGCTGACAACTCAGAACCTGGAGCCTGCTTCGGATTCTGTGTCTCTCTCTGTCTCTGCCTCCCCTGCTCATGCTCTGTCTCTCTCTCTCCCAAAAATAAATAAACATTAAAAAAAATAAAAAAAAAAACCAGACTTGAGTGGTGCCTGGGTGGCTCAGTCAGTTAAGCATCCAACTTCAGCTCAGGTCACGATCTCACAGTTTGTTGAGTTCGAGGCCCACATCGGTCTCTGTGCTGACAGCTCAGAGCCTGGAGCCTGCTTTGGATTCTCTGTTTCCCACTCTCTGCCTCTCCCCCTCTTGACTCCATCTGTCTCTCTCTCAAAAATAAATAAACATTTAAAAAAATAGCTGGCATAACTTCAAATTCATGACTCTTACAATCTGTTAGAGAACTGAGGTTCCAGAACAACCACTTGTCCAAACATTAAGGAGAGACCAGCACCTTCAAGGAGAGAAGAGACACGAACATGTACTTACCAGATTAGTAGACACTAATAAGAGGAACCTAGCCATAATAGTTGACATATTGGTGAAGGTCCAGGGCAGACTTGCAGGAGAGTGTAGAACCCATGGGACATTAGAAATTAGAAGAGTGCATGCCCTCTTGCAAGATTTTCTCCACGAATCCCACATATAATCATAAAAAAGATCAGAGAGACGAAAAAGTATTATTTGGGTGCAGAACCCTGGGGTGGGGAATAGCACCTCTGTCGGAAGGCCAGGGAGCTCCACTGACCCTTTCCCCCATCTCCTCATAAGAAAGAAACGACTGCAGGAGGGAAGAAACCAAACACTTTCACCTTTAGAACATTGGTGAGGGAAGGGAACAAAGAAACCAAACTCTTAGAAAGAGGTAAGAAAGCGTGTGGGGGCCCAGCCAGCCAGAATATGGGCAGAAGGACTGAGAAGGCCACACCTCTGACACCCAGGGATAAGGTTCCTGCCCATGGCTGAGAATCAGAACAGACAACAGCCACCACCACTCACAACCAACAAGCAAACAAGCCTCGAGGAACAATAGTGTGTACAGAGACCCTCTCTTGAGATGTAGATGCGGATGCAGACCCAGCAGATGGATGTGTGTGCATTTCCAGGCCAAACAAATACTTATGAGAAAATGCACTCCCAGGAAACGAAGTCATCACCGGAACCACACCCAGAAATGACACAGATGTTGGGACTGTGTGACAGCATATTTAAAATGTTTATTGTGTCTTTAATGAAAATGGTAGATGGCATGCAAAATCAAATGGTTAACTTCAACAGGGATGGGACATTAAGAAATGATTAAATGGAAATACTACAAATGAGAAAAATAGCAAAAAAGATGAACACTTTTCATGTGATCATAAGTACACTCAACACATCCAAGGAAGACATAAGTGAACCTTAAGGCAAGGCAATAGAAATTACCCCCAAAAAATAGTGAAACAAAAATAGAACAGAGCATCTACGCGCTAAGACATCAAACAGTATAACATATGTGTATTTGGAAACACAGAAGGAAAAGAGAGAGAATTTGGCAGAAGGAATATTTTTTAGGGGGGCGCCGGGGTGGCTCAGTCAGTTAAGCATCTGACTTTGGCTCAGGTCATGATCTTGCAGTTGAGGAGTTTGAGCCCCAAGTCGGGCTCTGTGCTGACAGCTCAGAGCCTGGAGCCTGCTTCAGATTCTGTCTCCCTCTCTCTGCCCCTCCCCTGCTCGTGCTCTTTCTCTCTTTCTCTCTCTCAAGGAATAAATAAACATTAACAAAAAAGAAATATTTTTTAAAATCATGGCCAAGAATTTTCTAAAATTGACACATGCCAAACAGCGGATCCAAAAACTCAAAGAACAACAACAGGAAAATACCAAAAGACAAACAAAACAAAACATAGCCACATACATAGGTATATCATATTCAAACGAGTGAAACCAAAAGTCAGAATGAAAATTTTGGTAACAGAAATAAAAGGCACATTAGCTACAGAGGAACAGTTGAAAATTGTAGCTCAATTTTTATGAGGAACCATGATATAATGCAATAATATCTTTAATGTACTGAAGAACAAAACAAAATTATCAATCCAAGAGTCTACCATCAGTAAAAATATCTTTCAAAAAGAAAGGAGATTATATATATATATATAATATTGGCTGCATATATTTTTAATAACAGTTCTTCAAAATCTGATGTGAATTTTTCACTTATACGATATCTCGATTTGGATTAACTGGACTTCCCAAGACCACAACAGCCACATACGGTTGGTGGCTTCCATTTTGGACAGCCCTAAACTTAAAGCTTTTGAATATCTCTCATATAATAGTCATGATATGAATATTTTAAAATTGATATTATTATACTTCATTTTACAAGCAGTGAAATATTTAGATTTTTTTCAGGTTTTTTGTTATTTTTCTTAGTATTTTCTATGTGTGCAAAAGTCAAGCAAATGTCATATTATACTAAATATATACTTTACCTCCATTACTTTTTTATAAACCTGAAGATATTTGGAGTGTTAACTGTACATAGATGCGATAAAAATTTGATCAACAGAACATTTTCTAGCACATATTTTCGTACGTATCTTTCAGTCTAACTTAGTTGCTATGTTGAAGTATTTTTTTGAATGATATATAAACATCTTCAGTTTCTCATGCTGAGATCCTCATTAGTCTTCAATGCCAAAATAACAATATTGCTTTTCGTCCATCCGAAGCAAGTTATAAGGTATTATGAATCAACTCATTTGCTCAAATAGCAACACTAATGAAAAATCTTTTTACAAATGCATCAATTTTGATTTGTGCCAGATGTATAAATAAGAACTTGAATGTCTAATGTAGAATCCAAATGAAAATGCTGAGGGAGTCTATATAGAAGAAATGTAAGATGTCTTACAGTTTCTTTTATTAAATTCATTATTTTCCAGATAAAGTACACTTTCAGCCTACTTATTTACGTGACATGTATAACTCTGATCTTCAAACCCATTTATTTAAAAAAAGTTTTGTTGATTTCACTTCATGTACGGTACTGTTTTCTGCCTTCAGCTCTTTCAGTATGAGAGAAATTGATTGAGAAAAACAGTTTCAAGAAATCAGTTCCAAGGCATTCTCTCTCTCTTCCCCCCACCCCTATGATATGTTCTAAATTCTGCTGTTCTGGTGGTTAATAATGGCGTCTTTTTTACTTTTCATATTTGCAATGATCCTATGATGACAATTACATGCATGGTTATTTCACAAATAACCCTAAATGCAATATAATTGAAAAATCAACCAATTAAATTTTTGAGATAGCCATGAATCACAGAAAGGCCTGAAGTAAGCCAACAGAGAAGGGGCACAGCAACAGGTAATAAATGTTCACGTTGGTCCTGGTTCATAACACCTAATGCCCCAAATATTTCAGATAGAAGGTCAGTCAATGTGAATTTACCTGAAAGGTTTAGGGGGCTAGTTTGTAATAACAATGAGTTTATGTGGCCATGCTTTTCCATTTCTTCTAAGCCTGTTCTTGTGTTTTCCTAGGCCCACCATACATAGCTGTGCATAACTAAACCTTATTGGTTATGGTAACTCGTAGTTTTGGTGGAATGGTGCAGGTCTGATTGCAGTGGGTTGAAAAAGAGAGTAGTAGAGTAGTAGCTATGGGGGAAAATATAGTCAAGAGAGTTTTTCTAAAGATGGGAGAAGAAAGAGCATCTTGGCACACTAATGAGAACGATCCCACAAGGAGAGAGATGATGGAGGACAGAAAGAGGAGAGTTACTGAAGTTGAGAGCAGATAGAGTCAGATACACATGTGGACAGACCAGCTTGAGACAGAGCTTGGATAGTATAGTCAGGCTGACAGCAGGGGAACAGAGTATGTGGGTGCTGATGCTGGTAGGGGACTAGGAGAGTGCAGTCTGGGAGCCCTAGAATTTATCTTCTGATTACTTCCATTTCCTTAGTGACTCAGGAACAAGGATATCAATTGAGAATAAGGATACAGGGGATAGGTATAGAGGGCATGAAAATAAAGGAAAAGGTATAAAATAGACATCTAGAAAAGAACAAGAGTGAACGGACCAGGAATGCTTTATATTATAAACCTTTAGCAAGAAAGCATATATCCGTCAATTTTAACTAATAAATCATTCCCAAATCCGTCCACTTCTTTCCGTTCCACTACAACCCTTGTCCAAATTACCACCGCCTCTTGCCTGAACTACCGCATTCGTTGGCTTCCTAATTGGCTTATACATGTTCCCTCTTCCTCCTCACCAGTGCATTCTTAGCATTGCAGCTGGGACGATCTTTTCAAATGCGTTTGTTTATGGTGCCACTCTGTTTAAAGGCTTCCAAGACCTTTGGGTAGAAACAACCCTTCCTAGGGCAGCCTCACCTCCCCTACTTGTTCCTGCCTCACTCTTAGCAGTTGTGTAACAGTAGCTTTTCTCAGTTCCTCTAAAGAGCAGTGATTCCTCATCCAGCAGGGTGTCATGAACGCGGCCTGAAAAATCCTTCTCTTCTTGCCTTACTTATTTGATTCCTACTTTTTCTTCATATTTCAATTGAATCATCACTTTTGCCAAGAAAGTGTGCCCATTCTTTCATTTATATTCCTCGTTATACACTTGTATAGTGCCATGTAGTTTCCAATCATAATTTGAAATTTATTTGTGGAATTATTTGACTGATCATGTTCCCTATTAGACTGTGAAGCTCTAGGAGGGTTAGCAATATGTTTGCCATTTTTTAAAAAAATACAAAGTATGCTTGCTTTTGTTAACCAGTTTACCCCTCAATAGTTAGCACATATTATCTAGCATACAAAAGACCTCAATAAGTATTTGTCTAGTGAATTTGACTGCATAAAATAATGGATACTAATTATTTAAAAAAATTTTAAAAATTTTCTTTTTAATGCTTTTATTTATTTTAGAGAGAGAGGGAGAGAGAGAGAGAAGGAAAGACAGGTGCAAGTGGGGGAGGAGCAAAGAGAGAGGGGGAGACACAGAATCTGAAGCAGGCTTCAGGCTCTGAGCTGTCAGCACAGAGCCCAATGTCAGGCTCGAACTCATAAACTGTGAGATCATGACCTGAGTCCAAGTCACATGCTTAACCAAGTCACCCAGGTGCCTCTAATGGGTACTTATTATTAAAAATATACTATGTGTAAAACTCTAAGCTGTGTTCTGTTTTTCATTTTAAATTAAGATCTATGCCCAGTATGGGGTTTAAACTCACCATCCCGAGATCAAGAGTTGCATGTTCTACGGACTGAGTCAGTCTGGTGCCCCCAAAGCCATGTTCTTTATAAAATTAATTTACTCTTTATAAAAACCTATAAAGTAAGAATTATTATCTAACTTTAAAGATAAAGACATTGAGTCTTTTTAAAAAGTTTTTGTTTAGGGGCACCTGGGTGGGTTGGGTGTATGACTTCAGTTCAGGCATGATCTCATGGTTCCTGAGTTCAAGCCCCGCATGGAACTTGCTGCTGTCAGTGCAGAGCGCACTTCAGCTCCTCTGTCCCCCCTTTCTCTGCCCCTCCCTGGCTCATGCTCTCTTTCTCTCAACAATAAATAAACATTTAAATTCCAGTTAGTTAACATACAGTATAATATTAGTTTCAGGTGTGCAATATAGTGATTCACCACTTCCATACATCACCTGGTGCTCATCACAAGTCCACTCCTTAATCCCCATCACCGATTTCACCCATCCCCTCTCCCCACCTCCCTTTTTTTTTTTTTTTTTAATTTTTTTTTCAACGTTTTTTATTTATTTTTTTGGGACAGAGAGAGACACAGCATGAACGGGGGAGGGGCAGAGAGAGAGGGAGACACAGAATCGGAAACAGGCTCCAGGCTCTGAGCCATCAGCCCAGAGCCCGACGCGGGGCTTGAACTCATGGACCGCGAGATCATGACCTGGCTGAAGTCGGACGCTTAACCGACTGCGCCACCCAGGCGCCCCCCCACCTCCCTTCTGGTAACCATCAGTTTGTTCTCTATAGTTAAGAGTCTGATTCTTGATTTGCCTCCCTCTTTCTCTCTCTCTCCCTCTCTCTTCCTTTCGCTCATTTTTTTTGTTGCCTAAATTCCACATATGAGTGAAATCTTATGGTATTTGTCTTTCTCTGACTGACTCACTTAGCATATTTTCTAGCTCCATCCATGTCATTGAAAGTAGCAAGATTTCATTCTTTTTATGGCTAAGTAATATTCCATTATATGTAATATATAATCATATATATGGATAAAGAAAAGAAGATGGGTGTGTGTATATATATATACACACACACACAGCATGTGTATATATACTATTATATACACCACATAAATATACCATACTATATTTATATCATCTATATCATCTATATCTATATATCTATATCTATCTATCTATCTATATATATATACATATATATATATATATATCTACACAACACATCTTCTTTTCTTTACCCATTCATCAGTTGATGGGCACTTGGGCTGTTTCCATAATTAAGCTATTGTAGATAATGCTGATATAAACATCAGGGTGCATGTATCCCTTTGAATTAGTATTTTTGTATTCTTTGGGTAAATACCTACTAGTGCAGTTGCTGGATTTTTGAGTGAATGAAGCCACAGGGATATTGCATTAGCTGTAATGATAGGTCTTGGCTAAATAACCTCAGTCCACATTTCCCAAGTGGTTAGTTGCTTTTACGTAGTCATTTCATAAATGTACATTGACTTATTTCCATTCACACTGTTGCATTCCCAACAGTGTAAGAGGGTTCCCCTTTCTCCACATCCTCATCAACATCTGTTGTTTCTTGGGTTGTTGGTATTAGTCATTCTGACAGGTGTGAGGTAGTACCTCATTGTAGTTTTGATTTATAGTTCCCTGATGATCAGTGATGTTGAACATCTTTGCATGTGTCTGTTGGCCATTTGCATGTCTTCTCTGGAAAAAATGTCTATTCATATGAAGACATTGAGTCTTGAAGATGTTATGTAAATTCTCCAAATTTATGCAGCTGATATGTAAGCCAGACAGATCTGACTCTAAAGCATGTGCCCTTAACTACTCTGAATTGTGCTTTTACCAACTTGCTCATTTGATGCTTTTGATTCTGCCTTTCAGTCGAATAGTTATGTTTGTCTGGAAAAGACTTCAACTTGCGAAATACACCTGATTAGCTCAAAATAATTTGCTTTATAGGTACATGTTTCAGGGACATACTATTTTCAAAAGATGCATACATCCTTCTTGGCAAAAATAAATGGTATTCTGGATTTTTGTTTGTGTTAGAATACATCTTTATTCTGTACATCTATTTCCATGATAGAATATTTAGACTAAATGAAATAAAAGCCAGAAAACCATTAATGTTTTTCCTACCACTTATTTTTTTTTCAGACTAGAATTTAGTGATTCATCGCTTACATATAACCCCCAGTGCTCAGTGCTCATCCTAACAAGTGCCCTTCTTAATGCTCATCCCCCATTTAGTCCATCCCCCACCCAACACCTCTCCAGCAACCTTTAGTCTGTACTCTGTGAGAGTCTCTTATGGTTTGCTCCCCTGTTTTTATTTTATTTTTCCTTCCCTTCCCCTATGCTCATCTGTTTTGTTTCTTAAATTACACATATGAGGTAGATCATATGATATTTGTCTTTGACTTATTTCGCTTAGCACAATACATTAATTATAATAGGTTTTATTCATTATCCCAGTATAAAGTGAAAAAAGTAGAAAAGTAATGTTTTAGTTTTTATATGATAGATAAATGAACAGTATAGTATTAAAGTTACACAACGCTATAGAAAATCTATGTTTCATCTCTGATATGTTTTACAATACTGGTTTATTATCAGTGAATGAGATTTTCAGCCCTCAAGCTACCTGCCAATTATTTAAACCAAGAGAATATTAAAGTATAGGTTCAATCATTTATATTCTTAATTTTCAACTTATCAAAGCAGTAAAATCCTCCCAGGCCACTTTACTTGGCAAGTACCAATCTTAATGCATTTTTAAAGACGGAGAAGTAAACTCCAACTCATTCAGAGAACTGCGGGCTGCCCACAGAATGCTATTGTGAGCAGACCTTCCTTTTCCTGAACACGGGAACGTAATAGGGCCACCTGTTGCAGCCTCTAATTATTTCAGGCAGCGGCAGGTGGAATATTTGTGACTGAGGCTTGTTTCACCACCAAGATCTATGGCATTATAGTTTCAGTAAGGTGAATACTGATTAAGCTGCATGAATTCCCATTAGAGGCACATATCAGCACTGAGAGCTATAGAGCCTGTAAGTCATTTAAAATTCATTATTAAGGGAAGCAGCAGTAAGCACACACTTAACCACATTGGGCTGTATTAGATATATTTTTGGGTGAATGAAGCCACAGGGATATTGCATTAGCTGTAATGATGGGTCTTGGCTAAGTAACCTCAGTCCACATTTCCCAAGTGGTTAATTGTTTTTACATAGTCATTTCAGAAATGTACATTGACTTATTTCCCACTTTACACTGAGTTTCCCCTTTTTGCTTTTGCATACTTACTCATAAATTTGAGATTTTGTTGACAAGCCATTGCTTCAGATTTGAAAGGCAGGTACTATGATTTATAGAAAATGCAGTATTTCACCAAGGATATGAGACATGTTCCTGGAAGGACTTCTGACACCCCATGCCACGCTGACCACAAGTCCCCTCCCTGAGTTCTAGGTGCCAGTGTGAAAGCCAAGGTGAAATACTATCTTCAGAAAAGGAAGGCTCCACTGAACTTTTAATACTTTTACTAATAAAATCTGTTTGCGCAGTTGTAATTCAAATGTCCCGATTTCCTCACTGCCTAAGCCACCTGTAGTTGCAAGGAGCCAGTTGGAATGAGTATTAACCCTTTTGGCTCACACGGATGGTTTTCCGTTCACTTATAGACCTTGCAACACCGATGATCCTATTCTCGGGAGATGTAAGGCAATCAAAGGGCCAGTAGTTTATGTTCAAACCATATTTTGTTTGATTCTGTTTTAAATCTTTCATGGTAAAGCCAAAGCTCTTTAATCCTTCTGCTGTGTTTTCAGAGTAAGGAGGCACAGGTCTCAGGCACAGGTTAATGGCGTGCTCTGTAGTCTGCGTGCTAACACAGCCAGCCGTGCTCACCCAGACACCATCCACAAAGTTGAGAAATAAGGTTAAATGTGACTTCTCCATTGACTCATTCTTCCTGTATTCCTTCCAGCTCTCTAGCCTAGAACTAGCCATCAGCTGTTTAAGTCAAGAGTTAGGTGAGCTATTTTTTTTTTTTTAAGTTTTTTAATGTTTATTTATTTCTGAGAGAGAGACAGAGTGTGGACAGGGGGAGGGGCAGAGAGAGAGAGGGAGACACAGAATCCGAAGCAGGCTCCAGGCTGTGAGCTGTCAGCACAGAGCTCCACACGGGGCTTGAACTCAAGAACCGCAAGATCATGACCTGAGCTGAAGTCGGAGGCTTAACTGACTGAGCCACCCAGGCGCCCCATAGATGAGCTATTTCTGATTGACTGCAAAGAGCGAAAAAGGCATTTGTTCTTGAGCTAACGTTTTATCTTCCAATGCTTCTGCAAGTAACATAATCCATTCAAAATTATGTTTAGGAAATACGAAATAATCATCAGAAATGTATGGTCAGAGAGGAGAAATCATAAGTATTAGATTTGTGTATGGGGCTACATGTATCACAGAGGGTGAAACAGCTGTTCAACACTACCGCCATTTTGAGCATGAGAAATGACAAAAGTCTTGTTCTACTTGATAGGTTTTCTCCGTAAAGCTTTCAGTTTATCCTCACTCATCTCTCCAGTAAGTAAACATTGTTTGTTTAGTTAGTTTATTTCTTTTTTATGTTTGCCTCTGTGACAAAAGTCCTTGAGTGTTGTTCCATATGTCTCTCACCATGACTTATTTCTCAACCCATGTTTGGGAGATTCTGAAAATATTCTAGTGGGTCTAAAGTGTTCTATGAGAAGCTGTACATTTTGCTTTTTAATTATAAAAATTTATAAACATATAGTGTAAGTATATCTTGAATCATCAGGATCATTTTATAACCTAACACTGCAACAAAATGTATTTGCATTTACTTATACAAATGTGTTTGTTCCATACTAAGACTAGTTGATATCACGATGTTCTGTACTAACAGAATTTTCAGAGGAGTTCAAATAGACATGAGCAGCGAGAGAATTTATCCTCTCCCATTCTTGCTAGTAAAGACATGTCAAATTAAAAACAAGAAATCTGCATTGTGACCGTCAGGACCATACTCATGTTGTGAGGGAATGTATTTCACAGATCCCATATTGGTAGGTAGAAGGAAGGCTAAAGCAATTTATTTATAACACGTATTAGACAACAAAAAGTTATTTGGCTCTTGATTTCAATGGTGATTGTTTTATATACTGTAGTCAATACTCTTGATTACCTACTACATGTCTACCCCTACTTTTCTTCCTCTTTCACAGAACGTGATTATGTCAACCACTTGTTCCCCTGCATGGCTGTGCCCCAGCTCCCATCCCTTGTTCCTTTCTTATCTATGTAACACCTAGCATACACATTCAAAAACTAAAAATACTGAAGTAGCCTTTTGAAAATGGCAGTAATTGATTTAGAAAATAAACAATTTTCTAATGGCAGAAATCAATTGTGCAGAACTCAAGGTGCCAGCATGGTCGGGTGAGGACATTTTTCTGGGTTTTGTCCTCGCATAGAAGAAGGTGCTAGGAGCTTTGCAGGGACTCTTATAAGAGCACTAATCTCATTTATGAAAGCTTCCCCCTCAGGACCTAAGAACCTTCCAAAAGCCCCACCTCCTAACACCATCACATTAGGCATTAGAATTTCAATATATGAATGGGGGGGGGCACCAACACTTAAACTTAGCACTCACCAAGTTTCAAGTATGTATAGAAAAGCTACATGCATAGCTCACATTAACTTACCTTCTCATAAATATAAATATTTTTTAGTCAATTTCTGGTGCATTGCCTTTGGCTTCTACTAAGGGTTAACATTTAAATGACCATATTTCTTTGCAGCAAATGCTAATTTATTCCCTCCCACACACCAGGGATTGTTCCAAACTCACTTTTTAGAAAATTTAGAAACATGCAGTTGAATTTATCAATAATTATGCCAGCTTCACTGTAGGGATCTTATGCCCTAGTTTGGTCACCTGACAATGACATCTCTTACAGCCTTGCTCTGCCCAGTGATTTATACAACCAAATGAAGCTTTATTTTTCTGCATGTTCCCTGGACACTTAAAGTGATCTGCTACATGGAAATGAAGGTCTCATTGGCATCTTTTTTTTTCCTTAGTTTATATCAGTTCTTCTACAAATGTTCAATGTAAAACTGAGGCCGATTCAGGGGGAAGACTTTCATTATCTTCTTTGTCCAGTTCTTGTCCTTGTTTGGCTAATCTTCCAAATGTCAGTCAGATAGATAATTGTTAAAAGGCATTACTAAAACTTCTTCCATCTACACTACAAGATCCCAATTTTTGAAGTATCTCGAAGACCAAAATGAGTTGGTTCACAAGAAGACCCTGTGGCTGAAAACCTGATGTCTTCCAAGTACAGTAAATGTCTTATTTTATTCAAATTAGAATCCTGGAGTTTTAACTGTGACTCATATATCCACTACTTTAGTGATAGACTAAATTGATTGGTAGTAGGAATCTTACTTGACTTGGAACAAATACTATAGAAATCTTATGGGTTCCTCCAAAATTCAGTGGGGAAAATGGTAGTCTTTATTCCCCAAATTCCTTGAGGTCAGGGAATACAGTTTGACTTGTGGCTTCAAAAAATTGCCTTGCCTACTTTCCTAATTATGCAAACTTTTTGTTTTTATAGTTATTTCTTGATGACAATTTGCATAATTTGTACCTGAAGATGTCAGACGTCCATTAAATATTTCTTGATTTAATTGCTGAGAAAAATTAACCTCTGCCTCTCATTTCTTTTCAGAATATTTGATGCAGGCCATTGCCATATTCTTAGTTCTCAGGATCTTCGAGTTCATTTTAATTATGGATTTGCTTTTGAGGTTAAAAAAAATAAGCTAGGCCAACAATTGAAAACAACTTAAATATTATGATCTATAAAAAGAGTTACATTCACCTCTGTTATCTAAGAGGTTCACTAGACAATTTTGTTATTTACACTAGGCCCTCCACAAAGGATTTGAAGTGCTTCATAGAAGGGTGTGAATTTGACAAGGAACAACTGAATAATGAAGGAATTGGGGTAAAGGAACTTCCAGCAAAAGAAATGAAAGTGAGGAAGAAAGTTTCCACTCAACTATTTACGGCGTAACATCCTTTAAATTTGCCAGAAGTGGGATTAGAGAATCTTTCTTAACTTTAGACAGAGGGGTTAAGTGGAATGCATTCCAAAACCCAAGTCCACTCACAATATTCTTTTTCAATAAAATTAGGAAGATGAAACCATATATGAGATTTTTAAAAGTCACTAATATGCAAATAAACAGCATCAATTTCCACAAGAATAACAAAGAGACTCACACTGCCTATTTGCCAATTCACTTATAAAAGTTGGAGGGGTGGCTCAGCCCTGGGTGGCTCAGTCAGTTAAACGACTGACTCTAGATTTCAGCTCAGGTCATGATCTCACCATGGTGAGATCAAGCCCCGCCTCAGGCTCCACTCTGATAGCATGGAGCATCCTGCCTCGGATTCTCTCCTCTGATCTCTCTCTACCTGCCTCCCTCTTTCTCTCTCTCAAAATAAATAAATAAACATTAAAAAAAAGTTGGTATGGAAATAATGACATTAAGAGTCTAGACAGAGAAAATGGTCTATTATGTCTTCTTTAGCTTTGCACCTTTAGCGACTAGCAATGTCTAGCATCTATTGATAACTCAATAAATACTCATTGAATGAATGAATGAATCAATACAGGAATCAGTGAATTAAGAGAGGAATGAAAAAAAAGAAGAATATGGCTCTGTAGGTCCTGATGACTTCTTAAATTTTGGGGTCACTGTGAAAAAATATCCGAAGACACTCTGTTTTTATAGCTGTATCATTTTTTTTATATGCAGAAAATCCAGAATCAGATTGTGACCTGTTGGATTAGTGACTACGGCTTATTCATCATTGATATTTTCTCTTACCCTTACCCTTCAAAAAAATAGCAGCTATTATTAAAAATAAAACAAACAAGGGGCGCCTGGGTGGCGCAGTCGGTTAAGCGTCCGACTTCAGCCAGGTCACGATCTCGCGGTCCGTGAGTTTGAGCCCCGCGTCGGGCTCTGGGCTGATGGCTCAGAGCCTGGAGCCTGTTTCCGATTCTGTGTCTCCCTCTCTCTCTGCCCCTCCCCCGTTCATGCTCTGTCTCTCTCTGTCCCAAAAATAAATAAACGTTGAAAAAAAAATTTTTTTTTTTAAAAAATAAAATAAAAAAACAAAAACAAAAACAAAACAAACAAACAAAACAAAACAACTCTTACACTATGCCAGGTGTTTTTCATTTATCTCATGCTTTTAGCTTGAGCTGCTATAATAAGATACCACAGGCTGAATAGCTGGAACAGCAGAAATTTTATTTCTCATGTTCTGGAGGCTGGAGATCAGGGGGCCACCATGGTTGGGTGTTGGGGAGAGTTCTCTTCCTGGCTTGTAGACAGTCGCCATGTTTGGGGAGAATTCTCTTCCTGGTTTGCAGATAGCTGCCATGTTGCCATGTGCTCACATGACCTCTTCCTTGTATGTACATGGGGAGAAAGAGAGAACTCTCTGATGTCTCTTCTGTAAGGGCCCTAATTCCATCATTAGAGCCCCACCCTCATGACCCCATCTAACCCTATTTATCTCCCAAAGGCCCTATTTCCAAATACCATCACATCTAAAGCTCGATAAATATGCTAAGTTAGAATGTTAATGTAATATTTTAACATGAGAATACTACTGTCAAGCAGATAATGGTTGACTTGACAGATTAGTAAAAAAATGTTCTGGTATGGAAAATGAAGTAAGAAACTAAATTTTGGTCAAAAGTACCAATGACTGAATTTATTCCCTTATATTTTCCACATAGTGAAGCTTCATTAATTATCTGTCAAATTTTCTGCTAGAATTATGGAAGAAATGAGAAAATTATTCTTGGAGGGTGCAACTTACATACTTGGATGAGCAATGACCTACAGAAAATTCACCCACTAAAGCTTCAATAAGCTACTGGAGCATTTCCAGTTCACAACTGGAGTTTGTCTGATAGGACACTGCCGACTCTGTGATCAGTTTCCATATGATCACATTGTATGATTGTAGAAAATGCATTTTCTATGGTGTCAGGATACCTGCATTTAAATTCTGGTGCCACCATTTCAAAACCTTAAGCAAGTTAATTGGTTATGCTGAAACATCATGTTCTTGTAATAAAATATTTCCCAGGGTTATCATGATAATTCAACAAAAGAAAAATAAGAGCTAAAATGTATTTAAAAATTTTTTTTAATGTTCATTTATTTTTGAGAGACAGAGACAGGGCATGAGGCGGGGAGGGACAGAGAGAGAGGAAGACACAGAATCAGAAGCAGGCTCCAGGCTCTGAGCTGTCAGCACAGAGCCCCATTCAGGGCACTTGCTATGACTTCCTATAGGTGGAGTAGACTTCCCCATTCTGCTAATTTTGCTTGGCTAGTCGGATGTGTTTGGATGCAATTTATATAACCTCCAAGCAACTTTAAATGAACTTTTGCACTTTAGTTCTGCCTGCTCCAATTTCTGCCCTTTGCCATGAGAAAAGTAGGTCTCAGTGGCTACTCTTGTCTGAGACTTGAAATAAGAAGACATGAGAAGTGTAGAATTGCCCAGAAGAGCCACAGTCAGCTCAAGCTCTCATATAATATGTTAAATATTTACTGCTAGAAGACAATGAGAATTTGGGGTTGTTTTCTGATACAGTGACACCTAGACGTCCATTTCTGCCATAGTAATTCCTGAAATATGTGCCATTGGCTTTGAGGCCAGGTGGTGGACAGCCAAGATATCAGTATACTTATTGTTATTCCATGGGATGCTATGTTATTTAAGCACCATTCTTTTCAATTATGCTTTAATTTCTGAAGGGTGTGTTGTTGTTATTCAAACAGCAAGTTTTAAATTTTATTTTATAATTGGTTATTGGTAGTATAAAAATACTATTTTTTTATAAATGTAGTATAATACTTATGTCATTTTGTATTGATTGTTAATTTTCTTTCATTAATGTAAATATTTTATATATTATAGGTAATGAGTACTTTATCTCTTCATTTCTAGTCCTTAGAAGTCATTTAATTTCCTGGCCAGTTCTGTTACACAGTAGTGGTAATAATGGGTGTCAACCTACTTTTGGCCTTAAAATAAATGTATTTATATTTATACATTTGTTAAAATGTATTCATAATTTTTTAAGATAGCTTTTGTGAGCAGGAGAACATTTTTAGCTTTTTTCTAATTTTCAAACATTTTTATCAGTCTTTTTATGGTCAGTAAAGTGAAATGACTCTATTTTTGCAATCAAGGTGGGTTTTTTAATGTTTGTTTTATTAGTTTTGAGAAAGAGAGAGAATAGGGCAGGGGCAGAGAGAGAGGGAGACAGAAGATAGGAAGCGGGCTCTGTGCTGACAGCAGAGAGCTTTCCATGGGGCTTGAACTCATGAACCGTGAGATCATGACCTGAGCTGAAGTCAGACACTTAACTGACTGGGCCACCCAGGCACCTCTGCAATAGAGGTGTTTTTAAAGGAAATTAGGGGCGCCTGGGTGGCGCAGTCGGTTAAGCGTCCGACTTCAGCCAGGTCACGATCTCGCGGTCCGTGAGTTCGAGCCCCGCGTCAGGCTCTGGGCTGATGGCTCAGAGCCTGGAGCCTGTTTCCGATTCTGTGTCTCCCTCTCTCTCTGCCCCTCCCCTGTTCATGCTCTGTCTCTCTCTGTCCCAAAAATAAATAAACGTTGGAAAAAAAAAATTAAAAATAAAAAAAATAAAAAAAATAAAAAAATAAAAAAATAAAGGAAATTAGACTAATATGAATATTAAAACAACAACAACAACAACAACTGGATGAGGGAAGAGCTGGAGTGGAAGATCCAGAAGTCACTGATGACTTTAGACTGAAGCACTGAAACAAATGAGTCTCCCAGTCTCTCAAGTTCCCCAGAAAACTTCAGTGACTATCGAGTCTCTGGAACAGACTGAGATTTTTGTCGTGGTCTGTAGCAGCCAAGTAGGAACTTGTGGAGAAATCTGTGAAGCCATGGTATCTGGCCGCCTTAACCTCCCAGGAATGAAAACCTCTTCTCCAGTTCACTTTCCAAATACTGTGCAAGACCTCCTCCTTGGCAAGCTCTGGCCTGAAACTATGCGGGGAAGGGGATTCTGGAAAATGAGGTTTCTGGAATCTGCAATGCAGAATAGACCTTAGAAGAGAGGAGAGCAAGTAAGTTGGCAGCTGAAAAACTACCAGACTGGCAAATATCGATATAAGCAGATAAATAGATAGATGATAGATAGATGAAAGAAAGAAAGAAATAGAAAGAAAGAAAGAAAGAAGATAGGTAGATGATAGATAGTACCTATTGAGATGGCTGTGTGGATTTCTTCCCTGTTACTCATAATGTATGGTGAACCACACTGGTATATCTGCTGATGTGGAACTTCTCTAAAATAAACCCTATTTGGTCATGATGTATTACACTTTTTAACTTTTTTTAAGGTTTATTTACTTATTTTGAGAGAGAGAGAGAGAGAGAGAGAGAGAGAAAGAGAGAGACAGAGAGTAAGCAGGGCAGAGATAGAGGGAGAGGAAGAAAATCCCAAGCAGGCTCCGCACTGTCAGCATATTGCCCGATGTGGGGCTCAAACTCACAAACGGTGAGATCGTGACCTGAGCCGAAATCAAGAGTCGGACACCTAACCGACTGAGCCCCCCCAGGCACCCCATGATGTTCATGATACCACTGGCTGAAAAAATTCTAACCACGCTATTAAGTATGTAGACCACATATAAATACTCTTTGTAAAAAAGATCTAAGAGGATGTATTCCACTGAGAAGGGAATGAATTCAGGAGACAAATATGAAATATAGGAAGTGAGGACAAATGAAAGACTTAATAATAATTATCACTTTGAGAATTAACAATGACCAAAAGTCATTAGCAAGGACACTAAAGTGTTTGACCACAGAAATTTTCATTCAAACTTCAAGACAACTTTCAATATTAATATTTGCTTATTTAATAAAATACTACTTGTATAGTACTTATTATTTATCAGACACTAGCTGACTTACAAATATTAACTCATTTAATTCCTATGAATATGCTTTGAGGTAGGTAATACTGTTATCCCCGTTTTACAGATGAGAAAAGTAAGACATTGAGAATTAATTGATATTCCCAAAATCACAGATCTGTTAACTATGGATCTGGGGTTTATACCCAGGCAGTTAGTTCCATATAGTGCTATTATTACCTACTACAGTGTATTATTAACTCTTCTACTTCAATGCCAAAATTTGGTGAAGGGCAAATGGAAAGACTAGAAGGAGCACAGATTTGTAGAAGTTCTTGCCCTTTTCTAGAGGAAAACATGGAATGGGAAACATTATACGTTTGCTCTTTAGATGAGATGCTTATACAGGTGACATATTGGATCTGACTACCCCACAGCTGCTGAATTGAGAAATTATATTTCTGACCATCCTGATACGTTAACTTGCTACCATTATGATTTCAAATTTGGAGCTTATACAAATTGATGGGCCCATCACAGACTATGTGATTACTCTTGGTTTGGTGAACGGCGATAAATGAAAGAGACTCATGAATACAAATGCATTCGATAGAAATCAACCTTTTCTTTTTTTTAATGTTTATTTGCTTATTTTGAGACAGAGAGAGAGAGAGAATGAGCCAGAGAGGAGCAAAGAGAGGGAGAGAGAGAATTCCAAGCAAGCTCCATGCTGTCAGCTCAGAGACCAACGTGGGGCTCGAATTCACCAACTGTGTGATCATGACCTGAGCTGAAACCAAGAGTCAGATGCTTAACTGACTGAGCCATCAGGTGTTTCCAGCCTTTTTGAACTACAGGACAGTTCTCAAAGAATAGGACATTGTGATCTTGTTGCAAATCTCAGAAGGTTTTACAAAACGGCCAAATCCTAGTTGTTTTTGTGGCCCCACTTGGATTCTAAAGTCTTAGAAACTGGAACTGTACCTTACCTGTCTCCCTTTCTTGCTGCAGTTCTCAGTGTAATATCTTGCAAAGGGTAAACGAGCAAGGACTGGGGCAAATTGTACTGAATATCAAAAGTTCAAAAATCTTCAAAAGAAGGATCATAAGGTCTTTTCCATTTTCAGTGAAGTTGTAAAGGAGAAGACCAAAACGAAAAAATAAAAATAGTTATTTAGGGGCACCTGGGTGGCTCTGTCAGTTAAGCGTCTGACTTTGGCTCAGGACATGATCTCACCATTCCAAGTTCGAGCCCCATGTCTGGCTCTGTGCTGACAGCTCAGAGCCTGGAGCCTGCTTTGGATTCTGTGTCTCCCTCTCTGTCTCTGCCCCTCCCCCTCTCATGCTCTGTCTCTCTCTCACACAAAAATAAATAAACATTAAAAAAAGTTTTAAATGATTTACAGTAAGTGATATTTCATTCAAACAGAAGAAAAATTTACTGGCCATTCGAGTTATTAATCTGTGATAGAAAATACCTTTTTTACTATCACATTCCAATGTATGCTTTCAGTGATAGGTGAAGTAAATAAGAACTGATCCACCTGGATGTATGGGGGAATGAAACAGGTATTTTTAAAATTTAAGTGCAGTCCTTACCATTACTCCAATTCTATTATTTAATAATTTTTTTTTCACATTTATTTATTTTTGAGACAGAGCATGAACGAGGGAGGGTCAGAGAGAGAGGGAGACACAGAATCTGAGACAGGCTCCAGGCTCTGAGCTGTCAGCACAGAGCCCGACGTGGGGCTCGAACTCACGGACTGGGAGATCATGACCTGAGCTGAAGTCGGACGCTTAACTGACTGAGCCACCCAGGTGCTCCTCCAATTCTATTATTTTAAAAAGGGAATAACTCATCCTGGAAAGAGAAGTGAGTGCCCACCCTCTATTCAATAGCAGTTTGTGTTAAATACTAGTGTGCGGCAGATTTATCTGGTACATGAAATATGCAGTTTCCAGGGACTCAGGCCCACAAGTTTGATTCACTATGTGTGGGTGGGATTCCATTTCCAAGGGATTCTGACATATGTGCTTTATAAACTTCTCTTAGCAACTTCTGTGGTGTAAGAAATGTCACATTGCTTTTAGTTGTTACTGGATGGGGGCTGTTCTCTTTTCCCCAAACCCATAGAGGTCTGCAAAATATTTCTTCCTGTCCCAGGATAAAGAGTTACTTGTTAGAGGGTCTTCTACAAAATATCTAGTGGTGTACTGATATGTATTTAAATGTACCCACATTTTTATTCCTTTTGTTGCTCTTTTGTCTTCCTTGAAATTATTTCCCTCTGGTGCTTGTGGATCTGTTTATGCTCTTCCTTTTTCTCTTGGTTATTGTTCAATTTTTGCCTTTCCCAATGCTTTCCTATTTCTTTTTTGAATGCTAGACATGGCATTTGAAAAATCATAGAGTTAATCTACAACTCTATAATATAATTGTCCTTCGGAGATTTTCTTTCTCATCAGCTGGTGAAGGTGGGGACAGGAGAATGTAAGAGAGTATGAAGTGGGTGTGTTTTGAATATAAGCTTCAGTCTTTTTAAGTGTTTGTCAATTCCATTCCACTTTTACTCTTATGGATTAGTTTTTTGTGGTGTCTACTGAAAGCCTTGAGTGATTACCAGTGCTCTGGTAATCCCCAGTTATATGACGTTATTCAGCTCCTAGCATTTTCTACCTTCAAGGGGGAAAGCAGCACCATATGTTGGGATCACCACTCTGAGTTTCCCTTCTTTCTGGAATCTTGGCCCTTGATGTCCACTGCCTTAATAGTATTCTTGCTTCTATGTGTGTTTTGTTTTATATTGCAAAGTTGATGGTGGCTGGAATTCTCTCTGTGCAGTCTTTTGAGGTCTAAGATGAAAATGCTATAAATCCTATAAAGAAAATTTATTTATTTTTTCTGCCACTTGTCTGGAAGTGCAACTATCCTGGAATCATTTATTTAGAATGATTTGATTGAGGTTTTTGGGGTCACACATGAGGCCTGAAAACTCACAGGAGGACAGTATAACAGCTTCAAATTCTCACGTAACATTTTTCTCCTTTGTCTGGCATAATTGATACTAGCTAATTTCTTGCTGTCTCTTTCTGCAGAGTGACTTTACTTCTCATTACCTTGTGAACACCGAAGTTCCTTCTTCTTCTTTTTTTTTTTTATTAAAAAAAAATTTTTTTTTTTAGTGTTTATTTATTTTTGAGACAGAGAGAGACAAAGCATGAACGGGGGAGGGTCAGAGAGAGGGAGACACAGAATCTGAAACAGGCTCCAGGCTCTGAGCTGTCAGCACAGAGCCCGACGCGGGGCTCAAACTCACGGACCGCGAGATCATGACCTGGGCCGAAGTCGGCCGCTTAACCGACTGAGCCACCCAGGCGCCCCCGAAGTTCCTTCTTTAAGGATGGGGTACCCATTAGTCTCCCTGATGTTTTCAGAACCTAATCTCTATCTCCTATTGAAAATTTGTCATTTTGAGCTCAGAAAATATCCTTAGGATGGCACTCGGCTTACGCACTTGCTTCCTTGTAGAAATCTGCTTTCTCTTTGTAGGTTTGTTCGGTTTGGATGCCTTATTTGCGTGTTTGCTTGCTTTCTTACTAGATACCAATACTTTTAAACACATGATTCTGAAAATATTTGTGTGCATTTCAAATAGTTTTTCAGTGGAAGAGAGGGAAATAGAAGTATACTATTAGTATAGTAAAATACTATTGTTGTCTAAACAAAAGTTTGCTTTATGCTTTAGTGTAAGAAGAAAACTTAAGAAAATGTTATCTTTCAGGGTGCCTGGGTGGCTCAGTTGGTTAAACATTGGACTGTTGATTCAGGCTGAGGTCATGATCTCATGGTCATAAGTTCGAGACCCACATCTGGCTTCTCTCTGGGTGTGGAGTCTGCTTAAGAGTCTCTCTCTCTCTCTCTCTCTGCCTCTCTCTTTCTCTCTTAAAAGATGAAGGAGAAGGAGAAGGAGAAGAAGAAGAAGAAGAAGAAGAAGAAGAAGGGGAAGAAAAAAGGGAAGAAGGAGAAGAGGAAAAAGAAATGTTATCTTTCTAGAAGTGGTGTGATTGTGGAACGTTTTTTGTGGAACAATCTACACCAATACATCCTAGGAGTGTTCTTTATCTCCTTCTCTGAGACAATTTTAAGTCAAAATTTTTTTGCTAATGTTTTTCTTCTTTTTAATAGAACCTCTCAGAATTGACCTCTGTCATTCCATAACATGCATATATCAAAGGTGGCATAATTAAAGAATTAGATAGATGTATACACCTACCTCTCCTTTTCCCAGAAAAACACCAAACTCAGCTAGTTCGTGGTTATTTTTTCTTCATTTTCCTGAAAATGTGGTTCAGTCTAGAATCATTTAATAACATTTATTTGGTGGATCACTCAATTAGCAATAGTAGAGAAATAACTAACAGAGAGGAAGCCTGGTTATCAAACACCATATATCTAAAGAAGTTTTTTTATTAAGAAAACCTATTAAAGGGCCAAGATATGGCAATATTTTTATGATCGTAAAAAATTTTTGGAGACATTTCAAAAAAGTTTAATATTCAAAGGCTGTTAATTTCTACTTTAACTGCATGATTCTCCCAATGGTGACTTGAGAAATAGAACTCTTCACCTGCTTCTCCTGTCTTCCTTGCTTCCTTCCTGCTACTCTTGAGAATTTGCTTTGCCTCTAGAATCACCTGTCATTAATGTGCCCGTCTTATAAATAAATGATCTGAAAGCAAACTGTAGGCTTTTAGGAAGGGTAGAGTGTGTACTGGGACAGCATAAATGGAGAAAAATCACAGGCCTTGTGAGGTCCCAAGAGGGAAAGTGGTTTAAAGGATAAATAGCTGAGATTTATTACTAACCCTTATACTTAATAGTCAACCAATGTGAGCAGAACAACATCTCAGAACCAATCTAGTCACAAGTGCTCAATCTTTCCGCTGTGCTTCATGACATCGTGACAGAGCAACAAAAAGACTGAACAAGGTGGAAAGTGACTCTATGTATTCATCAGAGGAGAAAAAATGTTGTTTTGTTGTCCTAGTGCTGAACAAGATTTAGGGGTAATAAAAATGGGCGGAATCTTAACTCCTGACACCATGAGGTTTTCACTCAGTCAGTTCTGTACTTTAGAATCTGTTACTTGTTTCACCACACTCTTGGGTTCAAATTCTGGATCACTCAGGAACGGTTTCCGTAGCATATATGAAATAAAATCATGCTAAAAGTGGCTGAAAAAAAATACTGTTGTTGTTGTTGTTTTCTCCCAAACAACTAGGAGTTTGAAAGTAGGTAATAAGGGTAAGTACATTAGCGTCACATTCTCAGTTAGTGTCCCAGGCTTACTCTTGTCCTCATGGTTGCAAGATATATCTCTCTTCCCAATTCCTCCAGTATCACAACTGTTTTTGCCAGAAGGAAGGAAAAAAGGAATGAGTTGGCTAAGCCTGTGCCTATTTTACAAAGTATTCCTAGAAACCCATGCAATGGTTTCCATGTATCGTTAGCCAGAACTGTGTCAATAGCTACCTCTATTTGTTGATAGAAAACAAAGGGAGATTAGATACTGAGTAGTCAATTGAACAGTGTTCTGTGTGGTATATATACCCTTCACTATCCAGTAGGGGCAATAACAGTGTCGTATATGATTGTTCCTTGACCAAATATTTATGATTCTCCTGCAAGGCATATGGTCAGAATAGTGTTTCCCCACGTCCTTGAAAACATGCATGGCCACTTTTTTTTTTTTTTTTTTTTTTTTTGCCAACAGCATTGATGGAAGTGATATATGTCATTTCCCAGGGAAAACTAAAAGCAGATATGCATTTGCTACTCTGGTACAGAACGGGTAATGTTCCAGACAGTAGCTGCTACACCAGCCTGAGACTTTGAGTGATTACAAGGAGCAGAATTTCTGTGTTGATCATGATAGGCATGGAGCATGCAGCTTGTGTATAACACCAAGTCACAAAGATTCAGGGGTTACTCTTTGCTACTATATGACTATTGCCTTCTAGCACTAGATTCTAGAAAGCATCTGGTCGTTTTTATTTCTTTATCACTTTTTTTTTTTTACATTATTTTCTCTTTTAAGTCTCTTTTACCTTTCTCTTCTTTCCTTTCACTAGTACCCCCCACACACACCTGCCCCTCTACCAACCTCCCTCGCCTACCCCTCCACCACCTCCCCTGCCACTCCTACCTCCCTCTAGACATGTCTTTCCAAGTGAATAGCACTCCTGAATACTCTCTAGCTCCATCATTGTCACTGAGGCTAAAAGAGCTACTTCCTCTGGGCTATGGAATAAAACAGAATAACTTAGAGTGGCTCTGTCTTCCTCTCCTTAGAATATATTAAAGCAATAAGCCTTGACCAGCCAAGTGCTCTGTCCGGAATCTCATTGTCTTTTTTCTTTTTTTCAGTTTTCTCTTCGATTTGCAGATGAGAATGAAGAGTGATACAAAAAAGTTTCTACTGGGCAATTTTGTTACTCCATTAAACCTGAGGAAAGCTCGGCAAGTAAATGATGACTTTAATTTAAATTTCTATGGTACCAACCAAGAATGAATGCAAAGGATAAATAGGAAAGTGGATGCCAGATCACAAGATATAAGTCCTGAAATGCAATTGAAATGACATAAAAGTGCATATTTCTTGAAGTTTCACACATTCTACTTAGGGTAGGCTTAATTGGCTATATATTGCTATATTTAGATGTCATGATCATGGTATGTTTTTAAAGTAGAGACAAGTAATAGCTCCCATTGGTAAGAAAGTTTTTATGATGATTACATCCTACAGAGATGATAGAAATCATCTAAATGTGCTCTGCTTTAGAAGCAAGACATTGGGTAGTAATTAGTTCCTAATGACCAGATTTGTAAGGAGTATGTTAAGTGCACGTTAATGGTAGAGGATGAGCAGGACTGTTAAAAATTAGAACTAATTTTTGAAAGTTTAATTATTATAACCCAAGGAGTGTCATGGAATGAAGATTAGGAGTTTAAGATCCTATCCCTACCACTCTCTAATGGTTTAGGAGTCTTTTCCGTGAGACATATTTTTCTGTCTTAGACACTTCTCTCTTGATATTCAAGGAGGTACACTCATTTACTCAAGAGAAAATACACCTCTAAAATCAGGATTAATTACCCCTAACAAAAATATGTGTAGTTATATTAGAAGTAATTAGAAATTATATCATTTGTAGTAGGCACTTGCGATTTTTGTTTGTCTGTTTATTGTCTTTTCCAAATGCCCGTCTTTACTCCATGGAGCTGCTCCCCACTATCCCACATAGTTCATGTGTGGTAGTCAGTCCATGCGATCAAGGGGCAATTCGCTGAGAATTAAGGACTGCTGGATTTGATCTGCTAATATTTTCAAAGTACTTTTCCATCTATTTACGAGGCATGTTGGTCGTTAATATTTTTCTGTTTTTTAATATCTATCAGATTTTGGGGTTTGGTGTTATATTGGCCTCATAAAATGAGCTGAACATTGATTCTACCTCCTCTAAATCATCTGTGCAAGATTAGTGTTAGTTCCTCCTTGAATGTTTCTTATGTAATTCACCACTGAAACCATCTGGGCCTGGAGTTTTCTTTTCTGAGGCTTCTGATAAGAAACTTAATGCCTATTATAGATATAAATCTGTTTCTTCCTGTGTTGGTTTGATGAATTATATTTTTCAAAAATTGGTCCACTTTTTTCCAAGTTGTCAAATTTGCATAAAATTGTTCATAGTATTATTTTATCAGCCTTCTATTGTCTTTGTTGATAAGCAACCGCCAGAAGTCTTTTCCTAAAGACTCCTTACTTTTTAAACTTTTAACATTTTAAATATCAACACCCTCTAGTCTCTAATATTCACTCCTCTTCTTTTCTCATTTTATGAACTTTCTGAAAGACGTCATGTCTGCAGACATAATTTCAATAGCACTTTAGATTAATGGTATTTAAGCCTGGCTGCACATGAGAAATACTTGACTGCTTTTAAAACAATACCACATTCTATGCTTCTCTCAAAACTAAATATGTCAGAATTTCTGGGGGTAAGGCCCAGATATTAGTGTACCCAACATCTCCCTAATGGCTCTGACATGCAGCTGTAGTTAAGAATCACTGCTTTAAATGCATAGGACCCTGCAGTCAAATCTCTGCTCAGTATGCTTCTAGGAACCGGAACTAATTTTTTTCCAACTGCCTACTGGGATGTTTGAAAAACCTGAGTTCATGACCTTCACCTCTGAAGCTTGCTCTTTCTTCTTTATTTTTTTCTCTATAAACGAACTCAATTGAGGCAAATTTATATTAAAATGCATCATTTCTAGTATAGAGACTAAGGGATTTTGAAAATTACATTCGCCTGTGTAACCACTATCCTAATCAAGATATGCATTCCTGTCATCCCAAAGAAATCCCTCATGCTTCTTTGCATTTATCAATTCCACCCCCAAATGTAGCAAACACTGATCTGGATTCTGCCATCTATAAATTAGTTTGGGTATTTCTAGACTTTTGTATAGATGCCATCATATAGTATGTCTAGTTTTGTTTCTGGATTCTTTCCTCTTAATATATTATTTTTGAGATACTACCCATTTTATTATGGGTATCAATAGTTTGTTCCTTTTAATTGATGCATAATATTTCATTGTATGAGGATAAACTGTTTTGTTTCCCTAGTCACTAGTCACAAAACATTTGAGTTGTTTAGAGTCGTAGGCTATTATGTCTCAAACTATTTATCTTGCAGCAATAATAAAGCTCTTTTGAACTGTGGTCTTAGACTTCTGGATGTCAGACTGCCATAGTTCTTTTTTTTTTTTTTAATTTTTTTTTCAACGTTTATTTATTTTTGGGACAGAGAGAGACAGAGCGTGAACGGGGGAGGGGCAGAGAGAGAGGGAGACACAGAATCGGAAACAGGCTCCAGGCTCCGAGCCATCAGCCCAGAGCCCGACGCGGGGCTCGAACTCACGGACCGCGAGATCGTGACCTGGCTGAAGTCGGACGCTTAACCGACTGCGCCACCCAGGCGCCCCCAGACTGCCATAGTTCTAAACAAATTACAAATCCTTAATTCTTTTCATAATGTCAAATGAGCAAAAACAAAAGCAAAGGTTTGGAAAGCAAGTCAAATTGGGGAAGAGTCATGGAAATCGAATTGTCAGAAGTCTGGCTTTTCTCCCCACTTCCCACTGTGCCCACTCTCCCACTGCAATCAACTAGCATGCTTCCAGGCGCACAGAGCATTTTCATCTGCTTCATCACCCAAGTCTGAGGCTGTGAGGAAGACACGGTGGTTCATCTGGCTATTAAGCCACCAGCCAAGAGTCCATCCTATCAAGAGTAGAGACTGTTCTTGAGCTCTTTCCTTATTTTCATCCTCAGGGGATCAACCCAACCGTTTGGTGGTGGATTGATGACAGAGAGGGACCAGTGACACTTTGTTCTCAGACACTTACTCTGGGTATGAATTTGCATTCTCTACCCTCATTGCTTCTATCAGTATCACCATCTGTGGAGTTACTGAATGCTTTATTTGTCATTGTGGTATTCGACAGAACTTTCTTGGCAAGTAACTTATTTTATAGTAAAAGAAGTGAGGAAAAGGCGAGATTCAAAGGTATCATCACATACCCCATCCACTGGCTTAATGAAATGGTGGAATAACCAGATAATGACTCAGTCATGGCTCTACCTAGATGACAGACCATGCAAAGATGATGAGCTGCCCTAGAAAGTTTTGATGTATATTTTGAGACAATGGCAATACATACAGGTTTAGGAAACAAGGAGTGGAAATGGAGTGGTTTTTTTTTATCATTTTACACAGCATCCTCAGTTGGGTGTGATTTTGCTTCCCCCCACTGCCCCCCAAAACCTCTGGTAATGTCTGCAGAGATTTTTTATTTTCATGACTCTGAGGGTGTTTACTGGCATCTCGAGGTAGAGGGCAGGGATGCTGCTAAACGTTCTACCACGCACAGGGCAGCTCTTATAACTGAGAAGAATGCAGTCCAAACGTCAATAGTGTTAAGGCTGATAAACCCTGTCCTACACTTAACAACGTATTCACAGAATGTGTGATTCCCATCAGTGCAACCCTGGGCTCTACCAAGAGCTCTTAGGTCCAAGGGATGGAATTAAATATCATCTATGTCCTCATAACCAATTACAGGGATGAGGACTATCACAGCTACATGTGGTTTCTTCCTTTCTTTTTTATGTATGTGTTCATTATGTTTGTGTTTCCCTGCTTCATTTAACTGAGTATCTCACAGAAGGAGGGTTGATGCTAGTTAATTTAATAATTTAGTGTCTAGGTTATAAAATATTCAAGATTATAACCATTAAAAGAGAAAATAACAGAGTGCAGATATGAATACTGTGTCTTTTGGGACTTCATGTTTTCATTTTGCAGGAGAAGTTAAGCTCATCTTGGTTTGTACATGAAGAATTGCATCATTATAAATGGAAGCATGTTATTCTTTTTGTTGTTTGGAAGTTTAATATGGGCATAAAAATGGAAATGGATACTGAATGGAAGTCAAATGGAGTAGACTTTGAAATTTTCCTATCGGCAACATAGTACAATTCACACTCCCATGTTTTCCTCTTACATAACCCAAATCACACTTATCTTTACAAAACTGTGTTGGTTAACTTTCCCATCTCCAACCCTTTTACTCTAAACTCCTACATCTTCCATGTCTATATATGTTTGTGCATGGTATTCTCTAGGATTCTCTAGGATTCTTCACCCCCATATCCCAAAGTTGTTGATATCTCTTCTAAGACTCAGTCTGAATGCCAACACACCAGTGAATGTTTTCTGAATTCTTTAAAAAATATTTTTAATGTTTACTTATTTTGAGAGAGAAAGAGAGAGAGAGAGAGAGAGAGACAACACAAGCAGGGTAGGGGCAAAGAATCTGAAGCAGGCTCCAGACTCTGAGCTGTCAGCACAGAGCCCAATGTGGGACTCGAACCCACTAACCATGAAATCATGACCTGAGCCAAAGTCGGATGCTCAAACAACTGAGCCACCCAGATGCCCCAATTCTCTGAATTCTTTAATCATAATTAATCACTTATTCGTCTAAGCTCCTTGGCTTCTCTAGCCCAACACTGAATATAATGTAGCTTTTGGGGTTGATACTTATCTCTTTACATTTGGACTATAAGATTATTCCCAATGTTTAAGCAGTGTTTTAAGCATGGTAAGGGTACAATAAATGAATTTTAACTATCGTATGGATCAATAAATATTTGATGAATTTATATTTGAAGAATTTAAAAGTGTATTTATTAAGACATCTTTGTATATTCTCAATAGGAAAAAAACAACCCAGTTGATTAAACAAAGATACATGTATTATATTTTAATTATAAAAATGAACAGTAGTTCAAAAAACCAATTAACCTGTGATATAGACAAAACAAAATATTAATTTAATATACAATTACAGAGTCTTGACCCCATGGGACAGACACCACAGAAAGTGCTTGAAATAAAAGAAAGATAAGATGACGTTTCTGACTTTAAACAGTTCACAGTCTAGACAGGGGACTAATAAGTAGTTAGACTATAGTTCAATTATGTATGTCTTTTTTTTTTTTTTTCAACGTTTATTATTTATTTTTGGGACAGAGAGAGACAGAGCATGAACGGGGGAAGAGCAGAGAGAGAGGGAGACACAGAATCGGAAACAGGCTCCAGGCTCTGAGCCATCAGCCCAGAGCCCGAAGCGGGGCTCGAACTCACGGACCGCGAGATCGTGACCTGGCTGAAGTCGGACGCTTAACCGACTGCGCCACCCAGGCGCCCCTCAATTATGTATGTCTTATTAAAATGCCATAGGAAGGCTCTTTTTAATTACTGGGAAAGGTGCAGAAGGCACCTCTTGTCAACAAGACAGTGGGCATTTCAGTTTGGTCTTGCCAGATGCCTAAGAGAACAATATCAAAAGAACAAGAAGAGAACTGGCTTCATGAACAACTTATGTAAAAGGTAGTTTTATAAAAGGAAAGAATCGTGCAAAATTATGATGTATTTAAAGCTGAGTGAGTGTAGTTCTGTGTGGCTCAACAGAAAGCAACAAGGCAATACTGAAAGGCAAGTTGAGGCTAGATAATGGAAGAGTCTATGTCATGCCAAGTAATTTGGGCTTTCCCATGTAAGCAATGAGAAGCCACTGAAGGTTTTTAATGAGAAAATCACATTCTTGATTGTGCAAAGCAGGGACTACAATGTGGAAGGACTGGATAAAAAATAGTGGACAATGGGGGAGGCTGGGTGGCTCAGTTTGTTGAGTGAATGGCTCTTGGTTTCAGCTCAGGTCATGATCCCAGGGTTGTGGTTTAGAGCCTTGTATCTGGTTCCACGTTGAATGTGAAACCTGCCTAGGATTCTCTCTCTCTTTCTCCCTCTGCTCCTTCCCTTCTCATGTTCTCTCTCTCTCTCCTTTTCTAAAAAGAAAAAAAAAAAATTTAAAAGGTGGCAGACAATGATAATAGTTCAGATGCAATTACTAAGATGAAAAGGAGGAAATATCAGAGCAGTATTTATTTAGGTAGTATAATTGCACATCCCTATCCTCAGATATGCAAAGAGGGAATGATTAATGGGAAAGAACCCTAGATAATCTTGATTAAATATTTGCATCATCTTTTACATTACAGTTTTATTCTTTAAATATACTCATCTGGGAGTTGAACACTGTAGGGAGCATGTGATCAAAGGCTGTTGGTGTATATCATTTGCCAGCTATTAATTTTGAAATACATTCGACATTGTCTTGAAAACATTAATGCACAGGTTAATGCTTTTGTGCTAATACAGATACCTGTGGGGAAGAAAAAAAAGTTTGAAATCTAGTATTTTTAGATGAAAATGATACATACATATCAGAGGGGATAAATTATTTAAATTTCAGTGCATATTATCTGCTTGACTGTATCACCTCTGGTAAATCTTAAAAATTAAGATTTTTTTCTTGCTAGCAGACTGATGAGGGTCTCTGATGAGGCTTCTCCTCATTGGCTTGGTTAAATAAGTGGCTATGTTGCGAAAACTGCATAGCAAAGCACTATAAGCAGCCTCTGAAAACCATACCTAGTCTCTAGAACCGAGGGCGGCCTCATTACATTGCATTACCATTTCATACCTAGCAAGTAGCTGAGGCCTTCGGTCCCATAATGAAAGGGGGGGAAGTCCTGCCAACAACCTCAATGCACCTGAAAGCAGTTTCTTTCCCATGGAGTGTCCAGATAAGAATGCATCTTGGCCAGTACCTTGAGTATGAGACTCTAGGTAGAGGACTCAGTTAAAGTGTGTCCTGATCCACAGAAACTCTAAGATAATTCGCGTGTGTTACTTTAAGCCACATAATGTATGTGGCTTGTTGTAATGTATGTGATTTGTCGTACAGCAATAAAAAAAATCCAATACCTCCCCTACACTCAATAGCTGAGAATGTGTTGCCGGTAACTGAAGACCGAGATGCTTCCTTCTTCATCTGGCACCGTTGACTTGAACGAACCCTAAATAATTATCTGGGCAGAAAAGAGAGGGAGAAAGGGGAAAGTAGAACATAGCAGAGAAAGGATAAAGGCGGGGACATGGGGTGAAGAGTCAGATAAGGGAAATTAAGTAGATAAATTTTTTGGCAACTATTTACATTTCCAAATTATAGCCTTTTTAGTTAAGAACCTGTTTTTAAACGTGAATCTCTCTACCTTCTGTGCTGAGATCTAAAGCTTATGTGCCAGATGTAGGCCTGACTCATTTTGGGGGTTTCATCCCCCCCCACTCCACATGATTTATCAGACCTAGATTTGTATCTAGGGACATATAGACAACAAAGGCCCCTTACCTCCTCAGAAATTCTGAGGAGGCAAAGAGAACAGGATAACTGTGGTTGAAGAAAGAGGGCCTCACCTGTGGCTGATAGCTACCTTCTGAAAGCTTCTTCATTTTTTGTGAGATACTTTGTAACAAGTGGATTATTTCACACATGATTTCCTTTTAATAAAGTACATTTCCCTGTCAAAACATCTACAATGTGACATGATAAGAAATTTGTATTTGGTCTCGATCCCTGGTTCCTGGCACAGCGCTCCTAAAACCCTTGTTTGGGATGATGGAAGTATTTTTCGTTATAGTATGTGGTTTTATTCTCTGGTTCCAATACAGGAGCTTCTCAGACTCTTGGAATATCATAAATGACGAGTGTCGTTTTATTATCTAATGAGATGACTGATGGCAGGGGCCCCTAGATTGCTTCAGGAAGGGAGCTGGTTGTCAGAAAAACCAAGGCATAATTAGATGGTTGAATCTTTTAGTTAATTACCAATGACCATAATTTAATCAATCATAAAGAAACCTCCACAAAACCCCCTAAAATATGGGACTTAGCTTCCAGACTGGTAAACCCACCACGTGTCAGGAGGCTGGCATATTCAACTCCACAAGGACAGAAGCTCCTTCTGGACCTTGGCCTATGTAACTTTTCATCTCACTGTTTATTTGCATTCTCTATAATATTCTTCATAATAAACTTATAAATATAAATAAAGTGTTTTACAGAGTTTGGTGTGCTGTTACAACAAATTATCAAACCCGAGGAGGTTGTTATTAGAACCTCTTATTTATAGCTGATTGGTCAGAAGTACGAGTGACAACTTGGGACTTAGGATTGGCATCTGAAGTGGAGGGTAGTCTTTTGGGGACTGAGTTCTTAACCTGTAGGATCTGCTTTAACTCTGGGTAGTGTAAGAATTATAGTGTAAGTATAACAACTCATAGGGCATTCAGTTGGTGTCTATGGAGAGTTAGAGAATTTCTTGGGTGGAAACACCACACATTTTATGTCAGAAGTGTCGATTTAAAAAGGCTTATTAACATGGAAAAGTTAGTACTTCTTAAATACATGCTTAGATTTTTATCCCCCTCCTATACTTTTTCCTAAGTAGCTACTAGTCATCTCTTCCAACTTCTTCCCTATTCTTTTTAACTTGAAAGTATTTCCTGGTCTTGAAAACAAGAAAATTTTATTGTTGGACAAGAAGAGGAAAAATAGGAGGAAGAAATTGTATGCAGAAAGTTTTTTCTCCACACGTGGGCAGCGCTCAGAATACAAATGTGCCATAATTGTTATAATTTTAATTTTACTATGAAAAGGTTGTTAATAGTCTTTCTTAGTGCAGATTTTTAGGGACTAATGGAGATACTAAGGAAGGTTGAGCATATGTTTAGTTATGAGAAAATATTCATAATTTTCCTCAATTTTCTTGATGCTGCTGAATTTTGGCTGAGGAGGAGGAATTCAGAAATAAAGTTCTAGAATGCAGATACTTGGATGTGAGTTTGCATTTTAGACAAATTCTGCATTATTGAGTCATCTTTTGTAAACTGTAGGGTGACCGCTAAACCAGAGTTTAGCGGAACACTTAGGTTTTCATTTGGCTTCAGAGAGAAAGCGTAGACTTCAGTAACCAATGGATATATACGTGGACTTTCCAGGGCATGTGAGCATTGCGATAATAAGTGAATTAGTTTTTTATGTTGTATGTAAGTGATGAATCACAAAATTCTACCATTGACACCAGTATTAAATTATATGTTAACTAGCTGGACTTGATGTAAAAACTTGAAATAAAAATAAAATAATAAATTTTTTTTCCTGAGCATAGAAATAAAGTGAGAGTGGGTGTGAGAACTCAAGAGATTACTAAGGTGAGGTCAGGCATTTCAAAGGAAGTGGAGGGTCTCTGGATGTCTAGGAGCTCATGCCGGGTAAGCTGACCTAAGATTATATAGGAAGCGTTAGATGTCTTAAGCTAGTGAGGAAATAGAACAAAAGAGATTGAATTTCCGAAGACACATAGAATTCTTTATGAACCTACTTCCAGACGTGAGAAGAGAGGGAGGACATTTCCATTGCTTGCACTCAATCTTCCCTTCTGACTCAAGAGAACATGGGTCCATTAGTAAGAGCACTTCACCTGCAGACTGTCGACATTTGCAACTCCGCCGCAATGCCCCATGATACTTAGAGCCTGGAGTCTTATGAGGGCAATGGTGAAACATCCAAACACCTCTCCTTCAATGTCGAACTGAAAAAATGGAGACTCCTGATAAGAAACCACAATTCATGACACCTAAGCTGCACACACATCAAAGTTATATAATTAGAAATATAAAGAGCAATAAAATGGCTTGTCGGTCTTTTATAAACATTGGAGAAGGTGAGGATCCAGGACCAATAGGACTTAACAGACATACATTTCACTAATTAATTGAAATTAACTTTGAGTGCCTACCTAATGACAGGCCCTGTTACGGATTCTGTGGGTAGATGAATGAATGAAACCTGAAAGGTGCCTGAACTTCTAATACTTGCTTCCTAGAGTGTGTTGACAGAACAATTCAGAGAATGTCATAAGGAAAAGAAAACCAGCTGTCATACTGTATAGTGAGTGGAGATAAAGGGGGGTGAGTGATTTTACACTGATTGGAAGAAGTTTTCTGTGTCTAGAGTCCGAGAATTTCTGGTAAAGAAACTAGTGAAGGTAGACAAGAGCCATGCTTTTTTTTTTTTTTTTTTCTCAAGGAAAAAAAAAAGAAAGCCGCTATGACTGAAGTTAGGGAACAAAGAAGAAAGTGGTAAGAAACAAGATCAGCAAAGTAGGCAGAGGCCAGGTCATAGAGAGTTTTGTAGGTCAGTATAGGAAATTTGGATTTTATTGAGAATGTAATGAGAAGCCATTGGTGGCATTTAAGCAGGAGGATAATATAATCTAACTTATGATTTGTTGGTTTTGTTTTTTTTTTTTTTAAATACTTCTTGCTATGAAGAGAATAAATGTTGTTAGGGAAAGAATAGAGGCAGAGAGGCCAGCTAGGAGGTATCTGCAGCAGACTCCAAAAGAGATAATGGTGGGATCACTATGTAGTATACTTGAAACTAACATAATGTTATATGTCAACTATATTTTAATTAAAAATTTAAAAATAGGGGCCCCTCTTTCGGCTCAGTTAAGTGCCCCACTCTTGCTTTTGGCTCAGACCATGATTTCATGGTTCGTGAGTCTCAGCCCACGTAGGGTCCTGGGTTGACAAGACTGAGCCTGCTTGGCTTTCTCTCTCTCCCTTTCTCTCTGCCCTTCCCCCCACTCATACATGCACACATGCACTCCTTCCCTCTCTTTCAAAAATAATAAACATTTAAAAAAGTTAAAAAGGAGAGATCATGGTGGAGTGCATTAGGGAGGCCACAGAGTAAACAAAATGAAGAAATGGATTTGGAATATATTTTGAAAGGAGAGCCAAAAGAACTTGTTTATGCTTTGGATGTCAGCTTTGAAGGAAAGAAAAGAAACATAGAATATCTATAGAGTGTATTTAAAGCCATGGGATCAAATAAGTTCCCTAGTGAGAAAATTAAGGCCAGAAAATGATGGAAGGTCTAGGACTGAGCTTTTAACTCTCCAACATTATTCACTTAAGTAGAAAAGGAGTCAGCAAAGACACCAATAAATATCCCTCCATTGATGATGTCTAGCATGATGGCTTTCACAATTTGAGCAGTAGCAATGTTTACTTGGTGAGAGGAGGAGGACAGGTTTGACATGAAAGCAATCAAAACAAAAATAAAAGTTGAATTCAGAAACAGTAGAATGGTGGTTGCCAGCGTGTGGTGGGTAGGGGTAATGGGGAGACGTCGGTCAAAGAGTACAGACTTCCAGTTATAAGACAAATAAGTTGTAGGTCTAATGTACAACATGGTGGCTATCGTTAACAACACTGTATTGTATACTTGAATTTGCTAAAAGAGAAAATCTTGGGTATTCTCACCACACACACAAAAGATAACTATGTGAGGTGATGGATGTGTTAATTAACTTGGTTGTGGTAAACGTTTCACAACGTATGTATATATCAAATCATCATGTTGTCCACCTAAATATGTACAATTTTCTTTGTAAAATATACTTTAAAGAGAGAGAGAGAGGGGCGCCTGGGTGGCTCAGTCGGTTGAGCGTCCGACTTCAGCTCAGGTCACGATCTCGCGGTCCGTGAGTTCGAGCCCCACGTCGGGCTCTGGGCTGATGGCTCAGAGCCTGGAGCCTGCTTCCGATTCTGTGTCTCCCTCTCTCTCTGCCCCTCCCCCGTTCATGCTCTGTCTCTCTCTGTCCCAAAAATAAATAAACGTTAAAATTTTTTTTTTTTAAAAAAGAGAGAGAGAGAGAGAATTTGGGTTTTTTTTTTACACATAAGGGGGAAAAAAGGCCTAAGCTATCAAAACAGAAGTTTTCCTGCCATGACTCCGCTTTCTTTCTGCCAAGCATTAAAGTCACTCCCAAAGATCAAAGGTTAGTTCTGGATAATTAAAAAAAAAAAAAGATTGTGTTATAGAAAAAGCTAAGAAAAATAAAGATTTTAATGGAAAGAGACAAAATATTTCATTTCAGAAGAATGATTAGCAAACAATGCATACATGCATAGTACACACCCTGGAATTGGTTGTTTCCCTATTTAAAATACAGAAGTTTAACTCCACTGCCAATAGACTGTTCCTCCCATCTGTGGACACTGATATTTTCCAAATGTCAGGGAGAATTTTCTATCTGCTTTAGTATAGCTGTTTCCCATTAGAGGAAAACCGATATATTTACCTCTTAGAAGACACCATCTGTATTTGTGAAACTTTCTGAACAATGCAGGAATTTGGGCTGTGTGCCTTGCTTAGATTCCTCCTGGTGCTTTGCTATCAATGACCACGTGGGAAGGACAAAGCCTCTTAAAATTCTGCAAGGTTGAGGGATGTGGGTATGACATAGCTTAACACAGTGAAATTCCCCTTTGTCAAAGACAGATGACCCAATTTGTGGACCTCCCAAGTCCTTTTCTTTTTATTTCCCTTGCCCTACTACCTTTTCAGTGCTTTTTGGAAATGACCAGATGGTGAGAAGAGTGATTTAAAAAAGAAGAAAAAAAGAAAGAAATCGAAGTACTTAAAGTTTTCAGCTCTGGTGCTTCTCAGAAAATCTGATTTTAACTTCTGTATGTAAATGGAAACAAATGCCTATGTATCAATTAAGTATTACAGCCATTTCAATCTAGTTAAATAGAATATTTTTCTTCAACCTGCGGTAACCAGAGGTTGGCTTTAACTCAGACATGGGTTTGTGATTGTTGTGATAGGGAAACAGGAAGGGAGGAAAAGCAGAGGAAGAATGGAGGAAAAATCCATTTCATTATTTGAACTAAACTCCAGTTTGGGTGGTGACAAAATTCCCCACGAGGCAAAGAGTAGGTACTTGGCACTATAGTACAATGCAACTTGACTTAGGATTCAGGCCTGTGAGCCTTCTTGCCAGCGTTTCATGTATCACACAATGTCTGTTCAAAGAAGATGGCCTGCATTTCAAGGAAAGGCATGAGATCTATTCCAACAGAACAGCCTCGATGCCTTTGGCTGGTGTACCAGAATTTTAGGAAAGGAAGAAAATTTAGTCTTCAGATGAATAAACAAGCGCATAAAGAAGGCCAACGCATGGGTCACGGTCATCCAGCTACTTCTCTTAGAGCATAGACCAGAGCGCATGCCTCTGCACCGCCTCTCCAGAGCTGTTGGATTCCCTCATGTTAAAATTTCAGTTGTTGAATCATATTGATACCCTTGATATGCTGTGATGAGAATCCCATTTTATCTCTGGTCTTCCTTACCCAAACCCATTATGCCAGTCTCAGTGTGGGGAGAAAAATCAGACAAATACCCAGTAGGGGGAATTCTGCAAAATATCTGCTAGTAGCCTCCAAACCAGTCAAAACAAGGTCAATAAAACCAAGAAAAATCTGAAAAGCCGTCACAGGCAAGAGGAGCCTAAGGAGCCATGACGACTAAATGTAACGTGGTGTTCTGGATAGAATGCTGGGACAGAAAGTGGGCACGAAGTAAAAACTAAGGAAATATCAATAAAGTATAGATTTTAGTTAATAATAATAATGCTGGTTCATTAATTGTGATAAATGTTTCGTAATCATGTAAGATGTTAATGATAGTAGAAATTGGGTGTGGGGTATGTGGGAACTTTCTGTACTATCTTTGCAAGTTTTCTATAAATCTGTGTATTCTAACATAAAATGGATTTTTTTAAGTTTATTCATTTATTTTGGGAAAGAGAGAAAGTGTGCACATGTGGGGTGGGGGAAGAGACAGAAGGAGAGAGAAGAACTTCAAGCAGGCTCCGTGTTGTCAGTGTAGAGCCCAACACGGGGCTCAAACTCACAAACTGTGACATAATGACCTGAGCCGAGATCAAGAATCAGATACATTGGGGCGCCTGGGTGGCGCAGTCGGTTAAGCGTCCGACTTCAGCCAGGTCACGATCTCGCGGTCCGTGAGTTCGAGCCCCGCGTCGGGCTCTGGGCTGATGGCTCAGAGCCTGGAGCCTGTTTCCGATTCTGTGTCTCCCTCTCTCTCTGCCCCTCCCCCGTTCATGCTCTGTCTCTCTCTGTCCCAAAAATAAATAAACGTTGAAAAAAAAAAAAAAAGAATCAGATACAAACAACTGAGCCACCAAGGTGCCCTGTAACACAAAATGCTTATTAAAAATCATATTGACCTATGACAGGCATGTCTATCTTTTATTACACAGGAATTTCACTCATTAGTTGTCACAGTTATCATTGCCTATTGGCTTCATAGGAAAATCAAAAGCAAAGCTGTTTTCCAATTTCCAAGGTTTCTACAATTTAAGAACATTTCTGTGAAATTATAATCTAGTATGCCAAGATTCCAGAAATTTTGACTTTTATTTGGTAATGAACTCATGCATTTTAGAGCCAATTCCTGGATGAAGTAGAAAGATAAATTTTCTAACCACAAAAGGTAAATGTTTCCATTTCAAGCTGACTCATGTTCATAATATTAATTTTCTGATTAATGAATTCTAATTGCTTGCTAACTATGTTATATGAATTATTTATCACTAGTGATGGAAATATTCCAGACAACCAAAATGATACAAAATGATATATATTCAGAGAAAATATATCCTTATTTATTGCTGGTTCATACTAAAAAAGAGAGTTCCTAAGCATACATATTCATATTTTTGCCTATGGATGTCCAATTGCTCCAGCAACATTTGTTGAAAAGACTATCCTTACTTCATTGAATTGTTCTGTACCTTTGTCAAAAGTGAGTTGGGAATATTTGTGAGAGTCTATTTGTGGGTTCTCTATTCTGTTTCACTGATCTATGTATCTAATACCATACTGCCTTGATTATCAGCATGTAAGAATTTTGCAACACTTAAAGAATGTAAAATTCCTAATATTTCTTCCTCAAGTAATATAACATAGATTATACCTTCAATGCAAACAGGACAATTTCCTAGTCCCTCCTGTTTACCAGTAGACTGGTATTGGTTGATTATGAACAAAAAGGAATGAAGAAATCACTTAAAATTTAGAGGAATATAATTAGAATTCTTCCTCTACTTAGAAAAGGATTGAGGGTCCTGACAACTTCAGAATCTTTTCCCCATTGCTGCCCATATTTTCGGTGCTTTTATTTATATTCTTTATTTTTACAGATGAGGAAATTGCAGTTGTATTTTTTTGGAGGCACATTTGTTCTCGAAGGTTTTGAATAAGGAAATGTAAACCTGTATTTTTAAATTCAGGTAGAATAGGTGCTGTAATGAAAACCAGAGCATCCACTGTCTACTGAGTCCTACAACACCTGCAGGGCTGTGCTTTGTGAGGACTCATGCATTTTCTAAAGCCATGGCCTCTGGAAGCTGGACCTCATGTCTTGCTGTAAATGGTGTTGGTGGGTAAACTGGGGAGACTTTGGGCCCTGGGGCCTCGACCCAGCTAGACCTAAAAGAATTGCTGAGGGTTCTTGGTCTTTCCATGAGAATTAATTCAAGGACAGGCATGCAGCACAGCAGACGAGCCACACAAGTGAGAAAGTTCATTAAAGCAAGAAGCAGACTCTAGAGATTTGAGAGCAGGTGAGCTTGAGAGAGAGAGAAGGGGAGCTGTGTGCCCTGAGGGTTGGGTTTCTGGCTCCTGCTATTAATAATCCCTTCTTCTCAAGCGGTACTTTAGCAATGCCTTTCAGAACTGACGGCCCTGGGGTAAAGTGAGTTAATTCTTTCTCGCCAAATTTCCGCTTGACCTTAGAAATTGGGTGTTTCAGAAAATTCTGAAACATGTTTCTGAAAATTCAGAAAGAGGCCTTTCTGAATACCCAACATTTGGCAGAAACTTTGTAAATACATATATTTTTTATCCTTGCCATGAAGACTGTGAGAAATAAGGCCCCTGACCCAATCAAAGGAGGGACACGGAGACTTGGAGCACAGTGAAGAGATGCTTTAATCAATGTTCTTGCCAGAGTGGATGTCTCATGGACAGGGACACTCTGGGCGGTTACAGCAGATTTTATCTCCTAGCCTGAAGTCCTTCCCTGATTCCTCATTGGCTGAGTACTACAGAGGTTACAGCCTTACCTGGAGGTCACCTATGCCCATGTAAGGCCAAAACGTAGTCTGATTGGAACAAATGTACATTCCTCGAGGTGACACAGAGACTTCAGTTTTTGGTGCATGCTTATTGCAAAGCCCACAAAAAATAAGCCCGTGAAATGGAGAGGGGGGAAGAAGAACCAGGAAGTGAAGTGTTTAAGGATTTGGGACTCCATTGTGTGTGTGTGTGTGTGTGTGTGTGTGTGTATGTGTGTGGAAGGGAGGTGCTTCGTACATATTTCCAATAAGTTGTAAACCTATCGTTAACCAGACAGCATAGCTTTTATTTGCTATTTCTGAAAATGAACCATCTCCCTTACTCTCACAAAGACTTTGTTTCTTTTGACAGGATTTATAAGAATCAGAAATAAAAATAGGGGCACTTGAGTGGCTAAAGCAGTTGAGCATCTGCGTTTGATTTTGACTCAGGTCATGATCCTAGGATCATGAAATGAGAGTCCTGCATCAGGCCCCTTGCGATGCATGGAGCTTGTGTAAGATTCTCTCTCTCCAGGGGCACCTGGGTGGCTCAGGCTGTTGAGCATCCCACTGACTTCGGCTCAGGTCATGATCTCACAGTTCGTGAGTTTGAGCCCCACACTGGGCTCACTGCTGTCAGCCTCGTGCCCACTTCGGATCCTCTGACCCCTCTCTCTGCCCCTCCCTGACTTGTGCTCTCCCCAAAATAAATAAATCTTTTAAAAAAAAAAAGATTCTATCTGTCCTTCTGCCCCTCTCCCCCACTCTCTCTCTAAATAAATAAATAAATAAATAATAAAAATAAAAACAAACAAAAGCAAAACAAAACAAAACACCCCGGAGTGTGTTAGTTTTCTGGGGCTACCATAACAAAGCACCACAGACTGTGTAGCTAAAACAACAGAAACTTATTTTCTGATCACTCGGGAGGCCTGAAATCCAAAATCAAAATGTCAGCAGGGTTGGTTTCTTCTGAAGCCTCTCTCCTTGGCTTCTGTCCTCATATTCACAGGGTATTCTTTGTGAGTCCGCATGTCCTCTTTCTGTAAGGACAGCATTCATATTGAATTAGGGTCCACCGAAATGACTTCGTGTAACCTTGAAGGGATTAATTGCCCACCAAAGTGAGCAGGGAAAGAAACATTAGCTAAATTTTAGCAGAACCTCCTGAAAATACAGGTTCCATTGACTCCCACAGAGAGAGTTTCCTGCTGGGGAAGAGACTGAGTGTGACAACTGTAATACCAATTCAGTTGCCATAAACCACACCCTCCCTGGGAGCTTTCATCCCAGAAGGAAACTGCTCATCCCCATTAGCACCGAAATGCCCAGTTGAAACTCTCATACTTTCCCACCGAAGCTGTTAACCCCCCTCCCCACCTTTTGTTAAGTTGGTAAACCTTCACCTCTCTCTTCAGGGAGCACATGGTGTGAAAAAACTTTATCTTTTCTCCTATTAATCTGCCTGTTGCCAGTTAATTCCCAGGTCCCCAGTCACTGAACACTGAACCTAAGTTGGCAGAAGAAACATCTTTCCTCCCAAAGGCCTTAATTACCTTTTAAAGGCCCTGTCTCCAAATACAGTCACATTCTGAAGGGCTTGGAATTGGGACTTCAGCAGATGAATTTGGGGGCACAATTCAGCCCGCAACACTCATCTACGGTTTTCTCCAAATCACCCTTCTTCTCTGATGCTAGGGAATTGCTCTTAGACAAAGTTTATACATCCTATTTCTCCTCTTTTTTTTTGTAAGTAGCTCCATGCCCAATGTGGGGCTTGAACTCACAAGAACCTGAGATCAAGAGTCACATGCTCTACCAACTGAGCCAGGCAGGTACCCCTCATTTCTCCTCTTAGTAGGCCACAAACCGTTGCACCAAGAGTCCCCTTAAGAGCCTAACTTATTTACCCACTGGACATGCCCAGATGTGTCTTAATCTTGCAATGAGGATGCTTAGAATTGAGATTCACGTTGGGAAGCCTGTTGTGATCTGCAAACTACTTATTATAAACCAAATGTGCAAAATGTGAAGTCAGAAAAGTATTCCCTAGTGGCTAATAATTTAGACCAACATTCTCTGCTTTGCCTGTCTGGATAGAGAGTTGCCCAAAGGATGAATTTGGATGTGCATCCCAGGCTTTGAACTTCAGCTGATGAATAGTTGAACAGAAATACAAGATCCTACTACCAGGTGTTAAGAGAAGATTATGGTATTTATAACCCAGCTAAAACCAGAATAAAATAAATTCATTCATGACCCATAAGGAGTAATAGTTTCAGTTTCGGAACCCAGTTACTTCACATAACAACCAACTTACTGGTAAAGGACTGATCATCACATTTCCAATCACAAAAGCTTTGGAGGGAATCTACTGGAGACTGACTGTTCTCCTGAATGAGTCTATTTCTTGCCCAGTCCTTCTCTGTCTTGGGGCTGATGAAATAAGGTATATTCCTCGGCATTTGCTCATATTTGGTCATGTAAGTCAGCCTTTAGGAAGCCAGATATAATAACTCACTGCAAATTTGAGTATTATAATGCATTTAATAAACAGACATTTCTTAGATGAAAACAAAGTCTCGAATGAGTATTGATGGATTTGTTTTAAACACATTAACTTTGTCATTTTAAGTATATTATTTTCAGTTAGTGCTTAGTGTTACACATGCTGCTACACAATTTAACTCATGTGTAAAATCAAATCGCAAAACTCTAAAACATGGGGCAAAAATCTCAAATTTTCCTGTTAAAACTGAAACACAAAGGAGAAAATATTTCTAGATCTACTGATACCCTGATAAAAGAATACAAAACGTTGAAAACACACGGGAACAAATCTGCTCATACAGTGTGCACAAAGATTAAGATTCCATCCACAATAACATCAATGCTAGTTATTATTTCTTTACTCATTATCTATTTCAAGAAATGATTATTTAGTGCCTACTCTTTGTTAGACATGGTTCTAGGCACTAAAAAAAAGGGAAAATGACATGAGTTCTATTTCTAATCATGTAAATAATTAATTGAGATAAGCAGGCAGTGCAGAAGTATCTATGTTGGGGTGCCTGGGTGGCTCAGTTGGTCATGCTCTCACAGTTTGTGAGTTTGAGCCCTGCATCAGGGTCTGCACTGACAATGCAAAGCCTGCTTAGGATTCTCTCTCTCTCCCTCTCTCTGCTCCTCCCCGACTTATGCATTTTCTCTCTCTCTCAAAATAAATAAATAAAACCCAAAAGAAAAAATTAAAAATATATTTATATAAAGATGGATTAAATACAACAATGTTCGCGTTAAGACATTCATAATAGCCATAGACTGGAAGCAGTCACTTACAATAGGGAACAATTTAACTTAACAATAGTTCATTTCAAGGATCAAATCCATAAAAACAATACTGCAGAAAATACCCATTTACAGGGGAAGGTACTTGTAAAACATTGCTCAGAGACAAAAGATAACTACCAACAATGAAGTATGGTGCCATTGTGTAGAAAAATATGTTGGTAAACAGGAAAATGTCTAGAACAGCATATCTCAGAATGCTATTGATAGTTACCTTTTGTTGGATTACAATAGTTACTTTCACATTTGCATTTTTCTAAATTTTTCAAGTTTTCTGAAAATGTGAAGTTTAGTATTTTCAATTTAATGTTATAGTGAGAAGAAAGATGTATTGTAAGCAAAAGTAAAACTGTCTCACATGAGACTAAGGCTGTATGATCATGACTGCCACGGGTGCCCAGGATCTGTTATATTTCTCTTTCTTAGTAATAAAGCCTTTTATTTTTAGCTGGGCATTAAAGTTCCGAATAAATACCTCATTTCCCAGTTGTCCTTGTAACAACTGGTCATGTGACCAAATTCTGACCAATGAGATATACATAAAAGTATTATATACAGTTTCCAGAAAAATTATGGGATCTTGTAATATTAATGATAGTAACTGCTTAGGAAACCAGAAGAGATTCTGAAGAATAAAGAGGAAGTGATTAAAAGCAAATTGTTTAAACTACAGAATTTTCTGTAATATGAATTCTGCAAAGTACAGAATTTTCTGGAGAATCTGAAAACATATTTAGATTTATGTATATAAAACAAAGTTGCTGTATATGCATTTTCCATGGTGTTTTCTTTGTTAAATAATGACAAAGAAATGCCTGCGATAGCATTTTGTTTGTAATAACTAATGTCAAACTCCAACACGGTAGTTGATTCATATAATCTCAGGCCTATTTTGGAGGAAGGTCGGACTTGTACTGAGAGTTCTTCCCATGTCCTGATTGCCTACAAACAATGGGAAGAGGTCATGGGAATTCTATGGATACTTTCAGCTGCAAATTACCGAAATGTTCACTCAAAGTGGTTTAATCACTAGGAACACACATTGCTTCATGTAACAAAAGATCTGGAAGTACATGGTTCCAAGGTAGGTTAAATCAGTCACTCAAAAGAATTAGAATTCTAGCTCAGAATGGTGTGCTCCTCTTGGCTTTTCCTTCATACTCTTAAGATGGAGGCGGCCGCCTCTAGCATCGCGGCTTCACACGACAATGCTCTAAGGCAGGGATAGAAACACTGTCCCAGAGAGCCTCACCACATTTCCCTTTAAATTCCTCTGGTCAAGATACCTGTGGCTAAAGGAATCATTGGCAAATGGTGGAATTGTCTGGATTAGCTCAGGCAAATCTGTTCGCCTCCTTGGGGACTGGGGAAGGGCCTAGAAGTATGTGGATGTCCCAAATCTGTAAACAATGTGGTTAGATGAGCCATAAAATGACCTAGCTGTGGGACCTGCAAGTATAAGGTCTTTCACACTGAAGGCTGATATAAAGAGCGACAGTAGGCTCACTGAAGCTTCTCTCCAGCCTATGTAGATATTTTGTATGTATAATAGCTTAAAAAGGACCTTTTTCTAAGACAAGAAAGAATGTCATACTCACATGTACGGATTAAACATATATATTATACAACAAATGTAAATAAATTATTGCATACTATATAAAATGTACAAGACCATGATGGAAATTTAAAGAACAACCATTACTCTATAAGAGTATTGACAATTTCAATGGTATCCATTTACGTAATGGAAAGCAAAATCACAAAGCCATTTTAGATAGACCTTTTTGTAAGTCCCTGCAATAAACTTGTACTTTCTCTAAATGTTAATGCTTTATTTCTCTTTCTGGAATGGACAAATAACTCACACAAAATGTTCAGCTAAGTGACCTTTTATGGGTGTTGTCCTTGCCAGGGCCTAAATCTGTCCCTTCTGGGAGTGAGTAAAGAAGTAATGGAATGAAGAATGCTGGTCTGAACTTGCACTTTTCCCTGAGTGCTCAATTCCAACGAAAAGCCCTCGGTGCTAGGAACAATTGTTCCAAGTGTTCTACAATAACGAAGACGAGGATATCTACAAAAACAGTTAAGGATCAGCATGTTACAATAGTTTTGCAATCAATATAAAACAGTGCATGGTTTTATTAGGATTCACTTGACAGCTTTTTTTAAATGGAGGTATAGTTGACAGACAATGTTACATTCGTTTCAGATGTACAACAAGTCTATATATTATACTATGCTCACCACAAGTGTAACTACCACCTGTCACCATACAATGCTATTACAATACCACTGACTATATTCTCTATACTGTACCTTTTATCTCCATGACTTACTCATTCCATAACTGGAAGCGCGTACCTCCTACTCCCCTTCACCCACTTGCCTATCTCCCCCCCACCCACCCTCCGGCAACCACCACTTTGTTTTCTGTATTTATGTGTTTGTTTCTGCTTTTTATTGGTTTATTCATTGATTTAGATTCCACATAGAAGCGAAATCCTACGGTATTTTTCTTGCTCTGACTGATTTATTTCACTTAGCATTATGCTGTCTAAATCCATCTATGTTGCTGCGAATGGCAAGATCTCATCCTTTTTATGGCTGAGTCATATTCCATTATATAGATATATCTCTTTTTTGTGTCCACTCATCTCTCAATGGACACTTGTGCTGCTTCCATATCTTGGCTATGGTAAGTAATGTTGCAGTGAAAGAATTTATAAATTCGTAAACTCTCATATTTGAAAAATGTCGTAGAAATAATCTACTTAATCTCCTCAATTTACAAATTCATAAATGGAGGAGCAAGGATCTCAAAAATTTATCAAGGCCACACTTCTTTTGGGTAGAAGAGCCAAAAACAAAAACAAAACAAAACAAAACCCATCCATGTCTTCTGGTTACTAATTTAGTGTTTTTTCTAGTTTTGTTTGTTATTCCAATCATTGCAATAATTTTGTTCATTTACATTAACAATGACAAAATTAGAGATAACGTTGAAATGTTAAACAATGTTGCATTAAAAATGAAGCTCATGCTTTGTTGGCAGGGAAGAGAAACCACATGGGGCACCTGGGTGGCTTAGTTAGTTAAGCATCTGGCTCTCGATTTCGGCTCAGGTCACGATCTCACAGTTTGTGGGTTCGAGCCCCACATTGGGCTCTGCTCTGATAGTGAAGAGCCTGCTCAGGATTCTTTCTCCCTAGCTCTCTGCCCCTCCCCTCTTGCTTGCGCACTCATGCTCTCCCTCTCTCTCTCTAAAATAAATAAATAAACTTTTAAAAAAAGAAGCCGTAAATAATGATCAGAACAAGACAATTATATTTTAAGTAATAAGAGTTCTGTACCCAATTCTGATTAAGAGGGATGTTTCCCTACACTATTAAGCAATTATCCAACACCAGCTGGATGTGCCATAATTCAGCTTAATTCTGCCACTGTTACCTGGAGATGGCATCAGATTCCACATGTAAGGGCTCTGTCCCCACCCCCATCCCCCTACTTCGTAGGCTAGTCGCAAGCCCAGGCTACCGCTGGTGCTTCTCACCAGACTGACTATAGATTGGAGGTTCCAACCACCCCCCCCCACCCATAACCTTGATTAGTTTATTATAATGGCTCACAGAACTTAGAGACACATTTTACTTACTAGATTACCAGTCTATTATAAAAGGATACAATTCAGAAACAGCCTGATGAAAGAGTTGCATAGGCCAAAGTATGGGGAAAGGGCTTGGAGCTTTCTTCCCCTCTCTGAGTGTGCCACTGTCCCGGAATCTCCATCTATTCATCGACACAGAAGTTCTCTGAACCCATCCTTCTGGATTTTTAGGCAGGCTTCATTACATAGGTACACTTGATTCAATCATAGACCATTGGCAATTAATTCTAGCTCCCTGTGGATATTAATGATGACAGAGTGGTTTTAGCAGCCTCAAGCTTCATATCCTCCCATAAAAGTTCAAAGCATGGAAGAAGGAAGAGGTTTCCAAAAGCCTTCTCCTCAAGCCCCATGGACCAGCCCTGGTCATATGCCTTAGTGGTAAGGATTGCTGAGTAAGCAAATACGTGGGCGGTGGGCCCTGGCAATAAGGAAGAGGAAGGGAAGAAATAGCCTTAACCAGGTAGAACTCCACCACTAGCTATTGCTTCATAACACATTACTGCAAAACATAGTGTCATAAAACTGTATTATCTATAGAGAATTTTCTGATGAAATTAAATGTGGTATATAAGAAAAAGAGAAGGGTTAGGAGTGATGTCGAAAGAGTCAATGCACAGGTGGAAGTATTAAGCTGCCATTGACTGAGATGGAGAACACTATGGTTAGGGTCTATGGGCTTGAGGGAAGATTGGTTTGGGATACGTGGAATTTGAGATGTCTATTAGACTGTTTAATGAGCAGTTGGATGTTTGAATATATGAATCTGGAGTTCAGAATGGATGTCAGAGTTGAAGATATAATTGGGGGGAGGGGTGTCTTCAAAATAAAGAACACGTAACAAGCCAATTAATGGATATAAGAGAGTGGGGATAGAGAGGAGAAGACTAAAGATTGAACCCTGAGCCAATACTTCAGTTGGTGGTTGAAAAGAGAATTGACACACTGACCGAGAAAGTGTGCCCCGAGATCAGGGAGAAATCTAAGAAAGGGTAGCCCAGCAAGCCAAGAGGAGAAAGAGTTTCCAGAAGAAGTAAATGACCATCTCTGTCAGATGCTGTTAAGAATGGTAGATGTATGGGGCGCCTGGGTGGCACAGTCGGTTAAGTGTCCTACTTCAGCCAGGTCACGATCTCGTGGTCCATGAGTTCGAGCCCCGCGTCGGGCTCTGGGCTGATGGCTCAGAGCCTGGAGCCTGTTTCCGATTCTGTGTCTCCCTCTCTCTCTGCCCCTCCCCCGTTCATGCTCTGTCTCTCTCTGTCCCAAAAATAAATAAACGTTGAAAAAAAAAAAAAAGAATGGTAGATATGAGTTGAGAATGGGTCACAGGATTCACCAACCGGGAGGTCATTGACTAGCACCATTTAAGTCGAATGCTGGCAACACAAGCTGGATTGGACTACGTGGAAGACCAGACAAGGGGCTCGGAAAAAGTGACTCTAAGAAGGAGTTTTGGTGTAAAATTGAACAGAAGAATGTGTCAGTAGATAGATGAAAAAATAAAGTCAACAGGTTTTCTGGGTTTTGTTTGTTTATTTGTTAGGGAGGAGACATAAAAGCCCGGTTACACTGACAGGATGATACTGGGGAGAAGGATGTATTGATTACATTGGAGAAAGAGACAGGAGAGAACTGCTAGGGCAGAGCAGTGATATCCCTGAGTCAATAAAATGAGAGAAAATACAGGGTCTAGTGCACAGGGTAAGAATTGGCCAGTTGATGGGGGTATTTCATATCTATAACAGGTGGGAAGACAGTCATTTCATCTCAGTAACAGGAAGGAAGGCAAAATATATGGGCACAAAGTGCTGGCATGCGTGATGGATGTGGAAAAGGGAGTTTACAAAAATTTTGTTCTGATTGCTTTTATATTCTGTTTGATGGATTTTTTAAAAAAACCATTGCACTTCAAAATATGTCATAGGGAAACAATAGTTAGGGATTTTTTTTAGGATATAAACCTCCTCTCACCTATAATGTGAATTGTAGATCACCATGAAGAGTATTTTCCAGTCCCTCCCGAAAGTAGAATTTTCGCTTAATTTTACTGACACATCTGTGACTTATTCCCGGAGCTCTCTTTTCTTTATCAGACAACAATAAAAAGGCTGTCATGCAATTTAAGTATTATTTCCCAACACTTCCATTTATTGCCTTTATTCTATTTTCATTTTTACTGTTACCCTTTATACTGCAAACAAAAAGAAGACATTCTACCTTATCTCTATGCAAACTGCATTTCAACAGTTTTGATTTTAACCTACCAAGGCAATTACATTCTTTTAATTGATATGAAGAATATTATTGTTGTATCTTTGAAAGAGAATAAAATTATTGTTCAATAATAATAGAAGCAATAATAAGAACTAGCATTAATTAACTACTTACATACTGCTAAACACGTTTTACTTTACATAGATTACATCATATAATGTTTATAGTAAGTCTATAAGTTAGGTGCTATTATAATACTCATTATTTAGATTAGGTACTTGACATTTTGAAAGGTTCAATCACTTGCCCAGGGTCATACTTACTAAATCAAAGAGCTGGGATTTGAACATTGGTATTCTGACTGTTCTCTATAACCACATGTGCCCAGGAGGTGCCCTAAGGGAAGAACACCCTTCCAAACCGGTACAATCTAGGTGGGTTCCTTGTAGTAATAGTATTGGCAGAACTCTCTTTCTCTCTCTCTCCCTCTCTCTCTCTCTTTCTCTCTTTCAATGTGTGTGTGCTTATATTTGTTAAATGTAGGTAAATATGTTCCATATGTAGTTTCTATTTATTTATAAGTGCATTTTCAATGGTTTGGAAAACATTCTCTCCTTTTGTTTTACATTTTGTACTTGTTTTTTAACACAGCTTACTTGCAACTGGTTCTCACAACATTAGAGGAGCCATTTATGTAAAGATTTTTATTAAACTATCCAAGCGTTTATTTAGCTGTTACAGAAAGAAATCCCATTCGTATCATTTAGGGTTCTCCAGAGAAATAGAACCAATGGAAGATTCAATAGGAGATTTAGATAGATGATAGGTGGGTGGATAGATAGATAGATGATAGATAGATAGGGATAGTTTTGCTCTTAAGATCTTCAACTGATTGAATGATACACACCACACTATCAAGTGTATTCTTCATCACCTAAAGTTAACTGATTGTTCATTCAAGTAAGTTTCTCACATAAACGTTAATGTAAGCATGTGTGCATGTGTATGTATTGATAAGGAATGTGAGCTAATTTTTGCTAGTTCTCTTATTTTTGTTTAATGCAAGCTTTACTGCACTGCTCATGATGTGCCTATTTTAGTAACATCTGCACTGTTCATCTGCCCCGAACCCAAACTTCTGCCCAGGCTCCTATTTTTATGTTTGTCCGTTCTGCTTGGACTTTCAGCTTAGCATCACTTCCTTACTACATGGATCAAGACTTAGCTGTGACCCCAAACTATTGACTAAGTCAAGCATCTCTAGACTTCTAATCCGAGTCTAGTGTGCACACCTCCACAGGTCCTTTCTTTCAAGGATGTATGTCCTTATCTATCGTCTATCTGAATATCACTCCCAGTGTTGGCCTAATTTCCAAGTTGTCCTCTTGATACTGTCATTTGGATGACTCATGACCCAGTGCATCTTTCCCTTTTATGACATCAGTGCTGGTCACCATGGCTGTCTTAATTCCCTTAGGCAATTAGATGATGAGTTCCTGTTTTATGTATCAGTACATCTTCTAGAATATTTTTACATAGTAGACATCCATTATTTATTTTTTTAATTGAAACTGCAATGAAAATAATAGCTTTATAAGATGTTGTTTGTCTTTTAAATTCTGTGAGACACTGAGTATGCATGCAATACACCTGTCAGTTAAATTGGGCCTCATTAGTCCCTGTATTTAATGGCATCAGGGAATGCTTCCTGAAACTCTCATATATTGGTCAAGAATGTAATGTATGTTGAACTACTATATTGTATACCTGAAATGAATTTAACGCTATATTTTAAGTATATTTGAATTAAAATAAAATTGGGGTGCCTGGGTGGCTCAGTCAGTTAAGCACTGACTTCAGCTCAGGTCACGATCTCGGGGTTCATGAGTTTGAGCCTCACGTCAGGCTCTGTGCTGACAGCTCAGAGCCTGGAGCCTGCTTTGGATTCTGTGTCTCCCTCTCTCTCCACTCCTTCCCCACTTGTGCTCTGTCTCTCTCTGTCTCTCAAAAATAAATAAACATTAAACATTTTTTTGAATAAAATTACAAAAATAATATAATCTACACTACTTGATCATTAACACACAATACTAAAATTGATTGAATACCTACAGTGTGGCAGACAATCTACTGAATGCTAGGAGTTTAAGAGAAAAAAAATACATAGTCTCTGACTGTAAAGAACTCAATGTGTAATGGGGGAAACAGATAAGCAGAGAAACAAATATAGCACAGTGTGATAAATACTGTGATGGATCTAAACACCTCATGCTATATGGGAGATAGTATGGATACCTTATCCAGTTATTAAAATCTAAGCCAAATCTTAATGACAATTAGACATCATACAATAAAAAATGAAGGGAAGGATCTTCCAAGTAGAGGGACAAAAACCCAGCACAAGTAAATGTTCAGAGGAATAAGGGACGTGACATTCTTAGAGTATGGAAATGATTCAGTATGGCTGTAGTGCAGGGAGAAGGAGGAAAGTAAAGAGAGATGAATAATTCAAATTGTGCATGACCTTGTGTAACCTGCCACAGAATTTAAGATTTATTCTAAAAAATAGGCACTGAATAAATTTAACTGTGAGACAACATGACCAGACTTAACATTTAAGAGATGTTTTCTCTGGGGCAAGTGAGGAGGATAAGTTGAAGAGGGAGACTGGAAACATATATGATAAGAGTTCAAAGAAACATCATAGCAATGGAAAGAGAGAAGGAGAAGTAGACACACTGAAGGCTAGGAAGACAGTAGAATCAATATGACTTGGAGACGTACAAAGTATGATGGAGAGGGATCAGTCAATGAGGAATTCGAAGTATCTGGCTTGTGGAACCGGATGACTATTGTGCCAAGTTATTCACTGAGATAGTGATTCAGAAAGAGAAGGATGTCTGGGTATGTATTGTGAGGGTAGGTGTGGAAAAAATGGGTCTGAGGAGAGAGGGGGAAGAAGGAAAGCAAGTAGTGCTCATCTTGTAAGCCAGGGGGGTTTATATGAGCCTTGGGATTAGAGGGGAGCAAAATTGGCCATCCCAAAATATGTCTCGTTGGCATGTGGATTATTTTAGGCTGATTATTTTTAAGAAACAGAAGGCTCAGAAAGAACCTTTGACCTTTCCCCTAACCGCCTAAAAGGATTTAGACAGAGGACTTGCTCTGGGAAGTGAGCCGCCACCATACATAACTACAGTATCCTGTAAAAGAGGGGGGGGGGGTGGTAGATAAGGAGGAACTTAGCGAAATGTCTGTTAAAATTCCTCTTTATGTTCCATTATTTCTTTATGGCCCCGCACATATTTGATTACCAAACATTCACTCGTTTTCCTCTTTCTGTGGATTGTCTTCCTTTCCTTTGAAGTCTCAGACCCTTACATGTTCTCCTTAGCTCAGAATGGCATATAGGCCTCAATTGCCTGGATGTCCATGGGCCTCATATTCTTATGGAGCCCCCACATATACACACTTAAATTTGATTTTCTCATTTTAATTGGTCTCATGTCAATTTAATTTTTCAGCCAGCCAAAAGAACCTCAACAGGTAGGAGAAAAAATTTCCCTCCCCAACAAGATTAAAAGAGATGTGCATATATGTGTAGGGAACCAGCACGTAATAGGTGATAAAGTCTTTGGCTCAGGTGACATCCCAAAGAATAGTGTACTTAATGAAGTGGGTAAAGAACTGAAGATACAACCCCAGGGAACATCCACATTTCCATGAATTTTACTTTCTTCCATAATAAGGTTTAAGGAGAGTCTGGTATTCTAGGTAAGGGAGAAATAAACTTTGTCAAAGAAAAAAAAATGTAAAGACTTCTTCTCTGGGCCTCATCATTCTGGTAAAATGGACATCTGGCATCTACTTGGTCTGGATATTAATATATACAAATCTCCAGGGAGCTTCATTTACGTGGATAAAGGAAATAAAACAATAAATTGAAACTGAGTGACAGTACACAGCTGAAGAAATCACATATAATTTACTGTAGACTTAAGTATAAAATACACACAAAAGCCATAATTTCTATGCAGTGTATTTGTTAGTAATCCTCAACACTCCATCTTCTCTCTTTACCCCTTTATCCCCTAACACGTACACATAGAGGATCACATAGAAATGAGTGACACATTTTCAGCTAAATTTGGCTATGGGACATATCTATCCTGATCAAGTTTGTACCTTTTCATTTTTTTAAAAAAATTAATGTTTATTTATTTTTGAGAGAGAGAGAGAGAATGTGCGAGCAGGGGAGCGGCAGAGAGAGAGAGGGAGACACAGAATCTGAAGAAGGCTCCAGGCTCTGAGTTGTCAGTACAGAGCCGGACACGGGGCTCAAACTCATGAAGCACCAGACCATGACCGAGCTCAAGTCAGCCATTTAACTGAGCCACCCAGGCGCCCCCTCCCCCCCATGTTTTGATTTTATTTTATTTTTTTAAGTTTGCATCTTCTTAGATATTAATTGACTTCCACTATCTGGTTTACAAATCCTGTTTCTACTGAATCTCAATGTATTACATGTCACATCCTTAACATAGAACCACTGGGAAAAATTTCTCATTATTTCCATTCAAGGTGTATATTTCAGGCAGCTCTCCTCGTATCTTTCTAGAAACCTTGCACTGCATCTTTCTAGAAACCTTGCACTGCTGTTCCTGCCTCCACAGATCTACATCATTCGGTCCTTCAAGAATTTGCCCCTTCACTAGCCCTCTTTTGCCTGTTCATTTCCCCAGGGAAACCCCCTTTTCTTTGCAGAGTGGCCCAGTTGCCTCTGTCTTTATTTTTTCTTTCTTTTTTTTTGTTTTTTGTTTTTTGTTTTTTGTTTTTGTTTTTGTTTTTGTGACCGTCCGCTCTCTGCTGTGCTTTTACAGAGAGAAGAAGTATTTTATCATTCTATTTATGGGAAAATATTTCCAGAGTAAGTCTGATCTAAAATTGGCTTCCTTGGGGCGCCTAGGTGGCTCAGTCGGTTGAGCAGCTGACTTCAGCTCAGGTCACGATCTCGCGGTCCGTGAGTTCGAGCCCCGCGTAGGGCTCTGGGCTGATGGCTCAGAGCCTGGAGCCTGCTTCCGATTCTGTGTCTCCCTCTCTCTCTGCCCCTCCCCCGTTCACGCTCTGTCTCTCTCTATCTCAAAAATAAATAAATGTTAAAAAAAAAAATTTAAAATTGGCTTCCTAGTTGCATACTTCACTGATAAAAAGATTCTTCCTTATAATACCATTAAACATTGCCTGTGGCTGCAGCATGCTGTTTACTTCTTACACATGCCTTTAATCCTGTCTCCTCTCTTTAGGACACTATTGCCTCTCTAGCCAGGGGAACCAAGTGACATGGGGGGAGGGGGGGTGGGGGGGGAGTATGGGAGGTGCTACTCATTATTGGGAATTGGGATGGGTCCGGGCAGACAGTTGCTCTTGTAGAAGGCATGACTGAATCACGCCGAAGGCACAACCTAAGGAAGTCATGCTGCTGGGAATGTTGCGCCACTGCGCAATGAGCTCCAGCTCGAACACATGGCGGCAGTTTGCAGGGAGGCACACGCTCCCCCTGCACCTGGGAAGTGTATGCTGTAGGGCTGTAGAATTCCACGTAGTCCCTCCCATCGCACACTCTAGTTTGTTTCCTAAAACATGCCCCTCTCCTTTTTTATTTCTGTTTTCAGCTTTTCTGTCCTTTTTCGTTTTCTTGGACTTTACTAGCTATTTTTGCATTAATAAGAATAGGGACTTCTTAAATGTCTGCAGATATTCCAAGTTTACCAGGAGGAAGACTGTTACAACAGAACAGAGAAAGACTGAACTCAACTCCTCTGCAACATAAGGTGGGAGAGATTTTAAGCACTGGAATGATATAGTGGGAACGTACTGAAGGACAATATGGGGTCTATATGATTAAGTCATTTTTTTAAAGTAAACTCTGCGGCTAATGTGGGGCTCAAACTCATGACCCCGAGATCAAAGGCTGCAGGCTCTATTGACTGAACCAGCTAGGTATCCCCAAAGCCACTTTGATTTTAATTGATACTTGTCAAAATGAGGCTCCTACTCTCCCACAGACTGGGAAATAGGGTGTAGCCTTTTTTGACAATTATACGCCAAAGAGATGGCTCACAGTTCCTTGAGAAAGATTTTTCAGGGTTGTAAAATGCAGGAGGCTGGGAGAAAATTTATATCAAAGGGCAGAGAAAGAGTTTACAATAATAACTTTTCTAAAGTAAATGCTCTAAGGAAAGAGAAGTCAGAGCCTATTACTGAGAAGAAACCACTCTAAAGTTTAGTCAAGCTGAGAGGAACATTAAGTTCATCTTGATCAAGAGAAAAAGAAAATATTTGGTAAGTGTAATATCAAGCAAAATAAGAGTCCTGGGGTGGGGATGCTATTTTACATGATTTATATGACTTTCTTCCAGTTCATTCCTAGAATACAGGTCTTAAGCCCCAGTTCCTAACTTAATAGGAACTATTTGGCATTGAGGAGAAATATCTCCCAATGACAGAAATGTCACAATTGGCCTGGTATTTACTAGAAAACATGGAGTCCGGTAGGGTCTTCTGATCTAGTTCTTGACTTAAGGACTTTCCTAGCTATTATTCCTAATGTATGTCATTAATTCCAGGGACATAATTTGGCCTCAGCAAATAGGCTGTTATCTTTTCCAACCCCAAGTTTTTAGACCCTCTAACCCAAAGGCCTGATTGTAACCATGTGCTGGATAATGTGACCATCCTCATTTTCCTCAGGGAACACATCCTCACTGAATTTAGCCTGCTCCCATTCACCTCTTCTAAATCTGGCATATCTGCCCAATCATTCTAAACATGAAGTGTTCAAACACTCTTTTTTTTCTGGTCAGTAGCATCATTCATGCAATGCCCAAGGGCATTCATGCAATCTCTAAGCACCTCAGCACCTCAGAAATAATTACCCCCTTTGGATAACCAGGGAGACTTTTCTGCAGCTCACTAGCTGAGTCAGGAAAAGTAAGTGGTTAAAAAAAAAAGACAACAGATTTAATCTATAGCAGGACACTTCTACTCCATTATACAACCTCTAGTATTTTTATATTCTTATAAAAATGTGACAAAGCCTTGATATTTTAGAGGTAAGAAAACTGGGGCTTATAGATTCTTGTTCAAGCCACATGACTGTTAAGCAAAAGAGCTGAGATATAAAGGTAGGTCATTCTAATTCCAAAGAAATTTTTATTTCTACTGGTATAAGCTACTGCTAATCAACTTTTATTCTTGGAGATAGGGGGGAAAAAGCCCTAACTTCTATAGCTTTTTCCCCCATGGAAAATGTAGGTATCTATAGTGATGTCAGAATGAAACATATATAAGAAATATTATTCTAGCCTAATGTAGAGTCTCTCATGAAGTTCAATAATTATCACAGAGTTTTCCATTGAAACATTGTTTGCAAGAATAGATCATTAGGGAAAGGGCTAAGTGGTATGGATTATTCATATTTATTTCAACATTAAGAAGAGCTATCTTACTAAGCTCAATCAGTTTCATTCTCTTTGGAGATAAGAATATTGCAGAAGAGAGTACCACAGGGCAAATTCCAGTTAATTTGTAAACTACGAACTATTTCACCTTGTTTTGGTTGTTGCTTAAGGGATTTTTTTCTGCTAAAGGGATTTTAGTATTTAGTATTTAGTATTTATAAGGGATTATAATTCTTTAAATTATAAAGAATTGTAATTTAAAATGCAGGAGTAGGGGCGCCTGGGTGGCGCAGTCGGTTAAGCGTCCGACTTCAGCCAGGTCACGATCTCGCGGTCCGTGAGTTCGAGCCCCGCGTCAGGCTCTGGGCTGATGGCTCAGAGCCTGGAGCCTGTTTCCGATTCTGTGTCTCCCTCTCTCTCTGCCCCTCCCCCATTCATGCTCTGTCTCTCTCTGTCCCCCAAAAAATAAATAAACGTTGAAAAAAAAAATTTAAAATGCAGGAGTAGATTTTCCTTCCTCATTATTTCACAATCTATCTCTTTTGTCTTGTATGTGCTTACCATAACACTGATTCTAATCTTGGCTTAGGGAATAATAGTTGGTGCATCCCTTGGAAAAACTAAGCCATGACTTTCCGCCCTCCAACTTCTCAACCTGGAACTTAGCCTGAATATCTCAGAAAGTTCAGACTACATCTTCTACAGAAAAGTGGGTTGGAAGGATGAAAAACCA